>NW_022631007.1:2396639-3024500 GCF_010015895.1 Lontra canadensis | reverse complement strand
CCCGCCCCCCCCCCCCCCCCCCCCCCCCCCCCCCCCCCCCGCATCAGTCTATCCACACATCCATCTATTCAGGCGTCCATCTCTCCAGAATCCGTCCATGCATCCCTGCGCAATCTATCATTTTCGCTGTTCCGAAGGAGGGAGCCAAAAACCAACTTAGCCTTGGCTGGGCAGCGGGTACCCAGAGCTCGCCAGACGGAGGCTGGGAGATACTCACACACCTGCCGGCAGACACCGTTTGGGAGGAAAGGGGCGCTCTCCTACCCTCTCGATCCCTTTCTCCTAACTGGCTTCTGGTGCCATCTCGGTCGCTGCGGTCCCTCGGTCCCCAGGGTCATTCCTTTTAGTAGAATCATAGATCTCGATTTCTCGTGACTACTTCGTACACTTGTTAGGATGTCCCCCAAGACCTCTCTGCCACCGGACGTAAAGGAGATTTTCTTTTCTTTTTCTCTTTTTTTTTCCTCCTCTCGTTTCTTGCCTTTTCTTTTGGAAGGAAAACTTGGGAGCGCTAGACAAAAAACAGTGTTGATGGAGCTGTAGGCTGATGTAGAACGAAGGGGGGGTGTCTCCCCCCCTCCTGCCCCTCCTCCCCCCTAAAAATTAATTCATTTTGTTGCTTTTTATTCCCATCACGTTTCCTTTTCTCCCTTTTACCCTCCCTTTCTACTCCCTCCCTTTTTTTGTAAATTGGGTCTTATTGTTCCCTTTGTGTCCCTAATCCACCTTACATAAATCCAAATGGATGTAGCAGGCTTTTCTCTAGGGACCAAGAAGAGGGAATTTGGGGAGGGGGGTGCAACCCAGGCGGGAGCGACCTAGGGAAGGCTCTACATTTTAAAATAATTAAGAGACCCTAGGAATTCAGGCTTCTAGGGAAAATCAGGAGAGAGCAGCTGTTTTTAACTCCTTCGACTTGGGGATGAAATGAGGGAAGGTGGGCAGAATTCAGGGGCCTAGTGGTGAGATGGAGAATCGGAGTGCCCAGGAGCAAGGATGAGGGCTCCCCATTCCCACCCCTCCCCCCAGCCTAAAGAACCAGTCTCACTGATCAAATTAATAACCCAGTGGTTCCTTTGAGATGGGCCTTTCGACCCCCAGGCCTGCGGATCTCGGTGGGAAAGGGGATGTGGAGAGGTTAAGAATCCATTGTGTACTTTTCAGTGTCCTCGGTGCCTAGGACCATTCCAGCCTGGTGGGGGACATCAGCTCTTCTCTGAGCTTTGACATGCATGCTTGGGTGCAAGACAAACACTAAATCTGTTAGGCAGCACTCCTTCACCTAAAATTCAAACCAGTGATTTCCTCTTAGGCCGAGGATGAGACCCTGGCTGTCCTCTACAAGACCTGGGGAGGAGAATAGTCCAGTGTGTTGGCATTCTAAATTCTACAGGTCTGCCATTACCCCTTTCTGAAACTTGGATATTAAAACAAAACAAAACAAAACAAAACAAAAAACCGTGAATACCCCATCCAGGGCCTCTTTATTTGGTGGGGCAGGGAAAAAAGAAATTGTAGAGGAGAGAGCCTTTTCATGACCCTTTGAGTACTTTCTGTTAGAATTCACTTGTGGTTCTGTCACCATGATGATGAGTTATGTGGTCATCTGAAACTTCCAAAAACAAATAACTGTAGTAGATACCAGACAGAGATGAATGCTGGTTTTGCTCTGGAGTGTAGCTGCCCTACATAGATATATTTATTTTTTGAATTGCACTTGAGATTCTCTATTCATCCTTTTTCGAAAATGAATCAGCTCAGTCCTGGGATGGAATTTTAAATGCTAAGCAAGTTAAATAAATAAGAACGTGCAGATTTAAAGAGGGGAGAAGATCAAGTAAGTAATGATTATTTACATAAGTGAGACCGAGTTTAGGTTTTGATCAGAGTTGGATACGCACACCCCCAGCACATATGGAAACGCTCAGGCAAATGGTTTTTGTAGTATTGGCTTTTTTGCAATTGGAAATTAATCCATTCTTCTTTGTTTTCTTGCAGTTACCCTATTGGATTCCAGATCTGTTCAGGGAGAACTTGGGTGGATAGCAAGCCCTCTGGAAGGAGGGGTAAGTTCCGAGTTGCTCTCTGATCCAAAGGGTAAAAAGGAGTGATTAGCAACTTTCTGAGAGTCCTAATGGCTTGATTCTTGTTGATTGTGGTGAAGGGGTCAGATTTCCGCCATGGCCTGTGAAGTGAATTACGCTTTGTTGGAGAAATCCTATACTCCCTTTGGATAACTCTGTCATGGAAGAACTAGAAACCAAAAGGGCAGAAAGGGGTTTCAAAATTAGGAGATTGGTGGAGGCATAGACTTAGATGCATATTTAAAACTAAAATACCGACAAGAAATACGATCCAGGGACCAAATTAGAATTTGTGCCTATTAACTGTGATGGCCGTGAAGACCCGACAGGGTTAATTTTAGAGCAATTGTTCTGTTTCCAGATGAGGAAAACGAATGAATAAAGATACCAGGGGAGAGAACATGTCTGATTGTACCAGGCACAAGTTTAGTTCCGTGCATAGGCAAAGGGGGGTGGGGGGGCGGGCATCCTTACCTCTGAAACCTTACATCAGCTGCAGCTCTTTGGGCACTGAGAGGAAACCCCTTGAACTTGGGCAAGGGGCACAAGAGATACACAGGAAAAACCCCAAGCTGTTGTGCTGTTGGTGCTAAATGTAAAAAAGTTTAAGTATTTGGAATCTTGAGTCTCTGGGGAAGGGGAAGCTAGAATAGAATAGAAAGGATGAGAGCCCGTCTCACTGTTCCTTCGTTCTGCAATGTGCCATCGTTGCCTCCTCCTGAAGATTTCAGAGAATACAGGTCAGTGGCCACATTCTCCCTTTACCCTACATAACAGTTCAGAATGAGTCAGCTTTGGGAAAAAAATCAGAATAGCATGTTAACTCAGACTTCTGCCAAATTTAAGGAACTCTCAGATCCTTTAAAAATCAAGATCATTCTGCCCTTATGTGCTTGAGAATCCAGGACTGAATCAGTGGGTTAAGAGCAATAGAAGTGAGAGACAAGTGGTCTTTAGCAGGGGAAAATGGAAATAACCAGCCCCCCAGTATGGTGCTTCCCACCTGTCCCCTGAACTAACTGGAAGGGATCAAAACAGTAAAGATGCACAGAAATTGTTATAAAAGAGGAAGGGTTTTTTAAAAAGGCAAGAAAGTTGTGAAATGAGAGATGAATGAAAATGGAGAATGTTGTTAGGCTGTCTTTTTCCAAAACAGGTCTTGGGATCTGTGTGAAATAAAATGGAGATTTGCCTTGCCTTCTTGTTTTTCTGCCTGAACTTGACTGCAGTTCCTTGGATCTCTGCTGAAAAATTCTAGTCGGCCCTCAAAACCATTTTTTAAAGGGAGGGAGAGTGATTGGCAGGCCTCTGGCAGTGTAGACAGGCCTTATTCAATGCTGATTGCAGGCAATTGCCCTCGTCCTTTGAATGCGAAGAAAGGTACAGCTTTATCTTGTGAGAGTCAGACTCTTGTTAATCCTATACCCTGGAAAGGTCACTGGTTCGGGGAGGCTTTCCCAGGCTACACCAGGAGTAAAAGCTCTGCAGGTTCAATGTACTAGAACAGCTAGCAAAATTGAAGATGGGAGGTATCAGTACTTCTAAAAATTTAATGAGTCTTATTTTTCTTACTGGCTGCACTCAAGTTTGAAGGGAGAATGCATCCAGTATGATGTGGGACCTGACCTGTTACACTAAATATACATGTGACCTGTTTAAAAGCAAGGAATGACACATTTTTGAGTACAGTCTATGGTCTGTCTGGTTTGTGGAAAGCTTTTACTGCAACTTAATATTCTGTAGACATCCCATATCCCGCACCCACCCCCAAACTGCCAAAAGAACACCTGCTCGCTTTTTCTAAACAAAAACTTCTTTCGTCTTGAGGTCTCTTAAGATAATACCATGCATATATAGCTGAATTGTGTCCAACCCAGAACTTTTCCATGAGCTGAATGTAGACTTCTGAATGTAGAGTGTTAGCATTTTTCTTTCCTTAAATGTGATGGGTGTAACATTTTAGGGACTCGTGGGTGGGTGAGAAATGAAATTTTATTTATGTACAATAGAATTAGTCATTCCAAAATACACAGTAGCCATTGAGAAATTATGTGCCAGATTACAAAGTTTCATTAACCTCTTGATTTTGTCATTAAAGGAGACTATCTCAGGCTTAGAATGAAGGGATGAATTAGGTTATCTACCAGATATGGATGGATTCACTTTAAAAAGTTCTTTCCGGTTGAAGATAAAAGCATATTTGTGTCTTTTGGTTATTCTGAAATTTCTTCTTATAGTTAGGACAGTTCATATCTTTCTTGGCTGGAAACTTGGGGTCATGGTTTTGTCAATAAATAATGACATTTATTATTGTTATTTTTAAAGAGAAACAAAATTTACTTGACAGTACCACAAGTAAAATATGAAATATAGTCAGAGACAACTCACTGTTCTCTGTTTTTCTCTAAGAACAACTGAGGAGAACATAAAAATAATAGAAAGTAATGGCTCCTGATGGCAACATTATAGCGAAACCTAATTCCTTGGCAGTGTTCATTTAAAGGAGCATATTGAATTTCTGACATTGATTGTAAAATACAAAAACTAAGGTGAGATTTGTCATTGTTCTGGCGAATTGATCCATGTGTTTAGACAATTAAGTTTAGACTGGAAAATTCACATTAGATCAAACTCTCCTGTATGAACTCTGTGGAGATATCCCTGTGTGCTTTCATTTACATTGATAAATGTGTTTTTCCATATTCCCTTTGTTCTGAGATGAGAAGCATGCTGAGTAGGGTTTTTTTGGAAGGTGAAGATCTATTTTTGGGTTTACATGAATTTCCCCCAAATAAGTAAATTACTGGTGATTTATTGCTTAGTGCATAAAAAGAAATTTTAATCACCACAGGGCACTTGTTCCTCCCAGTTCCAACTTTCATAATGGTATCAGATGAAAGGGATACAGAGTTTTATGCAGTATAGTCCTTCACACAGTAACATTTCCATCCATTAATAGTTTTCCAATGCACAGATGGAAAACCCGTTAAAAGATACATTATGGTTCTACGTACTTCATTGGATTGAATGGAGCTTTAAGTGGAGCTATTATAGAATATGAATTTTTTTAAACTATCTTTTTTCTTCTAATTATATTCATGTGTTAGATACTTAAGCTGATTTATACCAGATCTATATAAATGCATTACTGTAGATACTTGTGAAGAATTGGAGGCTGCTTACTGGACCTATAGGAGCCCCCCAAAAATCTTGCTGCTTTTAGGATTATTTTTTAAAAAGCTGTGGCAAGAGGTGAGTTTTTACTACTCTAGTCACAGTGAGTTTGGGATTGTCCCACCCTTAGTAAATCTTTATGTTACGAAATAGATCACAAAGGAAGCCCTACCACCCTCCTCTAGTTTTCTTGGGCTTTCAATCATAAATACCCCCTACGATTTTATTTTAATATCCACAGAATATTTAGAAGCAAAGCATGTGTGCATTCTTGTTTACTTACGGGTATATGTTTTAAAAATAAGGATACACAGACTTTTTAAATTAAATACGTTGGTCTGGGAAAGTGTTTCATTGTTAACAAATGACAGTGGATTTGAGAAATCCAACCATAAAGTTTACTCTCTGTTTTCTCAGGATTACCAAAACCAGAAGAGTGAGATTTTCCTTACCCCTTTAAAGAATAATGACAGTGCCAAAAAAAAAAAAAAAAATTTTTTTTTGACTGACTTTTTTTAGGTATTAGAGAGCAAAGTTCTGACAGGAGCACCACTAATTAATGGATAATTGTCTTCCTTTGGCAAGCTTCTTTCTTCCTGCTCTTAATTTGCAGGTCTCTGCTCAGTTGTTGAAACAATACATATACTAGTTTTTCATTTATGAGTAAATTTGAACTGTTGCCACCTGAAATTGTAGCTGTTGTAATAGGTGAATCTGAGGTTGTTAGACCACCACAAGGACCTGCTGGGAACTCATAAGCAAAAGATCTCCCCAGGCCTCTGGATTGTAGGCAAAAGAATGAAACCACCACCAAAAAAACAAAACCAAAAAAGACCACATCCCCAATAAAATGCTGTCTTATCTCCCATAAGGTGTTTTGTTAGTGAGGGTTGGTTCTCAGTAGTTTTCTTCCTCCCTGAAACAAAAATCGTCACTGTCCTATGAGGGGAAAATAAAATGGACAAATCACCGCAGGGGGACATTCTGTAATTGACACATTCCCTTTGGATCTTTGCAGTGGGAGGAAGTGAGTATAATGGATGAGAAAAACACACCAATCCGAACCTACCAAGTGTGCAACGTGATGGAACCCAGCCAAAACAACTGGCTGCGAACTGACTGGATCCCCCGAGAGGGGGCCCAGAGGGTGTACATTGAGATCAAGTTCACCTTGAGAGACTGCAACAGTCTTCCGGGTGTCATGGGGACTTGCAAGGAGACGTTCAATCTCTACTACTACGAATCAGACAATGACAAAGAGCGTTTCATCCGAGAGAGCCAGTTTGCCAAGATCGACACCATTGCGGCCGACGAGAGCTTCACCCAAGTGGACATTGGTGACAGAATCATGAAGCTGAACACCGAGATCCGGGATGTAGGGCCACTGAGCAAAAAGGGGTTTTACCTGGCCTTTCAGGATGTGGGGGCCTGTATCGCCCTGGTCTCAGTGCGTGTGTTCTACAAGAAATGTCCGCTCACTGTTCGCAATCTGGCCCAGTTTCCAGACACCATCACAGGGGCTGATACGTCTTCCCTGGTGGAAGTTCGAGGCTCCTGTGTCAACAACTCAGAAGAGAAGGATGTGCCAAAAATGTACTGTGGGGCAGATGGTGAATGGCTGGTACCCATTGGCAACTGCCTGTGCAATGCTGGGCATGAAGAGAGGAATGGAGAATGCCAAGGTAAGAAGAGCCATATTGTACTTTTCATTAGGGCTTAGTGCACGTAATTAAATCAGAGATGAGACTAAATGGAGTAAAGCCAGTAATTAGCAGCCCCGGTGGGATGTGGTGGGACAGAGGGGGTCTAATGAGTAAGTGCTATAGCTCCAGGTGGCGAGGCTAAGACGTTTCTAATACTGACAAAATAAATGATGCTGTGTAATCAGCAGAAGGCCAAACACATTTGCTAACAGGCACTTAGATCTGAACCGGCTTGATGTGCCCTCTGAAAATGTAAATGAACAAGCTGAAGAAACAGACCTGATTGATCCTTACTTAAAGAGGGCAGACACATTTTCGAACCCTAGTTTTCCCTGTGTGTGGATCTGGTAAAATGGCAAAGACGGTGATATTTACCACCTCTTGTGGTATATTTATGTACACAAATGACTGAAATGTGAAGTAAGGATTCCAGTCTAGCAAATCCCTCCTGCTAAAAGGAGGTACAGTTCTTCAGACCTCATGGACCAGTATAGATGTGGCCCAATGAAACGGCGTGACAAGGTTTCAAGTGCGTTCAGTTCCACTGAGCTCCCGTTGATAGGGTCTGCAAGTGACATTAATCTTGATGGAAGACCTCTTGATTTCCCTGAGGAGGTGATAAACAGCTAGTGAGAGTCTTATTCGATCTGTGTGGTCGGAGGCAATAGTAAATTGTGGTCCATTTTGGTTATTGAGTTTTTGGAGAAATCTAGACTTTTGTATCATGTTAATTACTACTTACCACATCACTATGGTGATTTTTTTCTTTCTTAACCTGCAGTCGAGTGTATGCAATTCTTTTCTTTCCTTATTTCCCCTTTCTGGGAGTTAGTAAAATATTTTTCTTTGTAGCAGCTTTGCTTCCAAGTAAGAGATGAGAGGACTTCGTATTTATATGTCTTGTGTGTGGATTAAGGCTTAAAAAAATCAGTTATCCCAAGGTTGTTATTTTTACTTGCTGTTTATTTTTAGTGCTTATTGATAATCTGCTGCCACCAATCTTACTATGGTTACTACTAAACAGTCTAACTCTGGGCCCGACTATGGAACAGATCCGATTAATCTGTTCTCAGGGTGATTGCCACATGGTTCATCTGATGTGGTGATTAAAGACCCTGAAATAACTGACTGCCAAACAATTTGTCTGGCATTTCAACCATCTTAATGACAGGGTGGGATTTACTATGGGACAATCCACTTCACAGACTGGAAATCAACAGTTATAACCTGAAGAAAGTTGCATTTTTGAAAATTTGATGTCCTAGATTATACATTTTTCCCCTTTTATAGTTTATACTGTTTTAAAGTGTCATTCTTGATTTGCTAGTTATTTCCAGGAGTAGCTAAGAGGAATGCTGTAAATTCATTGCAAATAAAACAATAAAGGCTGGCTACCTTTTCTGGTGACTCAGGGTAAAAAGGTAAACTCATAAATTGGAAGATTTTAAAGTTGGAATTTAAAGTTGTTTTCGGTTGTTTTTTGCAAAGATTCATTTCTTGATCATTGTGCTAGCTCTTGACTTAGCAACTGCTAGAGGAGCTGTACCAAATTGAAACCTCGAAATGTATTCTGGTCTTAGTATTAGAACATATGTGAGTGCGTTGTTATTGGCACCTAAACTGCAATCATCATAGCAGGTATGGTGACGTGAACAGGGAGATGACACTGCATCACATTTTAGAGTGAATTATTCTGCCTTGTCGATTTTTGTAAGAGAGCACTTGCACATCTTCACATGTCAAGATTCTTCTATGTATTTAAAAAAAAGAGAGAGAACACCATTGTCTCCCATTTCCTGCTCTGGCATTAGTATATCTCTGTATCTAATGTCATTGATTTTCAATTGTTACAGAGCCCAGTAACTCATACATTGCTACACTGTGAAACTCCTTGATATTTTTACAACCCAAATTAGAAAAAGAGGAGAAAAAGATGGAGGGGAAGTGAATATAAAGCCAATTGAACATTTTAGTGGTTTTCTTTATGGAAATAATCTTGGGAATTCAGTTAATCATATGGTTCATGGAAGGGTGGGGCTCCACGTTTTGGATTCAGTCTGTTTCTAAGCAAACTATTCCTAATACAAGGCCAGATATTTAATGATGGAAGGGGAGGTTGATGGAGGCCGTGTTTTTTTAGAATCTTCGTCGTTTTCTTTCTGGCTACCCAAGTATTTTCTTTGCTGCTCATAAATGACTAACTCTTTCGAAAAGACATTTTTTTGAACAAAATATTGCCCTTTGTTTATTTATTTTTTATTTATTTTTATTTATTTGACAGATCACAGGTAGAGAGGCAGGCGGGGGCTTGGGGGGGGTAGTCTCCCCACTGAGCAGGGAGCCCGATGTGGGGCTTGATCCCAGGACCCTGGGATCATGACCTGAGGCTTTAACCCACTGAGCCACCCAGGTGCCCCTATTTGTTTGTTCTTAATACTACCAGGTGGGCATTGCTGATGAATTTAGGGGGAAAGGAAAAACTTGGAATGGCAAGATTCTTCAACTCCAAACCTGAGTGAGACTTTCTAAAGATGACTCAAAACTGTGAAAATCTTAGGAGTAATAAAAATGGTCCTCTTCATCCTTGACGTCATTACTGGGAAGCAACCAGGTAGAGCAGAAAGAACACGGAGACAAAGAAATGTATCTCATTGTGGTCACATAAATAACTGTATGACCTTGAACACAATTCTTAAGCCCTTTTCATCTATAAGATGAGTTGAAAATAATTGTACTTAGCTTACAGTTTTGCTGTGAGGACACCGTGATGTAAGATTAGTAAAAGTCACCTTTTAGATCTAAAGCATTAAACCGATGTTCATGCTAGCAATTCTTTATTTACTCTGTTCTTCCCACAGTCATAGCTGTGGACTTTAAGGAAGTTGAGTTGAACGAGTGAAAGAGAAGTTCATCCATCTCCCAGCCCCTCTTGGAAGTCAAGGCTAAAGATAGGAAGGAAGCATTGCCCTTGCCCTAACAAAGAATAATGTCTATTTTCACACTGCATGTTGAAAATGATATTTAGAGAGTGTCATTTTATTTCTCTCCTGTCGGAAAGCGGACTTTCCTTTGAGTGAGAGAAAAGTGATTTGGGGGCGGGACAATAAAAACCAGGGCGCAAAGAGAGCTTAAGAAGGGATATAAAGGGGAACTGGCAAGTCTTCAGAACTGTGGCAGCAGGTTCCTCCCCAATTGTCTTTTCAGTGGGCCTACTGTTGCAGGCCGAATGGGACAGGTGAAAGGTCACCCACTTCCTCATCCATCTTCCTTGGGGTCTGGGAGGTCAGAGTGAAGATGGATTAAGATCTTACATGTTTGACAAAGGATCCTTGGGCAAAAATGGCCAGGGTGGGTGGGGGCCTGGGGCATGCTGTTGTCTGAATTGAACCCCCGTCAGCTGCGGGAGTCCTCAAGGGACTTTGGGGACAGAACGACACTTCCTCTTGGCGTTCTTACCTCCAAGCAGTACATGCTAATGGTGCGGCAAAGGATGGAGTGGTACGTCAGAAGTGTCAAGAGGTGATGGCAGGCTTGCCCTCTGAAGCAGCTGCAAGTTCATTCTGTTCTTGAATAACATTTTCTGAAATGATTTGGCTTTGTCTCCTCCGGCAACGAAGAGTAGTAGTAGCCACTCATCTGTCTTCTCTAGGAGAAGGCGGGGCCGGCTGGTCTCAGCTGCAGTTCGAACTCAGTGACACTGCAGAGGAGGAGTCACTGCTCTGGTTAGTCTTCTGACCAGGTCTCCTCAAACCTGGTCTCCTTTCTTTCCTTAGAAGAAAGCAAAAATATACCTCAGACCCTGGCACTGCCCCCCACCTCCCACATATACCCCCCAGGGAGGAAACGGTCCAGATGTTTTTAGAAGGTTGTTTTCATTACTTCAGGAAGATGAAACAGGCGAAGAGAGGAAAGGTTCTTTATTAACATGTTTTCTGCTTAATTAAAAAGCTGAAAAATGAAAGGAAAGCCACAGATTTACTCTTTGTGAAATATTAATAAGCACTATTTTAGAGCATATATATAAAAATGAGACTAAGAGAAAGAAGGCATTCTTCTGGAGTCACTCTTCAAGCCAAAGAATGACAACGATGACAAAGTTGAGCTCCACAGGAATCAAGCCTTGCTGAAAGACACATTGTTGCTGTAGATTGTTTGGGGTCCTACATGTCCAGGACCTGTATTATATATCATTAATATACGTTGCCTTCGTATCAGCAAAAGGTGTCAGTCAAAGCTCTTATGAGAAGGAACAAGACAGAAAATGCTTTGTTGACCATTAACATGACTATCTCAAATTTGGGCTCTGAAAAGAGGGAGAGAGTTTTATGTTTAAAAAAAAAAAAAAAGAAAGAAAAATTACTTTCTTTTTCCCATTCTACTCTAGAAAGACCTTAGGAGAAAGAAGTATTGGAAAGGAAGCATTTAAAATATAGTTCAGAGAGATGCTGCTTCATATCCTTTCCATCTTTGAAATTTTTCTCCTACCTTTGAATCATGTCTTTAAGTATCAATTGCTTGCATCACATGGCTGCTTTTATCTCCAGCTTTGAAGCCGGCTGTGATCACTGAAAGATGCAATTCTTTATATCCAAGAAGAGCAGGGTTTAATTATTGTGCTTTTTCTGTTATACTTTTTTTTTTTTATGATTCCCCCCTCCGCCTGCACCTTCTTCGTGTGACCAGGGTTCTTTCCTGAGTGTGCATCATGGAGTGGTCTCTGTTTTGGGTGCGCCAAAGCATCACATAGGAATGACATCAGTGAGGGACTTTTGAATATGGTACTTAAGCTTTGACGACTTATTTTACTTAACTGGGCTTCCTCGTACCTTTTAAAAAAGAAGTAAGACATCATGATTCTGTGAAGACCTGAATCTTTGGAAAAAAGACTGAATGAATGGCTTCTCAGTTACTGTTTACTGTGCAAAGCAGAGCTGGTTCTGATAGAAGTTTGACTTTCCTGTCATTGAACTTGACTACTTCAGGTTTAGGTTGTTTTTTTTTATCCCCCCCCCCAATCCCCATTTAATTGATGAATTTCACATTACCAAAGAACAGCATGCTTTCAAACTCTTCAACTTTTTATGACTTACCACTCTTTATAATTTGCCAGACAACTCAAATATTCTCTTTACACATGTAGTTTAAAAATATAATAGAATCAGAAGTAGAATCATCTTCTTAATTAACATCTTGTTTTTATGACGCTGGACTACTTATCATGGACATCATTCCACGTTAGAGGATATCTTCTTATCCTCTTATTCACTCCTCTTCATCCTTTATATCATCCTTCATATAATTTTCCCCTCCATGGTAGACAAGTAGATGTCTTAGTTTCTTAGTTTTTCCTGGCAATATTGTTAAACACTTCAATTTATAAACCAAACATGTACAAGTTTGCTTAAAAATCAAATGATGAGTCTCACTCTGTGACTTTCCTGGCTTTATCATGGACAAGTGAACTTAGCAAGCTTTCTTATCGTGAGCTCATCCATGAAGAAGCGCAGTGTGGTATAATCAGACAAGTAACCCCAGTGACGATTACAGAGCATAGTGGGGTCTCATTAAATGTTCATTGAATGAATGAATAAATAAATGCATAAGGAACTGTAGCCTGTTTAATATTAAACATTTAGTTGGTGAAGTAATGTTTCACGGAGCCAGGATGATATATCAAAATCTTTGTGTGTGACTGATGTACTAATGAGGTCCTAGTTTACAATTCCTACTTCAGTTGGGTCTTAACTCTTTTCTTTGTGTTTATGAATCATCTCTATGCCTGAACTTTCAGGAATGCCCGCCATGCATGGGTTAACAGAGTTATTGGCATAAAATGGCTAAGAGCTGTTTTTAGAGTTTGAGACTTGGGTTCAGTTCCTACTTGTGCTGCTTAACCCTTTGTGTGATCATGGACACTAACTTAACCGCAAATTCACAAATGCAAATTGATGGTAATAGTACGCTATGTATGATACACACACATAAGCCTGTATGTATGGAGAAAAGGATCCTATGCTGTGTCTAGAATTACTAAGCACTTAGTAAAGTACATGGAAACCGTTGTTGTTAATTTTATCTTTGTTAGGTAGAAATATGTTGATGGTATGTGTTATTGGACCAGTGTTGACCCAACAATGAAAGCAGTTCATTTAGGTTCCAGAGTAGAGGTATTTTTGGGGGGGGGAGGGGGGCGAGTGGATGGGGGAGAATGATACTACATAAACAAGGGTAGGAGGTGATATGGAATGGCTGATCTTAGATTCATTGATTAGATCTTCTGTTAACCCATGTAGTAGTTCTCAAAGTGTGTTCTGTCTGGATTCCCCACCACCCTTTGTTGTAGTCTGCAAGGTCAAAAGTTTTTTTTTTTTTTTATTAATATTTAGCTATCATTTGCCTCTCTCTTCTCTCTTTTTCATGAGTGGAGTTTTCTAGAGGCTTCCTGATGTGTGGTATCTCATCAAATTGAATACAGAAGCAAATAGAACCCAGCTACCCTCTATTAAAACAGACATTAAAGAGAGTTGGAAAAAAAGAAAAAAAGTATTACTCATAAAGAATTGTATTTTGGGAAAATAGTTATTTTTTCATTAACACATATTATTTGTGTAAACATGTGATGGGCAACCATTGATTTTTGAAATGCCTTAATAAATAATTACTTTTAAAATTTCTCAATTTCCATTTCCAGTGGTAAATATTGGCAGCTTTAAGTCAGATAGGCAAAAGTGTTTTGGCATCCTCAGTATTTTTAAAAGTGTAAAGGGGTTGTGAGACCATCAGCTTTTCTCTTGACGTAAGAAAGTTCTGAAAACTTTCAGAATCTGGAAGATGAAGGTAACTTTTATTTATGGCCTTTTATTTATTCAACCCTTTAAGATGTTTCTATAAACTTAGACTGCAATTTGTAGCTTTAGCCTTTTAAAGCTGTTTATCTGTCCCAGGAAGGTGGCTAGGTGCTCTTTTAGTATATTGTTGTGAGATCCAGGATCTTGCCTTGCGAGATGGCATGATTAAAGGAGGTCTCAGCTGTCCCCTGGACCCTGAGAGACTGTATCTTTTTCACTTCGGGCACAAAACCTTTTTCATTGTGTGCCTTACAGCTGGTACCTCTGAGCTGTTTTTGGGGAGGAGAGCAGGTGAGGTCACTCCGTTTCCTGATCCGAAGGGTAATTAATCGTCCCATGACTAAATGGACATTTTATGAATATTCAGGGTCTGTTTCGGCTTCTTGGGAAACAATCCTGTCGGAACCGCTTACAACTCCTTTCGGAGACGCGTAGCGTTTTCTGGGTGAATGCGGGTCCTCAGCTGTCTGCCTAGGGTTGCCTTTCCAGGCTGCGGAGTCTTCATTTGCATATTCTGTATGCGTCCTCATGCAAAACAGCACACCCATTTCCCCCTCGCACAAAGGCGGTGAGGGCTTCCTTTGGAAACTCCAGCCAAAATCTCCTTCTGTTTATGCAGAACCCAATGATTTAGACACCATGCAAATTAATTCGGTTTTGATTTGAATGCTTCCAGAGATTGGGGGCGGGGGCGTAGAGTGGACTGTTTGCTCTGGGCTCTTTTTGGACACCCCCTCCCCCCTCCCTCGGGTGGCTGGTTGTCACTCCCCAGCTCCTTGCCCCTTGCAAAACAACCCAAGCCCCTGCTGCTCATTTTATTTTGACCTTTGGAAAGTAACCTAGTTTTGGTGAATCCTTTAGCTTGTCTGTTCAGTGACAGCTTCAGCTGGAATCTTGCCGTTCTTTCCGAGTGGGAGGAGATGGCACTATTCAGATTATGCGAGGAATGTTTAGAAGTGTCCCAACAAAGGGCTTAAAAAAATTGTAAAGCAAAAAGATAAAATTCTTTGAAAAGGAATTGTCAGACCTCAGGAAGTTCTGAAAATAGGCTTCAGGTCACTAGTGGGCTGGAATCCATTCATTCCTTCAACAAATAGATAGTGAAAGCGTAGAACTGAAGATCACCGTTGGTATTTTCATCTGTTTCTACATGGATGAATGAGTACAGCAGTCTTTGTACCTAGCCTCACAATTAAAAGCCCTTCTCTTTGCTGGTGTCTCAGATAAATTTCTTTAAAAGGCTATAATTCTGGCTATAATTCTGGTCCTTCTTCACGTGTGCATTCTCTTTGGGTGGAACATCGTGTCGCCTTCCGAGTTCAGTCTTCACATCCCACCCAGGGTCTCCAAGTTGACTTAATCTTCGCTTTATTCCCCTAGACACTGCATATATAACACCACAGACTTCACCCTGCTTGGCCACAGTGCAATCTTCAGAAGGTCATGATCATATGCATTCTATAAAATAGAAGAAGAGGACTTTGCATGAAATGTTTTTGAAGTTCAATTAGTTTTGAGCTCAAGCTAATTTCACAGAGCAGAACACGAGCATAGCCAGATTTTGCAGTGTAATTAAGAGGAGGCAGGGTCAGCTAAAACAACATCGAAATGTGGAAGAGCTTTGGTGTACTCCACATGGTCTGACAAAGTTTGATGATGCTGTTCAAAGTCCATTTGGGATGGATTATTAGGGATTAAAGAACAGCAGAAGGCTCTGTACTTGGTGTGTTCTCTGGTGTCATTAGTGGATGAGAAAATTCAGCTGCTTATCTGGATCTCGTTTCTAAGGATGGATTTAAACAGACCCACACTTCTCAAAGGTGATCTTACTAACCTCTTCTTAATAAGTTACAGATCTCAAATTGCTCAAAATCCTTAAAATACCATTTGAAGTAAGTTGATTGATAATTATCGTTTCCCCTATGTGTACAGATATTTTCTGCAGCAGTACAAAGCTAAAGTACAGTTTCTTAATTACCCAGATAATCCTGTTTGCTTGTATTTTTAAACTATGAAGTGCTGGGTAATTATTCAATTCTTAATAGAAGGCAAATGGCAATGTAAACAATAATTAGGATGTTAGACAGACTAATGCGCTTCAAAGCAAATTGGATTTTTTTCATACTGTTCAGCATGATGTCCCATAAAGCTAACAATTTAGAAGCAAGGCAGAAAAGGTTCCATTTTGTTCATATTTTATGGCGTTATCTCTTCATGGCTTGTTTCCGTGAATAGCAGTTTGCCCCAATGATGCTGGCTGTGCCCACGCCAAATGTTTCCGTAACAATTGCTTCCCTGCTGTTTGACATTTGGCTCTGTTCTCCCAGGACTCCAGATTGGTCCTTTGTCTGCCTCAGATCCCACGGGTCAGAGGTTAACAGAATACTGATTTCCTCCCATAATACCATGGCAGGTAAATATGGGCCAACCTCATCAGTTAAGACACAGCTCAGTGAGGAATGCAGTTCTTGTGGGCTTTTGTCCTTAAGAACTTCCTGATTTAAGATGCCAAGCTCCCTAGCTATCCTTTGCCGGGGCAGATCCTTCATCTTCGATACTGCATTTCCCATTACTAACCATTCAAGACCCGTAGGCTATCCCCAGAAATATACAACCTGGAAACTAGGAGCAGATCATTGCTTTGGATGAGTTAATTTTACAAACCTAATAAGGTAATGCTTTGCCATCACTGCACACTTAATTGTGTCTTGTAGTCTTATCTGCACTGTATGTTTCATTGATGAAATAATAAACTGATGACAAAGGCGGTAGACAAAGATATTTTAATAATGGTGCTACTGCTCCCTCTTTTTCTTGTCTCAACTTCATGGTGTGTTGCTAGTTAGAGGTGTAATTAAACAAACAATCAATTTTATTTTCCATTTTTGTCATTTATAGAGACGTCCAAGCATTCATCAATATCAGTGTCATTAATGTTTTACACCCGTTTAATTATGGAAGTCTTAATTTTTCTCCCCGGTATTAATGCAGGCGATCCAACAGACTATTTCCTAGCTGGTTGCGATGGACACACAAGCTTTTGAAATTTAGGATAGGTTTCAAACTTTGCAGCTGTTTGCTACCATCCATTAATTTTAGACCGCCTTTCTATATATGAGCTCTCTCCATTTCTAATTGGCCAGCCTCCTTCACGTTGCGCTGTGAACTTGACGCTTCGGTTCATTTGTTTTCAGTTCTAAGTGTTTGAAAAAGACATCTCCACTTTGAAAAAACAGTTTCTTTTTGAAGTGTCCAGCTTGGCAATGACTGTAGCAGCCCCCAGGCAAATTAGCATGTTAAAAGAATGGATCAATACCTTTCTGGCCCCTCCATCCTTCTTACTCTCTTGGAGGGGGAAGAGTTTTGAAGAACCCTAGGAGGCCCTTGACAGATGTGCCAGGAGATTTCAAGAGGATTGTTCATTGCCGAGTTGGGAACATTGACAGTTTGATCTAGTGCCCAGACTGCGTCTTCGCTGGTCATTTGAAAACGGATGCAGGAGGCATTGACAGCTTGGGGAAAGCTGTAGCAGTTCATGTAATTATGGAGAGGATTAGAAGAAAAGTGTTGGGAGAAATAAGAGATCAATAGAAGGGCACTAGTTGACTGAATTCACCTTTAGCTGTTAGAGCACTCCATTTTGTAACATTTAGTCTGTGTGTGGAGGAGTTATTGGATGGGTTTTTTTTTTTTAAGGGTTATGCAAATCTATGCATAAGGAGGGAAAAAACAGTCACTGATTTTTGAGAGTGGACTTGTAGGTAATTAATAGTATAATGCTTCCAGTACTTAAGATGCAAAGGTGGCTAATTAACTAATGGGAGAAATTGAGATTCATTACTCTGCTTTCTAAGGAGGTGCCCACAAAAGAAATGAAGCTGAAAGTAATATTTGAGCATTCAGGCTTCAGTTTGAAAATTTTTTCTTTAGGAACTACCTCCCTGTATCCTAGAATTTTTTGTTTTTGTTTTTCATTTTTATCTTATTTATTGATTTGAATATACGGTGTTTTACTAGTTTCAGTTCTGCATCCTAGAGTTTTAAATTGATGCTCATGTAAGACTCCAGTAAACCAGTATAAAAGCATGGTGGGTTTACATGAAAGGAACCTATGTTGATGGAAAAATGAGAACATCATCTTTGCATAAAGGAAAAATAAAAAAAAGTTTGAAGCAAATCAGCAGAAGCTCTCAAAGTTCTTAGATTTTGAAGTCTCGGGATGCCTGGTTGGTTCAGTTGTTAAGCATCTGCCTTCGACTCAGGTTTTGATCCCAGATCATGACCCACTATCCTGGGATGGAGTCCCACATTGGGCTCCCTCATCAGCAGGAAGCCTGCTTCTCCCTCTTCCACTCCCCCTGCTAGTGTTCCCTCTCTCGCTGTCTCTCTGTCAAATAAATAAATAAAATCTTAAAAAAAAAAAAAAGATTTTGGAAGTTTCCTTCACGGGGCAAAAACGGCAATTGTACTTAGCTTAAATAAACCAAGTCCATAATTTATTCTAACCTTTATGAAGGACTCTAGGATCTTCATTCACAAAACATTGTAACTCTAATTATTTCAGTAATTTTTGAATGGGTATTTGGTATGGCAAGAATCCTGCACTCTGATTTCTGCAATTGTACTGAAACGGTTTTTTAAAAAGTCGTTGTTAGATCTTTCCTTTTCTTTTCCTAGGAAAATATAAAGTCTTTTCTTGAGAAAGTAATGTCTGGTGTTATAAACATCACACTATTATCCTAACTTTAAAAAATGGTTATTCTAAAAAGAACCCTCCCCGAAGAAAGAACTGTTGACTTCTACTGTAGTTAATGACTGAAAGACACAAACTTACTGAGTTTTTCCAATATTTTCCATTGGATCTTCTAGCTGGTTATCACTGATCTATAGGACATCTATTGATTTTTGTATGTTTACCTTGCATCCAATCTTTTATTGAACTGTCTTGTGAATACTAATAGGTTTTCAGTTAATTCTCCGGAGTTTTCTAGAAAACTAATAGTTTTGACTGCATGCAATTATATATATTTTTTTCCCTTCTTTCTAAAAATTAGACCTCTTATTTCTGATTTCTGTCTTACCAACACTGGTCAGAATTTGCAGACCAGTAATAAAAACCAGTATAGGACTGTGAATATCTTTATTTTATGCCCAGTTTTGTTCAGCATAGTTTAAGTATGTTATGTGATTATTTTCCCTTAAGATCCTATTTCCAGTTCCTAAACATTTCTCAGGAGTTTTAAGTTGTGTTAAATTACTTCAAGTATTGCTTTTAGTTATGTGATCATTCTGATTTACTGTATTTATAATATTAAAGATGTTAGATTTTTCTGAAAATGATCCATAAATTCTCTTGGCATTTGTGTGTGTGGGGGGAACAACTATTAGTCGGCAGTAAATTTTGATAAATGGTTTCTTGATTTTTATTTTTCATTGAAAATGGTGGCTAAGCATTCAGAGGATTTAATTTCAATCTGAACTTTATCACTTAAAATGTGATGAGGGGCCAGTTACTTTAGTACTTTAGTTTTCTCTGTAATATGGAGGTAATGATACCTATCCCATGAATAGACTTAGGGTAAATAATGGACATAATGTACATAACAATGCATGTAAGTTTCACTTGGGAAGTGGCATCTATTTAGTGGTCAGTAAAATGTGGAAATTGTAATTATTATTTTATTATGAGTCTTTAAAAATACTCAGTTGATATTAGCCAATATATCCTCTTTCTCTGTTTCTCTTTCATGCTTTCCAACTGTATGTCTTTCTCTCTCTTTCTCTGATCCTGTTCTTAGCAGGTTTTGCTATTGTCAATTCGTAAAATTAATTCTGGATAGTTTTCCTTTTTTTTTTTTTAAAGATAGATTTATTTATTTATTTATTTATTTATCAGAGAGTGTAAGTGTGAGCACAAGCAGGGGGAGCTGAGGGAGAGGCAGGCTCCCTGCTGAGCAAGGAGCCCAATGAGGGACTGGATCTTAGGACCCTGGGATCATGACCTGAGCTGAAGGCAGACGCTTAACTGACAGAGCCACCCAGGTGTTCGGATAGCTTTCCATTTTTTAATTAATACCGCAGAAAGTTAATGTGCATGAGAACTAGCTTTTCTCTGAGAGTTTGAAGGATTTCACCATTAAAACTGGCTTTGGACTGTGCACTTAACAATTTGTGCACTCTTCTGTTTGCTAGAATTCAATGAAAAGTACAAAAGCCCCATAAAGGAAGGTGGCCATGGCATTTTGGTTGTTTTTCAAATCACACGAATTTTCAACCCTACCAGAGTAGACAGGCTCTTTGACTCTGATCTGGGCTTTTCCAGCCTATGCTGACTTCAGGGCAAAAGGAGAGATGTCACATTGCTCTCATCCCTGTTACTGAAATTCCATGTTGCTGGTGCAGATCTTGAACCTGTAAAGTAAAGGTAACGGAATCCTTGGACCTGGAGTTAGTACATTGGCATGGTCAGGCTGCTCATTAATCAGGAGCCTGGTTGTTAACGAGAAGCTAGTTGAGGAGCTATTTACTATCCCATTAGGAAAAGCTGCATGTCTCTGTGGGCGTCTGTGGCTGCAGCCCTTCTGAGCTGTGGGGCTTTACTCCCCTTTTTTTTTTTTAAATATTTTATTTATTTATTTGACAGAGAGAGATCACAAGTAGGCAGAGAGGCAGGCAGAGAGAGAGAGAGAGGGAAGCAGGCTCCCCGCCGAGCAGAAAGCCCGATGCGGGACCCGATCCCAGGACCCTGAGATCATGACCCAAGCTGAAGGCAGCGGCCCAACCCACTGAGCCACCCAGGCGCCCCTTTACTCCCTTTTTTATTGAGAGAGAAAGAACAAGAAATGACAGATCCACTGTTAATAGAAACATCTGGTGCTCCTTAGAGCCTCAACTCTGACATAATAATTTGTAAATATTTTATATTGGTTTTGAGGAATGGCAAATTTCAGTTTTTATTTAGCCAAACAGACAGATTATTTCATAGGCTACAGCAGACAGAACGATGACCAGAGGACAGATGCTGCCTCAGTATAAGGAAGAACCATCTAGTATTTTGATCTAGGAGAGAGTGGAGCACGATGCCTTGGAAGGCCATGAGTGCCACATATTTTGGACATGTTCACACTGGCTGGATGACCTTAGGACATCTAACATGTTAGAGATTGGAGACCCTGTGTTTCCCAAGAGGGACTCCGTTATCATTCTGGACAGGATGATTCTTCCTTAACTACTGCAGCAAGCTTTGCAGATCTGTCCTGTGCACACTCTGCAGACATGTTACAAAGCATTTAGTATCCTGAGCAGTCCCTGGGCACGAAATGCCTGTGGCATCCTCTAATCATGTAACAAACCAGATGGTACTCTTATTATCCCCATTTTACAGTTGGGAAAGTTGAGGCACAGAGAGGTGCCTAAGGTTATGTAAACTCCCCCAGACGATTTGGAACCAACCGGATAGACTGGCTCCAGCCTCTTCACTTGCCATCTCTAGACCATACTTTGTTAGAAAGACCGGAAACTCTCTCCAAGTTAACAATATGGGATCACCTTCTATTCTTACAAGGTAAGAAGAATATTTAAAATGCCTGACTTATAGACTTAAATAAACAGTGCCCTGTGTTTACTCCCAAGATTTGTCAAACATTCATCTGCCAATGGGTGGCCTTTGTATTATTTTGAATGGCCTAGCAAAGAGCAGATTGTGACTTTGCAATTATTAAGACTGAAGACCTTGTCCTAGAGTGTGTTACTGAGCAAATTATTCTCATGTTGACTTGATATTAGAGCAGAGAGAAAGGTTACAGACATAGACCCAGGTTTACATAAGACAGAGCATCATCTCATCTTAACAGAGGGACAGCCTAAGCTAATGAGAACTTTTTGATTTCTCACATATTGTCTAATAAATCCAGGGAGATTTAGAAGGAAAATCAATCTGAAAAGGAGAGCGAACTTTTAGTTATCTAAATGTTGGGCATGTACATTTAAGCTGATTCAGGTAGAGTATTTACTTGGAAATGTGTGCAAGAAAAAAAAAAAGGCAGTGAAACCGTTTGGGAGGTAATACATTTCTGTAATAAGGAGGAAAGTGAAAAAACATGGGTAAACGATTGCAAGTGATGGTACAGTAGCACCCCCCCCATCTTGGATACATTCTTCTCTTGGATACGATCCAAAACTCCCAATGGATACCTGAAACCACAAATAGTACCAAGCCCTGTATATGCTCTATTTTTCCCTATACATCCCTACCTGTGATAAAGTTTAATTTATAATTAGGCTCAGTAAGAGAGTAACTGCATAACTGTAATAAAATAGAACAATTGCCACAGTAGACTAAAGTGGAAGTTCTGAGAATGCGGTCTGTCGCTCAAAATCTCCTGTGATGACGTGAGATGATAAAATGCCTCCTGTGAGGAGACGAGGGGAGAGGAATGACGCAGGCCTTGTGATTTGGCGATTGGCTGCTCTAGACCACCTGGTGACAGTCAGAAGGGAGATGATCTGCTTCTGGACTGTGGTTGACTGTGGGTAACTGAAACCACAGAAAGTGAACTCGGGGGGGTGAGGGGGGACTGCCGTGGATGTCAGTTCCTTTAACCGCCCCCACACTACATATCCATTCTACCCTTCCCCCACTGGGGTGCTACTTTGTGGCTACATTGTGGAAATGGCTCACCTTTCAGCACCTAAAAGCAGTTCCATCCTGAATTGTTTTTTAAGTCATAAAATCCTTTTTTTCCCTTCTCTCTCTCTCTCTCTCTGTGTCTCTCTTTTTTAAGATTAAGCCATTAAGAGTTGGGTTTTCTGTTTCTTGCAAGGCAATCCTAATTAATAAAGGAGGTCATTAACATGGCAACTACTTTAACTTGCAAACTGGTTTTCTCTACACAAATGTTGCGCATAGAAGACATGATGTGTTTGCCCAGGCTGAGTAGTTGCCCTTCCAAGAGATTCTTTATTGTCCTATCTACAATGGAAACATCTTGAAGGGCTCTTTGTCCTCTATTTTCATCCCGACGGCAGGATGGGCTAGTTTGGGTTCTGTTGCTGAGAGACGCAAAGGAAAACCCAGATCCACACTGTTGGTCCGTGAAGTGAGATGTTGGTCTTCCTTGAGAGTGGAGAATCAAGCTGGTAGGGCCCCAGGAATCCTGTAGTTAGCTCATACTTCCCATTTTACAGATGAAGAAACTGAGGCTCAAATTAATAACGCATTTAATAAATGATTAAGGACTGCTTCCTGAAGTCAGGAATTACAGAATCCTGCCATTTTGATCCTGCTAAAGGCAGGATAAGCCCAGAAAAGATGTGGGCAGCCAAGGCAAAGTAGTTATCTGTGTATCTCTGAAATTGACCTTGGGGAACTAAGTGCCCTTATATCTAAGCTTTACTCCTCAATTTTGAGAAAACATTAAATTTGGTCCTTTTTTCAGGTTTCAGTAAGCCGTTCTCCCTCATATAAAGTTGTACTCCTTGGATATACTATGCCGCTTGCCGCTTTCTGTCTACATCAGTATGTACTGAATCCTCCGTGGTTTCTCTGAGCCACTTTCTTTTCTTTTTTTTTGGAAAAAAGTTCCTCTGCAAAGAGTTTGCAGTCTAAGGGAGCAGGCAGCTTTTTAAAACTGTTTATAGTATCTGAGAAGTGAAGTAAGCTTAGATGAGCAGCTGGAGGAGGGAAATGCTGAATATCGTTGCAGACGAGGTGTGAAGGAACGTTTTTGGAAAATTAAACAGTATTAAACAGCAGCCGACTTCAACAATAAACATTTCTCTTTATTTTTCTAAGATTCTATTTGTTTATTTGAGAGAGATCATGAGAAGGGGAAGGTGAGAGGGAGAAGCAGACTCCTGCTGAGCAGGGAGCCTGATGCTGACTTGATCCTGGGGACTCCAGGTTCCTGACCTGAGCTGAAGGCGGTCGCTTAACCAACTGAGCCACCCAGGTGCCCAGCTATAAACATTTCTTAAGCATCTACTGTGTCTGGTCAAGGGGAGGCAAAAATGATGATGGGATGAAACCCAAGCATGGGTAGAGCAGCCGATGGGAACAAGGGGATATGTGAAAGGGAGAACTTTGAATAACTTCAGAGTTTTAGCCTTGGTACATCAGTGCATGGTGATTTCATTCTTACGTTAAAAAAAAAAAAAATCCTAGAGGATGTGGTAGTTTTTAAGGGTTGGTAGTGGTAGTTTGGTGTGGCAGGATGGAGGACTAGTCTAGTTAATACTTGCGAATGTCTGAGTGGATGAGAGTGCTGGTCCAGGAAAGGAGAGTGAATGCATTTTTATTTATTTTTCAATTCTGTATTTGACTTTGTAGAAAAACAACTTTTGAGGCTTTTGTTTGATATTCTTTGGGAAATCTCTTCAGCTGCTTGGACTACAATAGCGAATACCATAAACTGGGCAGCTTAACCAATAGAACTTTATTTTCTCACAGTTCTAGAGGCCGGAAGTCCAAGGTGAGGGTTCCATCAGGGTTGGTTTTGGTGAAGGTTCTCCTCTTGGCTTGTAGACAGTTGCCTTCCTCTTCATGACCTCACATGGCCGTGTGTGTGTGTGTGTGTGTGTGTGTGTGTGTGTAGCAGGAGATTCTCTTAAAGGACACTAGTCCTGTGGGATTTGGGCCTCGCCCTTATCACCTCATTTAACCTTAATTACATCCCTAGAGGTCTGATCTCCAAATACAGTCACACTGGGGGTTTCGGCTTCCACATATGAATTCTTAGAGGAATACATTTCATTCCATCACAGGAGATGAAAGATGCCTCTTTGTTCTATAAAAAAACATGTGACCATGTGGCAGGTTGTTACGACTTAGCCTTTGTATCAAGGTCTCTGTCTTCCCGTCTCAGAGTTTATTTTAAAGATTTTTTTTTTTAATTTATTTATTTGTCAGACAGAGAGAGCGCGAGAGAGCGAGCACAGGCAGACAGAGTGGCAGGCAGAGGCAGAGGGAGAAGCAGGCTTCCTGCAGGGCAAGGAGCTGGATGTGGGACTCGATCCCAGGATGCTGGGATCATGACCTGAGCCGAAGGCAGCTGCTTACTGACTGAGCCACCCAGGCGTCCCTCAGAGTTTATTTTATATATTGATCTATGCCTATGTGGGTTTCGCATGAAAACAATGTCGCTAAATAAATAAATAAATAAATAAAAACAACAGCAACAGAAAAAACAATGTGTCTAAGGGGCCTAGAGCTTGGGCCCTGATGACCAGGGCTCTTCAGTCTTTTATAAATCCTGTGATCCCTCTAGGCCTTGTATTCCTCATCTGTGAAATGGGGAGACTGTTACTTTGAATTTTGTGGTGTAATTCATATGATCTGTATATAGTATGTATTACATTTATTTATATATTTGTTATGTCTTCGGTTAAAGAAGATAGTAATTTTTAAAATTTTAGCTGATTAGTACTTCTTAGACTATAACATAGCTTTCTCATTAAGTGTGTTCTGGCTTCATTATGTGCGTAGCTGCCAGGTGTAGAGTGGAAAACCCTGCTTAACTGAGGTATCTAAATATGGTTTTAAGCCATGTTCAAGGGAACTGATGAATCACGGGTTATCAGCTTTAGGAAAAAAAAAACACGCAAGAAATTTACAAGTTTTTTATAGAAATATGCAATAACATAAGCAAGTAAAAAAAAAAAAAGACTGTTAAAATCATCTATAATGTCACCACCTAAAGAGAGTCATGGTAACATTTTGGTTTCTATGCTTTCAGATTTTTTCTTTTTAAATATATATAATATACACACTCATAAGAGTTATTGATCATACAGCATGATCATCAAATCTTTCCAGATCAATAAGTGAGAGCTTTCTCCTGATTGGGTATATGACCATTTTTTTCCTCCAGCTCATGTTGAATTGGACACGTGGGTTGCTTTCCGTTTGGTGCCTTTAGTAACATTGCCCTGAATATCACCATAGCAAAATCTCAAAATACAGCCTTAATTATTTTCTAATAATTACTGGTTTGAAAAATGTGCAGTTTTAAAGGCTTCGACACATATTGAAGAAGGCTCAGTTTTGAGATGTGTGCTTATCGGAGCTTGAAGCAAACGAGGAGTAGTGTACCTCTAGGGACATTATGTGTTAATTTCCTTGCAATACTCATTCATGAACTCTAAAGCTGAGGTAGTTTTACTTACTGCATGTGAGAAAGCTTCTTTTAAGGATTTACCTTCTCAAGGTTTTTGCCAACAAAGCCTTCCTTTTCATGCTAAAAATCAATTCATTCCTCTGCTTGTTTTACACAAATGTAGGATTCTTGGGCTACCTGTGATAGCTGTTGGCAGCTCCCCTTTAATGTAAAGGATAACCTGTAATATAAAGGATTATATGGTTTAGTCACCTGATGTAAATTATTGCCTCTAAATCTACTGTAGGTTTTGCCTCCTCCTATCCAAGGAGCATCATTGCTCTTAAAACCCAGAGAAACGCTGCCTCTCAAAAAGACATTGTTAAAGTGAACTTGATGAGGCTGATTGTCTTTATATAATCGCTTAGACACTGTTGTCTTAGAGTTTTACAGAATGCCTTCAGGGTTTCCCCAGCTGGAAAGGAAAATGACTTCATGGACAGTGCATGGACTTTAAAATTCACACAGAGAAACCAGGAGTTCAGATCCCTGTAGGATTGGCTGATTCTCCTTCTTTATGAGTTAAATGAATTGATTGCTGTGTAATCAATTGTTTCTGTGACCTTAAAATTCATCTTGTTACACCTCAGAGCTTTAACACCTTTAAACTAGGTCATCCTAGTACATATCCGAGCATTCCTGCAGTCATCGCCAGGGACCAACTTTCTCACCATGGGATATTAATTATCCAGTTCAATTTTGCCCCTTCCCCACTTTAAAACAAACTAAGCATCTTGCAGGTTATTTTTTTCAATTGCATGGATGGAAGATGGAAAACAGTTTTGTCCTTTCCTTCCCACCTTCTCGTAATCCTCTTGGCTCCCTCCTTCTCTGTGAAAGAATCCCGCACACATTGGCCCTAATCTGGAAGAATTTGTCATTTGGGAATAGGGTAGAATCTTCACAAACAATAAGACCATGAGTGCACCTCTTCAGACGTAAAACATGCATTCTGCTTCCTGCAATTAACCTCTAAGCAATATGAAATATAAAGCCATATTGCTATTTTTTTCTGTTAAATGAACGAACACATTTTATTCATGAAACTAATCCTGTTCCTTGTAGAGCATTATGAAAACACAGAGAAACCCTTCCACACAAAGTCAACTTGCAGTCCTATTTGGAAATATTCTTGGTGCCTATCCTCTCTGGCTTCTTGCCGGACATGTCTAAAGATAGAATGGTTTTATTCAGCTTCCGTGGTGGTACTTTGTCTTTTCCTCTCGACTGCCAGTGCAGACCAAGAAGATGGTTCAGTGGTATCCTTAGAATCACCTACTTGCTGGGTATGGATGCGTTTTGCTGTAGCAGACTGCATTCCTGTCTTGCTTGGGTGAGTATTGGCATCAACATGCCTGTGGTGTTACAGCTTCCCACACACTTTATTGGCCCAGAAACTATAACTACTCCTGTCTCTTTCCATCTTAGCATTCCAGTTCCCCACTGGGAGTAGCACCTTTGGCTGTATTCCCAAAATCGTCTATGAATGAGCCTGCCGTTCCCTTCCCCAAGGCTGCTACCACTGTGTTGTTCAGTCTCACAGAATCTTACTCTGAATCATCGACTTGAATGTGGGTTGCCTACCTGACTTCCACTATGGTCCCCTCTTGTGCCCCCGCCCCTGTCCTCCCTCTCCCCCTCCCCCAGCTGCTTCTGTTCTCTGCCTTGTGGATCCGAGTCCTGAGAGTTTGACATTGTCCCAAATCAGCACCTAGCTTTGCACGACATTTGGGACACGGATTTGGCCCGCTCTCTGTTTCTATAGACCTGGTTCCTCTGGATACCAGTTATTTCCTATCTCCCTCTCTTAACCTGTGTCAGTGAGGCTTCTACATGCCTGGACAGCCAGCCCATCAAAGATAAGCAGTGAGCTCTCCACCAGGGAGAGTGTTTAAGCAGAAACGAGAGGGAGTCTTTTCGGTACGAGGAGCTTCAGCAAGTATCCCTCGCTGGAAAGAAAGACAGGAATAATTAACTCAGGTCCCTTCTAATTTTAAGATTATTCTAATTCAACAGTAATTGCCCCTCCCACTCATGGATTCAATAAAAACTCTCTCACTATTTCCCTCATCCTGTGCTGAGAGGACTAGTTGGTATAGAAAGCTTTGTGGTATGCCCATCAAATATAAAATCAAAACTTAAAAAGGTGAGATCAGTACAAAAAGAGGAAAGGTACTGCCTTGATCAAAACTGGCCTGTTCGGTAACTTCAGTTGCATTGGCCCAGTTAAATTACACGTGGATCCTGTTTACTTCTCTCAGATGTTAAGACAGCTGAGGAAATTGACGATTCACTGGCTCAAGGTATCCCTGGTTAGATGTGTATTTGTTTTGTCTTGCACATAGAAACTTAAGTAATCACAGGAGCGGCAGCTGAATGTTTTGCTCTGAATAGAGAGGATTTATTGAACTAATTAAGAAAATTGTCTTGTAAAAATGGACGAGTGCTAATAAATGAAGGAGTATTTGGGCATGATGACAAATCTCTCCTCTTGTACCTGCTTCCCTCCTCCAAACCTACCCAGGCTTCATTATATAGGCTGGATATATAATTATAATGATATGTGTATGTGTGTGTGTATGTATATGTATATATGCACACATACAGACACACACACATCAGGATTATAAATCTTCTTAAACCTGAGTGTTGATCACAGACACTCCTACTCTGAAATGATCCCTGTTTTTTACATATGGCCCTTTGGAGAAAGGCGGTCCAAGCTCTTTCTAAAATGCTCCTTCAGTGCATCCAGTAGCTGGGCTTTCATCCACAGTTCAAGCTGTCCCACATCCGGTCTGCCTCAGTAGTACACAATCTTCAAGGAGTTGTTAAAGCAGCACTTTCTTCTCCCATGGAACTTGGTGGGTATTTCGATTACATTCCCTAATGTCACTTTTATATTTTCTGTTGATGCATTCTTAGTTTCAGGGCACAGAGTGTTCCTTAGTGAATAATCTCCCTACAACGTATTAATTGTTTGACTTCAGGCAAGTCAGTTCATTTCTGTGCTCTATATAAAACGTAAGTAGTAATAATACCTACTCTATAAGGTTGTTGTGTGGATTAGACATGTAAATACTTGGAAGGCCCCAGAACCGTGCTTGGGATATAGTAAGTCACTCAAAAAATACTAGCTCTTACTCTCTCACTACTGGGTTGTTGTGGCCCTGAGTTAGGTGAAAAGAGTTTAGGTTGCATTTTAGTTTAAAGTTGCATTTTCCCCTTTAGTTGGATACTCTTGTTCAGTGAACAACTGATAAAACTGTATATGGAATTCAGTGCCAGAATCTTTGTTCTTCCAGGGCTAAGTCTATAATCCATCTATCTTTGCATCCCCTACAGTGTCGGAAACAATGCAGTATATAGGGTCCTGTTTGGTCCAGGCACTCCATATATGATTATTGGAATAAATGAATAAACAAATGTAAAAAGACAACTGTCACTGTGATTTTATTTATAAACAGCCCATTAATTTTTGAAGCACACTTACGGAACGTATCATGTATTTGCTGTAAGAAACCAGAATTTGTCACCATCTTGTTACAATACTGGGTATGTCATAAATTTAAAGAATGTTATTGAGGCTGAATTTTCTTTGGGTTTATTTACTAGATCAAAGAGTGACTTCAACTCTCAATACTTATTTTATTTGCCAGCATAAACTCATGGGTTTAGTCAAGTGCCAAGAAAGGAAGTTAATCATCTGAATTATGTGGATTCTGGCAAATTACTCTTTCTTTTTTGGGGGGAAGAGCTTTGAGGCTTTATCTCCCTTCAGCAAATCCAACTGATTGTAATAGTAAGAATAAAACTCCAGTAATTAATCTAATAGCTCTAGGCTGCTAATCATTCTGGAAAAGTGACATTACCCAGAATATACTAGTTATCCTTATTGCATGTCATTGATATATAATTCAATTGATTTTCACACTTTTTATATTCCGAAATGAAATACAGCTTTTGTCATGTCACTAGATTGGAATTCTTTGACAATGCATTAACATGCCAAAAATAATATTACACACAAGAATAATGTAGAGATAAATTACAGGTAGAGCTGTATCCCTAAGGAGATTTTCATTTGTGTCTTAGAAGAGAAGACTTATAACCCTACCTACCACACATCTATTTCATGTCAGTATGTTTTAGGCTCTTGGTTCAGTTCAATAAATTACTCATTTTGTGCATGCCCAGCCTTCAGTTTTCTGAGCAATATACTTACACAGAAGTCTGTGTACCTCTGGAGTATAACACAACCTTTTAAGAGCCAGTGCAGAGACTTTCCTCACAAATGAATCCTTGCAAGTGGTCTCCTTGACGGCTTTGTAGAATTATGAAAATGCTGCCACGACTTTGGAACTTTTTTGGAATTGCTTTTTTCAAAATATCTGGTGCCTTCTTTCCAAATGCGCTTAGTACTGGGCAGTTTTGTCCTTTAAGGTAGATTTAATTTTTGGAAATCAAATAATTCGTAGACAAGGTTGTTGATAAATGAAAAGATCAAGCGTGCTGTGTAATCTTGCTTTTGAGTCAAGAACAAAAACAAAATAACAAACTCTTCCCCATGAGTGACTTTTAACTTGCTTTGAATGCAGCTTCAAAAGAAGTATTTGGAACGTTGGTGACATTAGTGGAATAAGGACAAGGTAGGTCGCCAGCATTTGGGGATTTCTCTGTCACCCACAAGGCAGTGTGCATGAAGGTGGGGCCCTCTTTGGGTCCCACTGAATCCTCAGAACCTGGAACTGAGCCTGACACATAGTCACTATTGAAATGAATCAACAAGTGAATAAAAAGCATGCATGGATTAGTATTAACAGCAGTTTACAAATGCATGCCAAGGCCCATGCATATAGTGGTTTATCTTTTTTAGTTTTATTAATTTAAATCATTTGTATCGAGGCCAGTGTGCACATGCCTGGCGAGAATTTGGCTCTGTGCTAAGCAATTTACTTTCAGTATTTCTTTGTAGCACCACAACCTGGTGAAGGAGTGACTGTCATTATCCTCTCCTCATAGATGTGGAAACTCAGGCTCAGAGAAGCAAAGCAATTTGTCCAAAGTCACACAGTTTAGTAAATGAAGAATTGGGTTTCAGCCAGAGAGATCTGGCTACTGACTTACACCTCAACCAAGATTCTGTGCTTCCTTTCAGTGTGTCTTTGTCTTTCTGATTTGTTACACGTTCTCACATTTCAGTCATCCTAAACTGGGACTGTAATAACCCCCTTTCGGAGATAAGGGAATTAGCCAAATTATGGCTTATGGAGGGATTTTCTAATTTCAGAATTAGTGGATATTTGTAAATTTAACTTTGAAGAATGTCACGGCTCTACGGCAAAACATCCATACTCTGATGATCAGACTTCAGGGAAAGAGCAAGCACTAGGACATTTATTAGAAATAATTTTTCATCTGGGGCACCTGGGTCGCTCAGTCGGTTGAGTTGTCTGACTCTTGGTTTCGGCGCAGATCATGATCTCAGGATTGTGAGATGGGAATCCCCTTAAGATTCTCCCTTTGCGGGCACCTGGGTGGCTCAGTGGGTTAAGCCTCTGCCTTTGGCTCGGGTCATGATCCCAGGGTCCCGGGATCGAGCCCTGCATCGGGCTCTCTGCTTGGCCGGGAGCCTGCTTCCCTTCCTCTCTCTCTGCCTGTCTCTCTGCCTACTTGTGATCTCTGTCTGTCAAATAAATAAATAAAAATTAAAAAAAAAACCAAAACGATTCTCCCTTTCCCTCTCCTTGTGCCCCTCTCCCACTTGGCTCACACTCTTTCTCTCCCTTACAAATAATGATAATAATAATAACAACAATAATAATACTGTTTCATCTAAAGCCCAAGCCCCAAAAGACCTCCAGTCAGCTTGAGAAAGAGTACTTTAGGGTGGAGAGACTTTGAGTTTCTAATTTCTTTTGAAAATATCCAATTATCTAATCATGGACAAATTCCTTGGCTTTCTCACGTCAGCTTCCTCATCTAGAAAATAATTAGCTAAGATAAGTCACCTGTCAGTGCCTTTTAGCTCTTAAGCATCCAAATGTGTGAGAGGAGAGTCAATGCTGTTTGCTTGGAGATTGGAAAGAACCGTCCATGTTGATTGGCATTATCTGGGGAGTCTTCCAAGCCGAAGGGAGGAACCTGATTAAATGTGGTTAAATAAAGGTGGTAGAAGAGGAGTGAGCTGGGAACAGGACTGCCTCACCCAGAGGCTGAGGAGACTGAATTTGGGGAAGACTTTGAAGGGCAGCACAGAGGCGAGTCTCTTCCTCTGGCCCATTCCTCAGATAGTCATTGATTGCCTGCTATCTTCTGGCCATTGAGAGCTGTTGATCTTGCAAGAGTCTAGATATTTCATCGAAGTAAAGGGAATGTGCTATTGATAGCAAGATTTGTCATGTTTACCCAAATCTTTGTTCTACTACTTTAGGTATGCAGCAGGAAGATAAGGAAAGCCTCAGAGTAAAGTTGACTTGAAGGTTATATTTAAAGGGTGATCGGCTTCATTTTAACAAAAGGAGAAAACAACAAATCAGTTGTTTGAAGAGCGCCCCCCCCCAAAAAAAAAGTGCTCTTGATTTGGGATGATTGATGTTTTATTACCTTGTAGATGGGTCGTTTAGGACACTAAAAAAATGGTGATGATGTTTATTTAGATTTGAATTTGGAACTGTTTGAGAAGGTCAGCACCTGGTTGTTAACTTTTTGTAGGTTCTGCTGCCCACACAGAGAAGACTGGTTGACCCAGAGCTGAAAGGGATTTGTTGGTCCCCTTGCTAAGTACACGACTAAAGGGAGGTAATAGTGCCGTTCGTTTCTCTTTAACTTGGTAGGAAGAGAAAGAGAAAAGCCTGTGGATCCAAGAAAGTGCTGAGCCAGCATCCATATAGTCTGACCAGGTCAGTCCCCACCACGTAAAAATAAGCCAATTCCACATGTTTGGATTGGATGCTCTGAATAACCTTCCTTTGGGTTAATAAAAATAATTATCATAACAATAAAAAATGAAAATTAATTAAATTATATAGATGTCCAGGTGAGGAGGAATTCCGTCTACTGGAGAGGGATGAGTTTCTATGGAAGCTTTTGTGGGGGGAGGTAAGGTGAAATACAGCTACATAGGAGGAAAAGTGTCTTCAGTTGGATTATAAGCATAAAACTAAATGTGGCAGCTCTAGCAGAGCAGGGAACACCCATCAGAAATGATCAACTACTAAGTCTTGTAGACAGAGCTGCCACCAAGTGGACTTGGGCTTCCAGGATAATCACAGTCTCCAGGATGTTTGTTCTTTTCCTTCTAAAAAGTAGAGAAATCCTCCGCCACCAGCACATACACTGCTGCCAGAGCGGGGAAGATGGACATTTCAGGCTCTCGGGCACCTGTAAGATGCAAGTTTTCCACGATCGAGGTCCTTCCCAGAGTTAATATTTGGGAGCTTTTGCAGAGAGAAGTTATCAGAATTTTTTGGAGTTAACCAAGCATTTGGTTAAAAAGAAAGCTTGTTTAGAGCAGGGATGTGGATTAGCCAAGAGGACCAGCAAATGGAAATAGAATTAAGGCCAGCATCAGGGCTAGGACCAGGGCAGAGAAATCTCCCACATGGCTTGAACACCCATGATGTACTGATTTATTAGAAGTCTGTTTTGCATCGGTTCATTCTTTAGTAGGCATGTTGTAGTTTATCTGCCTTGTGGGCCAGTCTCAAAGCTTCCTTTTAGTTATCTTTACAAAGATACCAGATAGGGGTGCCAGGGTGGCTCAGTCCATCGAGCATCTGCCTTCAGCTCAAGTCTTGATCCCAGGGTCATGGGATTGAGTCCCAGGTTGTGAGAAGTCTGCTTCTCCCTCTGCCTGCTTCCTCCCTCTGCTTGTGCGCTCTCTCTCTCTCTATCTCTCTCTCTCTGGCAAATAAATAAAATCTCTATTAAAAAAAAAAAAGATACCAGTTAAAATGGCTCTGCTGATACCCTTCAAGAGAAGTCATTGGACTGATATTTCCAGGTGAATCTCTGCTTTCCAGATTAGACAGACTAAATAATCAGCGGTAGAGAAGAGTGGGTAACTAGGGGTCTTCTATGTACATTTTCATTCATTCATTCTTTCTTTCTTTCTTTCATTTAAAGATTTTATTTATTTCTTTGACAGAGAGAGAGCTGGAGAGCACAGGCAGGGGAGGAGAGAGAGGGAGAAGCAGAGCCGAAAGCAGACACTTAACCAACTGAGCAATCCCGGTGCCCCATGTACTTTTTATTTACTTAGGTATGAGACACATGGTGCCACAGACGTGTGGGAAAATGTGGTCTCTCAAGGGGCTTTTGTTCTAACACTTCTGGTGTGGCTCTGCGCGTTTTTCTACACTATGGTTCCCACGTTGGCAGAGTCTAAAAGAGTGTCGTAGCTATGTAGAAGGCTGTTTCAATTTCCAGAGAGAGATTGTCTCCCTCAAGTCCTACCTCAGAGGCATGTTTTTGGCATAGGAGTCACAAAACTCGTTATCAGGTTCCGTTTGAAATCATACTGATTTTTTTTTAAGATTTTATTTATTTATTTGACAGAGATCACAAGTAGGCAGAGAGGCAGGCAGAGAGGGGGAAGCAGGCTCCCTGCTGAGCAGGGAGGCTCGATCCCAGGACCCTGATACCATGACCTGTGCCGAAGGAAGAGACTTTAACTCACTGAGCCACCCAGGCGCCCTGATTTTTTTATTTTATTTTTAATTTTTTTTTTGGAAGAGGCAGAGCTCCAGATAGTATCATTATTACATATTTCTGGAAACTCCAAAACTGGAACTCATTCAGAGGGCTATAATCTGTGTGTCTAGAAGCTGTATTGACTTTAGGAGTCACAGATGGGTGTAGACCAGGGTTTCAACATTTTTCTTTAAGGAACAGGGCTTTGAATTTATGCTTTGAACACAGCTTTCCTCCTCCCTCAATCATCAACCCCTTAGTCACACACATGTCTGTATCCCTCACTGACACATGTGGAGACCTGGAATGGGGTCATGACTCCCCATTGCCCTCCATGTTTTCATTCTGACGTTAGCAAAGAGCCACAAACAGAAATAAAGAAACCAAGTCAAAAGAAGACAGACTGGGCTTATGATCTGCTGTAACTCATTTTGTATAAAAAAGATGCTGGTGTTTGGAGATGTCGATGATCAGATAAATAATGGTTGTATTAATCAGCCTGCACATTGTTGAATGTAACTTTGTAACAGTTTCTGTGCCAAAGCTGTTTGGGTGGCTCAGCGAAACTGGACAATTTTCACGTGACTACTTTGAATTTTTGCTTATGACCTGAAGGCCCATCAAATGGCTCAGAAATGGTTCCTTGAGCAGGAACTGGAAGTATGAATACTGAGCCCTTCTAAGGACAAGGGATTTGGTTAATTCATAGGCCTGCTTAGTGAATTAGAGTGGCCAGCAATCAGAACTAGATTGTTAAATCTGAGCCGGTCAGTATTTCTTACCTTTCAATGGGATACATTGAAATACCCGAATGACGGTTGATTCATGATTGAAATTTCCTTTGCAAAAACCAGTGTATTTGGTTTGTCTCAGCCAGCGCCCTTTGAAAGAGCACTTGTCACTCCCTTGATGGAGGAAGAGGGTCGGTGACACAAAATTGCTCGCTCCTGACACATTTCATTGGGAATTGGGAAATTTTGCGCGTGGTATCTCTTCATACATCTCTCCCTTCTTTCAAGCAAACATTTGTATTTGAAGTCTCTGCTTTGCTGAGAGGAAAATCAAGCCGTGGCCTTTACCCAAATAGAAAATTCTGTTTGGATTTGAGTAGCTGTAACGTAAAAAATAAAATAGACATTTGGATAAAATGTTTTTGTCTATATCTAGAAACACAAAAATTGTTTGGTCCAGATTGGCATGATACAGATAGATGGATATAATTGTCACCCTACTTACATTACTTTTATTCTTTAAAAAAAAAAAAAAATCTTTTCACATACATCAACCAAGAAAAAGGAGGTATCATCCAGAATCAACCCTGAGTTGGAAGGAAAAAAGACTTATTTGTACAGGAAGTAAATTTGCATATTTTTTTCTTTCTATCATGGTTTAGTCATGAGTTAGAGAATCTTTTGTTTCTCTGTTTCCATTTGTGATTGCTATGTAATTCCTGCCTGAGGACTGCCAGGAATTTTGTAAAAAATCATACAAAGCAAAAGTTAGTTGAAAGAGGATTTTGAGTCCCAGGCAAATTGACTCTGAGCTCAGAAAGTACACATGGCTTCTGCAAGCAGAAACAGGTCTAATGCTTTGAAGAATGTAAGAAATGATCAGTATTTCAGAGGCATTGAAGTGGTTAATCTATTAATCTATACTAGAGTAATAAACTTGCCTGTATAAACATTTTCTACGTGGACTTTCATGTTCAGTTTATCTCAGAGAAAAGGTTTAAAAGGTGTTTCCAATTTCTCACTTTTAGTACTGAGCATGGTTAGAAGCTCCTGTTGGATGTTTCTGGTAATTCTTCTTGCTTTGACCTTCCTTTCTGGAGTGGTCTTAGGACACTGAAACAGTTGTACCTTCACTAATTCTTTTCTCTTTTTTTGAATGATTTTCTTCTTGAGATCTAAGAGACATAATGTTATATTAGTTTTAGATACACGATGTGATTATTTGCTGTTTGCCTGTATTGTGAAATGATAGCCACGGGATGTCCAGTTAACATCGGATGCTTAACTTGATTGCACCTGGGTGCACTGGGCTGACCAAGTGATTCTGGTTTTTTGTTTTGTTTTTTTAGAGATTTTATTTATTTATTGGACAGAGAGAGATCCCAAGCAGGCAGAGAGGCAGGCAGAGAGAGAGAGGGGGAAGCAGTCTCCCTGCTGAGCAGAGAGCCCAATGCGGGGCTCGATCCCAGGACCCTGAGATCATGACCTGAGCCGAAGGCAGAGGCCTAACCCACTGAGCCACCCAGGCGCCCCATGACCAAGTGATTCTGAATAAGCCTTTGTAAATTAATTCCCAGGCCCTTGAGGTGTGGACACCAGCATATTCAACCTCTTACAGCTGGTATTTGAAGGACTTCCAGGGTACTTGCTGGTTGGGGAGAGTGCTTAAAGAATTGCATTTACTGGGGCGCCTGGGTGGCTCAGTGGGTTAGACCTCTGCCTTAACCTTAGGTCATGATCCCAGGGTCCTGGGATCGAGCCCCACATCGGGCTCTCTGCTCAGCAGGGAGCCTGCTTCCCTTCCCCCCAACCCCCGGCCCCGCCGCCTGTCTTTGCCTACTTGTGATCTCTCTCTGTCAAATAAATAAATAAAATCTTCAAAAAAAAAAAAAAAAAGAATCACATTTATTGGGGCGCCTGGGTGGCTCAGTCAGCTGGGGGGCTGCCTTCAGCTCCGGTCATGATCATGGGATCCTGGGACCTGGTCCCGCATGGGGCTCTCTGCTTAGCAGGGAGTCTGCTTCTCCCTCTCCCTCTGGAGCTCCCCCTGCTTGTGTTTTCTCACTTGCTTGCTCACTCTCTCTCTCAAATAAATAAATAAATAAATAAAATTTAAAAGAAAGAAATCTAAGAATTGCGTTCATGCACCATTCAGTGGGGTAGTGGAGTCCACCCTGGGTGGAGAATGGATAGCTTTTTGACAACAAAAGGAACTGCCTTCCTGCAGACCACAATGTCCTGCTGTACTTCTTCCTTCCTGGCCCGACGGGGCTGTGGAAACACCCAGTCGAGCTGGAAAACCGATTCCCTCTGTGTCTCGTGCCCAAATCAGACACACCAAGCCATCCCACAGATGCAAGGGCTCCTCGTGTAGCAGCTTTTCGTGGCTGTTGCTCTGCTCCTAAGAAGGGTGTCTGGGGTCCACACGTTTTCCCAGGAGACCCACAGACTGCTTCTGCCATATGGCAGAGCCACTTCTCATGCTCGTGCTCAAACCCAAGCTCCCCAGCCCACCGTGGTTACCTGCTGCTCCGTTGTTGCATTCTAGAATTTGCTTCCAACTGTGCTCAAATACTTCATGTTCTGGAAGGTTAACTGCTACCTCGTCTGTAATGTTAATGCTAAACATGAAGGCGGTGGAAAGTAACAGTGTGATCACGTCCTTTCTCCTCCTCTTCTGATGGGTGAGTCAGTCTACTGGCCTTAATGTTTACACGGATCCTTAACAAATAACAGCTGATGGCAACCTGCTGAGACATGTACAGTAAGGAAAGAAATTACGTATTAAAAGATTTGGACTCTGTCCCATTTTTTTTTTTTTTCCTTAAGAGGAAAAAAGAAAAAGGGACGGAGTGAGAACCCTGTGGTAATAACCAGTTTGTGCAACACTGTTCCTCTTTTCAAGCCTAATGAGGTCCCATTCCCACAAGTATTTTGATTTATTACCTGTTCCTACTGGCCTGCTTGCTTTTGGTGTTTATTATTTTGATATTCAGTTAACATAACATTTGAAATGATTTCACTTTCTGAATCCATTTTTCTCCCTTTTCATGAGTTGGTTTTGTGGTAGGTCGGATTTTCTCGTAGAGAAACAAGGCTCACATTAAAACACCTTTTCTGTTTCCGGTGTTCTGTCTTCACATTGAGGAAAGTAACGTGGGTTTGCCCACATGAAGGAAAACAGGACACTTGATTTGGGTCTAAGAGCTCCAAGAGTTGAGCCTGGAAACCCTTACAGTTGATGCCAAATTCAGCCATTTAGCGATGTGACTGCAGAGCTACAGAAACCTCAGCTTTGCTTTAAGACTAGGATTGAAGACCGTGTGGGCCGGATGACCTTGGAGATGAATTTGAGTCAGACCTTAGATACCAGGGGGCTCTCCAAGCATCAGGTCAAAATAATTAGCTCTGCCTACAGAATAATCAACAACTCCTCAGCCCAGATCCAGACCATCTTCAGACTTGTTTTAGAGGATAGGCATTCTCTGTTGGTACAAGTCAGCCTGTTTGGATGTGGAAAGGGTTGGCAGCCCTTAGGGAGGGGTGGCTGTTTCCCAGAAGTCATACTTCCTGCTGGAGAGAGAGAAAGCCTTCTGCTCAGGGCCCCCTGTGCTGCAGGAATGGTGGTAGCCGCCTTCTCCCCTACCTTCGCACAGCCTCCCCCAGGCAGGACCTGGCAAAATCTGCCTCCTTCCCCTCCGTGGCAGCCTGTCCCTTTGCGTCTTTCCTCAGCAGACTCCTTACTTCAGTGTTTTCTTGCTTATTGCTTTTCAGATCATTTCCCCCATGTGAAACAGTGTAATATATATTAATTACAGAAAATTTAGGAAGCATAAAGTACCAGAGTGAAGAAAATTACTACCCACAATCCTATCACTCAGAGAGAACCACTATTAATATATTATGTATATTCTTGAGATATCTCTTTATCCTTTTCCTTTTCCTTTTTTTGGGGGGGGGCATATGGATGGAATTTTTTTTTAAATACTCTCTGCTTTTAATTTGTTTGAGGCTGCACATTCTAATTTGATTCTTTATCTGGTGGTATCAGAGGGGCGTATCTGACAAAGGCTGAGAGCCTGCCTTTAGTTGTGTGACCATTTGAGAATCGTTTTAAAATCTGGAATCTCGTACATTTGGTGATGGTATAGAAGAGCACAGGACCAGAAGGCTAGGATAGAGAAAGAAGGGTGTGAGAGGCAGCCGCCGCCTCAGAGGGGTTGAGAGATGGCAGAAAGGGAGTGGCACTGCATTTCCAATCAACTCCGGTTCCTGCTCTGCTGGCCGGGTAACCTCCATCAAGTTTCCTGATCGGCACATGGGAGAACTCCTACTTCTCTGGGTTGTGTTGATGATTCATTTTATTAAATGAGGAACTGCTGGTGAAAATGATCTTCAGATCAGCACTATAAGAAGCAGATTTAATAAATATTTTTATTTGTAAATATAATTATATATAATATATAAATATAAAATAACAATATGTTTCTGTAATAAATAACTATAAAATAAATACAATAAAATAAATATAAATAAAATTATATTTAAATGTAATATTAATATTAAATGAAAAAGGAGTTCAGGCTTGACCTGGGGGGTTCAGAGGGAGTAAGGATAAAGGGAGCAAAGGTGGCTGGAATATGTGGGTGGGTGGGCAGGTGGAACTGTGTAACTGGCGGTTTGATTTTTCTTTGTGGTTGTTAATACATCCAGTAGTTTCTGTGGATGCCTTCTGTGAAGGTGGTCATCCAGCCTGAAACTGGGATGATTTTAGTTATCCTTTTCTGCTGGCCTCTCTTTCTTCCTTAGTCTGTGTATTTTTAACTCAATGAGTCCATTCTCCTGTAAAGCTAATATGTTTACTCTCTTCACCTAAGAGACTCTTATCAGACTTTGACTAGGGATTACAGGCCACTGTATCAGGAATCTTGCTGCATTTACACAAGGGGGAACAGGACGGGCCCAGCTCTGTGTTTTAACCACAGATAAGGTCTGGGTTCCATGTGGGGAAGGGAAGGGGATGGGAAATGGGGAGTAGTTGGGTGGGGATGAGGCTTGGGAAAGATAGAGAACCAACTTTAACCTGTGAGAGAATTTCTTTGTCTCTGCTCGTGAGCCTCAGAACCTGGAGGGATATTGAAAGAAGGGGTTTGCGGGACCTGAGTGTTGAGCAGACCCATGACGATCTCTTGTCTGGTGAGGGCCCCCATACCTGGCTGTAAATGTCCAGGCGGGAATGAGGGTTGAGGGTCAGGGCCTCACGTCAGGTGATGACCCCTCCGTCCTGTGGGGCTGGGTCATTGTCCTGAATCTGGAGACTGTAAGGTCTGTCCAGGGTACCTTTGGTGGAATATGTCTATTCATTTTCTGTTACCTCTTCGCAGGGTTTATTGCTCCCTTTCTGTTCCCTTCTTTTTCTGTTTTCCTGTGAGAGACTGGGCAGATGCACATGGACATTAATCAGAGACCCTTGTTGTTGAGAAGTAGAACATATATTTTAGTAAAATCTTCTGAACTGAGAGAAATGGGACATGTTGAATTTACTTGATTTCCACACCATTCTAATTTATTCTTTTATGTTTTTCTAAGACAAATGAGTAGACTGGGACTTTAACACCTCTTCTCAATTTAAACACGTGTCTCTGTGTGTGTGTGTGTGTGTGTGTGTGTGTGAGTGAGTGAATTTTCCTTGACTGTATACCCTCCTTCCCTGAGCATCTAGAGGAAAGACAGCTCCTCGGGAGGCATGTGTGTATTTTACGCCGTGGTTCTGGAATTAGACTGCTTTGTTCTAAAACTGGCTCCAAAATTTAGCAGCCAAGTGTTCTCAAGCAGCTGATTAACACTGCTTGCCTCAGTTTCCCTAGTTTAAAATAGAATGCATTTCCTTATTGGTAAGATAATTTTAAGTATTTAGTAAGATTAGGTAAAGTGCTGCGTTCTAACCGTCCAATAAATATTAGTTGTAGTTTATATTTGGAATGTGATAGACCTCAGTCTGACCCCTTCTTTGGCCATTTAACTCCTTGCCTCCTTTGCTGAACGTTTGTTTTGTCATCCAGAAAACAAAATAGGGAGAACCGCATCTAATTCAGAGTCCCAATAGGATTATGGGCAATATCCAGCACTAACAGGGACACAGTGCCTAAAAATACTCCGTCGGATTTTTCTCCCTTGTCGGCTCCTAGCCTCTTCTATTGGCAACATTTTTCAGGGGATCTCCATTTGGAGAGGAAACTCTTCTAGGCGGAGGATATAGGCTCTAAGTTTACATTTCCTGGGGATGACCTCAGGGCAGCTGAAAGGCAGCATATTTTGAGCACCCAGCCAAGTCCGTTCTGGCCCATTTCTCATTATTTTCCCCATCGTGTCCCCATTTCATGGAGGGAGCCGCAGCTGAGGGTTAGGTGTCCCCGCTAGCCCTGTGTGGCAGCTCGGACGTTCTATCCGGCCCTGACATCCGGGGCAGGAGCCTGGCCGCCCCGCCTCCACCCGGACAGGCAGCACAGGTGTGACAGGCAGCATCCCTCTGCTGGAACTAATGGACCTAAACAGGAGACATATCCTTTTCTCCCCTCCCGTGTCTTGTTTCACTGAAAACTAATTTAGGGAGCATACAATGACTCGCTTTCCTTCACAGCTCTAATATCCAGACCATGAGTCAGAAAATTAACCTTTTAACTTAATATATACGTTGCACTTTGAGTCTAGTCCCCGTTTTCATTCGCTTAAATGGTAAGTTTGACGCGGCATAAGGAAAGTCCTCTCGGGGTGCACAGGGGAGGGGACGGGTGGCTTGCAGCCGCTTTGCCCTGAGGCCGTGGTAAATGCCATGTTACTTGACAGATTGGGCTGGTTTACATCATCAATTTTTATCGCATTCTTTTATGAAATAGAAATTTCTACCGTGGGCATGTAATTTGGTGAGTATTGAAAACAGTAAGCTCTTTCAGAAGGTTATAAAATTACATATTTATTGACTTAGGAGATTTGTCCTTTTTCTTCTTTTTTCTTTTTTTCCTTTCCCCAGCATTTATCCCAGGTAAATGAGACAAGAGATAACACACTTCTGGGAACTTAAAGAATTATAAACATATGATCGTTATTTTTTAAATTATTATATTTATATTTATATTTATATTTTTACTTATTTATCTAGAAAGGGAGAGAAGGAGGGTGTGCAAGCCAGGGGAGGGGGAGAGAATCTCCTACAGACTCCAGAGTTCCATCTCATGACCAGGAGATCGTGACCTGGGCAGAAACCCAAGAGGCAGCCACTCAACTGACTGAGCCACACAGGCACCCCAAGTACAAATTCCTTCTATGTTGTATCTTCTTGTCTTAAAGTCATTAAGATATACATTGATCCTTAAAGAATATGTGTTTGAACTGCGTGGGTCCACTTACACGGGGGGTTTTTTCAGTAAATACAGCACAGTGACATAGGGTTGGATTCCAGGACCCTGAGATCATGACCTGAGCCAAAATCAAGAGTCAGACGCTTAACCAACTCAGTCACCCAGGCGCCCAGATACACAGATTATTTTTGCCTGCATGGAAGTAGGGGTCTTGTGACCCTAACTCCCACGTTATGTAGATAATTGAGCATTTGGGAAATTGTAAAAGGGGAAGCATCTAGGACCATACTTCTTATCTTCTCTAGCTTGCCTTTCGTTTAACACAGCAATGACAGTTGCACTTCCCCAGTAATATTCACCCTCATGTAAGACTGGTTATAAGACTAACTCGATGGGTCCTCATGACTTCTCGATATACCAGGATTTAACACCACTAACCATTGCCCTGCGTTTTCAATCTCAGTTTGGCGAGATGCCTGTAAAGATACAGACCAAGGATAATTTAACTTAGCACCCGCCTTACTGAACTGTATTCGATGAGGGACTATGCCTTCCCCAGTTTCTCAGGTTCTATTTTTCATTCTTTCATCCAGACATCCAGACACCTAGTACGGGGTGTCAGCTGGGAAGCCTCTGACGGGTTTCATGCTCACCTGTGGATTGTGGAGCTCTGGTCCTCAGGAGTGAGGGTGGCATTTGGCAAGAGACAACACAATGGAATGCCCAGAAGCCTTTGCTCTGGTCATTCTCTCTGTGTCTGACCTCCAGTCTACCAGAGTCCCTTGTGCTGTAAACCTTTCACTGCCCTCCACAAGCCAAGCATTGCTCATTTTTCTCAATCGAAATATATCTTACTTTTTTTAATTGCCCCTCAAGACACTTTTAACCATCTACCATTTTTTATATATTTTTTATTATTTTATTTTATTTTAGTATTTATTATTCTTTCCCCACCAATTCGTCAAAGAATTCTGATTTATCCCTGCCACCTAGAACACTGACACATACTAGTTGTGTAAAAGTATTTGTAGAATACATTGGTTAATTAAGAAATAATAGCCCATACTGCTCAGAGTTTGAGAGGATCAATTAAACTAATAAAAGAGTGTATAGGGAGCCCCAGTAACTGCTCCCTGTTCATATTACTCGGGCTGTGAGCTCAGTTCTCAAATTCTAGATGGTCATAAACTCTTAAAAAAAACTCTTACTATTTAATTTTTATTATCACCTTTAACTTATAGGAAGGGATGTTGACTTTGGGTTAAGATATTAAGAATGAAAAGAAAAAAAAAAGATACTAAGAATGTGATTGAACTCTCAGAAGGTAAAATTCCTGAAAATGGAACACAAATGAAGTATGGGGATCCTGCTTGAGCCATGTTCTGGGATGGTTGTTTATTGGGTTTAAATTTTAGTAATGTGAGCTTCATTGTAATAGCAATCTGTTGTCTTCATATAATTTTTAAGTTGGTCATTGTGTAGGTGTTGTTGGGTAACTTTTTGATTCATTGTGACTGACCAACTGGACCATTCCTGCCATTAAGCGTCCACTCACACCACTTCCCTGCTACTGTTCTCAAAGGTTACAGACACCTCTGACACTGACAATCCCAGTCTCTTCTAGGCCTCGTCCTCCCTGACCCCTTTCTTGACCGCTTGAAATTTTGATTTCTGACTTTCTTCATCAACTCTCCTGGTTCCTCCAGGATGAATATAGCTTTTGATCTGTGGCAGTGGGCACCAGAATTCTCAGGCCCTTTGCATGCACCATGGGTATAACTGACAGTGGTCACAACTGGAGTAAACAGTGAAGGTTAAGTGAGGTCACACGTGTAAAGTGTCTGTCCTTGTCCCTGGTGGTGCTCGGTAAATTCTAGTTCCATTCTTTCTCTGTGTTCTGTTGTATGCCCTGCCTTATTCATTACTTTTTCTCCAAGTGCCTTCGAAATACGGTATTTCCAATTCCTTCCTGAACTTTCTCTGAATCTTCAGCTCTCCACTCCCGTGACTCCTGTGCTCTTCACAGGTGTTTTTCAAATCTCCATCCCCAGCTGTGCTGACCTCCACACCTATATTTCCAGTTGCTTCTCTAACATATCAGCGCAAAATCTCAACGTCAGTGACTGCAGAATCAACCTCATTCCAAATCTGACTCCTCTTTTTCAAGGCCCTACTTTGGTTATAGCATCTCTCCTCTCTCCGATAGTTGGCCCGGAAACCTTGAAGCCAGTTTTAATCCCACTTCTATATTCCGCAACATCTAATCAGAAGTGAGGTCCTGCTTTCGGTTTGGTCTTGGATAGAGCTTTCTTCCTTTCCTCATTAAGGGCAAGTTTGGAAATAAAGTTGGCCATTTCAAGTTAGGCCAAGCAATAACTGCTTGATTGACATTCACAGTGGTAGGTCACAGCCTGAGTAGACGAGAATAGGGAGGGAGTCATTGCTAGATGTCCCTGGGTTAACACTGTGGACCAGGCCAAACCTTACTGTGTGGAATAACCAGACTCTTCGAATCTTTACATGCAGATACCTCGATGGCTAGTAAAACGCATATGTATTTTAAAGAGTTTTTGAAGGTGCAGTAGTAACCTTTTGCTATTGTGTATTATTTCAAATAATGCATACACGCAGGTGCAACATCAGAATATTATGATGTCATTATGAAACACAGATTTCAAGGATGATTGACTTGCTTTCATTTGTTTGGGCACCAGTGCATGGGGGGAAAAATCAGAGATTACATGAGCTTTCAAAAATAAGGTATGGAGGAGAGAAATTGGAATTGAAAACCTTGAAACATTTGAATAGTGAGTTTCAAATTCCCACTTCATAAAGATACATCCTTTATATTCAAGATAAGATACTATGCTCTATATGTGTGTGTGTGTGTGTGTGTGAGAGAGAGAGAGATGTGACTATGTCTAGGTAAGTCTTACCTTCTGAGTTTACCAGTTGCTTGGTGGATAATAAGGGAAATAAATAAAGTGGAAATCACCATAAAAGTACAAATGTCACATACACAAAAATAAACTTTAGTTCTGATTGCTGAAGGTAGTAACACTTGGTATAAGAGGGGATGGTTGATTTAGCTTTTGTTTTTTTGTTTGTTTTTTATTTTTTTAGAGAGAGAGAAAAAGTAGGATGGGGGATGAAGGAGGGGAGAGGGAGGGGCAGAAGAAGAGGGAAAGAGAGAATCTTAAGCAGAGCCCATGCCCGGGGTGGGGACCCAAAGCAGGGCTCTATCTTATGATGCTGAGATTATGACCTGAGCTGAAATTAAGAATCAGAAACTTAGCCGACTGAGCCACTCAGGCACGTCTGATTTTGGGCTTTGAAGAGAGGTTAAGATTTTATTATTTGTAAGTGATTAGGAACATGTGGACCATCCAAGTAAAATCAAATGATACACAGTCTGGTTTGATTGCATGTAGGATATTTGAGGGACAAATTAGGGTTGCATATTGGGGACCTTGGGTTTCTGTACTCTTCCTTTGAATTTCATGGTATACAAATGGGGCACATGAAAGATTTTAAACAGGCTTGGCACCATCGGCATGGGCATTGTATTTTATTGGTCACGTAAAATGAGTATTTAAAAATTAGCCTTAACTCTAGTTAATGGCCATTGAAGGCGATGGGAGAGGAAACAAAAGAGTTAAGGGGAGAGACAGAAAAACTGAGAAATTACAGAGTAAGAAAAACGATCTGCCAAGAGATAGAAAAGGCATGGCTGGAACTCTGGATTGTGTTGGAGGTACCTGCTTTTGTTTATTTAGACTGTGGGTTTAGAATGTTAACTTTGCCTTACATTTGAGAGGTTAATGTGGTTGTTCTCCCACTATGCACGGGTCTTTTAACGTTCTTATAGCCATAAAACTTGACAGGCTCCCTTCCTAAGGGACCACTGTAGGATTAGTTTTGAATGGCAGGGCCAGCAGCATTAATACCGTTGGGACCAGAGTCTCTTGGGTAGCATGGCTTTAGAGCTGAACAGAGGAGAGAGGTTGTGTTGGATTAGCCTGAAGAGCTGCAGAAAAGGGAATGAGTTTTCTCCCTGTCAGTTGTCCCTTCCTCTTCCCTTCTCTTTCCCTCGGGAACCTTGCTTTGAATTGCCAGCTGTATTCCACCTCCGAAGGCATCAGGATTAGCATCGGCTCTGCTGTCTGGGACTCAAGATCCAAACACCGCTTTTCAGTGAGGAAACCTGATTGCCTTTGTGGCCACAGGACCTGAGGAATCTTAGTATTCCAGTATCCTCAAACCATGGATCTTGTTTGGTTGTTTTCCACTCCTTTGATGCTTTAACAAACAAACAAAAAAAGATTTTATTTGTTTGTTAGAGAGAGATTGTGTGTAAACGGGGAGGAACAGAGGGAGCCCAACGCCGCGCTCCATCCTATGACCCTGAGATCATGAACTGATCTAAAATCAAGAGTCAAACACCTTACCGACTGAGCCACCCAGGCGCCCCTCCTTTGAGGTTTTTAAAAAGTATTTAAAACTACATTGAGGGCCGTCTGGGTGGCTCAGTGGGTTAAGGCCTCTGCCTTCTGCTCAGGTCATGATCTTAGGGTCCTGGGATCGAGCCCCGCATTGGGCTCTCTGCTTGGCGGGGAGCCTGCTTCCTCCTCTCTCTCTGCCTGTCTCTCTGTCTACTTGTGATCTCTGTCTGTCAAAAAAAACAAATAAAAATCTTTAAATTAAAAAAAAAACCTACATTGATAAGCACCCTAGGTGTTATACTGCACTATGTTTTGTTTAAAATACGTGCCTGCCGTTTTAGCAAAGGAATCTTTGCCAAGAGAATTGTATGTGAGAGAGTGCGACTAACTTAGCAAAGGGACTTTTCTCTTATCCTATTTGCCTAAGCTCTCTGGGCTGCCTTTGATAGGACTTCTTTTTTCCTCTGGGAGCCCTAGCCCCTCCCGTCTTCACTGCTATCATTCCTCCCCAAATTATTCATACCTAAATATTTTGGCTTTTTCAAAAATAATCTGCTCTCTGGGTTCATTTTCTGTTGGGTGGTCTGAACCACAGCTTTTCTACTTCTCTGAGTGACAGGTGCTCCCCAACAGAAAGTGTGAAAATCCTGCCTTCCCTACTCCTCCACATGTAAGGATTAGCAGCAGACTTTCTTGCCTGCTCGTGTTAGGATTGTCTTGTTTCTCCTGTTGGCAACTTTCAGCACAGAACCTATAATGTTGTGGGGCTGTCTGAAGGGAAATTGAAACCCCACTAGCCAAGAAACACAGAAACAGGGAAGGGAACCCGGTATGATCTCTGTAAAGGCACAACCGAGAGTGGTCTGAGTTACCTTCTGTGTCCAAACTTCTTGAGATGGTCATCAGAGTTCAGATGCTAAAGGCATCATTTGGCCATCCTTTTACTCACTCAAAAAAACATTTCCCAAGCCGCTAATATCACAAGATCCTGTGCCCGCCGTTAGAACTTTCATAGTGAACAGGGTAGGCGCATTGGCTGCTGCTACCAAGCTACAGGGGAAAATGTGTTCTATGGGGGAAATGGACAATAAACCTCCAAGCATGAAGTTCATGACTTAATTAAATTGTGCAGAAGGAGGGCTTAGAGGCTCTGTAAGAGTCTGTAAGAGAGAGACTTCTTCATGGCGAGTACAGGTGTCAGGGAAGTTACCTCGTTTCTTGCAAACTGGAGATGTGGACCATTTTACACTGAAGGATAAGGACTGAGCTCTGTGACCACAGGGGCAATCAAGAAAAATGGGCCTGGATGGTGCCAGGTCAGAATAAATCTATTTTCATTTTTCAGTATTCCCGGTAACCAGCAAGCTCTCAGTAGTCTCCCAGTTAGGTCAAAGTTGGTTCTGCCGGGAAACAGGAAAGGGAAGCTCTCCCTTGGTAAACAACAGTGCACAGCCCACAGAAACAGCTATGTGATGTCAACTGGAAACCTAGTAACTTCATTTATGTCTCTGTTGCTGTTGACAGATTCTTGTCAGCGGCACCCTCAGTCCCTGCTTGAAACATGCTCAGGAATCTGGCCCCTCGGCTGGCTGATGTCAGTGGCTGCCATCAAGGTGCGGCCAAATCCAGGGCCTGGGCACCAGCTTCCTAAAGGCTGTTGTGTTAGAAGATGCAAGAGTTGTTCTGTAATTAGCAGTAGAAGCGATGCCCCCGTCTGCACAGGTAGATCTAGACAGGGCTCATTTTGAAGGACAGAGCCAGGGGGGAAATGCAAATTTTTTCCTTATGTCACTTGTTTGGTATCTTAAGTCCACTGAAAGGGACATCTTGTAACCCCGGGGAGAGCAGCGTGAGCACCTGTGTTACTTACTTAGAACCCAACTACGAACCCCCGCTCTGCTGTCTTCCCCACCCCCAAGTGACCACCACCTCCCCCTGGCCTCAGCAGCCTCCCCACTGGTCACACTCTTCTGTTGGTACTTAACTACTATCCCATGTTTCACCGGTGGCCAAAATGATCTTTTGAAATTTTCTAGCAAATCACATTGCCATATTGAGAATAAACTTAAATTGTTCACAGAGTTTAGGTCTTAAAATACGGATGCTTCTGGAGCTTCTGAGCTTGGTCTTGGCATGCCTCTTGAAGCATTCCCCAGCACAGTACTACTGTTTTTTCCATCCCTCTAATACACACTCACCACAGGGCCTTTGCAACTTTCTTTTTCCTTGAATGCTTTTCCATGTATATTTTCACATTTGCTGACCTGTTTTTACCTCAGGGCCCAACTCATTGGTCCCCTAGGAAAGACAGTTCCTAAACACCTGCTCTAAGACCCTCCCCACATCCCCATCAATATCTCCTGCATCACAAGTTTTGTTTTCCTGTTAAATGATACCCTACCACTAGAATGTATAGTCTTTGAAAGCACAGACCTTGTCGGACCTCCTCCTTTGCCAGGCAGATGTAGGTGGTCCACAATACATGGAGATTGAGTGAACTTGGACACCATAAAGACATTTCTTTCCTTTGTTCTCCTTTTTTAAAATTTTAATAAATAGCTAAAAGAACATGGGGGACACTCAGAAATCCCTACTAAGACAGGTGAAGAGACAGTTCAGTAAAGGGTTTGAAGTGATGAATTTCTTGGAGGGAAAAAGAATTGTTCATGTAAGCTGGTAGGTCAGTCCCTTGCTCATGGTTCCACAGCTGATAAGTGGCAAAGCTTAGACCCCGAGTTCCATGAATGAGCCCACACCAGTCCTGGAAGGGGGAAGATAAATGTACTCGACTAATCTGCTGAATGGCATTTGAACCAAATTATAAATGACTTCAGTGTTTATTAAAACATCTTTGGTCATTTCAGAATCACTGAGTCTGTCAGGTCACAGAGAGTACAGACAGAGGTAGAATTTTAGAGATCTTAAAAATGATTGAGCCTGGTGTCCTTAGAGGAAACAGAGGCCCAGAGATCTTAAGTTGGTAAATGTTGGGACTGGAATCCAGGTCCGCTCCTCAGGGAGCCTGGCCCCCTGGCAGGCCTGCTGTCTGGGCTTATTTCCTGCCCTTCCGAGTCCTTGTGGAATGGATTCTTGGTTGTGTTTTTGACATACCAAGCGTAACCTTGACATAGCCTTGAGGAAAAAACCTTCATTTTGTTCATGCAGATGATCATACACCTGCCAAATTTTTTTAATGCCTCCCCCCACCCCCGCCCAGGAAAGGATTTATGACTTCATCTTTTTTTACTTTTTTTTTTTTTTTTTTCCTTTTCCCTTCAAATCCAAGCCTCTTTCAGAATGATTTCAGCCTCAGGGCTAGGAAAAAAAGTTTCATATTTTAATAAATAAAATGCAGGTCTTCTCTTGGTGTCAGCTTTCCAGACACAAAAGTGATCTACTTTTGATGACTGGTTGGAAAGACTTGCTAATGATTTTTCATTGCTTTATGCTGTATAAAAAGGAAGAGTAATTAGCGAAGAGATTAAGCCATTTTCCTAACTCTAGGTAAGCCAGGTCTTGTAAGTAGAATCCTAGAAAAAGTTTTCAGTTTCCTATATACTATTCACAGTCATTTTTGAAGTTTGGTTTAGAAGTTCGTTTTGGATAAGTCAAGTGGTTTTTTTTTAAAGGTCCAAGATGAATCTAGGTTATGTTAGTGATACGCAGTTCTTTTTGTGTTTGATAATAAGCCTGATTTGTTCCCCTGCTTTCTTCAAATGGGTCATCTCTCACTTTCATCCCATCTGTATTTTGCAGAAGGGAGGAGTTGTACTTTCTCTTCCTTCATGACCCAGCCTTGTGGGAACATGTCAGCCTCATGGTCTCATTTTTGTTTATATTCATATCAGTTTTCATCACGATTGCTCGTGTTTGATATTGGGGAAGAGACACAGACACACGAGCAAATTACGACTTGGTATTTCCCCTGGCGTCCCTGTTTGTGATTTATAATTTATATCTAGAAAAGATTCACCGACTGAACTGATAATCCTTCCCAACAAAAGATAAACACACTTGTAAGTCATCAGTGTAAGTCAGATGCACTTGAAAGGGACAAAGAATTCACCTGCAAGCGCTTTTGGCATCTTGCTCTTTCCCACGGATCCAGACTGATGACAGCAAGAGCTGAGGCCGTCAGAGCACTCCCGCAGGAGAACCTCCCAGAGCCCCTAAGGGTGGGACCCGCTCGACCTGCCCTGCCATCAGGAGGATCTAGAGACTGGCCCTTTGTGCTTTACCGCAGGAGATCAAATGAAGGCAAGGATGTTGTCCTAGTGCCTTGGAATTCAGGTCTGTAGGTGTGCAGCTCCCCCTGCTCCCCTCTTTTGTCCACGTGGTTCTTTGGAAGCTCACCGGTAAGCCCTGACAACGAATTTCTCCTTCATCCTTGTCCGGGCAGGTGCCTGTGGGCTCTCTGCGTCCCACTGCACATTCCTGCCAGCAGCTTAAAGTGATTCTTAGGATACTAGTCTGTCAACCTGATGCCTTCAGAATGTGTTAAATCATTGATCAAATCCTCCCCCACCTGCACGAAGGTACCTGAGTCAGCGGGAGAGAGCGGGTTGGTTATACACGATTTAGTACAACAGCAAAGTCATCACTGTTATCTCGTGTCTGGCCGGCTGGTTCTTGTTCTGATCTCCGAGGTCGCTACTGTACTGTGCCAAAAACAGACAGTGCAAGATTCCCCATAAATTTCACTTGGTCTAGACTAGGACTCTTCTGGGAGCTCCTTGGGAATTTTTATTTTTGTTCTCCTCAGACATAAGCAGTGTTGGAATAGTCAAACACATAGAATATTAAATGCTGGCAGGTAGTTCTAAAAAAGTCATTAATCCACTACGTGGAATGCCAAAAAACAGATGCTTAACCTGATCCTATCCATGAAATATAAATCAATTTCCTTTTATTAGGAGTAGTCAGATTCTTAAAATTCTCTTTAAAAAAAATATCAACTTTCAAAAAGTAAACAGCAAAGGGGAACCCCTGGTCAAAAACCTTAGCAGAAAATCTGAATGCATTAATAATAACTAACGTGGAGGAAGTTGGTCTTTTAAAGCTGCCTTTTTTTTTTTTTTTTGAGATCCTCAGACCCCATCAGCATAACAAAAAAGAAGAAGGGGAGCCAAGCAGTTATTACTGCTGCACCTAAATCACAATTTGTGACAACTCAGGCTGTAAAGTCGTGTGGATGACAATGATGAGCGACGCTGCCGGAGTTAATCAAATAATTATTTAACACGTGTTTCTCTTGATCTGGCCCTGCCTTCAGAACATATTTCATTCTTTCCCAGTCTTCTTTACCACCTCTACTTCTAAAGGGAGAAAATGAGCAAGTATAGGTTGTACGTGCAGTTAATGAGGAACCGGCTTCTCTCACCCGTCAGGCTGTGATCTCCCTAGAAAGAGGGTCCTTGTCTGAATCAGCGTGGTGGGTGCCTGGAGTGCCCACCACAGCGGTTTGCAACCAGTTGGCAGTCACAGTCACTTCGATTTCCGGGGGTTTGGGGAGAGGGCTTCCTGCCTAAGCTCTTTTTTCATCAGGAGTATTCCACGCAGGACTCCTTACTCTTTCGGGTACCATTTTTCTGCTCCGTTCCTTCTACAAGCAGGTGCACAGGGAAGGACCCCATGATAGTCCGCAGGCACCTCTGCCAGAGAACATTCACTGAGATGTAAGGGTGAGCAGTGGAAGGAGGAACACATTTCTCGCCCTTTAGCGCTTAGTATGTGCTCAGTAAATATTGGCCATTTACTGTTCTCATGTAAAGGCTCAATCAGTGCTTGCTAAAACATGAGTGAAATGGATGAATAAATGCATGTACCTCTAACGGGGGAACTTTTTACATGATACCGCTGATCGCACAGACTCCGTATTAGATGCATATGGGGTAGTGTTGGGTGTGGGAGTGAAGACCAGCTGCTTCCCTTACTCAGTGCCTTGACCTGGTATTTGTAATCAGTGGAGATGTAATGAGCCACTAGTCTTTATGGACCCCAAATATCAAAGGGTGAAGAAGACAATAGGAACTCATCAAAAAGCCTGGCCCTCTCTCAAATGTCACGGGTAATCAAGTTCGGTGTTAATGGCTTCACATTTGCATGTCATCCCTGTGAATGATGTACTCTGGTGGCCAGGATTGATGGTTTGTATGTCTGGGCTTATCTTCCAAAAGTATTCCCTTCTATTTTCAGTAATTTTATATTCACGTTCAAGGCAGAGATTAGGTGTTTTTAAAAACATGATTAAACACTTTCTGCCTTTAGCTCATCTTAAAGTATTGGTTTTTCTTGATTGTTTTCTTTATAGTGTGGTCATTTGTGTTTTTAGCACCCATTATTTTGCTTTCTTAATATGTGTTAGGAAAGCTGATAAGCTTAAATTTTGTCATAACCTTAAAATATTATTATGTCATTCAATTAAGTTCAGCTCAGTTGTACTTGAATTGAATTTGTATCTTCAATAGGATCCTTAGACTGAAAATGAAAGCCAAATTAACGTCTCCTTAATTGCAATGTTTACTAAAGAAAGTCAGGGTCATTGACATGTAAAATTTAGGTATGAGATAAAGGGGGAAAATGGGGTTCTCTAGGGATTAGAATGTTTTCCTGAATATTGTTTTTCAAGGCAATCTTCAAATCTGTGATTTTTTTTCTTTTCTTTTTTTTTTTTTTAAGATTTTATTTATTTATTTGACAGACAGAGATCACAAGTCAGCAGAGAGGCAGGCAGAGAGAGAGGAGGAAGCAGGCTCCCTGCTGAGCAGAGAGCCTCATGAGGGGCTCCATCCTAGGACCCTGGGATCATGACCTGAGCCGAAGGCAGAGGCTTTAACCCACTGAGCCACCCAGGCGCCCCTCTTTTCTTTTTTTTTACATAGAAAATTTCCAGTGTCCTAAGTGGGAGAATAAGAAAAAGGCTTAGAGTAAGAATAAGGAGTCTTTATTTAACAAACTACATATTAGAAAAGAAATTATTTTGATTACAATAATAATCACAAATAGTAATTTGCTGTGCTGCCTTCTATTTTAAAATTGTCATCCCTTATCAAGCTGAAATAATTTGTGCCTGACAATGCTCTGTTGTCTTGCATTACAAATTCATAGTAACTCCATCTTAGAATTGTCATGATCAAACTAAGTAGAAGTTGCTAACTGCGTTGTGATCAAAGCTGGTAGCAACCTCTGGGCTTTAGAACAAACAGATTATGTCTTTTCCAAAAATCCTGAAGCCGCCCTTCACTTTATCTATCACTCTAGTGACTGACTTCTGTATTTGGAAGCCTGATTGCCTTTGCTGGAGCCCTTAAAAATTCCCCCATGAGGGAGAGCCCCAGGCGTATCAGCGAAAAGTTGCAGGTACAAAGATGGCAACTGGCAATCTTCATTCCCATCAGTACCTTTACACGATATGGAGTAGGGCCGTGCAGAGTTTCTGAGGGTAGAATGATGTGTTCTTCCTGTGTGGAGTCCACTAATTAATTCCATGTTTAATTGAACTTTTGTCTACTTTGGACCTTCTGTTGTTCAAGTTGACTCCCTCCAAATTCACCAAAGAGAAATAGCTCCTTGTATAATTAGATTGTCTGTTTTCTGGGCAAGCGGGGGAAAGAGTAAGTTATTTCTCCCTTGCATTCTTCTTGTTGTATTCAATAATTTTTATGGAGTTAATTTAAATTGAGCAGGCTTTATGTGAACTTCCTTCCAGAGGATTTACTGCATCTTATGTGAAAACCGTCTACATCTGACATTTTAGAGTTACCCACCTATTTATGGGATTATACTGCGTTCTGTTCTTGAAAGAGCAAGTCAATTTTCAGCATAGATTTTTTTGGTCATTTTTTTCCCCTTTGTCTGTTTTTATGAAAGCTAGCTCCCAAGTCAGAGTAGAAACAATAGGAGGAGATGGAATGTAGAGCGTAGGACAGAACTGTGGCTTGCTGGAAGAGATGGTCTGGATCATAAGCTATCAGTGAAAAGAAGAAACCTCGAAAACCCAACCCGATAGTTTATTCGTTCTAAAAATGAATTTCCATATTTTTAATAAAGATCTCTTTTTACCTGATAACCTATCTTATCTGCAGTCACTAAATAAGCTGCAGATTCTGTGAATGAGAACTCGCTCTCAAGTTTGCTACATCATGTTAGCAGGGGGAATTACTTGGAATAGTACGGGTAAGTTGCCTTGCAGTGTTTTAGAAATGAGACCCAGTACTATGTGAGATCCGTGGATTAGCCACACTCTCATCTGAGGCAGGCCAGCTACATGACACTGTAGTCAAAACCCATGACCTTTTTAGGGAGGAGCTGATACAGGCCAGGTTCAACTTCACTCCTCTCTTCTGTCTCATTTCCTCATCACACCAGCCCTGTAGAGGAGAATGTCAAAGTCAGAGTACATAAAGTTTGCTCTAGTTCACATATCCAATAAATGGCAGGACCAAGAACCAAATCCAGGTCTTTATGACTCAGGACCAAACTGTGGGCCTTTCCCATACTGTCCCCTGCTGCCCCTGCTATAAATTATCACACACTCTGAAAAGAGATCAGACAGCAAAGGAAAAATGTGACATAAAAAAATAACCAGTGATTTACTTTTTGCCTTCATCATTCTTTACTTTCACTTACAATCTTGTTGATGAGTGTGAAACATCTTTGTCTTAAATATCTTATCCTGCCTAAACAGATGTCCAGTCTGTTTCTTTATAAACCTGATGAAGGTGACTCCAGTGAAATATTTTCATTTTATCTGAAACTTTCAGTTTTCACCATGCCCCCCAGAAGCTACTTCAAAATAATATTCTGAGGAGACTGAAGATTGAAAGCCACCAGCACCAGAGCAGAGCCCTCACAATGATTTGTACATCTCTCGCGTATTACTCAGTTCGGGAGGGGAAGTGGCATGAATGGGATAAACCTGATTTTCTGGTCTTTCAGAACCAGTACAACTGTCTTTCAGAATATTTTCTCCAGAGTATATAAAAGATCCCTAAATAATTGTTCCAATATTTAATAATCAAAAAAAACAAAAAACAAAAAACACCTGTTTTTACCATCCTGAACTTGCCACCCAGAAAACAGAAGAGTGTTCTTAGATCAAATAAACAAGAATTAAACATTCCATGTAATAGTTCTGAAGCACAATATCAAAACAAACAGTGATCAATTCACAGTACTGGTATCAGAGGAAAACTACTTGTTTGAGGTGGTGCTACTTTAGCAAGTTTCCTTTGGCTTTTGGATTAATCCATTAAAAAAAATCAGTTTTAAGATTTTCTTCATTGACTTGAGAGAGAGAGAGAGAGAGAGTGCACAAGCTGTGGGAAGTGCACAGGGAAAAGCAGACGTGGGGCTCAATCCCAGGACCCTGAGATCAGGACCTAACTAGAAGGCAGACACTTAACCCACTGAACCATTCAGGCACCCCTGTTCTTTTTATTTTTAAATAATCTCTACCCGCAGTATGGGGCTGGCATTCACAGTGCCAAGGTCAAGAGTCAACACTGCACTGACTGAGCCAGCCAGGGGGCCCAGAGTGACCCATTTTTATAAAGACGTTCCACAACAGGCTCAGTTCTATAATGTTGCGATTAGTACAAGATGCAATTATACCAGTTTGAAGAATGATTTCAATTTCATAAGGAAGTCAGTCATTCTTTAAATTTCAAAAAATTCAAATTTCTGGCATATTCGCTCGTGTCTCCAAAACCAATTACAATCCCCCTGATAATAATTATGCCTTGTTTTCATTCCCTGTAGCATATGGGTACTGGAAAAGGATGAGATACTTTTACCTAATTTGAGATGAAGTGTGCTTTGATGTTTTTACTTAGAGATGGGTCTGTTTACAGAGGGGCAGTGGTTCTCAATGTGCAGGGTCAGGACCAGCAGCATTGTCATCAGCCTGGACATTTGTAAGGATTGCAAGTTCTCAGGCCCGGTCTGACAGTCCAAAACTTGGGTTGGAGTCCAGCAATTGGTCTTCATGAAAGTCCTCCAAATCATTCTGATGGATATTCAAGTCTGAGAGTGATGGCTACTAGAATAGAAACTCAGCATCCTAGCCGAATTTGGGCTCAGGTCATCTTCACTTTGATGCCTCCTTTTAAATCAACTGGTACCCCAAACTAGAGCTTAGGCCTCGGTAAGAATGACCTAAGAGACCAGTAATATCTTTCAAAGTGCTTGAACACTGTCTGGCCTATGCATATTCTTGAGCTGGGTGGGGAGTAAAACCATCTCTACTGGCAGAAGGCTAAGGCAATATTTTTTCATAGATGTCACAGATGCAAAGCATCTTGACCACTCTTTTAGGTGTTTTATAACTTTAGTGTCTTAGAAAGCAAAAATCCATGATGTCATTCTTTTAGTGTACAGAGGAAAATGGTTCAAGGTCAGGATTCCCAGGAAATAAAACCTTAACACAATGTAAAGTTAAAATCAATCATAATGTCTAATTACAAAAAATTCACCCCCCAAATGCAGGAGGAATATCCCCCAAGTCAGGCTACATCAGGTAACCCAGAAAATCAACTTAAAAGTGGATTTACGGGGGCGCCTGGGTGGTTCAGTGGATTAAGCCTCTGCCTTCGGCTTAGGTCATGATCTCAGGGTCCTGGGATGGAGCCCCGAGTTGGGCCTCTGCTTAGCAGGGAGCCTGCTTCCTCCTCCTCTCTCTCTCTCTCTCTCTCTCTGCGCCTGCCTCTCTGCCTACTTGTGATCTCTGTCTGTCAAATGAATAAATAAAATCTTAAAAAAAAAAAAAAGTGGATTTATGGGTGATAGTAATGAGTCAAATCAGTTTTCCAGGAAGGTGGTTGATGGAAAGTTTACTCATGCAGTAATGGTTAAGAAATTTTTTTGTTAAGCTTTGCTGTTCAAAACTAAGGGAGGCATTGCAGAGTAACATAGACTACAGAACCTTGGATTCCAGACTTAGTCCTGGAAGGCTCTAGAAGGAACCACTGGCAAGTCATTCATCTCAAAAAGGAGTATGTTGGACTAGATCAAGTGTCAGTAAAGTATGGCCCTCAGGCCTGCAACCTGTTCTTGTATGGTCTCAGAGCTAAGAATGTTTTTTACAGACAGCATTTGCAATCAGTTTGATAATATGGAACATTTTCTTTGAAACCTCACTATGTGAAATGTTATCTCTCTAGATGAGAATTTCATTCTTATCGTGAGTAAACCTGTATTTTTTTAAAAAGGACTTTGTTATTACTACTATATTTTGAATTCTATCCAATAAAAAATTAAAGAAAATTTGTTATTATTTTATCTTGTGATAGAATTAAGTATCTTCATAATATTCTTGGTAATTAATCCTAAATTCTTTAACTATCTGGCTCTTTACAGAAATGTGTGCTACTCCCTGGACTAGATGATTTTTAAGGTTCCTTCAAAGACTCAGTGTTCAGATATTCTCAGTGCATATCAGTAAAACCAGTTGTGGAATGCAGATGAGTTGAACGATGTGGATTTGCCAGTGCTTGGCCATGTTTTGCTATTTGGGAGCAGAGTATAATCAGAAGGACCCCAAAGTAGAGCCTCTTCATTGTCTTTGCCTCCGTTTTCCCATCTATACTGTGGGATATCAGTTCATGTTCACAGCTTCCCTAAGCTGGCTGGGGCTTGTGTGTTGTTAAAAACTTCAAAGCAGAAACCTGTTTGACAGATTGTTTCCCTTTCCCATCTATTTTTCTTAAACTATTCCTATAGTCTAGCAAGTAAACAATTAATCAGAGAACTGATTCGATAATGCCCTTTGAAAGTGACTCAGATACTTCTAAAGCAGATTCCTAAAGCTACCAGATCTACTGTGTAGCCAGTACACACCAGGCAAAGTTCCCATAGAACTTGTTTGGAAGCATGTCCCTAAGACCGTATCTACATGAAGAGGTCAGAGGGACCCAGAGAGTCCCCAGAGCCAAAAGCTCCCTGGAAATTAGTTTGTACAGAAGTTTCAGCTTTCCCTAAAGAGCCAATGTAGGAATTCCAGGTTTGACCCTCTGGGGACTCTGTATTAAAATGAAAATTTGACCTCAGAAGGTAGTTTTTATCCCATTCATGTCTATTTGTTAGTATTTTTAGCCCAAATTAGGGTTTTTCAAAATAGCTAGATGGCTGAGAGCAGCACTTAAATAGAAACAAATCAGATTCACTAAGGTGGGCTCAGCCTAAGCTTTATTAAGTGATTGTGATACAGTTAATTGTGATACAATTAAGTGATTGTGATACAAACCCCAGCACTTTGGGCACCAAGCATTTGCAAGAGTCCCTGTACGGCGTGCGCACATCCCCTCGAGACAAAATGGCTGACTGGAGAGTAGCTCTGCCAAGCGGGAATATAATGCAAGCCACTCAGATAATCTTAAATTTAACGGCCACATATAATAAATAAATAAATAAATAAATAAAATGGGATCTAAAAGTTGACATTAAATTTAATGAGAGATTTTTTAAACTTGATATACCCACTATGTCATTGCTTCAATATATAACCAATATAAAAATTATCAGTAAGACATTTTCCTTTTGAAATCCAGGGTGTATTTTAAACTTAGAGCCTGTTCCAGTTTGGACCAGCCACATCTCAAGTGGTCAGTAGCTGCCTATGGCATAAATTATCCATTTTAATGGCCACCACAGCTCTGGGAGCCTTGAATTGGAAACTAGTTCTCAGATTGCAAAGGCTGGTGAAAATGACCACAGGATGGACAGCGGGGACAAACGAAAGTTGGGATCATCCTCACTTCTTTTATACTCAATTATATAAGTGTCACATGTTAGCTGAAGGTCAGTGTTAACCCAACTGCAGAAAAACTACAGAAAAAGAGGAGCTGGGTTCAGGTACTGACCCTAACACAATTGGGTGCCCTCGGGCAAGTTACGCAAAACCTTCAGTTTCTTCACTTGGAAAATGGGAATAGGTCTAAAGCCTCAGGCTCAAAGGGTTGTTGTGGAGATTAAGTAAATAATGCATATTAACTCCATAAATGCTCAAGAAATGCTTGATATGTCATCACTGTTGCTGTTATTAACTATTTTTACAAATCAAAATTGCTTAAAGATGAACTGTAAAGGTAGTCTTTTTTTATTTCTGCAAAAGAGGAGGAAAATGATTGTAAGATTGATAGACTGTCTTTTTAAAGAGTAGGTTTAACCAGCTTCTTAAATTGGGCACTGTTCCTCATGTAAATCATCTATGCACCAAGAAATCTGAAAGATGCTATGTTACCTTCAGAACATTTTTGGTTTTGTGTTTAACCAGAAATTATTATGTTTAAGTATTCCACAGGGAAGCTTCTAGAGAAGACTACCCTAAAATGCCACTCTTGAGGGTACTGGGTGAGGCAATGAAAGAAAAGAGTTTTTCTTTCTCTTCTTGTCCTCATTTATCTTCTCCTTTTATTTAAAGTCAGCAGAAAGAACTAATTAAGGCAAAGCTAAAGGAAATGAATTCAAAGTTTGCACTGCACATGTGAACTAATCTTTCCACAATGACATATTTGAAAGGCCAAATAAGGCGCTCCTTCATATTGTACTCCAGCAAGGGGACAGAAGAAATTGCACACACTATTGGGTGTACAGTTTGACTCACTACTGACTTGCTTAGAAGCCATTGCCATTCCAAAACACAGTGTAATAGTTATCACCTATGGGAGGATGATGGAAAATCACAACACGTGTCAGTGCTTGCTATACCAAACATACCTTTCATGGGGATTTTGTTCAGAATGAAAGATGTAGTGAAAATTTTAAGATGCAAATAAGTGGTGAATAAATAAATATGGGATGTACTTACACATTCATGCACTGAAGCTGGGAGGCTTTGAGCCATGAGAGCAAAGAAATGTACTCAACCATCAATTTAGTAGGTCATTTTGAATGTAGGCAGCAAAATGGCCATGTGCATAAAAAACCACTACTATATTTTGAGAGATCCTTTCTAAGAATCCTGAAATATTAATAACATGGTCTTAATGTAGTTGAAGACAAAGGAATGTGTTAGGGGCAGCGAGGTTGCCGAGAATAGCACAATGACAATTTTGTACTTTGGCTTGTGCTGGTAAAAGCTGGAGAAAAAAAGAGTTTTAAAAATAGTCTGGGTGTTTAAAGAAGGGCAGCCTTCAGTTTTCAAAATCGGTGTAAAACTCCATATTTCCCAGGTGAATTCACATGTACTTATTCTTGCTAACACATTCATGCAAGCTTCAAGGACACAGAGAAAAAGTATAAAGTTGTGATCTCATTTTTTTTCCTTAAATTAACATAAACATACAACTAATTTTTGAACTTCAAACAATTCAAGGCATCCTGTAATTTGACTTTGTGAACGATGAACTTGATTTTTTTTAACTGAAAGTAGTCTGACCAGCATAGAAGTTGAGGAAATAGTAATTCTCTGTTTTTCTCTTCCTTGCAACTTTTTGAATTGGCTCTCTTTTCACATGGCAATGACTCCATCACAGGCCAGTTTTTCTTGTCAGTCTTCCCACTTCCATTGTGAGATGTTAGATTTTGATGCCTGGTGGAAGGGAGGTACATAAGGATCATCAGGAATGTGGAGAGATTCATCCAATATCCAGATGTGGAAAAATAAAAACGACTTAGGTCTTCTCGGCAGTCCTAGCACCACCCAACTTAACACCGGGTTTCTACAACTTGCCTTTGTTGGCTGTTACTGAGTGGCAAGACAGGTCCCAGTGGGTTTGTTTCTGAGTTCAGGGACCCATCGTGTTTGATGTGGGAAGGACAAGCTTGACCCTTGGTGCATCTTCCTCCCAAAGCTGGCGTTGCTGAGTTTAATCAAAACCCTAGGGCCATCTTGAGCATGACCAAAGAGCACCTTGCATATTGAACCATACCTAATTACGTGATGTGTATAAACTCGAGACACATAAATCTCAGTCATTGGAGCAACTTGTTTTTCTAAGATTCTCCGGTCCAGTGAAAGACGAAGGCAAATAAGGCAGAGATTGATCTCCCAGCGCTTTTTATTGTTGGTGCTCCACACATCATAAAGTTTTGGCTCGTTAAAGGAAATTCCATAAACAACTTTAGTTAATCATAATGAAGTAACTGTGTGCCTTTCTAGAGCTTCTGCTCAGCTCCCTTTCCGCTTGCCATCACAAGAGCATGATTAAGAAAATACCAACAGGATGTGCAAGAGGGAGGAACAGACTTGTGCTGGAAGCCGTACAGACGCTTGACGGATGAGTCATGAGAGGAGCCAATGTGGCTGTATCTCCTCAGAGAATCAAGCACTTTCATGGGGCCCCCTTTTTTTTTTTATCTACTCATTTGAAAAATCTGCTGGGTTGCTGGCATGGTGGGTCTCCTCTGGTGGTCAGGCTGATGGAAAATGCCTGATGGGTCCTTCTCCCGGCTGGCATTTTTGATAGTTGAGGAACATATTAAGGATGAGATACATGGAGAAAATTGAAAGTGAATCGTACTGAAAAGATTGTGGGTAACTGTCACCTTTTTTTTTTTTTTAAACCTCTGTTCTTATGAAAAAACTTGATTTTGATTGGCTTTGTCACTGTGGGTTTAATACTGATGGTGTTGGTCAACTTTTATTTCAGGTTGAGACAGATTTGGGAGGTGATGGTGAAGGGCATAGGGGAGAAAAAGGAGCAAGCAAGGCCCTATTAATAATTTTTTATTGTGAGGTTTCACAGAATTATTGAGATTTTCCACATTAGTAAAAGCAGTTTTTGGTGTCAGTGTGATGTTTTCAAAGATGAAGTCATGGAAAGCATGTCAGGTGCATAAAGAACTATATGGCCCATGTTCTCTGTAGCAGCCACTTAGGGTGTGCGTGCATGGGGAACAAGGTAGGTGTTGAAAAAATGGAGAGAGGGAGAAACAGGAGGGTTTCGTTAATTGGAAAATCAACATAAAATATCTGCTGATCTTAAAAAAAAAAAAAACTTAGCATATTATATTCCACAATCCGTGGTTAAGAGTTTATATTACTCTACCTTGAAATTATGACCATGTCTCACCAACTCCTTTTTTTTAATGCTTGGTTGCCTTTGTTGGTCTTTTGCTTTGGTTCCCTCTGTACCTGAAATAAGGAAATAATCAGCAATAATATTTTGTTAGAGCTTGGATACACTTCAACTGTTGGTTCAAGACCAGGCTCTCAGATTCCACAGCATGTAGCCAAGAGTATAGGCTTTAGGGGCAGAAGGCTTGGCTCAAAGCTGGTCCCTGACATTTACCTGATGCATGGTCCGGTATCAGGAATGTCCTGTTCAAAGCTGGTCTTCCTCATTTCTAACGTAGAGCTAATTACAGTGCCTGTGCAAAAGGTGCTGTAGGGATGGGACAGTATCGTGCATATAAGCAGCATACCTGCACCTAGGAAGGACTCCGTAAACTTAACTGTGATTTTATTCATGCCACTGGCTTTAAGAACATTTCCTCCATAGGGCTCCTTGCCACCTGACCAGGAACGTAATGATTTAAAGAGTGATTATAATTAATTAACTAATGTTTTTGGTCGCTTTACCTGCCTCTGAAGCCAGGTGATCGCTGGCAGTCAACAGAAATGTCTCCCTTCTTCTGAATCAAGGAGATGACGTTTTGCATTCCTTTGTTAGCAGTGGTTTTATTGTTTTGGTTTTTTCTCCTTCTTTTCCGTAGCCTGCAAAATCGGATATTACAAGGCCCTCTCCACGGATGCTACCTGTGCCAAGTGCCCACCCCACAGCTACTCAGTCTGGGAAGGAGCCACGTCGTGCACCTGCGACCGAGGCTTTTTCAGAGCCGACAATGATGCAGCCTCTATGCCCTGCACGCGTAAGTTCTTCCATCCTGTTTCTTTGATGCCAGCAGCTTGCGTTACCACCTAGCAGGGCACTGCCAAGCCTTCTCCCATGATAACCATGTAAGGGGCAGATTAAATCAACTATGAATCTTTTCTTAATCAAAGCAGGGGAGATGCTTATGAGAACAAGGGTCTTTCTCACCGTTCTGGTTGCCTTTGAAACTCACAGCTGCCCATAGACTGCTTTGTGGAGGAGAGACATTCAGGGGTTGTAATCTGACAGTGTAATTAGAGCTGAGACTGAAATTTCCAAAAGGCTTTATCGTTTCCTCCAGCAGTCTCTGGAGGCCTGACAGCTGCAGGGGAAACAGGTACAGGGCAGGATTCCGAGGACGGGATGACGTGTGGGCTGTGGTTTCAGTTCTGGGCACTGACATCATGGCTTGTGTTGTCCTTACCCTTCTTCCTTCAGCCCCATAGTTTTGTGTTCATAACATTTAGGACTGGATCCTAATAAATGCCTGTTTAATGATAGGCACTCAGTAAGTGCTGGACTAATGAATGGATGGGGAGGGCACCTTGGTATGCAGAAGAGCAAGGAAATCCATTCTCATACTTTCTGTGGACAGTGCTCCTAGTGTTGCCATTTCTTTCACGTGCACTGTGGGCTTCACAGACCCTGCCGTGGCTGTGACCTTGGCAAGAACAGGGAGTCGCGGGTCCAGGTGTTCCACCCATGGTGTTCCTGTTGGGTAAGTCAGTGTATGGAGAGATGAAGCTGAGGGCCAGGCACACAGGATTCCCATAGGTTTGGGCTTTGTTTTCCAGCCCACCCAGAAATTTCAGCCTCCTGTTTCCCCATCTGTAGAACGGAATTAATAACAGTACCTCCACCATTGGTATTTAACAACCCTCATGTTGGTTACATAGTAAAAAAAATGCATAAAGTGATGTTACTCAATATATTTTAGCTTTTACTGTGCTTATGACTGTTACTGTTTTGTTCCCTGTTATAAATTCCATCTCGGCCAGCCTGGAGCCAACATCCCTCCAAATAGAAGTATTTTCTGGTTTGGGGGTACTTGGCCCAGCTCTGAGGCCATTGTCTTAACTCAGTCAAGTATCATCTTTAAAGGGAGTGGGAAGAGATTTCAGACCCATCCCAGTTGTGCTGAGTGAGGTTGACATACCCTCCAGAGTTCCTTTTTTTTTTTTTTTTTTTTTAAGATTTTATTAATTTATTTGAGAGAGTGAGACAGAGATAGCAAGAGGAGAGTGCTCAAGTGGGGAGGAGAGGGAGAAGCAGGCTCCCCCCAGGAGCATGATTTCAGGCAGATGCTTAACCAACTTAGCCCCCCAGGTGTCTCCAAAGTTTCTTTTCTAGCCAGAGATGACGACAGCAGCAGCAATAAGAAACATTTTATAATCATGCCCAGGTAACATATCAGGCGCTTTCAGGAAACCTTATCACAGGGCTCATATTATAACAAATCTGTAAAATAGACATTATCTTCGTTTTATAGACGAGGTAACTGCCAGCTCAGAGATAGTAGGGAACACACCCTAGGCTCCACGCCAGCTTGGTGATAGAGCTGCATGACTCCTGTAGTTCTGATCACTGGCAGGCTCTCTTGCCCACTCCCCCAGATTGAACACAAACTTCCTCCAGAGGGAAGGAGTTGGCTAGGGTCAGCCCAGAATCCTGGGCATGGATTTTTCTCATTTCCTTTTTCTGTCGCTTCCCTAGACTAAGTACTTTCTTGGGATAGCCATGGACGTTTGACCAGCTCAAGTCCCAGACTTTTTCTTTTCTGAGTATCCCCATCCTGTGTTTCACGATGTGTGATGATGGTGATGGTCACCTCTCCTGTGTCCACACCGGATGTCAGCAGTTGCCCAGGTGTGGGATTTTAGGACACGGTAGCAGACTCAAAGGACAGTGTTGGGGGCAGACAGTGTGATGGAGAGTGTGATGATCTTTAACTTGGAACATGCAGTCTACCACCTACTGTTCATACAGATAGAGCCTTCCCCAGGTTGAGGCTTGACTGTGTTACGATCTTTATAAAACGCATCTTTGATGGAGAGATGGCCCGGGTCTTGTTCCCAGGTATTTTTAGGCTCATGATTCTGATCTGTCATGCAGCCTTCCAGGACCACGGGCCAGTCACTTAACTCTTGTAGCTTTGCTGTGTGGAAGTTTCCGGGGACCACAAATTCACCTGCCTAAATTACTGGAATGCTGTGCCATGTGTGTCTAAGTGTGGTCGCTGAGCCCTTGGCATTCTTACATTTGTGTGGGAGTAAGTTGTTGGCTTTATCGTGAGGATACAAATGAGAAAAGGAAAATACGGATTTCAGCAATCGGGGGCGCCCAAAGGTTTAAGAACTGAAGTAACTTGTGCAGTTTTCACAGATTGCTTTCAGCGACGTCTAAAGAGGAAGACGGGGGCTCTTTGGGTCATTGATAAGAGCTCCACGAAAATACCAGAGCAGTATGTGATCCTTCTTTCTCCTGCTCCATCCTCTTGGAACTCTGCCTACAGGTCCCTGACTCACGCGCTTTGCGTTACTCTAACGTTTATTGAGTGAAGACGAAGTGCAGTGCTGTTAACACCGCACAGTTCTGAGGTCACTCAGCTGTTCCACACCACAGCTTACTCGTCTGTCGAATGGGATTCTCAAATGGGTTGTTTTAAGAGTTGAATAAGAAGGTATTTGTAAAGGTCTGGCACATGGTAGGAATCTAGCAAATGTTTGTCCCCGTCTTATACCTCCAGCTGATCACTGCCTCCACCAGACTAGCTCCAGAGCACTTTGCCAGTGCATCTGACTGCCTCTCGATGCTGCTTTTCTCACCTGACTGTGCAGTCTAATTACCCAGTGGCTGCACAGCAATCCAGAAACTCTGGGGATAGACTCCGGCATCAGTATTTTTTAAAAGTTGCCCCCATAAATTGTACCGTAAAGACAAAATCGAGACCATTTCTGTACAGAGTTTATTTTTAAGTTCTTTTTTTAAAATTATTATTTCATAGGCATTAACTACTTAAGACCGCCTTTGAGACTGGGATCGTTAAGGGCGAGACCATATTTCGCTAATAGGTATACTAGTAAGTTAGGCAGCAGAATATTCTAGTTTATGGCTAACTCTAGATTTCTTCCTTCCTTCACTGTCCACGACTATGGCCACTAGACACATGTGGCTCTTTAAATTTAAAATGACTAACATCAAGTTTAGAATTCACTTTCTCATTTACACTTGCCACATTCCAAGGGCTTGAAAGCCATGTGTGGCTAGTGGTGACCATACTGGACACCCTTCTGCTATAGAGTATTGCTGCCATCGCAGAACGTTCTGTGGGACAGGGTTTAGTAGGCATTTCAGTAGAGAAGCCAGTGGGAGTTTCTCAAAAAAACCCCCTTGTTCAGATAACCCAACAGAACGAAGCCCTTTCCCCTTGCCTCACCCCTAGCTTTATCGGATTCTTTGGACAAGATGTGGGGATGGAAAGGAACATAAACATCAGGGATCCTTTCAAACTGATTCCAGCCTTTAATCAGTTCTTGCCAGTTGGTTAAGCCAGGTGACAAACCCAATTCCCTTGTGCTGACAGCCATGATAATCAGGCACCTTCTTTGTTCATTATGCTATCTTTAACCCCAGCATTCTTATGCAGCCCCGCATTTAGTGATCGCTCACTGTGACGGCACACTAATGAAGAAATAAAACACACTCTCTGAGACTCATTCTTCTAGCCAAAGAGAGACTCTGCTCCACTGGTTTGTAAAATCAGGTTTTTGTTCACTTGGAGAACGATTAGACCAGGTGAATACAAGCAGCATTGGTTAATTTGGAAGGAAACCCCTAAGAAGTTCTTCATACCACCGACACTGCTTGAGAACTTTGAAGCTTTGAATGGTAAATAAACTTGATTTTTAGGAAGGCTTCTCTTGGAGCGTCTGGTTAAGGTTCACATAAGTGGCTGCTTGCGGATGAGGTATGACTTCCAGAAGAGCATCATGAATATTTTTAAGAAAACGATCCACACTTGTTAGAATGGAGAGTCAGAAAAGTGCTTCATAAGTATGAAGGGGTGTAGAAATCTTATGGGAGTCACTTGGGGGTTAGCAGAAGTTAGGTCTGGGGCTCTGCATTTCAGCCATGTTCCCAGATGCTGCTGATGCTGCTGGTCTGTAGATGGTCTTCAGGTGGTAAGGCCTTAGATCCTTCCCGATGGATGGCAGGAGACTGGAGGCCCTTTGTCTATGGCTATGGTTCAGTTCAATGGCAACTCTAGGACAATACTGCAAGGAGTGTGAACATTCTCCTTTGATGGAAATGGAATACTTCCTTTGTCTCCCAAAAGAAAACCCAACCTGGTTCAGAGTTACATAATCAAAAACCCTCACCATGGAGCTTTGTTTATTTGTTTGTATTTTCTTCTCAAGTCCCCACCAAGTTACTGCCCGAGACACATGTATCCTTCAAGAATGGTGCCGGCGGTTCTGTGATGCTGCCCAAGAGGCAGACGCCAAGACTTCTCTATACACAGGGATGCCATTTAAGCTGATGAAGGCATTTTGATGTCATGAATCATTTCTTAGAAAGAATTTGAATGTGATTTTTAGTAATGAAATCAACATCCTTTTGCTCTATGGAGACCCAGCCCCCCCCCCCCCCCCCCCCCCCCCCCCCCCCCCCCACCCTTCTGGGTAGTCAGGAATGTGGTTAGACAATCAGCAGTGTTGGGAGAATTCAGCCACATGCCTGTGCAGGAAGATTTGATTACCTTAGTTATTGAGTTGCTTGTTCGGTGATTATAGTGAGAAAGGTCTTCATTCCCCCCACCGGGAGACAGAACCGATACTAGAGTTAAGGGAACTTTCTAACCCCTTATTGTGCTTCAGAATGCACTAGAAAATTAAAAAAAAAAATGCCTTATAGAAGAAGTAAATTGGCTTTGTTTCTCTAGAGAGAAATAACAAATTTGTTATTTTGCCACCTTTCCTTCTGAGCACCAGGATAGTTTTCTGTATTTTTCAGTTGGAAATCTGTCCTTGTGCTTTTGGGTACTCTTGATTTAACTTGTTTGATGAAACTTATTAGAACCTCCTGATTGGAGCGCTCTGTAAATAAGAGATTATTATTTCAGATTGCCAACTTGAAGGACCTTCACAAATCTGTCTCCGAGTAAACGGCCTTGAATAATTCAGTCAGCTGTACCAAACAAACAAAGAGTGATTGATTGATACTTAGGCATGGCCTAAAATATTCCAAATTTGCAGCTTTTAAGACAATTCATACTGGAGAAGCTTCGAGCTAATGAGGGCAAATTTACCAGGATCTATGACGAAAGGTCCTGATTTGAAAAAGCTTTCTGCAGGTTTGGGTTATCAAGAAATTGAAATAGCTTGGCTCCAAACAGCAAACATCACTTACTTTGTCTTTACATTTGCCTTTTCTAATTGAATTTAGTGCGCCACTGTATTTCCTCCAGAAAGTGTATTGTTTTAAAATTACCATTTCAGTTCTATTACTCAAAGCCCTCACTTCTAATGCTTTCTGACAGTTATCAACATAATGAACCATAATGAAATGATGAGCAATCTTCAGTGGAAACCCAGTGTGGATCCCAGAGGTGCTGTGTGACTGTGTTGTTAAAATTTGAATGCAAATTAAAATAACATCGTCCTTACTTGTTTCCAAGGTCAGGAGAAGAGAGACTTTTTTTTTTTTTTTAAGTGCTTTAATTTTGGAAATCTCACATTCATTTTCAAACAAGCCCTTGAAGGTGCCACTGATGTTTGATTCAGTTCTTTGCCCCAAAGATTTACATGCTTAACAGTCTGGCTAAGGGATTTGGGGAGGGAGGTCTACCATGAGTCTTTGATGTATAAACCATAGCATAAAAGGCAGCCTTTGGTTTCAAGTAAACTACATTTTTTACCCACCCAAAAGCATATATCTCTTTTCTCTAGACCTTCAGGTAACTAATAGTATAATGATGGGAGGATGGACACTCTGTGAAATTGATCAATGAGAGCGTAGTTAGGTCTAGTGAAAGACTGGTTGGTACGAGAATGAGGACAAAGGCCAAAAATTCCTAAAGTTTTCCTAATCCAATTGTTTCAGGAGATCCCTTGATTGAGTTCTTGCCATATCACATTTTATCATCCATGTAGTCATTCATTTTGGTGAACATATTTTTATGAAAATTTTTTGGATCCTAGATTTACAGGGAAATTTGTTATTTCACATCATTTATCTAATTTGTGCTATGAGAATACCATTTCATACTGCATTTCATTTGTCTTGGGATAAAAACTCAGACTGAGACACCAACTCCCCCATTGCCAGATTGTGTGACAGGGTTTTTGGTTCAGAATGTACAGTCTTGCTGCCTCCCTGGTGATCCATTGATAAGTAGATTAATATGCCTGCCCCTGGACCATATCAGACAGATAAGAACAATCTAAGATTTTGATGATTCAGATGCAGTCCTCAACAGGTTTCATTTTTAGGTGCTGCTTTGGTTAGATCTCAGTAGTTCACAGTCTGACATCAGTGAGTGAGTAACCCACATTCTTGTCTCTTCTTTGCTGATTGCCTTTCAGTATTTTGACTAATAGGAAAAAAGCACCCCCAGAGAATCCAAGTGCATGACTCTCATCCAAAGACAGGAATACGGGGGAAAGGTCACCAAGTAATGCTTACTAGAAAGGACTGAGTGGATCCCAGGCGGATCACTTGTCATTTGGTTGTTTGTAAAATTTTAAAAAAATCTTCAGGATATATTTTTTTTTAAAGATTTTATTTATTTATTTGGCAGACAGAGATCACAAGTAGGCAGAGAGGCAGGTAGAGGGAGAGGGAGAAGCAGGCTCCCCGCTGAGCGGAGAACCCGATGTGGGGCTCGATCCCAGGACCCTGAGATCATGACCTGAGCCGAAGGCAGAGGCTTTAACCCACTGAGCCACCCAGGTGCCCCATCTTCAGGATATTTAATAAGGATTAGGTATCCTCTTGTTGAATTATTTGTTTTATTTATTTATTTTTTTTAAAGATTTATTTATTTGAGAGCGAGCACACACAAGTGAGGGAGGGGCAGAGGGAGAGGGAGAGAAAGAATCTCAAGCAGACTCTCTGCTGAGCTGGCTGACACGGGGCTCGATCTTGGGACCCTGAGATTGTGATCTGAGCCACAGTCAAGAGTTGGCCAGTTAACTGACCCATCCACCCAGACGCCCCAAATTATTTGTTTCAGAACAACGCTATTCTAGCCTTCTCTTTACCCTCCAACCTCTATTTCTCACTTTATACAGATAAACAGTCCAGTGTGGACATTTTATAGGGATTAATGGTAGCATGTGGATTCAACTGGCAATCCATAGGCTTGAGGAAGACTGATGGATGCTTACGTGAGAGGCTTGAGTCATCTGCCAATGCCATTTAGTCAGGTCGTTGTGATTTTTCCACCACTATGAATAATTAAGAGTGGCTTGTTATCAACTGAGCCCTGTCATTTCTGGATAGCATTTTTGATACTGCTCGTGGAAGTCATACAGTGGTTGTACCCAGCATGCTTCTATGAAATGGGGTTAATTACACATTTTGCTCAGATCCCCCGGGGTGAGCACTGGTTACCTTCTTTACTATCAGCGTTTTGATTTTGTTCTTTCTACAGCTCAGCAGAAGACAAACTGAGAGAAGCGTCTTATTGCATAGATACGATTGCCCACCCCCACCTTCCCGTGACCTTCTCTCCTCCTTCACCCCAGGGAAAGAGCCTTTAGCAGAAACTCCTAATTTCCCTCTTCAGTAGAATTGAGAGAGAGAGAGAAGTTACCAGAGAGGGGGTAACTCATCTAAGGCAAGCCCACCATCCAGGAAATAATGCCAGCAAACTTCAGCATGAAGGAAGAAGGAAGCTGGGAGAAATGGTGACTCGGGGGTGAAGTGAGAAAGTGAGGAATGTTCCACAAAAAATTCGTACTTGTGCTTTCCTTTTTTTTCCTCCAGATTGCTCATGTCATTCTGACAGGGGCCATTAAAGCCTCAGAATCAGGCATTCTGGTCATAATAGCTTTGCACATTTGGGTGATGTTAATTTGGGCGGCTCTGCTTAACATTTTCTTATCTTCGTTTTGGTCATCAGATGGCTGAGGCTAATAAATAATTTTTGTCAGATTTTATTATGAGGATTAAATAAGATAAAGTACGAAAAACCACTTTGCAAGAAATGTCAATTAATTCGCTGGCTAGCTAATTCTAAAGCTCATTTTGAAAAAAAAAAATCACTTTTCTCAGTCTTTCACATTAGAGCTTCCTCATGGCTAGCTGGGAGTTTACTTTTAAAAGTACTTCAGCCATCAGCTAGTCATCTTAAAATAAATAAAGCAAAACCTCAATTAACCCGGGAAGGACAAAGGTTCCAGGAGAAGGAGGATGTTAAAATAGATGCACCAGAAAAATAGGTAGTGCCAAAATGGCAGCAAGAAGTTACCTTGATTGGAAGCCAAGAATTTTTCAGGGAGCAATAAGTGATTGATGCATCCAAATGTTTTTTGTTTTTTTTTTTTTTTTTTTTTTTTTTTTTTTTTATAACGGGTAGTTACGCTTTGACTCTCTTCATCATTAAAACACACAAACTGCCATGAGCAAAGGTTACGCACCATCCATCGATCTCAGGAGGGGAGTCCCTGAACAGCAGTCTTTATGTAAACTAACCCACAGCAGCGAGGAGAGTGAAAGCAATTAATGGTGGCAACATATACAACTGTCCAGGGCGGGGGGTGGGGGGGGGGAGGCGTGGGCTTCATTTCCATCAAAACCTACAACCCCAACTGTTGACTCTGCCCTATAGCCAGTCTTTCAGCTGGAGAGAGATTAACATAGGCTTATCTGGAGGGTTAGAGGGTTTTCCAGCGGAGGCACTGAAGTATTATTGACAATCCCAAAGTTGTACATGATTAATGAAGCCTTGTGAAGTGAAACTTGAGACCCACGGCCCCTCTTCCTCAGAAGATCTGTCTTGTACTGGTTGCCTTGGCGTTTCGGTAGGGTGACAGTAGTAGCATTTGAAGAAATTGATCATTTAAGAGTCAGGTTTCTGCCCATGCTCTTGGGGAATGTTACTTTCCACATCCAGAATTAATTTCATGGCCCAGACATTGAATTTTAAAATGGTGATTAAAAATCCGTTACGTATTAAATGTCTGCGATAGCTCTGGAAGCCACTCTTTCCAGGAGCCCAGCTACTTTGTTCTCCTCTCAACTGCCTCATTGCTTTGGTTGCACATTTGAATTTGTTCACCTTCTAGCCTGTGATTGTCTTTTTTTTTTTTTTTTTTTGGAATGTGCTTTTGCAACATACATAGTGCTATGATGGTGATGCTTCTGCGGAATGAGCTGGACTGGGTTATGGAATCGTCATTCATTCACTTATTTGTCCAGCAGGTACCTAATGAGGGTCTGCTGTATGTTTGGCATCTTCCTAAGGGCTCGGGATACTCTCATGAACCAGAAAAAAAATATTTCTGTTCTAATGGGAATATAAATAATAAGATGATTTAAAATTCTCACAAGAAGGAAAAAAGGGTATTGGGATTAGCACACAATGGGGGAAAGGGGAGCATTTCACTTTGCATGGAGTAGTTGGGAGAGAGGAGGGAGGATCTGAGCTGAGACCCCCAAGGAGTAAGGAGGCAGCTACTGAAAAAGCCAGGGGAGAGGATTCCTGGCAGGGCTACCAGGTCTAAAGTCTATGAGTCATATGTATAGAGTTGTGCTAAAAATGGGTATTTTTAAGAAGATTTTATTTATTTATTTATTTATTTATTTATTTATTTATTTATAGCTTGTGTGAGTGGGGGGGAAGGACAGAGGGACAGAGAGAATCCCAAGCAGACTCTGGGCCAAGTGTGGAGCCCCACACGGGTCTTGATCGCACATCCCTGAGATCATGACCTGAGCCAAAATTATGAGTTGGAGGCTTAACCTGACTGAGCCACCCAAGTAACCCCAATAATGGGTACTTTCAGGTTGATTTCTTTTTCCCCTTGGCTCTAGAGTCTGTTAGTACTTTCACAGTTGTTACAAGAAACAGCAGTTTCAGGCTGCTGTGGCATATTAGACCACGCGTCCATTTGGATTTAAACCCTGCAGCAGAACCCACTTATAGCTGCAATGATCACAGCATCTACCTTCCCCCCCGCCCTGTCTTTTACTGAAGTTCCAGTTGGTTTCTATAAGAATGAAAAAACTAGTTTAATCAGACTTGTGGATTGGAGGCGGGGTGCCTAGGGAGCACGCAGTTTAACCTTGACTTTCCATGGAAAGTCCTCCTTCACATCAGAGGCATTTTAGGCCTTAGGTTTGGTGTTGGCTGGTCCCTTTCCAGAGACCTTATTAAAGTAAGAGTCCTAGAGATTTCATGTGGCTGTGTTAACATTGGTTCTCCTGCATGGGGCTGCTTTAAAACCTGACATAAGCCAGTAAATGTGTTCTCTGAACTACTCAGGAATTATACTTCAGTCTGATACGCAGGAGGGAAGAACTAAGATATGTAGAATTACTGGAATTTTCTTTTATACTTAGAATATCGCCCTTCTTAAATGTCACATTCACTCAGCTTCTCCAGATAGTATGTGCTTTATTTCTGGAAGGTTGTCTTTTCCCAGAAGAGAGCACATGGTGGGTTAAGGAAGATCAAGCTTCCTTTTATGAGATCCCATGATATGATATTTTATTATATGATATGATAGCCCTTTGCTTTTGCCGTAATTTGGCTACAGCTTCTTTGGGACTTCATACTGTCAGATTCCTGTCAACTGAATGCATCTTGACATCCCACCAGAAAATAATAATTACCCATTGTAGCACCTTTCACCGGTACCTGCTGTGCTAGAGAGAAAGTATTTCACACCAGCGAAGCAAATGGATGTTCATTCAATTTATCCACAGTGGCAGGAATACAGCGCCCATTTCTTTCAGAGCACTGAGAAGCTCAAGAAACAGGCCATAATATTTCACATATTTTATTTCTTCCTGAGTCAGTGAAGGTAGATGTAACTTCCACCTCAGAAGCTAAGGGCTGTATTGAAGGTGTAAATCAGGGGTTCTTGGACTGAGCTGCCTACATATGTTCAGAGTGTGCTGGAAGTCTCTAGAATTAATGTGCTAAATTATGACGCTTCCTCTGAGCATCCTTTTGAGGGGAGGGTACGTTGCTCCTCACAACTTGTCAGCAGCTGGGGTTGGCAAACTATAGCCCGAACACCAAATTCAATTGCCCCCGGTTTTTGCAAATATAATTTTCTTGGGGACACAGGCACATTCATTTGTTTCCGTGTTGTCTCTGGCTGCTTTCGGGGTGCAGCAAAGAGTGGAAGAACGGTCTCAGAGAAAGTATAGCCCATAAAGCCTGAAATACTGACTCTCCATTGGGCCCTTCACAGAGAAAATTTTGTTGAATCCTGCTGTAAAGGATTCGTAGGTTAAGGATTATTGCATTTGACTTGAGAGCAGAGCCATTATTATCTAGGCCACTAAATTATATTTAAAATGTGACGGGCATTCTAAACATGAGAAATTTAAAAGACTTTAACATTCTAGCCCCATTCTTGGCAGCGGAAAGGGATTTTAATACGTGAATTCCAAAGAAGTTAAAAAGAAAAAAAAAAGTAAGGAAGGGTAGTTATTTTTCCTTACATAGTCTTCAGCATTTGATTGATCTGTATTTAAAAATGTCTTAATTTTGAGGATAAAAATAAAATGTGAAGGAAAACTGTGGTTCTTTAAAGGCTAATAAGGAAAATACTAGCCTGTCTTTGAAAATGAAAAATTTTTTTCAGATACGAAGTTTTCCACCGCTTCAAACCTGAATAAACCATCATCTGGAACCAAGATGGGGCAAGAAAGTCATAATAACCAATCCTAAATTAGCAAATTTGATTGATGGAGCCCACATTTTTTTCATTTTATTTTTTAAAATTTTTAAAAGATTTTATGTATTTGAGAGAAAACAGAGAGCAAACATATGGGGGAAGGGGCAGAGAGAGAGGGAGAAGGTGACTCCTCACTGAGCGGGAAGCCCATGTGGGGTTTGATGACTTGTGACCTGAGCTGAAGGAAGATGCTTAACTGACTGAGCCACCCAGGCTCCCCTTTAAGATTTTACTTTTAAGGAATCGCCACACCCAGTGTGGAGCTTGAACTTGCAACACTGGGGTCAGGAGTCTTACACTCTACCAACTGAGCCAGCCAGGCGCCCCACGGAGCCCACATTTTACACTCCCAGCCACACTGGCTGGTAACGGAGCTGTGAAAATGCTGAGGGCCAGCAGAGAGCCTGCTCTGTGCCTCCTGTGCTCAGCCATGTTTGGCTTCCTTCAGTCTTTCTTTCCCTCAGATTTCCTGCCCTGCCCCCCCCCACCCCCCGCTCCTCCGTTTATCCAAGAAAGCATCAAAATGAATCGGAGTTCTTTTTTCCTCCATCTTTGAAAGCAGGTGACAAATAGTAAGTGCCTGCTGAATACATGAAGGGGTCCACAAGTCCCTCCTAACAGGAGTAAGCACAGGATATGATACATAGCCTGACTGAATCTTCCCAAAGTATTTTTAAATTCCAGAAAACGGGACTTCGAATTAAACTAGGTACACCGAGATACTCCTTTACTGGCCTTAATGCTAATGAGTCTCCATGGGAAGAGCTGACTATTCCAGCTTTAGCTCAGGGAAGGCTGTATTAATTCACACAATGTAGGTAGTGGGCCTCAGACACACTAGAGGACTTTGTGAGTTTTCTGTCTAGGCGTTCATTCATTCGTCGGCTCCTCAAACGTGTGGAACTTGTCTGAATGGGGAATCAGGGGAGACACTGGGAAATGAAGATATCAACGGTCTTGAAGAGCAAATCTAACAGTGATACATACAGATATGTAGTGTATGTCTGCTTAGCGGGACCCCATCGAATTTTCCAGACAGAGTAAGATATAGAAATAAATGAAATGTGGAACCGTTGTGTAAGCGGGATTGCAGCCGATCCTACATATGGGCTAGTAGTGAGAAGTTTCGGTAAGGACAGAATCCTGCCATGCACATGACCTGTAAGTTCCCTGATGCTGTATGCTCAGTAAATATGATCTCAACATGGCGACTAGAAAATTTTAAACAAGTGGTATGGTTATCCCATTTTGTTTTAGATCTCATATTTGTAATTGGAGACTTTCTTGCAGTTGGACAGATTTCTGATGAAAAAGGCACAATCACTTTTCAGAAACTTGACTTGTTCCCAAATATCCAGATACATACACTACTTACGTAAACAGAAGACAAGATAATCGGAGATTTAAATTTTTCCCTCCTGGATTCCTTGTATTTACTGAGAGAGCCCATATTATGCAGAACACTGTTTTCTTTTCCTGATAGCCATTTCTACAAATAATGGTTTTAAGGCACAGCTGTTAATATTAAGTATGACTGCTGGGTCTGGCTAGACTTTTGGTTGTATTAAAGTATGTATTTTCCTTGTCTTGAGAATACAGTCTTTTCTGAAGAAAAGATGGTCCCTCCTTATAAAGGAAATATGTTCATGATCTTTTAATTGACACAAGTTTAAAAAAAAAAAAGAAAAGAAAACCACAATCCCACAAACAAAACACAACCACCATTAAGATTTTAATTTATAAAGCATGAGCCCTTTCCCAGGCCTTTGCAGAACGCCATTATAATCATCCTGGGTGGGCATTTTTCCCTCTGCCTTCCCCCCACCCCCCCGCCAAAAATCCCACCAAACAAAACTGTGCTCTTGTCCAGTTTTGAGGCCCATATAACATCCCTCCCTATGGCAGCAGCACATAAATGCAGTGCAATTCACCAAACCACTCACGGAGGCATCACTGAATTTGAACTTGCCTCGTCCTGTCCTCTCTCCTCCCTTTAACATCTACTTCAGGGTTGTCTTTAATAAGACTCACTGCCCAAAGGAAGAAGGCTCTTCCAGGCTACCACTTGTTCTGGTCCAGCCTTCCATTTGAAATCCTGCGTCATCCCTCCCCTTCCATCCACCCCCTTCCCCCACACCCTGCCAACACCTTGCCCCCACAGGGCAGTGTTCTATGTCTGAGTCCTGTGACCATTTCCTTTTCTGCTCCATTTCTTCTCTGTTTAGACACTGCCATGCCCCGTCCTACATACTAATTAACTGACTTTTCGCTTCTGCATTGCTTGATTCATTGTGTCACATTTTCCCATGTGAAAGTGGACCAGGAACCTTGGCAAGGAGGTTAATGGATTTAAGAGTCCCTCGTATTTAACTCTGGAAGTCACAGCAAAATAAGAACCCGTGGCTGACCCATTTTATAAACCACACTGTGGTCAGCTTTAGTGGCAGACTGCTAATGGATTTCACCATGGTGGCAAACGTATCTAGAATTTGAGCGGGATTGAAATACACCTCCCTTTCCCTACCTTTACATCTCAAACTTTAGCTGAAACTACCGATTTTGGTATTACACCTTTGATAGGGAACACCCATAAGGGAGTGGAAATAACCCTAGAGTGGGAGTACTTTTGGATTTTAGTCTGATTTTGTTACTGAGTTGCATGAGATTTCAGTATTAGTATATCCACTTACTGGATCTCAGTTCCCGCATCTTGAAAATGAAGTTATTTGACCAAATGATGCTTAGCATCCTATCTGTCTCTAGGACACCGTGATTTTAAATAACTGTTCATTTACTCATAAACCATTTATGTATCTTTATTATAGTCCAGTCAGTGTGCTAGGGACCATAGGTATAAATTTGAAACCTAAAGAAGAAAGACATTTGCATTTTCTTCCTGCAGACTTCTGTGGGGGTAATCTTACTTTTAAACACACTGGACGGGGAACAGATCTCAAAACTGAGAGTGGTTGTTGGTAATTAGTCTCAGGGGGAGATAGGGAGTTCTGCCTGCTTTGTGAGTCTTCAAGGAAATGCTAAGAAGAGGAATGGAGGGTGGGTTACCCTTACTCAGTGTTACCACCAAAATCCTTTAGCCATTCATCAGCATGAGCTAAGTAATAAATATTGTGTATGGCTCCTGATTAATAGGTTACCTCTTTCAATTCCTTCTCAATGGCTACTTTGGGACAGCACATTCTATTATGGTTGACTAGCTAAAGCTTCTTCCCGGTTCATACAGGCTTCCATTTAACTTCCTTTTCCTGATGAACACGAAACATTTTCCTCAAAGCCGTCATTGCAGGTAAATCAGAAATAGAATAAATACGGTAAGCAAGAAACTTCAAATTTTCATTAAAACTCGCTCTGGTTCTTTTTCTGCAAGACCAGAATGGGAAAGAGGAAGGAAAAGAAAGGGCTTTCCATGTGTTCCATTGAGTAGGTATTTTTCATGAGAGTGTGGCAGGCGTCTCGTCAGCCTTTGCAAGTGGATCAGACCAGGAACATTTCCTCCCTTCTCCCACCCGAATTCTTCTCCTTGAAGGCAGCGTGTGTGACAGCTTCTTGGCATGTGGAGACGAATCTACAGCAAGAGACAAGAAGGTTCAGCGTGGCTCTCTGGTCTTTTTATTTATATATTCATTACTGTCTTTAAAACCAACCACTGTGCTGTTTGCAGTCAGTTCTGTTTCAAAACAGCCACTAGCATCATTCCTGTTTCATAAACTCTTTGATGCCGGTGGGAAGGAGTATGCTTAAAAGGGCCCCGGGTGAGTTTGGGCTGCTGAGGGGTAGGATGAGGCCCGGGAGCCTTTGCGTAATCTCTGCCTCGCGTTGGGATCTCCCAATAGCTGTACCTTTGACATCTCTGCGGCCAGGTCACACCAGTTCCCACGAATTACCTAGAAGAAGGTAAACTCTCGACTGCTGTGTTGAACCGGAGAGCCTGCCTCTCTAGACAATTCAGTTAATTTTATTCCACCTTGAGGACAGGCTGCACTTAGGAGCCGTGAGGTATCTTCAAAAGTGGTACATTAACTGTTACTTTACCAGAGTCCCACCGTGGCCCTGGATCCTAGAAGCACATTCATATGCCTGTTTTCAGATGATGAGATAAAACTAGATAAGTTCTGGTATTTTCCTGCCACTTCAAAGAGAAGCCTGCACTCGATTTGATGTGGAGATGCACGACATCTCCGAGTGGCAATCAGTGCTACTGTTCGCACAGGATTGAGAATGACATACAGGCAGCCGTCTTTCATGTGGTTCTTTGAAAAGATCTGTTTTTGCTGGGGTGATTTGCTTTCTGCTTTCTTTGCCACATGGGCCCACCTTACCTCCTAGAGCTGCAGAGAATAATGTAAACTCTGAGTGATGCCAAAATGATAGTTTTAGTTCTTGGTGTGATAATCTGTGTGTGTGTGTCTTTCTTTCTTTCTTTTTTTTTTTTTTTTTTTTTTTAGAGATTTTATTTATTTATTTGAGAGAGAGCATGAGAAGGGAGAAGCAGACTCCCCAAGGAGCTGGGAGCCTGATGTGGGATTCGATCCCAGAACTCCAGGATCATGACCTGAGCTGAAGGCAGTGGTTTAACCAACTGAGCCACCCAGGCTTCCCTTTCTTTCTTTCTTTTTTTTTTTTTTCCTAGGCCCACCATCTGCTCCCCTCAACTTGATCTCGAATGTCAACGAGACGTCGGTGAACTTGGAATGGAGCAGTCCTCAGAACACAGGTGGCCGCCAGGATATCTCCTACAATGTGGTGTGCAAGAAATGCGGAGCTGGCGATTTCAGCAAGTGCCGACCCTGTGGAAGTGGGGTCCACTATACCCCACAGCAGAATGGCCTGAAAACCACCAAAGTTTCCATCACTGACCTCCTGGCTCACACCAATTATACATTTGAAATCTGGGCGGTGAATGGAGTGTCCAAGTATAATCCCAGCCCAGACCAGTCAGTATCTGTCACCGTAACAACCAACCAAGCAGGTAGGAGCAAGATCTCCTTTGTTATATGATACAAATTTTTTCTGGGAGGGGGTGCTTATGTTGGTATCCATGAATGATATTAAAGTTCTACAATTGAAGTAGAATCACACGGATCTAATTATAAACCCGTAAGCTGCTCTGTAATATAAAAGATACTTGGAAGAATGTGCATTTACTCGCAAGTATTTTTTTGGACACCAGCTGCATAGCATGACCTATACTAAGTGGTGGTGATTAGGTGAGATTAGAAGACTGTGTCTGATGGGAAGGGGATGATAGTCTAGTGAGCCGGGTCACTCCATGTTGGACTTCTCTTGTAAGGGATTCATATCAGCTATGTTGATCACAGGTCCATGGTTGGACATCAGAGCATTTAACAGATTATTTTGGATCATAAACTGATTTTTACCAATGCAGAGTGCTAGGTCGGCATCTGCTGCCTTTCCAGCCAAAGCATACGTGGCTATTGTTTGGATCTTGTTTGGTCTTTAAGAAATTAAAAAGTGTATCTGGACCTCTGCTAGACTCCTCATGTAAATCTACGAACAGTGAATAGTTTAATGGGTATTCTGTGCGGTTTGACGATGTTTTCCTGAAAACGCCTACTGGTTTTGCAGCCACTTCCATAGTTGAATCCATAATTGACACGTGGAGGAAGAGAGTTAGTTTTCCCTGTATCCATATCCGGCGTTGCTTTCTCCTTCTAACTCTGTAGACTTGAAAACATCCTCTGTTCACAAAGAGTTTCTGCTGAATTGTAGAACTGTTAGAAAGTCTTGGATATTGGATATTTAAAAGTGCAGATCACAGTGTGCATTTCTAGGCTCCAGCTCCTGACCTCCTCATGCCCGGTCCTCCCCTGAAAACGTTTCCACGCTTTCTCGCACTCACTTTCCATCCTGGATCTCTGCCTCACATTGCTGGCTCCTTGTTATTTATTTCTGCCGGGTTAAGGGGGAGTAGGAGAAAAGAACTGTGGTTTACTCTTTCATGAGGCTGTTAAGAGCAACAAACTTTGCTGGAAAAGGATTATAAATTGCCCGCAGCCCTTTCCCCTCTCACTGCACTTCCCTCTTTTTTTTTTTTTTTTAAAGATTTTATTTATTTATTTGACAGACAGAGATCACAAGTAGGCAGAGAGGCAGGTAGAGAGAGAGAGAGGAGGAATCAGGCTCCCTGCTGAGCAGAGAGCCCGATGTGGGGCTCGATCCCAGGACTCTGGGATCATGACCGGAGCTGAAGGCAGAGGCTTTAACCCATTGAGCCACCCAGGCACCCCTGCACTTCCCTCTTACATGAATGTTTCAGTAAGTGCACTCGATAGTTAAATATATCTATATTAATTGATCCTACAGTGAAAAGGATTCCAGCGTCCCAACCTAAAGTCATTATTTTCCTGCTGTGCCCTGAACTCTCTAGAATAAATACAAAGTTATGACGCGGGCAAGATTTTAAGCTGGAGCTAGAATGGCAGATGTGACTGGAGGGCAGTTTCAGCTATACAAACGCAACCAGTCTTTTAAAATACGCGGCGTGAACAGATCATCTGGTTACGCTTTTGTCTTTCATTTCTGCACTTACAGGTGGTGAGCACTGTTCGTGGTCTTCGGTTTTATTTTTTTACAAAGACTAGTATGATTTAGGAGGTTGTGATAGTATCAACGAGTACTCTGTCTTTGCCAGCTTTTTGTTATTTCTTTTTTGGAAATATTGCCCATAGATCTTGGGAAGACATATTGGTACTACTAGTGTCTCTTGAGTTAGACGAAGCCAAGCTCTGTCCACCCGCTGGGGAATCTGGTTTATGAGTCAATCAATATTCTTATGTTCAGCCTATGTACTTACCCTCAAACACATCACTACTTCGTGTTCTTAACTGATTTAAAAGTAGGAAGGGACCTTTTGAGGCTATACAAGGTGAAGTCATTCTCTTTGGCAGAGAACAGCCTCTGGGAGACGTGCTGAGGACAGGCTTGGCTCCCCCTGATTTGCGGGTAGGAGTATGTCTATGACTCTCTATATAATACACGTAAGAATTCAAGCCATGGGATTATGTTAGCTCCTACCAGGCCAGAAGGCCCAAGGAGCGCAAAGAAGGCAGGCTGAAAAAAAATCCTCCAAAGGAAGAAAATGTGCAAAAAACGTTACTAGAGAGGCAGGAAGAAAGTCCCATGTTTTATTAGAAATGTAGGTGTAATTCTTTGAGCTCTAACAGAAAGGTGGACGGGGAATTCCTCTGACACAGTGAGGTTGTCTCTGCTGTGGCGAGTAGCCCTGCCAGGAGGTTTGTTGAACAGGACAAAATTCCAGCTCCGTATTTTAATTTTCATGAAGGGTAATGCTGGGAAGCTGTTCAAAATTAAAAATAAATCTTTCAATAAGGAGACCTCCTATGTGGTCCGCCAGAAAGCTTTCGCTTCACTGAGAGTTGTACATGTGCGACGCACTGCCTCATTATCCTGCTATAATTTGGAGGTCCCTAATTCACTATCAGCAGAATAGTTTATATTTGATGAACAAACCCTTTCTTCATGGTGGGGCAAATTAATAATGTGGGCCAAAATTCTGGGTGAATGGAGCAACCATAAACTCTATCAAAGCTCCCCTAAGCATATTTACATACACACAATTACATTCGAATTGAACTTGTTCCTATCATTTCATTAAACTAAATTCCTTAGGGACTTTATAGACAATGATGGCTCATTCTGGAAGGAATACATAGAACAAATGATTGTTAGCATTGCTACCTGAAAGCCACAGTTTCACGGCTGTCTGGTTTTGCCCTGTTTTCACAGGGTTCTTTCTTGTAACTTATTTAACAAACAGACACAGACCCTCCTGGGGTACCTGGTTTTATCACCACCACCTCTGAGACTCTCATAGCTGAACAGGTTTGTGAAGGTGACCTGACTCACCCAAGCTAATGTCTGGGCCAGTACCTGAAACCCGGGAGCACCCTCTTCCCTGCTCCCGAAAGGACAAAGTTGCTTTCTTTTACAGTGATTGGATAATTAGTAGCATCTCTGTGTTCAGCCTGGCGTGCTCCCCATTGGTGAAACCAGACTTGGAGTATCTGGGCACGGAAATGGACTTTTGACGAGGCTTTGATCGTTTAGTTGTGGAATGTGGTGTGAATGGGCCGGTGTTCTCACATGGTTATTTAAACCATTCTAATCCAGATCATATTGTTGAGGTCTTAAGAGGTAAATAACATGCTTTTCCTCCCCCTCCCGAGTTCAAACCCAATTGACACTGGAGCCAAGACAAAGGGAACTCAGGATGTCAGCTTTATTGCTGACCATCTGATTGAAGGATGTAAGCTTTATTTCTGTGGCCAAAAGGGCTGGCTCTAATGACATTTGCCGGGGCTCATCCAGAGACTAGCTCAGCTGGCTCCCCACAAGGAGAAAGACTGTGCTATGGGAGTTGTCCACCCTGGACAGGTCTGTAGGTGTGGAGATCAGAGAGGGTGTGGGACTGCTCCCATCCCCACCCCTGGGCACCACCCCGCCCCCCCATGCCAAGAGTTGGAAGGAACAGCAAGCAGCGGAAAGGAGGTGAAGTGGGAAGCTCCACAGAAGTCACCTTTGGAAAAGAAGAGATGAGGAAAAGGCAATTCGTCCCTACCCTGTCACTTTCCTGCGTTACCTTCTAGGAGGTGCAAAGGGAAGTTCCACGAGAAAACATGTTCGCCCTCCCCCATCTAACATCCCCCAGCGACCGTTGTGTTTTCCATTTAGGAGGAGATGGTTCTGGTGTTTGTGAAAAATGAACAAGCAGACTGCTGGGTGATTTGTTTTCTCAATGGCTTTTCTTTGGTTTACTTTTCCTTAAGTGGACCATCTCGGGCAAATGAATACAGGACATGTCACTGGGACAGAGAAAGCTGTATAAATGAAACAAGGTTTTCCTGGCCAAGCAACACAACTGTGAATAGTTTTGCTAAAAATGCTGAGATGGCAGCCAGCAGTAGATCTTACTATCACAAAGCCAGTTTGCACGTTTCCCACCCTGAGTCCCCCACCCCTGTCTTCCAGCTCTGGGGCCGAGTTGTACTTGAGGTTGTTTGGTTTATTTTAAATCATGATGAACTGCCATGGGTCGTATTCCCTCCTAACCCTGAACTGCACCTGGGACGATTACACATGTACGTATGTGTGTGTGTGTGTATGTATGTATGTACACGTGTACGTAAACTCCACACCTAACATGGGGCTCAAACTCACTGCTCCTAGATCAGGAACTGAGCCAGCCAGGCACCCAAATGATCACACTTTCGATTTTTATTTTGCATGAGATCCTATTCTAGATACTTGACAATGAAATGGCATCTGGCGATCTCTCTTTGGCACAGCTGCAGTGTCCTAGTCACAGACATCTGTAACACACTGAGTTTAGAGGAGTTCAGATATTTGGTGGATTACATAATTGTTTGAACCTAGCTGATCTCTAAGATCTTTTCTAATTCTAAAAGTCTGTAATTCCAAGAATATAGCCATGAGCTATGAGCATGAAGAAGTAGGGCTTATTTCCATAGGCTCTTCAGAAATGAGCTCCAACAGCAATTTCAAGGATGGGGAAAAAAATTCCAAATACTCCCACAGAGTTAGCAGAAAGCACCTGAATCCTACCTCCTCTCTACCTCCAAACCCACACCTACCTAAGTATTTTCTTTGAAAGGCGAAACAGTAAGCTAGCTGCATCATGGGGACAGTGAGTTGTTCAACATGCATCCCTGGACATCTGTCAGTGTCAGGAGATATTTTTGGTTATCTCAGCTACGAGGGCCAGGACATCTAGTGGGTGAAAGCCAGGGATGTGGCTAACCATCCTATCATGCACAGGACAGACCTACAGCAGAGTCATCTGGTTTGATGTGGCCACAGTGCCAAGACTGAGCAAGTCTGCTCTAGTAATACGTTTGAAAAACAGATTTCATGACTTCATAGAAATGTCGACTTTTCAAGTGTTCCATCAAGATCCTGCCTTTGCTTGGTTCTGCTGCTCCATGTTGGAAACAGAATGCTCCCAACCCTGTCTTAGAGGATAGGCAGTTGTAAAAGGCCCCTTGGGACCTCTTGTGAAGAATCCCAGTTGCTTTACCACCGAGTGAACTGGTGCTGCTTGTTAGTTAGACTGGCCTTGTTCTCTAGGATGGACAATTAAGACTGAAAGAAAATAGTACATTGATGGTGAAGTGACAGGACACCTCGGTGGCATGCCGCCGCGCAGTCCCTGGTAGATACTCAATACCCGTGTGTCGATTAACACATTTATTTATAGTAAAAACAGTGGACTCTTTATCAGGTAGCGATAAATTTAATAAAGCCAAAATAATGAGTAGAGAAAAGAAAATAACTAAGTGCAAGAGGCAGACTGTCTTTTACTACTCAACTGTTAGGTTCCCATTCTCTCTTTCTCTGTCATCTTTTAATTAGACATATTATGTTATTTGAGTAAGATAATGGAGAACAGTGGGAATTCTCATCCCCACTGGGTATAATTGCTACCTGTCTTCTACATGGTAAGAGGAAAGCTTCAGGGAGATGGTGGGAGAAAGGGAAACATCTTAGAGCAATTGAGTTAGGTAATGTGCTCAAGGCATGGTGGCACCAAATTTTGTGGAGTCTGAAGCTTAGACAATTTCTGTGTGATTTGAAAAAAAAATCTTACAAAATGATAAATATCACATGAAGAAGAGAGCTTCAGAAAGGGCCTCGGCAAACTTCTCAGCTTTAGTGTGTATAATTCTTCTGTCTCTGATCAGATTGTAGGGAATGCAGTTGTCAAGTATGGGGCTCTCGTGTAATGATACCTATGGATAGAAAGAAACAGGAGCAAGGGAGAGAAGTCTGGAGGTCCAGTCTGACCTGGGGTGAGAGGCCTTGAAGAGCAAGGTCATCCTGGAGTGGTTGTAACCATAGCTAAGTGTGACAAGCAGCACCAGAGTGGCCTCAAGTGTGGGTCATGATCAAATTAACAGGCAGAAAGAAAGCACAGTCCTGGTGATCTTGGGAGTGGTAAATAAAATACTAACCCAAATAAGATGTGACCAGAATGGAGGCTTTTCTGTAAGCTTGAAAGGAAGGCAAGTAGAGTGAGGGGTGGGGAGCTCTGTTGATACTTTTAAAAGCACAAATATCTGACTTCTTTTAGGGCCCTGATGCAGAGGTTGGCAAACTATATTACCAGGGGCCAAATCTCGATCCTCTGACAGGTGGGTACAACCCACTCAAAATGGTTTCTCTATTTCAAAAGAATAATATTCTGCACCACTGGGAAATGATAGAAAATTCAGTTTTCAGTGTCCATAGGGAGGGTTTCTAGGAACGAAGCTCCATGCCTTCATCGGGGTATCATGTGAGACGGCTTTCACGGGACAGCAGCAGAGTCAACGTCCTCCACAGCGAACATACTCACCATCTCACTCCTTGTGGAAAAAGGTTTGCCGACTCCTGCTCTGGAGTACTGCATTGAGAAAGACCACGATTCAGGAAGGAGTTTGAGGGAATGTTGAGCTGCTAGGGTCATTTGTCAGAAACCACCCTGGCCAAGGTTGTGATGGACTCTAACATTTAGGTCAATCTTACCTTCAGAATGATTTTATTTTATGCAAAGCTTAAAATTTATTTATTTATTTGATCTAGAGAGAACACAAGCAGGGGGATGCAACCGAGGGAGCAGATTCCCCTCTGAGCAGGGAGCCTGAGGCAGGGCTGGATCCCGGCGCTGGGATCCTGACCCCGGACAAAGGCAGACGCTTAACTGACTGAGCCACCCAGGCACCCTTCAAAACAATTTTAGTATTTGGCAAGACACCTTCTGTTTTTAGAGATTTTGACTATGTAAACACGATTTCAGGGAATCAAGTCGAATTTCAAGCATGCCTGCGCTGTCTTATACCATGGGTCTTTTCCCAGTGACACTCAGGTTTAAATAGAACGGGGAACGTGCTTAAGTGTTCTGATAAGGCAGCGTTCAGGGCTCTTGAAAACGTGCATTCTGAGCAGTGTTGCAGGCTGGCTGGTGCTGGCCGCAATTTTCTTAAACAATCGTAGGCACTGCTCTTTGACATTGTCCCCTCACCGAGGTGATTTCTTGTTTGCCTTTGATCTCAAGTAAATCATGTCCTATTTTTCTTACTCCTAAGAAAGTTAAAGGAAAGACGCGTGATGAAACTAGCTGAATATAAATCTGAAATCTTTCTAAAGACATATTTTAAAATTCTTTAAACAAATCGTAGGGCGATTGCGTCAAGAGATTTTGCTGGGAAGTAGTTCGCCCATCCCCAGTGGTTGGTATGTGATCATTAGTACCTCTCAGTGGAAGCTGGTTGGAGAGTCTTTTCTGTGCCTAAGTAATTATAGGCCCAAACAAGCACACAATGGGCTTCAGAGAAGCCAGGAGACGATTTTCTCATTAATAGCCCGGATCCAGCCATGGACTCCTGGTTTAGTTCATAATGCCTAGGAAATGTACATTTAACAACAGGGAGTACATTTTTTTTTTTTTAAAGGAATAGTCTCCTGATTCTGCCATTATACATAAAATAATTTCATGTCTATTGAGTATCATTGCTACCTCTATCATTATTAAGCATACTCACTAATTATGATCATAATTAAGAGTAAAATAAACTGGGAGATGTACAATGGTACACAGCTGCTTGTGTGTGGCACCGGGGCCCATGAATTTGTATTTAGGGTGGGTGCCACAAGTCCTAGGGAGGAGGAAAAAAATAGAAGGACCTACTAAATTATCCTGCTTCAAGGCTGACTGAGTAGCATAGACAAATGGTGTGTGTGTAGAGAACGAACTAGTAATTATTGTATGTAGATAAAAATTGCATTGCATTTTTAAAAAGATAATAGTGTTGACCCTGGAACAATGCAGGGGTTAAGCGCACCTACCCTATACTGTCAAAAATCCACATACAGCTTTTGATTCTCCAAAACTTAATTACTAATAGCCTACTCTTACCAGAAGCCTTACTGATAACAATCGATCAACACATATTTTGTGTGTTATGTATATTATATACTGTAGTCTTACAGTAAAGTAAGCTACAGAAGAGTAAATGTTGTTAAGGGATTCATAAGGAATAAAGGATACATTTATAGTACAGTGTTGTACTGGGGGAAAAAAAATGTAAGTGAACCTGCCCAGTTCAAACCCATGCTGTTTAATAGTCAACTGTTTTTCTGTCTAAGGAAGTAGAAGTTTTATTTACGCCCAAGACTGAGGACACTGTTTCTCTACTCCCATCCCTTCACTTTTACATAAATGTACACATTCACACACACTTTTTTTTTTGGTGGGAAGGAAAATTCATTTGCCAGCTTTTACCCCAAACCCTTGTCAGTGTATTTCTGATTCATTTTTCATTTCTTAGTGCTGTGCTCGTTACTTTGAACACTAACACTGACTTTGCACCCGCTGGAGAAGCCATCAAGCGATTTGAAAAATAAGTGCCTGGCGGAGATGAGAAATGAACAGTGCAAGACTAGCAAAGGTTTTAGATGGGTTTCTACCTTGACTAGTTATCACTCCAACTGGCTAAATTAATGACTACCTTCTCAGAGGGGCTCGGAGAGACTCTGGAGAGAGCTTGCACTAAGCATTAATAAGAAGATCCGAAGAAACTTTATCAAACCTCCCATTAACCCCCTACTAATGTCTTTAAAGATTTTTTTTCCTTTAAACACCAGGAAAACCAAGAGCTGTGCTGCAGAACTAATTCTGCATTGAGAGATCTTAAATCTATGGGGACTCATTAAAATTCGTGTCCATGTCATGCCCACTGAACAGAGCCTTCTCTGCATGCCCACGTCTGCGTGCTGTTTTCATGTGGGTATATAGTGAGAGAGCATTCCATATGTTGTCTTCAGGTAAAGGCTTGTGAGGACATTTTTTTTTTAGGTTTTGCATTTTAATCTGTCAAGATAAGCAAGCCTAAGCTTTATCCATCTGCATTAAAAATAGCTCTTTTAATGTCTTCCCCCAGAGTCCAACTTTTTTTTTTTTTTTTAAAGATTTTATTTATTTGACAGAGAGAAATCACAAGTAGGCAGAGAGGCAGGCAGAGAGAGAGGGGGAGGAAGCAGGCTCCCTGCGGGGCAGAGAGCCTGACTCGGGGCTCGATCCCAGGACTCTGGGATCATGACCCGAGCCGAAGGCAGAGGCTTTAACCCACTGAGCCACCCAGGCGCCCCCAGAGTCCAACTTTTGACCACCTCCCCCACCAACAGGCATGCTTTTCCCTCCTTTGCCTGTGCCAGAAAAATGAAGAAGATTCCATAGGTTGCCCCAGAGCTACAGTAACAGAAAAGAAAGGTGGTTCCAGACATCAGTGTGGTCGCCTGCTTAGTGAACCCCATGGCTTCATTGGAAAATGTCACTAATGATTTGGTCTCACATGGGAAAGTGGGTACCCAGAGTGTGGTGGGAATTTGACTGAACAGTCAGCAAAATGGCTGTCAATTCAGGCACAGTGCTGAAGAAATAAATCTTATATTAAATTCCTTCTTCCTCTATTCTGATTATTTGGTCAGCTCATTCTAAAGGGACTCTTTGTGGCTCTCCTGAACCATCTTTTTAATTTAATTTTATTTTTAATTTAATTTAATTTATTTTATCTTATTTATTTATTTGTTTTTTTTTTTTTATTAACCTATAATGTATTATTTGCTTCATGGGTACAGGTCTGTGAATTATCAGTCTTACACAAGTCACAGTATAACACATATCCTCCCCAGTGTCCATAACCCAGCCACCCTATCCCTCCCCCCACCCCCCCAGCAACCCTCGTTATTTTTTTTTTTTCCTGAAATTAAGTCTCTTATGGTTTGTCTCCCTCCCAATCCTATCTTGTTTCATTTTCTCCTTCCCTACCTCCCAATGGCCCCCTGCCCTGCCTCCCAAATTCCTGTCAGGAGACCATATAATTGTCTTTCTCTGATTGACTTACTTCGCTTAGCATAATACCCTCTACTTTTTATTTTATTTATTTTATGACAAAGCACAAGGGCCACTTTTCAAAGAAATCTATCTAAAACTTCTTATGGGTAAAATGACAGTGATTTGAAATATTTGTTCTATTTTGCGATGACTCTTACAAGAAGAGGAAGAGGGAAGAAGGGGAAGAGTGGGCCACTCCTTTTTGCCTGGCACCTTCCATTGAGAAGCTCTGTGAATTTATTTCTCAGGCAGTTTCTGGCCTCACTGTCAAAAAGACTTCTTTAATGAAGGCTCTAGGGTAGATGATTTTTTTTTTTTAAATCTGTATCTTGGAACCTTTTGACGGTGATGTATGCATACAAACAAGACAAATACATAGCTTCAGCTTCTCAGTGGGTATTAAATAGAGACCTGCCACCAACAGGTTCACTGTATATAAGGAGCTTGGGCAAGATCCATCCATTAGCACAAACACTGAGAGGGGCAAGCTCACAATGGCTCCCCAGAGAGTCATGGTTGTCTATATAACATACTGCAAGCTGTAAATCTGCTTCTTGAATCAACTCTAATTTTTTTTTTTTAGCATAATAAGTGTGTATTTTGAGCATAGAAAGTCTAAAGAAGGGTAAGAGAGTATAGCTTCCTCCATCTTCCTCTATCAAAGCAGGGGCACACATAAAGATGGGTGAGAGGTTTCAGATATGCAACTAAGCTTAATAAATGGTTTTCCACTTTCCAAGATAATCAGAGATTTTTTTTTTTTTTCAAATCTGAAAATTTTAGATGATCTTAAGAGTTGTTGGTGTAGCCCTGTTTGCACTGAAACCCACTGAATCCTGATTTTAGGAATCTTTCTAGGAGGATCCTTCGGGAAGCTTGGGAACTCTTGAAGCTAACATCATCTCATTTCAACCCATTTTAATATAGGGGCATGATTATTATTACAGTATATAATGGGGATTTTTGTTGCTTTGTTTTCTGTTGAAAGCAAGGAGTACAAATATGGCAGAATATCAGCCTATGGAAATTAGTGTCTTGTAACCAGAGCACAGGTCATAGAACTTAAAAAGCATAAATTGTGTTCACTGCCCTCATTATAGAAAACCAGTGCCAAGTAGTCATCTAATCCAGGTATGGCTCTAAGAGGCTGGTGATACATTGAAGGAATCTTTGTGTAATGTCAAAGGGTATTGTCTGGGGAAGAATGACCTATGAGAAGCCCTTTAAATGTCCCTGTTAATTCTTCAAGAGTATAACCTTCGTTGCATGTGTGCTTTGGGTGACGGCTTTTTCTCTTGCTTTCCAGCTCCTCTTCCATTCTTGTTTCAGCACACACACGAAATACTCCCATAACTGCCTGGAGTGTGCGGGAGCCCCGCTCCAGGGTCTTTCTCGGAGACCATGCTGTGGGACTCTTTCTAGGTGATGTGTTGTTCTAATGAGGTCCTTGCCAATATTTACAGATTGACTCCTGGGTGGAGCCCGTGATACTGATTTTCACACTTCAGCAAGTTGTGTTAAAGAGAGGCCCCAGTGAGATGCTGTGAACCTCCTAGTTAAAAAAGAAAAGAGAAGAAAACTCAAGTCCTAAAACAATGATAGATTTCCTAATTCATCCTTTGTTATTCTTTATGCCTACAAAAGTTATCTTGGACAAACACAGATCCAGCTGGAGACAGCTATTGGCCTTAATAACATTTTAAAATTTAATAGCTTGGTTGTTTCAGCTTTGGACTTACAATGCCTGTAGGAGTTTAAACGATCTGGCCTATACATTTTGTTTCTGGCAGATACCCCAATATTTTAAAAAAATAATAATAATTCTATTGTTGCAAATTCCCAAGCTTAAAATTCCTTGTCATAAATTATGCTCCTTTCTCTAACCTCGATCATAGCTTTTATGACAATTGCCAAAAAGATAGAGTTTCAAATATGAGGGCTTCAAGAATATCATTTCATGGGCACATTTTTGAGAGCATAGCATGTGGTGACCATTTGTATATGAAGCATTTGCAAAATGTGCTGGTTGTAATTTAACCCAAAGGTCTCCATCACTTCTCTCCACGTATCAGTCACTCTGTGCTTGTCTTCATAGCAAGCAAGAAACCTGGAGGGAAAGATTGAGTACCAAGTAAAATGAAGGCTTCCTTAGGTATTACTGAAAAATCGGCTCCTCGGCATTTGTCCTCAGGCTCACGGATACTGCCCCTTGAGTATTCGACTTCCCTGGGTTCAGAACTTCCCCAGACTTCCATGTAGAGAAGCCAACTGGGGACATGAGGGAGAGTCACAGTAGTGGTCGTCTTCCTGTTTTTTTTCTTTCTCCCCATCCCCTCTCCACCTGCAACACTCTACTCTACCATCCATGGCCATCATTTCTCAGCATTTAGCCATTGTTCTTGAAGCCAAGCAACATTTGGACTTGGAAAAATTCCAAGTAGCAAAGAACACATAGATTTGCAACTAAAATTGTATTGAAATGTACCCTCTGCCTGTCTGTCTTATCCTGTCAGTGATAATCTGTAGCCTATAATTTCATGCTTCACTTTATTCTTTGTCTGATATTTTTCATTTCTGTGGTTTTCTTTTTTTTTTTTATTCTGTCCATGTGTTTTAAAATGCAATAAGAGAAAGTTGAGTTATTAAAAAGTAGTTTCAGATTTAAAAATAACAATAGCTGGTAAAAGTGGTTATCATTTAAGAGCAAATATCCTCAATTTCTGGTCACCATGACTTTTTTTTTTTCTTTTTTCTTCTTTTTTCTTTTTTCAAGCAGCTCTTGTGGTCTTTTTAAATGACCACTAGGAAAAAATAGGTATCCTGTTGCAACTGTAAAAGTGATGGGGAATTGGATGGCTCAGGAGATGACTAATGGGACTCTAGACCTTTCTGTCTTTAGGTCACCTCCTTGAATCTGGACTGTATCATAAGTGGTCCAAGGCCTGGCCATCTGGCGGCCATTGAGTGACTATGGTAATGAAATTGGTCTCAGTCCAGGTCTTAGTCGACAGGTGTTCACATCATAACTGACACTAATTGACTTCCTACTCTTTCAATTTGGAAGACGGTGGACTGTCTCTGAGACAGTGATGGGGAAGGAGTTCGTCATGATGTATGCAGACTCCATCAAAAGCCAAGGAACCCAGCGCCTTGAGCTGGCACCAGCCTCGCATCATGCAGATACTGCACTTGCCTCTTACGGGTTCTGTTAGCCTGGGAAATCAAAAATAGCAATCTAATCTCAGAAGATTTCCAATAACTCAGAATGGTTAATGCCGCTTTTCCGTAGTTAACAGGAGCTTCCTCATAGTGAGACTTTTCCCTTCCTCTTGTGTCACGGTGATTAGATGCCTCCGATGAAGATTATATGTAAGAAAGAAAAAAGAAAATTGGATTCTGGGCCTCTGTGGTAACATCAGTCAGGCTACCTGTTATTATTTTTTAAGTTTTTTTCTTTGTTTGGGGGTTGATAACCCGGTCACCCGTTCGTAACAGATGTTATGGACGGCCTACTCCTTGATGGAGAGAGTTGGATGTCTCTCTGGAATGCTCTTGTGAAATGAAGACCCATGTGAGAGAGTAACTCTGAAACCTTTTTATCAGCATAAATTTTGGTGCACAGAATTCCAAAGCTTTATCCACCACACTTGTTCTGTTTTTCCAGGCATCCAAACCTGGAATAAGCTCCCGTTTCACTCTCACACGGGACCATGACCTGGGGCATAATCTGACCTGATTTGCAGGCCAAGTATAATTAGTACTATTAGTAGCACTAGTATTAGTACTGCTGGTGCTGGTAGTATTGCTATTTTGCTGCCTGGAGTTTTGTAGGTTTAGCTCATGGCCTTTTTTTTTTTTTTTTTTTTAAATCTACACAGATGATTTGGATGTCCCTGTAGCAAGTGGCAAAGCCACACTCCTGAATTAGTTATCACACTTGAAAAGTCAAGATGACAACAGTCACAGTGGATCTATTTATTGAAACAGACAGGCTCTTTTAGCAGAATGATCAATGTCTTACCTCCTTCTGAAAGGCTTTTCCAGGGGTAGGAAATCGTCAGGCATTTGATACAAAGTAATGAACAGGGATCTTTATTGGTCAGTTTCTGGAGCAGGCTTTTAAGCACTTCTGCCTGTAAATGTAGAAATGTGAGTGTGGGAAGTAAAAGGCAACAGCAAAGATTTACTAGGTGCATCTATCTTCCTGGCTTTTAGAGTCTTTGTGATTAATACATCTTTAATAGGGGACTGATCTAGATGCTTCGGATGTCAAAAAGCTAAATGTTACAGCATTGTCTCCTTGGTTCCAAACACAGCGGGACAATTAGCAGCTGTCTGAGTAACAAAGAGAACCTGAAGCCCACAGCACAGCTTTTATTTTCCAGATTTGGAATGCCTGAAGCTCTCCAGTGCAGTTGACAGCTAGAGGAATAGAAGCCTTGATTCACAGCCACTCTCTATGCTGTATTTCTGCTCGGCAAAAGAGGACCTTTCCTTTATACCATCCTCCGTATTCCAGAATAATTTTGGCAGGCATTGTTGGGCACGGAGGAGCTCCCTTTGCCCAAGGCTTGTCCTCGTCCTTTCTAATCAAAACACATACAAAATAATTTCAGCCAAGAGTGTATCCTAGATACTTCTTGATCTACTGAGGTACAATGAAAAGATTCACCTTCCTAGAGGCATTCAGAGAAAAACAAAGTTATCTCATTCATTTATTCTTGCTAACTTTGCCCATTTAAAACGGTTGTCTTTCTCAGGCAAATTCTTATAAATTGCCTTCCAGTCAAAAGACTTGTTTTCCTATTAGCCTCAGACTGGCATTCTTACTTAACAGGAAATACACACTGAATCCTGCCATGTTTCTGTTGGCAAATATTGGGCTACCCTTGTTGGAACCTGCCAACAAGTTTCTTAGTAAGCAAATAGAAAATAAAACAAGCAGCTCTCAATGAAACAGAAGACACACTTGAACTACCTTGGAGACACTTAGTGCCCGAAGTCATCCCCAGTTACTTCTAGGGGACACAATGCACCTTCGTTCCAAGTTGAACTGTTACTCACCTATTTTTTTTTTCTTTAAAGATTTTATTTATTTATTTATTTGACAGAGAGAGAGAGAACACACAAGCAGGGGGAGTGGGAATGGGAGAGGGAGAGGGAGAGGCAGGCTTCCCACTGAGTAGGGAGCTCGATGTGGGGCTCGATCCCGGGACTCTGGCTTCATGACCGGAGCTGAAGACAGAGTCTTAATAACGGAGCCACCCAGGCGTCCCTGTTACCCCCTGTAATCCTACAACTGATTTGGCTATACATGTAGTAATGTTAATTTAAGATAGTAATTTTTTAAAAAGTAAAACAAACATTTAAGTAATACATTTTCTTTACTACAGAGAGTAGGAATTGCTGTGTGGCTCAAATACGAGACAGAACAGTTTAAAATAGAAATGTCCTAATTTGCAAAAACTCAGGTCTTTCATGACACCTTTAGACCCTTACCCAGAGGGTTAACAAAAGATGTTGGATGGGTCTTTCTAATACTAACTTTCTTATTCCATCCTTTATACCTTAGTTTTAGCCTTTTGATTATGAACTATACACATTACAGAAAAGTGGATAAGCCACGAATGTACAGTCAGTGAATTATCCCAAAGCATAATGGTTTATGTGTAACCATAAACCAGAGCAAAGACTAGAACATTGTCAACCTTCTAGAAGCTTGCCTTTTACCCCCTACCCCTCCCCTAACTTCAATTACTGTTATTTTCTTTTGCAATTGAATTGTTCTATTTAGGTCTTTAAGTAGTTCTCTGGTGAGGTGATTCATCTCCAAAAGCTTTTAAGCTTTGTCTATGAATGGAGGTCATGTCCAAGTTACTTCTGGATTTTTGGTGACCAAGAATGTATAGGGACAGTCCTATACCTAAGTAACATATAGCAGATGTAGGATATGCTGTTACTAATGCTGGTGATGCTTTGGGAGAGCAAGCCATTTAATGTTCAAATCTCTCATTTCATACCAGTGCCAGGAGGGGAGAGACTGGAGGCCTCCTGTGGCGCAGTGGTTGAAAATGTGGACTCCAGGACCTGACTTGTGAATTCACCATTTACATACTGTAACTTGGGCAAGTCACTCAAACTCTCTGTACCTTGGTCTCCTTACTATAAAATGAGAACAATAATAGTACCTGCCTCATAGGGTTTTTGTGAGGATTGTATGAATTAATTCTTGAAAGACCTTTTAAACGGTGCTTGGTACATGGCAGTTAACAAATGCTAATTTAGTGAATGTGTGTTTATAGGCATGGGGTACGGTAGGAGGATTGTATACTTTCGAGTCAGGCAGACATGGGTTTACAGTCTCATTTTATAGCTCCGGTCCAATTATTTACCTTCTGTGTGTTGCCTGAGTTTGCAAATATGAATTCAGAGGTGATAATTACAAGTACCTCAGAGAGCTGCTTGGTCGAAATGGTGGTAGGCGTGTGCCGGTGCCTTGTGGAGGAGGCCAGATACGCTCACCTGCCCCTTCTTCTCGGTTTTCCTCTGATCAACATGGCCCAAGCCTTTAACTATGTCAGCTGTTAACTCTAGGCAGTGGAGACCAACATTTTTCTGAAAAGAAAAGCTATTTTTTTTAAGGACTTTATTTATTTATTTGACAGATGGAAATCACAAGTAGGCAGAGAGGCAGGCAGAGAGAGAGGGGAAGCAGGCTCCCTGCCGAGCAGAGAGCCCGATGCGGGGCTTGATCCCAGGATCCCGAGATCATGACCTGAGCCGAAGGCAAAGGCTTAACCCACCGAGCCACCCAGGTGGCCCAGAAAAGCCATTTTGAGAACCCCACTGTTTTTTCCCATGGAACTTTAAGACAAGCTCTGCGGAATCTTTGAGCCCAGTAATTTGTGATTCTACTGAATTCATTCACTGGGAGAAGACCTGCAGCCGGTTGTGTCCCTGCAAAGCTGCACATCTGCTCCTGGAATTGCTGGCCTCGGGGCAGTGCTCCCCAGTCTCTTGCACAAGCGAGTAGCTATCTGCTTACAGTGAGTGACTGAGCTGCGGCCTGAGGGTCTGGGAGGGAACCCGAAACCACTTAGGCAGCTTGAGACCACAGCTCAGTCTTCTGGAACCACTGGAGTATTTAGTTAGTTACCATCTGCAAACGTTCTGTGCAAAAGGCCTCTTTTTTGTGAATGGCTCCACGTTACCTGAATGAGTACCTGCTGTAACCCCAAATGTCCGTTAGTCGTTAGTAGATGAGGGGGGATTTGGGCCTGGACCTGAACAACATCCAGCCCCAATAGAAGGTAGGATAGAGAAGATGGAGGGACCCAAGGACACTGTTTACATGATGGGTCTGGAAAAGGAATAATCACTTAAATCCACATCCCATTGTCCAGAATTCAGTCACACGAACCCTGCCTCCAGCCTGAAAAGGAAATGTAGTCCTTGTCTGAGCGGCCCCATCCCAGAAAGAGTTATTTGGGGGGAGGGGTGCTCACATCGTTGGACACTTGGCCAAGGATAGTGTCATGTTCTGTTGTTCAAAATGGGGTTAACAGCTCTCTCTCAAAGATTTCTCTACAATGATCTGCCACCCAATTCTCTGGAAAAATAAAGAGTCTGAGCTTCATGCTTTGTAAGGGCTTGCTCTCGGGTCACTTAGTTAAGGCACCATTAGTGTCCTAAATCCAGATTCTGAAAATCTCCGGAAGCATGGGTCTTTGCAGCCTTTGGTAAATGTTACTGTGCCCTGCTTTATTTTATAGTATTTGTTTAAAATCGACTCTGTGTCCTGACCTTGGAAGGAAATCACTTTCGGGGTTGGGGGGCGCGGTGAGGAATGGATCCCTCATATATTTTAAGTGTACGCTTAATATTAATATATCCATATTTAAATATAAATGAACTTCCTTGAATTCAGTCTTCTAAAGGATTTAATTGAGAATTTGGTGCTCTGTCTTTTGTTGAATAGGAAAATAATTCTGTATCAGTTTTGGAGTAATCAACTTTTTCTGTACTTTTTTTTTTTTTTACACAATTTTACAATTTTATTTCTTGATTCTGATAAAATGTGCTTAGGTGCCTATTAATGATGCGGCAGCCAGATGCCGAAGGGTGCAGAGCGGAGTTGTTAGGTTGGTGATGTAGCACCAGTGTAAGGGAGGGTGGATGGGACTTGAGTCTTCTAATGATTTTTATCTAAAAAATAGCAGAGGGTTAAGCCAGCTGGTTGAATGTAGTAGAAATGAAATCATATGTCTATGAAAACACTTCACACTGTTGAGTACTATAAAATACTGCGATGATCATAGTAAAAGAAAAAAATTACTCACTGGTGTTTAGTGCCATAGATAGTGCAAAGCTCAGAGGAGAAATCCTTCCCTCCTTTGGTGGGATGTGGAAGAAAGCAATTAATATTAGCACCAGCGTTCTTAACATTTCTGTGACGGCAAAACCCTTAATCACAAGGATATCATTAGTGCTCTGAAGCATTTAATTTTGATGCCTGACAGCATTTTAAAATGCACAAACCTTTGATAAAGAGCAAATCAGAGCTGTGGTGTTGAAGTGAGAAAGAAAGAGGGAACAAAAACCACCTTAAGCCCTAAGTAATTAAATTTAAATATGCCGTTTGCATGAAGCAGAGATAGTATAAACTGTGGGTTTATTTTTCCTATCAGTGAAAGACCCCTTGAGTAAACATTGGCTCTTACATTCAGATCCTGGGAAGGGGGCACCCTGCTGTGGTTAAGAAGTCCTCTTCCTCCTAGCACTGGGCATTGTTGGACCACTGACATCTCCGGCTTTGGGTTTCTTGACTTTCCTAAAGGGCTGTTTCCACTCTTCCTTGCCTGCAGGCTGGAGAGCTTTCATTGAATCTGCTTATTTCCTGCCTTCCTCTCTCTGCCCTCCTAATTTGAGCCAGTAGTGAAATGCAGTCGATCTGTTTGAGCTGCTCCTTTCCCCACTCAGGGTCTCCCAAACTGTTTTTAATTCATTGCTCCTGATGCTGGACCCAAGCAAACAGTTCGATAGTCTGCAGTGATTCGCAAAGACTCCTTCCTGCCTTTCTTGGCTCTGTGTCTTTTTTATTTTTTTTTTCTTCCTCCTCTCCATCCTATTTGGGTGTCACGAGTGCCAAACTGCTGCAGTAAAACGACTTGTAGGTGTTTAATGGCGAGTCATTGAGGAAGCGAATAAAAGAAAATTGTAGCACTTGCATCGGTGGGGAGCAAGGGGAACTGCTGAGCTTTGAACCAAAGACAGTTAAATTTACCATTTTCTTAAAAGGAGGCTCCTCTGTTTGACATCAAAGCATCTCCTATAATTCTTCGTTGTGAAATGTACCACTGTTGGAGAGGCACGATCGAGCCCTCATCTGTGCTGTTTCTGTTTATGGGAAACACACACAAAGAGAAAACCCACACGTGCCTTCTGCATGCATGTGGCCAGGTACCCCACCAAACGTAACCACAGGTACATTGCAAATGGGGATTCTATTTAGAAAGCACTTTCAGTTTCTCAGAGATCTGTGGAATTTTGAATACAGAATTATTTGAAGGGGGGATAATTTATCTTGGCTTTCTAGTAGAAAGCTTATCATTCAACCCTTCAAGCTTTGGTGCGTTTTTTTCTTTTGTCCTCTGTGGTGGTGGCTCCATCTTTAGAAAGTGGTATTCTACTACCATTTTACTGTTTCCAGTGTGTGTGTGGAAAGCTCTCCCTTCCACGTGTTTCATCTTGCTGTCCCGACCCTGACCGCAGAGGGCTCTGTACTCTGTTACCCGGACACTTCATCAGTGATGTCCTTCTGGTGGAATTTCAGGGATACACGCAATACCTAATGGCTTCTTCAGCCAGTCACTGACTTGTTCCACTAGCACATCTTTGGAGATAACTCTAGGTTTAAACAAGAGAGATGCTTAGGGCCCTTTCTGGATATAGGATTATGACTTGGCGAGGGGAGGGGGGATTTCAGTGCTATGATACCTTTGTGGTGAGGAGAACTATTTACATGCCCTTGCAATATAGAGGTGAAATGCTGAGGGGATTGTCAACATCTCTGTAGACCGAAAGAGCAGCCCCTCAAAATGCTGTCTGTGACAGGTGCAGCGAAGACTGCTTTTAATGTTAATTCACATTTGAATGACATTTTACAACCTGTATGTTTGCGGGGGTGGGGGGGCTCAGAAGCCTCTCATATCTCGTAGAAAACAGAGACTCCATTTATAATTAGAATTGTCATTTGCTTTACTCCTAATTGTCAATTATTTTAGTTAACCTAAATAGCAAAACCAGACCCACAGAAGGTCATCTGAAACAGGTGCAGATGAAACGTTGTTTTAGGGATGACTTATTTCTGGTACTGCATATTTAGAAAACATCTCACTGTCTACAAAGATTTTTTCAAGTCTATTTTAACATTTAGTTATTGGTTTGACAAATTTATTGAGCACTCACTATGTGCCAGACATGATTGAATAGTTTGGATATCGATATGGACAAGGGAAAGCCCTACCTTTATGGAGCATACGTTCTAATGGCTCACACGCTTGTATCTGGAAGGAAGGTGTTTTACAAATGGGAGAGCGGGGGCAAGAAAATTTGAGTGACTTGGCCAAGATAGCAACTGGTAAATTTCAAACCCAGAATGACACCCAGAATCCTTCTAATAGTCCTCGATCTTCCCACCAAATTAGTGAAGTGAAGAATACTTTTAAGTATATGAGTCAAAGATATTTTCATCTTTATCTCATTTCACTTGTCCTAGGTGAGCCCTCGATGATCACAGAATTAGAGTACTAAGTAATTTCAAGAAATTATTTCAAGAAAATCCCAGTCATACTTGGAGCAGGTGCACCTCCGTTCAGCCATCTTTAACCTTTCTGCCTCCTGTTAGCCACTGCAAATCTTGACCTACCTTCATAACCTTACTCCAAATCCTTCCATGGTTCTTTATGCAATTTACAATGCCCTCTTCCCTATTCTGGCTTCTTATCTCAGCCACTATCTTTACTTAGCCAAATACTGTTTAACTGTTTAAATATAAATGCCTCTTTAGCTCTACTTTGGATTTTAAGTTCCTGGAGCAGAGACTTAAAGGGCATTTGTTGAATGATTGAACTGGAACGTCAATGTGATTTATAAGCAAAAAGAAAAGGAAGTCAAGAATGTGGTTTGGACTAAAATTACTCAAATACCCTTGAGAGTCATAGGATGTGGTCTCAGATAACAACATCTCGGGACAGGAAAATGGACATCTGTCAATCATTGGAAATATTGCTTCTAACATTTGAAAATTACGGACTTGATTAAATTACGTCACAGACCTTTCTTTAAAACTACCCTATGATAGCTCCTGTCTTTGTGATCTTTACATCCCTCAGTCATCTTTCGCAACCATACTACTATCAGGCTAGCATGACTAGCCCTCCTTGTTGAGTGTTATGCTAAAATTCTGGCCATCAAAGAATGCCTGCTTATGTCCAGGGGCACAAAACTTTCCTCAAAGCAAACACCTCCTTTATGAAGGAAGTCTGTGGGTAGGTAGGAATGTTTCCAATCTGTGTCTCTTTCTTGTAGTGAAGCTCCTTACATCAGCCTTCATCTTCCTCCTGGCTTCCCCTCTGACTCTTGTAGGTGTATTGCACGTCTAAAAACACAATATAATAAGGAAGCAGCCACCCCATTCTTCTTCCCATCACCACGAGAAAATGTGGTTAAGAAGAGACTTAGCAGGAACTACCGCCTCTTGAGTTCTAGAAAATGGGTGTCTTCTCTGTAAGACTATTATAAAAATTTCCTCATCTATTTTGTTGTTAATTCAGAAGTGGCTGAAAGATCAGATGAGGCTTCCTTTGATACCAAAGACTGTATGTGATTCAGCTTTGTCTGTGCTTTTCCATCTCTGCCTTATTCCACTGGTGCTCATTAAGAATGTGCTTAGTGGATGAGTCAGTCCTGAGGAAAAACTACATCTCCACAGGTTTCGGAATGTAAGTTAGAGAACTGAGAGACAAGCAGCACATTTTTTTCTGCTTGGTCTTTTTATGTTGACTAAAATTTCCACTGTGGTGAGAAGCCCTCTTTTGAAGTAAGGCATTGATATTTCATAGCTCCTTTTGAACCATATTTTAAGGGCAAGAGTGTTCAATCTGTTATTCTATCAGTCTATTATCTTATAATTTTGTTAGCAAAGAGCAGAGCCCTAGGGTGTTGGGACCCAGGATCCAAAACATTTCTAAATTGAGAAAGGCTTGTCAGTATTTACCAAAATGTAGAAAACCTAACAGTGGTGGCCTCAGAGACGATTTTAGTGAAGACCCATATGGAAGTCCTGTAATGCTGAATTGCCCTGTGTGAAAATTAAGTTTCTTTTCAACTCAGTTCTTCCCATTATTCCAAGACTAGGATCTCAAGTTGGTGCCTGGATTATCCTATTTTGGGTAATGCAGGGAGAGGCAAGAATATCCAGCAAACACTCATAGTATTGTTTACTCACATACTCATTTTTAGGGTTACCTGCTATTAAAAGGGTTTTATTTATATCAGTAATAGGAAGTTTCTTCTTAACTATAATTCGAGTTAGTGTAGCGTGTGGATTCAAGAGCACCATTAATGAAATCATAGCACAAGTTGTGGAAGGATGTGGCAGCAATTACATGAATGGCATGAGAAGACAAGCTTGGGAACCATTGGGGTAGGAGAATGATCGAGAAATGCCATTGCAAAGTGGCTCATCTGGGGAAGCAAGCCACGGCTGGGCACACATGGCAGGGTGACAGCTTCCAGTTGTGGAGATGGAGACTTGGTTAGAAGCAGGTGGGAAGGTCGAGGGAAGAACCCCTGTGTGGCTTATAATGTGAAGCACACATCCAGACTGGCTCTTCCCTTCAGAGTGGCAGCCCTGTAAAGCCCAGTATTTTTCCTTCCAAGCTGGTGTTCTTTGTACCAGAGAGGGTAAGACGCTCTCTTCAGGGGGAGGAATGGCCGCCATGTTTGACTATAGAGCAGTTGCATGTTGTAGTAGGTGTATTTCTTCATCTCACTTGGTCATGGATTGCTTTTTTCACTGTGGCCTGATAAAAATGATTTTCTGAAAGACCTCTGTCCAGTAAGAATTCAGACATGACAGCCACACAGCGTAATACCTTTCGGGAACTGGAACTGTTCTACTTTACTCTTTCATCTCATCTCCTTAGGCCGAGTCAGAGCACACACGGTTGGTTTATTTTACACGTTTGTGCATATGGATTTTTCCAAGTACGACTGTGTTAGAAATAGTCTGCGCAATTATATGGGGGACGCCCAGCCCGCGGTATTGTGAGGAGTTCAGTTGAGTTCATATCCCCCTTGAATGGTCACAGGAGCACCGCTGCTCCAGCTTCTAAAATGGAAATCAGGTTCATTGCCCACGTGCAGCAGATTAGGGATAACCCAGTCAGAGAGAAACCAGCTTAGTCAAGCAGTGCACCCCAAGGGCAGCCAGACAGTTCTTTCCCGAAGAATCTGTTCATTATCAGGATCTGACCCAGACCATTTCTGAGAGAAAGTCACTGTATAACTTTATGATCCCCCCTTCCTCTGCCGCTTTCTTTTGAAAACCCTGGCTTTTCTATTTCACTTCCTAATCCTGAACGTCAGTTTAAAGAGCCCCTTTTTATGGAGTGTATCCTGAAGTGCTCTGTTAGACAATATATTATTACCTGGCGTGAAACAGCTTTTCACAGCCAGGCAGCCTTCTTAGCCTTCTTGCCGTCTCTGTATTTGAGAGTTCCTCCTTGCAGTTTGCTGGACAATGGTTCCATGTCAACCAGTAAGGAAAGAGAGAGAGAAAATGTGTGTGTGCGCGCGTTTGTGTGTGTGTGTGTTGGGGGAGGGAAGCCTAAATGCAGCTAATGAGCACATTTCCGTTTTTCATTTTCTTCAGATGTTCAGTGGCTTCCATATGTCTGTTGTGTGCAGCTCTGTTCACCCCAGTTTGGCGTTACTAACCTTGGGGTTGCCTTTGATGGAGGACATGTGTATCCACTGTGCCTTTCACTGGTGTTTATGCCTGAGGTTCAGTCTGGAATAGCTTTGGGGGGAAAAGAGTGGGAGAGGGAAATAGGGCAGGGGGTCTGTGTGCATGCGCGCACGCGCGTGTGTGTGTGTGTGTGTGTACGTTGGGAAAGAGCAGGAGGATGACCCGACACTATGTTGTTGTTCCTCAGTGGCCATTTTGTGATGGTTTCACATATTTCCACAATTTGGTAGCAAACAGGATTGTACATTCAGTTGAGGGAGGCCCCTAATCTCTGGTTCTACAGACCAGCTTTGTTAGGTAAGTTGACGGGTTTCATGAATGCTCCTCTTCTCCCCAGAGATGGCACATTTGTGTCACTGTCAGTCCCAGCAGAGCTTGACAACAGTGGGAGACGTGACTATCACAGTGAAGACAAGGGCAGCCTGGTTTTATAAATCTCAAGGACCCCTGCGAACACAGCCAATAGAGGGCTGCTTTTGCGTCTTTCTTAGTGGGAAGAAGAAAGTTTGCTACTCAGCCGGCAAAAGCAATATTTCAGCTTCTATAAAAATAGCTTCAAAATGTCATGCATGTCCAGAAAGATCATCATTGTTCTATTTGTGCTCTTCATTATTTGCATCACTGCGTCAAACTGGAAACTTAGCCACAATTAAACAGTACTTGTATTTATATTGGAAAGGATAGAAATTGTTTGCATTTCTTACAGTCCCCTGGGAAGAGTGGCAGATTCTCCTGCTTGTATAAAATTAACGATCAGTAAGATGACCACTTGGAAACTTTGGATGTAGGAAGAGATGCAGTTTTACTGAACTTAAAAGGAGGTCTTCCAGTGGATGTCACGACTTGCAAAAAATAAAGAAGGAGGTAGCGCTCTCTATAGATTTCGTGAAGAATGGCTGCAGGTTCTGTGGAGGTGATGCTGTAGGCTTTTACCTCAGAGAATATCTTTCTAAGACCAACCATATACCAACATATTGGAAGGAACCATAAAAATGGTATGCTTTTGTCCTGGGGAAGACTGACACACGGATCTGGGAAAGACAAGACAGTCCTTACACCTTTCTTAAGTAAAATGAAATTATTGATTGCTTCCCCTTTTGTTTTTGTTTTTCCCAATAGCACCTTCATCCATTGCTTTGGTCCAGGCGAAAGAAGTTACAAGATACAGTGTTGCTCTGGCTTGGCTGGAACCAGATAGGCCCAATGGGGTGATCTTGGAGTATGAAGTCAAGTATTATGAGAAGGTATTACTTGAATGAGCAAGCTTCCTTCCTTCTCTTCTCCTGACCGTCCGTCCCCCACTCCCTCCCTTCCTCTCTTCCTTCCTTCCATCCCTCCTTCCTTCCCTCCTTCCCTCTTTCCTTCCTTTTTGTCTTGAGATTTTAGCCAGTTAAAAATCCAAAATGCTAGTGAATCTCAAAACCAAATGCATTTTGTTCCCCAATCGAATCCAATTATGAATTTTATGTATTAAGTTGGTTATCTTGAAAAATAGGAAAAATACATTGTGTTCTAATATAACCATTTTTTCTTTCTAGTAATGGAAATCAAGATAACTAAGCGGTTCTTATATATAAGCCTTCTATCAGTGAGAGTGACTCATAAAAGTCGAAATAATGATCTGTTTAAGTAGATCACTGCTATTCAGAATCAAGGTGTGGGTTTTGATGACTTTTAATAGAAAATCAGGGAAGGAAAATTACATTTTCAGCCTCTTAAAGTTATAGAAAGACATTATTTTTACAAATAACTTGTCTCCCTTAAAGGACAGAATTCTGAAGAGAGCTATTTGCATTCAAGATTGTCTGGAAAATGAACAATTGACTTCTCTTTCTTTTTAAAGATAATCACTTATTGGCTTCCTTATTAAAAGCAGAAAGGGGACAGGATTTATTTTTTCACTGAAACCAGATTACAACATTTTTGACATTTTCTAGACAGAAAATAGAAAAAGATGAGAGACCTTCTTATGGTTATTTCTGTTAAATTGCTGTCTGTGGACTGAGAAAAGCCACCAACCATCATCTGATTTCCTTTTTAAAAAAGATCATAAGTAAAGATCTGCATATGGTCAGTGTCAACAGTGATCACACCCAAACCCCACATGTCCTTCAGAGTCCGAGATCTTACAATGGTACTTCCAACATTGAAGCAAACAGGAGGTTTAGAGTTTATTCATCTCTGTTTACTTTCAACTTTTTAAATATTTTATTTATTTATTTGGGGGAGAGAGCAGAAGTGGGGTGAGGGACAGAAGAAGAAACAGACTCCCCACAGAGTCTGACATGGGGCTCGATCGCAGGACCTCAGGACCACGACCTGGGCTGAAGTCAGACACTTAACTGACTGAGCCACCCAGACACCCCTTACTTTCAACTTCTAAGTACACTGGCTTGGTTCCTTCAATTATGTGCCTAGAGTAAGTGGGGGATTTATTTTCCCACCTTCTCTAATGTTATTGCCCCACGATGCAGGATCAGAATGAGCGGAGCTACCGCATCGTCCGGACAGCTGCCAGGAACACAGACATCAAAGGCCTGAATCCTCTGACTTCCTATGTGTTCCATGTCCGAGCCAGGACAGCAGCTGGTTATGGTGACTTCAGTGAGCCCCTGGAGGTCACAACCAACACAGGTACCAACTTCTGAGGCCCTTTTTACAGTCCAGGTGAAACCATATTACAGTGAGATCCAAGGAACTGTACCTAATTTCTGGTTAGGCGAACATTCTGTTGGCAATGAACACTGTTTGAGATGACGATGTCTGTAACTTAGAAAAGCTCATGCTCTTTAATTAATTAGTTAATTAAAAGATTTTATTTATTTGACAGAGAGACACAGCGAGAGAGGGAACACAAGCAGGGGAGTGGGAGAGAGAGAGAAGCAGGCTTCCCTGCTTAGCAGGGAGGCTGAGCAGGAATCCCATTGTGGGGCTGGATCCCAGGAATCTGGGATCATGACCTGAGCCGAAGGCAGACGCTTAACGACTGAGCCACCCAGGCTCCCCAGCTCATGCTTTTTAGAAAAGAGCATTTTTTCATATTAACTATTCTGTCTTTTCATGTGATTAGAGAATGTTTTCTTCTTTTTCTTATTTTGAATCTTCTATTGATCATAGAAAAATGGAAGTGCTAAGTGGACGAATTGAGAGTTGCATAGCTATCTTAAAGAAGCTAGGAAGTTTTCTCCTAGGAAGAGTAAAGAAGGGACTGGATTTATTTTCTTTTATTTATTTCTAAGAATCTGTTTAAATCAAGTCAGATCCGTGTTTTTTTTTTTTAAACCCTTTGGACAAACATCAACTCTCAGCATTGTGAGTTGGACTCATTGATTGACTTGAAAATATTAACAAAGGAGATGCCCATTGAATAAGCTGGCTATATAATTCACAAATCGAGATTGAGCTTACTGGATAAGAGATCATAGAGAAGAATCTTCAACATCAGTTCTAGAAAGTAATTTTCTTCATGAATTATTAAATAAAGTAAGAGTAAAAAAGAAGAGAAACTACTCTAGGATTGAATCTGATGGGGTTTGACATTTTTGAGCGATATTCCTGGAAGGCTTCAAGGAGGAAGTGGCATCTGATCTGGTCAATAATGAGCAGGTTTTTTGATAGATTTGGAGACGGGGATGGGCAGGGATTCAAAACTGCTTGTCCTTTTTGAAATTTCCAAGTGTCTTTCATTAAATAAGAGTTAGGGCTGAAACCAGAAAAGAAGAAAAACAATGAGTAGTAAGATTTACCAGAGGATTTTTTAAGAGTCTTCTGGTTGAAGTTCTTCCTACAAATACATAAAAGAAAAGTCTTCATCTCATTAAGGCTGTCTTAGAAATGCTGTCGCATAAATACTTATCAAAGGGCAAAAAAAACTGTGAGCCTTCCCAGTGGCTTCCGTCCTTGATACTCGTGACCCAGTCAGAAGTTCTAGCTCATAGGACCTTCCCAGAGGTGATCCTTGTGTAACTGTCTTTGCCAGTGCCTTCCCGGATCATTGGAGATGGGGCCAACTCCACTGTCCTTCTGGTCTCGGTCTCAGGCAGTGTGGTGCTGGTGGTCATTCTCATTGCGGCTTTTGTCATCAGCAGGAGGTAAGCACTTAAGCCACTCGCTGCCCACCCCCACCCCCACCCCCACCCCCACCCCATCCCACTTTTTATGAGGGGGCTTTTTGTCTCCTCCCCTCAAAGCTGAGACTTTTGATTAGCATCATAAACAGGGCATGTGTATAGCCAGATCCTTCCTCTTGGCTTTGATCTCCCCATACCACTATTGGAGCTGCTGGCTGCGCCTGCCCTGGTGACAGCCCTCACAGCTGAGAGTCCTGGAAAGACCCAGCTATTTCCTGGAAACCCAGCCGAGAAGCAAGCCAATGAGAGATTTCCAGATTCTCTAAGCTGTAAGGTGTTACATTTATACCTCTCTTAAGCTTAGACTTACTGCTGCCGGAGGCAAAAAAGAAGCCATATAAAACTTGGGTCCAAAATTTAAGCTTTGCCTTTTGCTATATTACTTAAACTCTTTGAGTCCTTTTGTTCCCCATTTATAAAGTACAGATAGAGAATCTCAGAGATCTATCTCTAAGAGTTACTGATAGAAGAATTCTGATAGGTAAAGTAGCTAATCCAGTACACAGTAGGCGCTTCAACTTGAGTTGCAACCAAAGCAAATGATTGGGTGCTACACTCAGTCTTCTTTTGGGAGAGGCCATCACCATTTCTAGAGAGTTTCCATTAAGCACGCTGTAGGCATGGCATTGTTCTTGGAAATGAATCTAAAAAAGATTACTTAATTCTGTGTAAGTCTACAATCTAATGTGATACTTGAAAACCAATCTAGAAAATAAAAAAAAAAAAAGGCTTGGCAGTCTGTTTTTTTGAACCACTTTTCCTACTGTTGTTGCTCCCATCTGCTTATTAACACTACTCAGAGGCTCCAGAGGAAGGGGGTGAGGGGGGACAGCCTCTCATCTCTAGTATGTGCCCACATCTAGGCTTCTCCAACCTTCAGTCCCCTATGCTATCAACTGTTTCACAGGGTGGGGCTTCTGGCAAAAGAAGGGCAGAACCTGGGGACATCAAAATAATCCTCTTCAGTATAAACCTTTTCCCATTACAGAAAAGGAACATGATACTGAAGAAGACAAAGTACTTGTCTAGAATTATTACTTTCCCTCCGTGGGAGAGCTACTACTGGACACCCAGTAGCCATGATCCGCTCCCTGCCCAGTGTCTGCTGTGTCCTCTCTCTGCCCCTCCTGTTGGTGATCTCATTGATGTCACAACAATGCCTCTGGCTCTTGCCACTGGTCTGAGCAAGCCATCACACTCTTTGCTCACTTTGTGGTACATTATAATTAGGGTCATGACTGTATATCCTAATTTGCCGGGATGGTCTCAGTTGTCACATGTATCTATTAATATCATGCTTCCCCACTCCCATGCTCCAAAATGTGCTGGAATTACAGAAATCAATCTCGGTCGCTCTCTACACAGTATGCACCAAGAGGTCATTGTGTGCAGGCACCACCTACATTTGTCATTGTGTTTGTTCTTTTTGGGGCAAAGGCTGTCACTGTGTGTTTGATTAGAGCCCTGAGTTCATCCTGAAGAACTGAAATCCACAGTGAACACTTCTCCCTGTTGCTGGACTGTACACAGAGTCTACGTAGACATGCCCACTGCACCCTATATATTATTAAAGCTCGGTCTTTGGAAACTCTGATTTGGCCTAAACAGAATTTCAATGTCAAGTTTTCTTTCCTTTTCTGGCATTTGATTTTGGAAGCCAGTCAGGATGGACCTCTTTCTTGTCCATTGCCTTTTGGTTTTGGGTACGTACACATGTTGGGCACACAAACACGGGAGCGGGACGCGATAAAACATGTCCATCTGATAGTGGGGGGCTAGAGTGGGATGGAAGACTTAGTGGAAATTACATGGGCTTTATGTTTTCATTATTATATATTTCTGCGCCTGAAAATTTAATCAATAAAATATAATCAGAAAGACGTTTAAAAGTCTAAAACTAGAAGAAGAAAAAAAAAACTTCTTAATTACCTCCACGTCGAAATAATCTTTGGCTAAAATCCAGCACCACGTGATGCTTAGAACCATTGGAGAGAACACTCCTTTGCAGAAAGGGGGTCTCATGTGGTATCTCAACCTCTTCTTTGCTGTTGAAGGGAAGCTTTGTCTACTTGTCCAGCTTTTCTTTAGAGTTACCTTTCTTTTTCCCAAGCCACCTTAAATATACCAGTGAAACCAGAATAATTAGGACTAAGTCACCTCATTATAAGTTTCTTTTGGATGCCCCACTTTGACGAAATGAAAGCAAAAGCACAAGAATGTGTAATGCAGGAAGACGAGCTTATTAAAAGCTTGTAGCTATAGGAAATAGAATCACACACTTGATGACTTAATTTTGTTTCTGCTTTTATTGATCACTTTATTCTTTAAGTTAGGACTGATAGGAGGATACATCGGATTTCCAGTTATGAGTCCACGCCCTAGAGAATTGAGCCTGTCGAGTTACCCAGCGATGATTCTTGTCCCTTCTCCCCACCTCTTAAGAAAAAAATGTCACTTCCCAAGGCTGATAAACACTGCTTGGTGATTGGTCCTCAATGGATCACTTTTTAGAAAATGAAATGTCAACCCCTTGCCCTCCTATTGATTCTTCTTTAGTGTCGGCCATAAAGCTGTCACGGGAAAGGCCGCCTGGAGCCAGGTAGCTGACGGGCTCTGCCACGGCTGATGCACACTCAGCTGATTCTTCTCCGTATGCAGGCGGTGTGCTCTGTCACACTGGACTACTGATGTTTCAGTGTGACGAGAACAGGTGAAGAGAGAGGAGACATGTAGTGCGGACGAAAGTCTGGTCCCTGCTTTTAGTGCGGGTACAAATGAAAGGTGGTAAATGGCACCCCCAAGCAATCTTGCCAGCCCCCTGGGAAGGTAACAAATGGAACACCCTGGCCCGGAAAATGATAGGCTGCTTCTCGCCCTTTAGAGCCACAGAAGGTTGATGGCACAGTCAATGCTAGAGACAAGGGGATCCCTTATGAGGTGAATCCCCCCCAACCAAGTCCAACCAGGTCATGGTGTGTGAGATTTTTTTCAGAAGTAAAGGACAGGGACCCACACAGTGAGAAAATCTTCAACCCTCCTGATTACCTCAAAGAAAAATCTGTCTGGTGCTAATTTGTCATTTAGGAAAGAGGAAACGGCCTCAGGCTCACAGCTGGTATCTTGCTAGTTTTTTTTTTTTTTTTCTTTCTTTCTTTGGATAGCAATTGCCTCATTTATTTCATTATATTTTCTTTATACTGAGAAGCCTGAGCTTTAGGCAAGCCAGGGTATCTCCCTTTTTTTCAATGAGAAGATCGCTTTTTCATTTGGCCAACTTGGATGTGTTGTAAACATTTAGGGATCTCAGTGAAAGACTCCAACTCCCACATTTATAGAACTTATTTATATATTTAAAATGATACACAAAGTAAGTTGACTTAAGACCCGTGCTATGTTTTTACCACCCACATTATGCTAAGCAAATTCACTTACTCTTTTTATAAGGTTTTTTTTTTTTTTTTTTTTTTTTTTTGAGAGAGAGAGAGAGAACAAGAGCAGGGGGAGGGGCAGAGGGTGAGGCAGACTCCCCTCTGAGCAGGGAGCTCCATGTGGGGCTCCATCCCAGGACCCTCAGGTCATGACCTGAGCTAAAGGCAGATGCTTAACCGACTGAGCCAGCCAGGCGCTCCAGAAAATTCACTTACTTTTTTTACAAGCATCTACAGTCAGCGCACTCTTCATCCTTGATGTGGAATTCAAGTATTGTGTCCGCTTTCCGAGAACACCGCTGTTCTTGCTATTGGGTTATTCAGGCATCGTGCCCCTTCACTTACGTGATGCTGTCCCTAGAAAGTTCATCCCAACCACGTCTGTACATTCTCTTGTGTAGCATATGGCACCATTCCCCATACTCCTGTAGGTACCTATTGGTGGTCTCCACCATGTAACCACTTTATTGCTTTCTAAAGTGATTTTTGAAATGACTCCTAACAATGACATCATAAAATGCAATGATAAGGTCATAACCTCCGGGACTAATGATCAAATGTGTCACATTTCCCTGGTCCCCTGCATCTTTGTACGTGATTAAGTGATTTCGTCAGGTTGTCCCAAATATGATTAATCCCCAGTTGCTTGAGGCCAGTGTGTCTTCCCCAAATACTATTTTGTTGTATGAGAAAAACTTTTGAAAGGACTAGAATATTAACGAGTCACTCATTTCTAAAGCCCAGTTTGGTGATGAGAGGCAAGTATTGCCTGATAACCAGGCAGAGGATTGCTACTGGGTTTTGGTTATGTCTGTTTTTATGGTAGTGTATACTGTACTCATTTTACTCAAATTAAAGAAGTGAAATTGATTTAAAGACAAAAAAATGAGGTTGTTGTGGTAAAATTTGTGAAGAAGTACACAAAAGACCCTGGTTCAGGAAACTACCTCATTACAACACTGGCTCCATCTGTACTGGGAACCTGGAGAGCAGATTAAACATTGAATAAACCAAGGTTACACAACTGGTTAGTTGCCTGATTTGGACAGGAGCCCATCAGGAGCCCATCTTTCCTGACTTCCAATACTGGCACAGAAGATTCTAATGTCCTCTGAACTGAAAAAAAGGACCTACGTTGGAATCCCATACTGACCATACTAGCGGACCAAAATTTCAGGAGTCTCCTTGGTGCCGTTGGTAGCATTTGTAATCTGTGAATTACCGTGCCCATGTAATGCACACTATAAAGTCAGACTTCGTGAGTTGGTTTTGTCTTCATCTGAAGGCTAAGCTTTTCTACTTTGGAGCTAACCGTTCACGTAATGCGAAAACAGTTACCATTCAGTCTGTATCCATCTTCCCTGGTGTCCTAATTGGAATATTATGATCACATAAGAATGAATACACTCAAATGTTAGCCTAAATTGGCTCTGATGAAGTCATGTAAATTCATACAATTAGGGGGCAGATGGTACTGCGGGAACATTTCTAAACAACTTGCGTGCAATTGTACAGTTCAATTTTACCCATTTCAGAATGTGGCTCGGGAAGAACATTTAGACATCATTCGGTGCAAGAACAATGACAGCTTAAGGAAGGGGAAAAGAAAGATGGCTTCTATGAATCTTCATGGGTGATGCCATTAAACGCTGGAAAGGGTCCTCCTGGAGCCATGCTAGTTATTACATTGCTTTATCTTCTTTAATCTGCACTTTAGCTGAATAAATTACTTACCTTTTACTAATTAGTTTTGGAACAGTGAACCACATCAATCAAATCCATCCACTTGATCAAGGGAAGTTAGTATTTTAATCAAAGCGGGGTTTGTACTGGGCCCCTGCCACGCTCCCCCTCCGGTGTTTTGTTTGTGTTTTTGAATAGTCAAGGTGGCAGAAGGACACATTGGTTGGGAGGGCAGGCTTGGGGCTCACGCTGTTCCTCCACAATGCCTGCTAATACCCTGATTCTGTCCCCCCTTTGACCGGGGCTGGGGAGGGCTCAGCTTCCAAACTCGCAGCTTCACCTGCGGGATGAAGCTCTTCCCTTTCACTCCTGCGGATGAAAGGTCCCTGGCTTCCTTCTGGAGCATTCACTAACAAACCACTCCCCTCCCCACCCTGTCTTAATCAGCTTGTCTGAGTCCCTGTAATTAGAAAATCTTCAACAAAGGTTTCCTTCTGCCATTCAGGTGATCCACCCGTGGATGTCAATTTAAAGTTAGCACCTCTATTGGCCCTGTGGCGCCCTCCAGCCTGGCTGACCGGCTTCAATGGGCTTGCTTTCTTGGAACAATAACGGACACATTGTCCTTCCCTGAGCCAAGGAGAAAGGGTCATCAGGTGACAAAGGTAGAGGCAGACTTAGGCATTTTAGCTTCCAGTATCTTCTGAAAAAGCTAATAGGCTACCGTTAGGGTTTGAACAGTGTGATTCCTTGTGTTTCTTTTCTAGCATTTTCTGTACTCCCGGAGGATCCTCTCCCCCAAGGAACATGGCAAGTCAAGAAGTTCCTTTAGAAATACACCTTCACCTCATGTTTAATTCCTTTTTCTGTGTTTAGAAGTCTGAGGAGGGGATGGGCGTGTGGGTCTTAGAATTAATGATCCCTGCCATTTTGCATTTCCTCTGGCTTCACACATATTTAATGGATGTGCTTGATGGGAAACCGGTAACTGCCCTCCTGGGCAGCTGGAGGCCGTTATTTCTGTTGGTATATTACAGGGTTTTTGACAAACTTGGTGGTATTTTAAAGTTGGCACCAAAGCCCTCCTGCTCAATGCATCATTTTGCTTCTCTAAAGGAAAGACGTTCAGATCAGTATTGGAGATCTAAAGTGGTTCAAGAGATATACTTGTAATTTTAGATAATGCTTTTAGGAGCTCTGATAAGATACAATCGCTCAGGCTGGCAGGACCCTATCACACCCCTGGGACCAAGCCACGCGTTTCCCTGACATAAAATCTTATTTTCATAGTTCCTGACCTTACACTCTTACATTTCCTTTAAAAGGCGGAAGGGGTGGGGAACGATGGAGGGGACTACATCTTTCATGCAGACGTTTGGTTTCAGGACATTTCAAAGTGTTTCGTTTCTTTGATGAACCCATGGATTCTGAAAGCAGTGGGGTCCAGTTTCAGTGGATTTACTGACGTAAAATGTAGTATTGCTTATAATAACTCTCATCATAATAACTCTCATCAGAGATCGTGATGTAGGTTCATCTGTACTATGAGAGGCATGTGAGATTGTGAGCAGATCGGGGCAGGTGGTGCGCTCCTCTCCTTGCTAAGAGGGTGGTGGGGGAACCACGTCCCCCCCCCCATGCCCTGCCTCACCTGTACAGTGGAACTGAGTGTGTGTCTGCCTGCCTGCCTGCCTACTTCCCTGGGCTTGCTGGGAAGATAATTAAATATTGTGGCCCTTTAAATCATTTAAATCAATTAAATCATTTAAAAATGATGGCCCTTTTAAAAGTTAAAAGCAAAGTAAAAAGGCAAACTGTTATTTGGGACTGCATTCCACACACTTGGCTGTAACCTGAGTGACTGAATCTCTTACCGAGCTGGTTCCTGCTTTGTAAATAGTCAGGGAGGGCATGGTCATGTGTCCAGAGCACCTTGGAAAGCTGAACGCAGTGTGAAAGCGTGAGGTGTTATTACTTGCAGGGCCGTGATACCCATGGAGGGACCTCTGCAGACAATCTGGAGGGATGTGGGGATCATGCTGGGGCTACTCTCCGGTCGCCCCAAGCAGCCCATCCACTGCTCTGCTGTTCTCTCTCCTATACAATCATCCCCCCTTCTCTGCTCAGACAGAGTTCAGGTTTCCAGAATTTGACGGGACCCCACTGTTGAGATGCTCTGTGGCCTGGAGGGGATCTTGGGTCAGCTTCCTTACCTGTAAGAAACACAAGAAGAACTCCAATGTCAACTTTACATTTTGGGCAGAAACATAAATGTACACATTTTATTCACTTAAATGGTCTCATTTTGCCAAACTTTGAAAAGCTATAGTACCAACTGAGTTGATTTTTTGATTCTTGTGATCTACACACATACACATAGATATACATACATGCATACATATGCAGTGTATCAAAATTATTGATTTGAGATTCACATGTATTCAGGATTTCTGATTCTCAAGACTTTTATTACAGCCAGATCCCATTTCCTTTTTTTTTTTTTTTTCCAGAGAGGGTGTGTGCAAGCCAGGGTGGGGATGGCAGAGGGACGGAGGGAGAGGCAGAAAGAGAATCTTAAGCAGACTCCCCAGTGAGTGTGGAACCTGAAAACAGGCTTGATATCACAACCCTGAGATCATGACCTAAGCCAAAATCAAGAAAGAGTCCAATGCTTAACTGACTGAGCCATCTGTCTCCCTACCCTCCCCACCCCCAAAATCTCATTTCTTCAGGGCATTTAGAACAGAATGCCAATGGTGAGATTATACACCATTTCTTTGGAAAGAGAATTCAGCTACAAATGGAAACTTCTCATCTTTACTCTTGCAAGTTTTCTGCAAACTCTTATAGAATGTAATCCAGTAAAAAGCAAATATTTACCTTTTAAATTCTCATTAATAATTTATGCATTTGTAAGCAACAGCTGAAACCAATAACCACAAAACTATTGTTTTAAGAATATCATATGATAATGAGACTTGTGGTAGTGGTTATTCTGGTTGTAACAACAGCACTGACTGTTACAATGAATACTCTTGCCATTTGATTTCTGTAGAATTCATCCATGGAAACTTACTTTAATTCAGAATATGTATCGAAAAATTAGCCAGGAAACTTAAAATCTGTCTTTAGTAAGATAAATTTATTCTTGAGATTTGAAATTATATTATAAAATATTTGTTTTATCACCTTAGTTTAGTATCGTGGTTAAGAGCAGAGACTCTGGGTTCTGATTGCTTGAAACCATCATTTGGCACCAAAGTGACAGTTAACTCACCTTATTATTTTACTTCCCATAAACCTCAGCTTACTCATCTGTGAAATGTCCACAGTGTATTTGCCTGACTTACAATGTGGTAGCAAAGAACTTACGGTATACAACTTTAGAAAATAATTTTACTTTTTTTATTTTTAATTAGACGGAGTAAATACAGTAAAGCTAAACAAGAAGCAGATGAAGAGAAACATTTGAATCAAGGTACAAAAACTGGATTAAAAATTATTTTTAGAGCATGTCTCATATTTTCATTATAGAAATGCCTAAATTAAATTCATATGACTATTAATATTACAGTCCTTCCACAAAATTATCTGAATGGTGGTCTTCAGGGTATCCAACTGAAATCGATGATTTGGGATTGTTTCAAGTGAGATTAAAGATGGGGGTTGGGGAAACTCGTTTTCCCTTATTTTATTTTCCAGCCTGAAAAAAGTATTGGTCTTGCTGGCTCATTTTTGTAGCTGGGTGACAAGGCTTAACAGGTCACAGTTTTTCTCACGTTTGAGGGGAAAGAAAAGAACTTCGAGGAATGAACAGTAATTGTCCCAATCCCAAGAGTATTTGCTATGGCATTCAGGACTACTAATATTTCTTCCATGTACTCTGGTTATTTGGGGATTGAAGAGTAAATTTGAAGAACTGGCCCTAGACTGACTTAAGCAAGAGAGAAGACTCTTAAATGGAAAGCGGTTGATGCCCCTCCTGGAGTGCCATCCATTAGAACCTTTAGAACCTTCTGAGATGGTGGTTTCTGTCTGCATTACATTAGTACATTAGCCAAGAGCCACATGCACCATTAAGTATTTGAAAAGTAGCAAGTGTGAATGAGAAAGTGAATTTTAAGTTTATTTAATTTTAACTAATTTACATATAATAGCAACTTATGGGTAATAGCTACTCTGTTGGACAGCACAGGAAGGTAGAAGAGAGAGAGACCACGGGTAGGAAGGATCATCTTGAGAAAGAGTTTCTTGGCTACAGCATATAAAGTGCTGAAGGATATGGGATATCTGAATCTTCTGTTGTTTATTCACCCTGTTTTCTTTCCAAAACCATATTTTTAAAAATTTGCATGTGATATATATATATTTTTTTAATGACTTTTTTTTTTTTTTTTTTTTTGAGATGAGGACAAGACTGACAGTTTTTGGAAAATCAAGGGGATTATTAAGTCAACCAGCGCCCTACACCCTCTCTGTGCCCCAAAGCTGTACTAAGAGCTCTAGCAGGGAAAGGAGAATTCCCAGTAATTACTAATGCTTCTTGCCCCAGACATCTCTGGGCTCAGTGCTCACATTCTGAATTTAGGCTGCAAGTTGACTGTGGGGTTTGGCTGAATTACACTTCCTGGTATTCAGACCATCCACACAATGAGGCAGCAACATTTTCTCCAGCTGAAGCTTCCAGATGAACTGTGGTGTCTTTACTAATAGCACTTTTAAAAGTGCAGGTCCAATACAGAGTTTATATTGTCTATCAGCTAGCTGGTGTTATCCCTCTTGTCTATTTTAACCCAGCTTTAATCTTCATTTGTTAATAATTGGTCCAGATATTGGGCAAAAGGGGGCACCACGTAGACATGGCCCGTTGAGAAAGAAAGCTCCAGTTACCTTCCCAAGAAAGGATGGCTGGAGATGATGGGTAGGTAGGACATGAGCAACTGATCTGGACACCTAGTATTCAGCCAACACATTCCCAGTTTTCTTATAGAGACTCTTTTCCTCCATGGGATAGGTGGTTTTTCAGATTTCATCCTTGAAGTGTGAAGACATTCCAGGAAGTCAGTAGAGCCGTAGCCTCTTAAGTAGCTAACAATTCTTTGTTTACCCACTAATGAAAACCAGAGCAAGAATCTAAATATTTCGTATGTCTGTGCTAAGTATTTTTGTCATGCTAAGAACACTTTTCTATACTGAGTATTTTTAGACCTGGACAACTTAAGTTTATTCGTGGTTTTTGAGAAGTGTTCAGCCATCCTATCACATGTTTATTGCTTAGGTGTTAGAACTTACGTGGATCCCTTTACATACGAAGATCCCAACCAAGCAGTTCGAGAATTTGCCAAAGAAATCGACGCATCCTGCATTAAGATCGAAAAAGTCATAGGAGTTGGTAAGTATCTGAGTATCTCTCAGATAAGCCTATTTTCGTTGTAGATATTAAACATACATATGTGGATTATACGAATTTGTATGAACATGGTGTATATCCATGTATTTATGTAAATATCGGTATACATGAAATTCCTTTGATCTATGTAAAACATGAACACAGTGCCCAGCATGTAAAAAGTACTCAACAAATGTTTGCTATTCCTCTTTCATCTTGAATGTGTTTCTGGTCCATGGTTGATTCGTTTTTTCTTTCCCAAAGGTGAATTTGGTGAAGTATGCAGTGGGCGTCTCAAAGTGCCTGGCAAGAGAGAGATCTGTGTCGCCATCAAGACCCTGAAAGCTGGTTATACAGACAAACAGAGGAGAGACTTCCTGAGTGAGGCCAGCATCATGGGACAGTTTGACCACCCGAACATAATTCACTTGGAAGGCGTTGTCACCAAATGTACGTGGGTCGCTCCCTTTACAAAGCCAAGTTAGAAGTTACTGGCAAATTAAACACACATTTTCTTTCCAGGGAAATGACAGATGGAGCAGACCCACTGATTGCTAATAGGAGGAAATCAGTGCAGGACAAGTCATTAATCTTGTAGTCAGCTCTCAATGGGTCTATGGTTTAGGCTGATTCCCTATTTCCAAGGCAGCTTGTGTGAGATTTTAGGGAAATTAATATTGCAGATTTTCGGTATGCCTCACCATCTTTCAAACCTTCGCTAGACCAAACTGATTGTCACAGGGTAGGCGCAAGCAGATGGTAAGCAAAATAAAATTTAAGTACTTTTCATATAAACCACAACAAAACCTCGCCATACCTTGTGCTTGAAGCTTCGGCTCCAGATGCAGGGAGTGAATCTTGGAAATCTTTATTATATTGGGGGATTTGCTTGTCTGCTCTGCCTGATTTATGGCTGTTGCTGTTCAGCACCTATTTACAGTAACACCTGGATGAACCTTCCCTTTTTTAGCCCATTAGCATTCCCCAAGCCTGTGAACCACGCTTCAGTTAAAATACGACACAACTCAACAGATGCATTTTGTGAAGCAGACCCTGAATACATCTGTAAGGCTGGCTAAGACCAATTTATAAAGCACCACACGGACGGACAGTCCAGCCGAAGCCGTTGTTGTTGAACATGGCTCTGTTCCAGGAGCCTCGGTACCTACTACCTAAGTACAAGTCAAGGATCTTGTAAGCCCCAGGGCTATGTCTCCAGGAAGGCCAGGGTTCCTCCAACTTGATTCAAGGTGCCTACGAAAAGCATCCTCCGTCAGCATGTGCAGAGTGGGCGAAGGGTTCGGCGGCGGGGGGAGAGTTGTGCAGTGGAGAGGAAAGGGGAGGTTAACAAGTCAACATTGGACATGCCTTCTGGGGCAGAGCAGGGAAGTGAAACACAAGAGTCCGGGACCTTTAGGAAGAGAAAGTAAGGAGGTTACTAAAAAGCGAGATGAAGTGTATGTTTATTCAGAGATCATTGAACCAACATTAGAATTCTGGAAAACGTGTTAAAATGCCTTCCTGGACCGCATCCTCAGGTTTGACTGAGCAGGTGGGGATGGGGTGGTGAGTTTGCATTTCTGCAGAGTGGGTAGATAAACCAAAGCTGTGGTTCCTAGGACCAGACTTAGAGTCCCCTTGGCCCCCGTGGCCAGAGAGGTGACCAGAGACGTGCCAGGCAGCTCTACTGCTCAGAGGGCATGTGGTCTTGACTGGTTGCTCAAACCGTCAGTTTCCTCATCTGTACCATAAAATTAAAAATAGAACTTGCCTCAGCAGGTTTTTTTTGGATGAAGTAGTTCCTGTATTTAGCATAATGCTTGGCAAATTTAAACAACAACAACAGAAATCTTCCCTAGGTGTTAAACTGGTATTACTACGTCCTAAGAAGAACGTCTTTCCCCATCTTCAGAGTCCTTCAGAAACGGAACCTTGGTGCTAAGGGTATATAATTTTCTACCTCAGGCGAAGGCTATAATTAGCATAGAATAGCTCTATTTGCTTTTTAAGATTAGTTTTACAGACAGGATATTTTTCTGTTGCCCGTGGCCGTCAGGGCTGCCCAGAGCCCTTTACTACTTTAATTGAAAGATAACATTCTGTTTAAATACTTCTGCAGGTCCATTTTCTCAAAAGGAGGCTCTGTTCAGCTTGGGGTGTTTTTCCTGCTGCAGACAGTGATTTTCATAGCACCTCTGCAGAAGAGAGAAGAAACAGGGGATCTTTGTATTAAAGTCCCACCGCGCCTCTAAAACCCGTAGCTATTACAGCTGTAACTGTTATAAACGACTGTATGCATTTGCATAATGCAGTTGTCACTGAATTAAAATGATTTAAAATTGCCACCAGAGGCATTGTCCCCCTCCCCTGACGCTGGCCTGCCCTCACTGCACCCCTGCCTGTTGTAGGGGAGGAATCCTGTCCATCCGTGAGCCCAGCTGAGACCCATTTTTTAAGACCCTCTGCTTATGGAGACCTTCATCTCTATTTCTCTTGGAGAGCTCATAAAGATTCTGACAAATGGATACTTTGAATAAATAGAACAAGGAATGCAGAGAAATTGTAAAGATGGTGCCAACCGTCAGAGGAGGGAGGTGTGAGGGTGCAGAGGTGGTGTGGAAGTGTGTGAATTCATTACCAGCAGTTACTTGAGTAACTTTTTAAATTGTCGGGGAGACTATAAATTCTCTCCCGTCCCCTGCCCCCCCGCCATCTTTTGGATCTTCTACTCTCTTATCCACACCTCCAGAGGGATCTGGTGAAATTGGAGTAGGTGTTAATGCAAGAGAGTCAACCTTTCTCATTAATTGACAAAGTATCTTTTGATTGATGTGGGTTCATTAAAAGTCCTTCAGATGCATTTGGTCTGTCTGTGGCCACAGATGTAGAGGGTAAAGGAGTCTGAAACTAAGAGCTTCCTATGTATTGTACTATATTGAGGGTGTAGAGAGACCACTCCTTCCGGCCAAGAGGAGAGACGGGAAATGGTTTTTCTTCGGCCTTTGATCTACACCACACTTTTCAGTTTTTCTGCCAGCTTTTTGTTCATCACTGTAAAGAAAGTCTCCATGGTATTGTTTCCAAAGTTTTACCTTGGAATGCTTTCTTAGACAGGACACCAAACACATAGTGGGAAAAAAATGGTAACTTGGACAGCTTTGAAAACTGCTCTTCCTAATTTTTCCCTCTGAGATGAAGACATTTCCCCCTGTCCCCACATCAGAACAGAGTCTTTTCTGGGTGGGAAAGATATTGGTTTAGAGTAATTACAGGAACTTTTCAGCAGTGACATATCCTAGTCCATTTTCCCTGACTGAATGTCTGAGTCCGAACATTCCCAAGTACAGCAATGAAAGTGAATATTTTTGATTTATCAAACTAGCATTTTATTTTCCTCCCAGGAAATCTTTTATGTTCTCTTTGCTTTTATCTATCCTTCAGTAAAATATGGAGGATTTACGCTCCCTTCCCTACCCCTCCCACAAGTACCATGTAGAAAGAAGGAATTTCAGACCTTGAGCCCATAGCAATTAAGAAACTAAAGAATGGTTATTTCCTAAGTTCCTCAGAAAGAAAACCAAAGTGAAATGAGAGAATTATTTCCCCCCACTTCTCCCAAACCTTATAATAATTTTGTTCTCTTTGTGGGAGTGGGGGGAACAGGTGGTGAGGGGGAGCAAGAATGTTCTAGTACTGAATTAACTTGCTGTCTCAGGTGAAATAATTTACCGAACCTTTTCTCTGATTTTTATGGTTTGTTGTTGCTGAGGTTGTCGTTTTAAGGGAGCAAATAGAATTAAGGTTTTTTTTTTTATTATTATTATAAAAAGGAAAGGAAAGGATACAGATCCTGACCCTAGCAAGGCAGGTGGGGAGGGGGAGGTTAATATTGTGCATGCTCAAGCTTTGAGATGTGTTTGAGTGATGAAGTATTCAGTGTGGTTACTGCTTCCAGAAACTTGGGTTTCTCTAAATCAGTAAAAAAGTTTCTCTATCCATTGATTGCTTTAGCATCACACAAGTGGCTCTTCTGGGGACAAAATAAATTAATTATCCTAAAGATTTTTTTCGCCTTTACACAGACCTGCCCATTTATCTTCTTCCCCTTTTGCTTGAGAGAGCAATTATCCGTTCGTGTGCTCCCTGGATACCAGAGGCCACTTTAGTTAAAGACCTTGTCAACAAGCCACCCAAAGGGTTAACTTCCAGATGGAATTTAAACCTACCCATCCTTTTAATATTTCATTCCTAGCTCCCCACAGCTGAGGCATAAGCTTGGCTTGTTTTAATTAAATTAGATCACACAAGACAGGTGTCTTGGCAGTAAAATTGTGCACAGCCCATTTTTATCTCATTAACTGCAGTGCTCATCAAGGGTTTGTGTTTTTCTTTCTGAAAACTCTAGGTAAACCAGTAATGATCATAACAGAGTACATGGAGAATGGCTCTTTGGATGCATTCCTCAGGGTACGTGACTACTTTATATTAAACCCAAGAATGTTGGTATTTAGAAGACTCTAACAGACTCCTTGTGTCCATTCTGTTTGGTTGTATTCATGGACTTTTTTAATGGGGCAAGGGAGGAAGAGGAGACCTAGAGAATGATGTGATTTTTAAAGGCTATTAAATAATCCATGTTCAATGAAGGTAGTATTAGATTCACTCTTGGGTGGTGGGGCTGTTTGAGCGGTAGATTGATTACAGTTGGATAATTTCCATCTACTACAGGAAGCAAACCCAGCTCCTAGGATGCACTCTAGTAAAGAATAAGTGACTTTGTTCAGAAAGGCCCGGAAATAATGTTGAGTTTCATTGCATACTTGATACAGATATCAAAAAAGATTCAAGTAATAAATGCCTGGTGAAAATTAATTAGACCTCATGCTGATGAGATGGTTTCTCATTCCTTTTCTACACAGAAGAACGATGGCAGATTTACTGTCATTCAGCTGGTGGGCATGCTTCGTGGCATCGGGTCTGGGATGAAGTACTTATCTGATATGAGCTATGTGCACAGAGATCTAGCTGCACGGAATATTCTGGTAAATAGCAACTTGGTCTGCAAAGTGTCCGATTTTGGCATGTCACGAGTGCTTGAGGATGATCCGGAAGCCGCTTACACCACCAGGGTAAGGAGGATTTATGACCTCTGGGTTTTGACTCTGATGAAACTGTTACTCTTTTCTCATTTTGATGTTTAAGCCCTTTGTGATTTTGTAAGTTTCCTCATCATTCAGAGCCTCTTCATGCCCACACGTTCTTTTTTAAGCCATGTTTCTGAGGGATTTTGAAACCGCCTCATGATGTGTGACTACTTTACTGCAAACTAGAGCTTTACTTACTGCAGTTTTTACACTTAATTTTTCTTCCCTTCCTCCCTCCTTTCCTCCCCTCTTCCCTACCTTCCTTCCTTCCTTCCTGTTTTATATTTTCTCTTTGGTTCTTATCTATTATTAAAACATTTTCTTATTTTAAACGAGACAGAGCAATGTTTCTAGTTGGTTGGCTACTGAATCTGGGAATGTAGATACAAGATTTATAAAACATTTACACTATGAGAGAATTTTTAGTGTCTATTGGTCTTCATTTTGCTACTGGTAGATAAGCTGGATTAGGGGACACAGTTAAGAGTTATCCGTATACATTTAATGGCTATGCTATCTTAACTGGACAAGCTGAATATAAGATAGTAAGGAAATAAACAGAATCATAAAAGTTATTGGCCATTAGGGCTGGCACTGCTGAAATCAATGAGAAGCAGACAGTTACCAGCCATTTTCTTCCTTCGGTGCTCATTTTGCATTAGCAATCCTAAGCATTGTGTTTTTGTGTGTGTTTGTTTGTTTGAGTGGTTAGTTGGTTGGTTATTTTTTTTTTCCTTGTAGTTTTCATTTTCTTTGGCTCTAGTTTTGAGTCTACACTACACATCTATCCACTTTTGAATTCTAAGTCCATTCAGTTAGGAAAGAATGCATCTTTGTGAATGCTAAAAATCTTTAATTCTTTTTCCAGTATTTGGAGAGAGGAAAGTGAAAGAAGGCTTCTAGAATGAGCATTTACATAGATAAAACCTTAGCCAAATAGTTAAGGAAGGTAGAAGGAAGCACAAGCATCCTCTGCATAGAACAAGTAGAAATGTAGCACACTAGGTTTTCAGAGTAAGTGCGAGAAGAGTTTTCAGAGTAAGTGCCAGTAAGAATCAGTATAATTTCTAGTACAAGTTATTGCCTTGTTTAGTAGCCTTAGTAAAGCAGACTTTGAAATGATGTTCTCTTGAACAGCTTAAGGGTCTGAATTCAAGTTGCATTAATTTCCTTAGGTGGAAACTTAAGCAATTTGAAACTCAATTAAAAATACCTTTCACCTAAGTATAATCAAACAGTAGACATTTGAGGCAAAACAAAATAAGAAAACAGCATTTTAAACTTTTCCTGAGTAATACTCAATTGCTTTACCATTTTTGCGGGTGTCCTCACCCCCTGAAGACAGTAACAGCTCTGACATCCTGGTGTTTGGCTTTTGCTGAGAGACTATGTAACGTATTATCTTCTAAACATGTTAAACATGTTTCTCATGCTATATAAAAGTAGGATCACAGTGTAGTCATATTTAACTTCCACAGTTCATGATTTCAGAAGTGATACTAAATACTGCCTCTGTGCTGCTGAGTGAGAGAATCCAACAAGAAGTCAACAAGAGTCTCCGTGGCACATCCATTGATATACCATGATGACATAAGCATTCTGTAAAACCTGAAATTCCTTTTCTTCTACAATATTGCCTGAAAGCAGAGCTCAGGTAATAGGTAGACTTTTTAAAAATAATTAAACAGATTACTTATTCACTTCCCTGTGACTAGAGAAAACCTATGAGGAGAAGCGTCTCAACCTCGATGATGAGTTAAAATAAACAAGTCTCTCATTGTTGTTTGGAGAACTATCTCAGGAATGCTGTTGACCTGCTTCCAAACAGTAACAACATTCAGTGACTGAAATGGCACATCAGTGATGTACTTAGGGAATAACTTATGGCTTGAATGTTCACAGGGTGGCAAGATTCCTATCCGGTGGACCGCGCCAGAAGCAATTGCCTATCGTAAATTCACATCAGCGAGTGATGTATGGAGCTATGGAATCGTTATGTGGGAAGTGATGTCGTATGGAGAGAGACCCTATTGGGATATGTCCAATCAAGACGTGAGTCTTTATGTTCTAAAATATGTCTTCACATTGAGATTCTGGAAGGATCGCGTCAGCCTATGATGGAGTGAAGGCTGAGCTTGAAATGATAACACGGCATGCAAGATTCTCAACACAAATGGATGTAGTAATCTAGTTAAACCTTATGGTCATGGATTTCAAGGCCCAAAATTATGTAGCTTAAATGGGAGAGTATGGAAGACAGATTCAGTAGATAGTTACATAGGTGGACGGATGAGTGAGAAGGAACAGTATCTTACTTGATTAATGCTCAAATCCATACTGAAACAAAATTCAACTTTGAATCTTAAGAAAATACAAGGATATACGAAAAACACAAATTTCACATGTGAAAAAATTGACACCAAAGGTTTATTGGAAGAAAAGTAGTGAATATTTTAAAGCTGGCATAGTTGTAATTAGAGCTTGCCCCTTGAGGACTCTAAAATAAAGCTTCACTAAATGACCCTTTGTAAATTATGCACATCCCTTTAAATGTACCATCTGGACGACTTCGTAAGGGAGTATCCACAATGCCTGCAATTTCAGAAAACCATTCAATAATGACACTAATAAGATTCCAGAGTAATAGAGTTTAATTACAAACATCTCCAGTGTGAAAGGGGGAAAAATACACAAAAACAAAAATCTTAAACCAGGGGGTCTTCCTAGAACACTTGTTAGTTACTTATATATGTGAAGTGAAATATTAGCAGAGGATGTTTACAAAGGCATGGTATTCAGTTCAGCAATGATAAAAATTATAGTTTGGGAGAAAAATCATCTTTTACAAAATCCTTCTCATATGGAATGCCCTCTGCCCATCTGCCTTAGCCTGAACCAAACAGGAAGTTGCAAAGGCTTGACAATTAAATGAAGAACCAGGTGCACTCAGGAAGTAAGATGCTGGTTACCTTATCGATAAAAGACTGTTCAGAGCAATGGAGAAGCTAATGTACTCTGTGTCTAGTGGGGCAAAAAAGAATTCTCTAACCAGATTAAGAGGAATGATAGTGTTGACATTGTGTTATCTGTAAGTTACAAAGAAAGGTTCATAGCAGACAGGAAGAAAGCCAGTAGCTAGCATAACTGATAGGTAATTGCAGGCTGGGGGAAGGTGGGGGACAAAACTATAGAGGTGAGTGGTGTGTAATCTGTTGTTTAGTGTGATTGTGTCACAGGCACCTTCCCGGTCCTACTTATAGCAACATTTGGTTTCAGATTAGAGACTTTCAGAGGGACAGAAACTACCTACAGGAGCAAGTAGTGCATATGTTTGCTCATTTAATGATTTGATACTTAAGCTTCATTTCAGTTGAGAGTCATGACCAAATGCTCATAGGAGCAGGGGATCTAAAAGATGCTGTCCATTTTCCTGCACTAAATATTTTCAGGCCTGTAGTTTTGACAGTTTCTATATTATATGAAAACAGTTTTTATTGTCTTAAACTTTCAGTTGTCTGGCTTTATTCATGAAGAACATCTGAAACCATGTCTCTCCCACAAATAATATTGATTAGTCATTCACGTGTATTTGTCTCTGTTGGGTTCTGTGTAGAACAGGGATCAATAGGAAATGTAACTGGGGAATTACTTTCATCAGAATTCATTTGGCATATGGTGAATAGAATCAAAATAGCTATTGAAAATATGGCAAACTTACCAAGTTTTTTTGTTTGTTTTGCTCGTCAGCGTCCCCCTCCTCCAAAACATTGAGCAGCAAACTGAGAAAATATGCTTTGTTAACCCACAAGCCATCTTCCAAGCTGGCAGTGGAGAGGGAGCTAATGAAAGAGTATTAAGCAGTCTGAGGGTTTATAACAAATTGTGTTACCCTGGCATTAGCCCAATATTGCTCTCATTCTCATCAATTCAATGTGAAATGTTTTCATCAAGTCCAGAGTCAACACCATGCACCTGGAAAGATAAAAGAAAGTCCGAAGATCAAACTGACTTAATGTAATTGCTAGAAATAAATAGAATAATGTTTAGTAAGATAGCATATAGAAGTCTACACTAGAAGGAGTGGTAAATAGTACTAATACAACAGGATGTTGGCAAAGATACATGGGAGAAAAAAGGGATCAGAGGGCTTAATAAATCACAAGATGATTGTTGAACTGTGTGCTGCTAAAAAGACAATAGTCGTACTGATACATAGAAACTGGACCCAACTGAATTAACTGTTTTCTGTTGAAGACCAATTTTTGGACAGTAAATAAACCCTACGGGAGGGTGAACGCCAAAGTGGTCATTGAAATGGCTACAGCTCTCATGGTTTCACTGACAGTTACATTTCAAAAAATCAGAAAAAAAACTGATTTTTTTTTCCTACCAAAGTGGTTAGAAAAATCTGATTTAAAACAAATAAAACTTTAAAAATCTCCAAACAAACAAAAGAACGTCCAGAATTTCATAGGATGCCCATAAATACTGCTGATAAGTAGCCAAGAAGTTACAAAATAATTCCCCTCCTTAAATTTGGCATGAGTCATACGATTTTATATTACTGGGATTCACACCCTAAAGAAGAGGGGCTTAGCAAGATGCCAATAAGAAAAATACCATAATACCTGTAAAGACAGATTAGAAAAAGTAGAATGAGAAGAAAGACTATTGAATGGTTTGCTTATGTTTTATTAAGCAGGGAGAACTGAGCAATAAGACAATTGCCATCTACCATTATAACTTCTCTTCAAAATGGGAATGTCCTAAAAGAAATTTGTTTGTTTTAATTTTCTTTGCTAACACTTTTTTTAGATCTCTTTTATTAACAACTTTTATCAGTGTCATCTGACAGCCAGCTGAGATCAAGAATAAGATACCAAACTGGCGTATTGGCATATTGTGGTCTTCCAAAAGTAAAAATAGTTGGGCATCTAGAGCGTTTGAGGAGCGTGCTATTTTAGAGAGAGGTAGTGTCTTCTGGATTGGGAGGTCTGGAAGGTGGGCTTCTGTATTTGTCCCATGAGCTGTCTGAGCAAGTGGACAGAGGCTTACAATGATAAAAGGGGCTTCCATCTTGGATGCAGCCATTAATGCTTCTTAAGGAAGGTCTTTAACACTAGGTTAGAGTCCCTTCTGCTGAGAGGGTTTAGCTGCTATTGGATAGCAGAAGGGGGAGGGTCATTGCCACGTGATTTCCAGGGCCAGGCCACCACCAGGTTGTTGATCTGATTATGTTCTAACCACTTGGCAACATTGATGCATCTTCCCTTTAGAATTTCAGATTGACAGTTGACTGCCATCTGAGAGCACCGCGTGTAGCAACAGCTGGCTTCCCTGCCCTGTTGCCAGCAATACTCAGTTCCAGCTGTGGCTTCTGTGAAGACATTGGTGCTCTTCTTATGCTCAAACTTGCTGGCAGCTGGATGAGCTGGGAACTTGCCGGTCAGGAGGGTGGATCTCTGGCAGCTTATATGTCATTCTGTTGTCTTTGGTAGGTAATTAAAGCCATTGAAGAAGGCTACCGGCTACCCCCTCCCATGGACTGCCCCATTGCACTCCATCAGCTGATGCTAGACTGCTGGCAGAAGGAGCGGAGTGACAGGCCGAAATTCGGGCAGATTGTCAACATGTTGGACAAACTCATCCGCAACCCCAACAGCTTGAAGAGGACGGGGACTGAGAGCTCCAGGTCGGCCATGCTTGCTTAATAGTGATGCATGAAAGGATACATTAGAGGTGGCAGGCGAGTGCTGGCTCCCTGGAATTCCTGCCTGTTTGTCAGAGGCCACTGCACAGCTCTCTGCAACTGGGGTGGCTTCTTTCTCAGTTAATGGAGTATATATGATGATTTTGTTTACCATGTTGAAGAGCCTAACACCTGTCAGGCCTCAAATAGTCGTAAGAAAAACAAATTAAGAAAATAATAATATCAATAAAAACGAACCAGGAGCAAAAAATAATAAAGGTGCTTCTTTGATGATGCTAGACCTGAACATTTAGGGAGACACATGATATGGACTTAGAGAAGACACGAAATGCTATATTTGGCAAAGGGAAAGGAACACTGGGTTAGTAAAAAATGAGCCAAGGACAGCTTTTCCTGCACTGTAGTTTTAAGAAGTTGACTTGTAAAGTGTTATAGGTGCTTAAAGGCTTTAAAGCAAGAAATTCATTTGGTTTCAGTTCTGAAAGATTCTTTCTTGAGTCTTTCATGAGTAGAAGGAAATAGGACCAAAATAAAAACTGATCAGGTTACAAAGCATGCGGATGAATGTTTGAGAGGGGTTTTAAAAAATGAATAGACTTGAACCCCCTGTGAAGGAGGTTGTTATTTCATTGGAGAGCGCAAAAAGGAAGAAGCATTACCAGTCCAGAGAGGAGGTAAGGATACTGCAAGTCCATAATTCAATGGGAACTTTTCTACCTGGGGACTGGGCCTCACTAGTGAAAGCTTCAGGATCCCTGGCTACCTGTCCCATCTGGAAGGGTATAGACCACCATTGCTACTAAATAAGATTAGCATAAGACAACTGGCCCCCTGCTTCAGGCCTGCAAGAAGTAAGGCATTGACTCACCTCCAAATCTGTACTTCCCTAAGGTTCTTCATGACCCTGAGTTAAAAATAGGAGAACGTTTTCCCCATGATATCCAAGATCTTCCAGTCTTGGTCAGTGCTATGAGCGTCTCCTCCAGTCTTCTGGAGACTTAGCCTAATGGTTGTGGTATATACTGATTATTACAATGCATGAAGAAAAGAATCTGGAACAGACAGAAGAGGACCCTCTATTATTTTAGGCTTTCAGATCCCTTAGCACTGGCCACAATCCCAACAGCTTCATGATCAACCTCTTCTGAAGTAACATGGGGCTGAATTCACATCTTATTTCTGCCACTTGATAGTCAAGTGACTTAAAAAAAAAAAAAATCTCCTGGCATTTCTGGGCTATTTCTTGTTCTTCAGCTCTCCAAGAGGTGTAGGTGGCCTCATCTATTCCAAGGTGAACTTCCTTCAGCTTTTGGATCTCTGGCTCCAGATCCCATGGATATTGTCTGAGTGTCTTAAGGCGGGTTCATTGGTACTTGGTGTTTGTTTCTCCTGTTGGCAGAAACTCTTCAGTTACCAATATTGCATAATGTGTGCTTTGTACCATTTATGCAGAACAAATTGAGAACAAATTGAGTCATTGGACATACTCTTCTCAATTCTAAATTCTTCTCACTGACGGTATACTTCAGTACCTTAGATGCTTATTACTGCTTGCTAATAATGAGATGTAGTATAACATTGTATGTGATTCAGCACAAAATTGGGCAAATGTCATGGTGTTCCACAAAGAGCACAGAGACTTCCAGAACAAGCTTGAGAGTGATGCTTAGAGTTAATTGATATTGAGTGAGGATATTTTTCATCCTTAGGTCATTTTGACCTTGTCAGGTACCTACAGCCTACATGTGGCTCTATTAATGCTCTTGGAGTAAAGTTAGAAATGCAAACTATTGGTCTTTGTCTAAAGGTAAGTACTACTTGTAAGCATTAACAATAATGTTAAAATCCTCTGTGCTGTTGTTTGTTATTGGGGGAAGAATTAAATCCTGATTATTCGTGCCATAAAAATTTACAGAATTTTACTCAGAAAATTAATTGGAATAATGTACATAAAAGCTCACAAAGACACAAAACTGATAAAACATGTCTTTGGTAAAACAGTTATATAAGAAAGAAGTAATGCAAATTAAAGTAACAGGTAAAAATTATAAAACAAAGGAATTGGATTAATTCTGCTATATAGAAAATTAATCAAGGCGTTATATTGACTTAATTTTCTTTCCATAGGAAAATAATTTTTTTTTTGGTTAAAATTCAGTAACGATGATATTCTGATTTAGTGTTCATGTTCAAGCAACACAGTCTCAGGATGAAAATTAGGTCAAAATGTTAAGATCAACCACATGCTGTAATTTCTAGGGAAATGGGAGTTGAAGAAAATTTAAACAAGTACCTGTGTCACTGTCAGTATAAAATACCTTGTGAAGGTCTATCCAGTGATTATAAAGTAGTTTGATGTTGAAGATGACTATAATTCTCTTTAATAAATGCTTCCATAAATAGATGTTTTGTCATGTATCAATATCATGAGCAGTGGCAAAATTCCTGCCTTCAGCTGTTGTCACTCTTGACAATGGCCTAACATAAAACACCTGGCCTGAGAAATGCATAAACTAATAAATAACTTAATAAAAAGTGCTTAGAATTCATTGAAATGACTATCTAAGAGGGAATACGAGATGCACATTTCCACAATCCAAGCAGTGATCAAAGTGGCCATTCTTCCTTCCTGTCTTGGCACACGTGCTGATCAGGCATGGGCTGATTAAAGAGGGCATTAACTCCCTGCTGTCCCAAGTTTGTTTGAATGCACTGAGTCTGCCTGCAAACCTGGCTGGGAGCATGCTGGACTTGAACTCTTGCTGTTTTGTCCGCTTCATCGAGTCTGGCAAGTTGCGAGCTCACAATTTCCCTTACTCATACTTCACTAGGGTTTCCATAGCTGCTGTCCTGAAGTATGTAATACTCTGTGCCGGCAGGGACTGCACTCTCCCGGCAAAGACTGAACCAGATTCAGCCACAAGGTCTCCCACAGTCTTTATCCCAGGCAAGAATATTGAAAGACCTGTATAATCATTAATGTACGAAGAAGTCCACATAAAACAAATGCAGGAAGTGCAATTAAGAACAGATAAGGTGATGGATACACATTTTTAGCAACTTTGTGAAATTAGGGCCAAAAAAAAAAACCCAAAAACAAAAACGAAAAACCTCCTGATGCCATTGAATGAGAGGTAGACCCTCTAAAAAGCCTGTCCGTGGCGTTTAGCACCTATCTTAGGTAGTCTGACTTCTGAGTCTTGCCATCTCACTGATCATCCTTGTCTGTCTCCGCTCCCTCATTCTCTTACCAGACCTAACACTGCCTTGTTGGATCCAAGCTCCCCTGAATTCTCTGCCGTGGTGTCAGTGGGCGATTGGCTCCAAGCCATTAAAATGGACCGGTATAAGGATAACTTCACGGCTGCTGGTTATACCACACTAGAGGCTGTAGTGCACATGAACCAGGAGTAAGTACTCAGCGATGTAACACCAAAGGGTAAATCTAGATTTAATAGTATTTTTCTTTTTTTGCTTTGAGCTGCATTATCATCCTCCTCATTAAAAAGAAAAAAAGAAAACTGGAATGCCTTTCATTTTGATTGAGTATAATTTTACAGAGCCTCTAGAAGCACCTACATTGTTGCGTTCAGTCGCTTAATGAAACATTTGAATACACCTGCCTTGTTGTGCTGTATGAATTGTGGCTGATTTCAAATGTGTGTCTGCGTGAAGCCGGGAAACGAGATTCTCCACTCGTGTAACTTTTCTGGCCCTCTTTTTTTTTTCTCCCCCACCTCCAGGGACCTGGCAAGAATTGGCATCACAGCCGTCACACAGCAGAATAAGATTTTGAGCAGTGTCCAGGCGATGAGAGCCCAAATGCAGCAGACCCATGGCAGAATGGTTCCTGTCTGAGCCAGTACTGAATAAACTCGAAATTCTTGAGATTAGTTTACCTCATCCATGCACTTTAATTGAAGAACTGCACTTTTTTTACTTCGTCTTCGCCCTCGGAAATTAAGGGGAAAAAAGAAAATCACTCCCCGCAGTGTTGCTTGGTGTATAGATCGCCGAAACTGGGGGGGCTTCACGGAAATGACAGCCGTCGTTTGAAATTAGACCTGGAACAAATTGTTTCTCAGAAGTACTCCGTCCATCACCAGTTTGTCAAATACATGTACGTATATAAATAGAAACACCACCTCCGAGTTGGATGCCGCAGTGGCTGCCAGACACTCAGCTTCTCCGAGACGTCCTTGATCCTCTCTCCAATGGGAATTACAATGCGGTATTTTGTTTGTGGCATAAATGACCGTCATCCTGCTTTCACTGGAATGGATACCATGCCCAGGAACATTCTGGAAGGACTCGGTTGTAGCTTTTAAGGCTTGGTTCATACCATAGGAAACAACCTAGGTGAAAACCGTGTGGCTCGTGAGTGTTGCTCCTTCAGTGCTTGGGCCCCCTGTTGGCTTACGATGACATAAGGGGCTGGAAAGAAAAAGAAAATGGATTTCAAATAATAATAATAATAATAAATAATAATAAAACCCAAGCACCTCCCCATCACTGGACCGACAAGGTCTGTTTCTTTGGGCCTGAGGCTATGCCATATAAAGTCGTATTTTGGGACTCTACAAACTTATTGTAACTACCTTATGGATAGCGGACCATGACAATCTTGAATAGGGAACTTTCACACTTCCCTCCTTTAAAGAAGCAAACCCAAACCTACAAGGTAAGGCAAAACAAAACCTCAGCACTCTTTCTCCAATGAAAACTTTTTTCTTAACTTGATCTAATTTGAAATGCTGGGCAATAAATATTCTTTCATGTCTATCATTTAGTTTGGGGTTCTTTCCAGATTTCAGTCCTCTATTGACAATGGGAGAAGAGACCAGTGTGGAAACCGATATGGCTTCCCTGCTGTTCTGGGAAGACGTGAGTTAGGAACTGTATGATGTCAGGTTTGGAAACATGGCACCTAGAGCCTTGCTTGCTTTGCTTTCTCTCACACAAGGTTTCTCTTGCCCTTTGGCGCCATCCATTCATGCCACAAATACTTACTGGGTATCTTTTGGGTACCAGGTAATCACCTGTAACCTTGGATCATGCCTCACTCTTTGGAGACTTGGCTGCTTGAGAAGTACTGGAAGATCTGTCCATTATTCTCACTCTCTGTCCTGCTTCGGTAACCCCTGCACCAAACAGGGTCAGCCAGGGAAGATTTACCTAGAAGTTACCTTGACGTCCTCATTATCAGAATGTGACCTCCTGGAACACATGCTGCTGGTCCATCAAGACCATTAGCCTTAGATGCTTCTAGTTAATTCCAGAATTTCTTCTTGAAACGTGAATTAAATGGCTTTGTTTATTCCTAGAAACAAACGCCTAACTTTTTCAACTGGACAAATTTTAACTTCTTAAACTCTTCCATTTTCACCACTTTTAAACACGAGCTTGGCTGATTTTAATGACCTTCCCCCCCACCCCCCTTGGTTATGCTGAAAGCTATTTCTTATAGAGCAAGGCATGTTCAATTTGATGCTGTCAAATCATGACAGTTTAGTAAAAACCTTTTTGCAGCATTGGTTGTAAAAGCTTTTCTGTTCAGAAGGAATGTGAAATTCGTTGTTTTTTTTTTTAAACTACTCCAACCATTTTTGTTTTATCACCACTTTTGCTGAACCCTAAGAGTTCTGGATATTCATGTTCAAAGGTGACAGATATATTGGTGGGTTTTTTGTTTGCTGTAAAAACAAAAAACAAAAAAACTATCTATGTATTTTTTTCCTTCAGGAAAACTGTGATGTATTTTGTTTTCAGTCTCCACGGACCAGTTCGAATAGGCATTATCTTGGAAGTCAAAAGAATGTTTCCTTGCATACATTGAATAATTAGAAGCCTTGCTTTCTTCAAGGCAACAACATAGGATGAGGTATTTTTCTACACACTGAACATACTCAAAGCAGAACATTTCAAAAGAGAGAGTGTGTCAGTTGTAAGATACCCTAACAAGTTAATGCTGGACACTGTGCCGAGGTCCTGGTGTTATTTCTCAGCACACATTTTGGGTACGTGCAGAATAATCGGGCGAGGCTTGAAATCTTATTACATTCAAAGGTTGCCTCCTGGATATTAGTTTGAATACATTGTATGAGTTAGAATCCAGGCCAATGGAAAGGCCAAAAAGGGCTTTCTCAGTGCCTAAAATAATATCCAGTAACAGTTGAAGTGAAACTACTGCTTCCGTGAAGTTACACATTTTCAAAGAGAAAGGGGAGGACAATAGGAATGTTCCATTGTTTCCCAGGGCATGGAGCCAGGCTCTGGCATCTAGACAGCTATGGATTCTAAAGCCAACTGAGATGTTGACACTGGGAAATTCACTCCATGTTTCTTTATAACTCAGTCCCTCCACCTGCAAATTAGAGATAATGATACTTTAATAATAACACCTTTCCTAACACATGGCATTGTTATAAGTGTATATGAAATGCTCTTAGGTAGAATGGACTAAACTTCACAGATGGAAGGTAATACTCTTCCTCCAGTGTTTTCCAAGTGTTACTCATCCATCTTTCACTCGAGAACCCAAATGTGCTATTGTGACATGCCAAAGTGGGGTGAAATGGAGTTCAGTAGTGGGAGCCATGCAGATGAAGCTGCTTTGCCTTGTGTGGATTTATGAGGCTTTGATTTAAACATGTATCTCTACAAGAGATGGCAGACCTACCTAGTATTCCTTCATCATTTAGCCTTGAAATTCATGACATTGTTATTTTATAATGGAAAAGGGAGAAATGGACAAGCGAGACCCCATTGTAATGAGAAGAACTGACGGTAAAGACACTTAGATGTCTTCCTAACAGATTCAAAGGAACCATGTGGTGTTTATTTAATCACAGCAAAAGTTGCATCTTTCCTCATGATACCACATAGACTACATGCTTTGGTCTTTGTTCAAACAGTTTCCATAAATAAGGAGTTGTCAGAATTCAAAGGAGCAAAGGTTTCTTATTCTCCACTGCAAAGTATTCTGGAATTAACTAGATGCAATCCTTCATATTCCCACACTTCTCACTTCAAACATCCAACCCTTTCAACAACCGAGTCCCCAAATAGACCATGTCCCATTGGGAACTACTGAAGAAGAGTGTTGGTGAACTCACAGGGGACAGGCGTGTTTTGGGGACTCCTTTTTCTCCTCTAAGAATGGAATTTCTAGTAACAAAATAAAATCACCTTCAAAAAGTGGGCATATCCATACGGTGTTGGTTGTACTCCATCAGTTATAAAGGTCCTACTCATGTCTCCTTGTCCTGCATGTAAATATATGCCTGCCTAGTGCAGACCCTGAGCATTTGATTATCCCCAGAGAAGACACAGCTGGAAAAGTAGATCTGGGTCCTTTTCTTTCATTTTCCTCATAACTGGCAAAATGAATGATGTTGACAAGTGGCTTCCAGAAGGGCTTGGTAGTTATAACCTTACCTACATTTAGAATTTTAAATTGCTTAAGAAGTCATCTCTGTCTGAATATTTTATAAGAAAATTTTATTTCTCTAAAATATTTCCTACAGGACTAAATAATGGTTATTTACCTCAAAGGAACTAAATTGGATGTGTAGCTCACATACGTAAACTCACATATGTACGAAACAAGCAAATAAAGAATTGGTTTAATAAAACAAGCAAAATTGTCTGTGGAGATAGATTCTGGTCTTAATCCTTTGCTCTCCACCTGAAGTCATCCACTGCTAAACACGGCCATTGTGGTGGGAGATACGGTGTCTGAAGCAATCTTGGTGGTTAGTTGTCACAAAGGAAAGAAGAGAAAATTCCTTATTATTGTTCATTTTGTGATTAGCGAGAGGAGAGGAGCCACACAGACTCTGTTGTGTCATGCTGATCTTGTTCTGTTTTAGACTGATGGGACATTTGAGACTGGTTGGTTCTTGGTGGCCTCAAGCCCCCTAAACCTTTCCTGCTGCCACACCAGACATCTCCCTGACGCTCCCTTTCTGTGCCTGTTACCATGCAGCGTGTGTAAATCCTTGCTAGATGCTCTCCTTCATTAGCAGTTACTTCTTAAGAAAAGCCCTCAGTGCTTTTTATCTCTTGGTTTGCATTTTTTCAATCATAATGTTGAATATTGGTAGATTGTGGTATTTCCAGATTTGTTCCCAAGATACCCAATTTCCCTTTCTGGAAAGGCTGCGTGCTAGTAGCTCAGGCTTTTCCGGTAGTACAATTCGTCTTTCACATCCCTTTACCAACTAAGCCTTTCTCTTGCACAATTCTTCCAAGTCAGAATTTTCATTTCCACAGAGTGGCTGTTCACACAGTGGCTAAGACATGGCTATAGACTCAGACTGTGTGGGTTCCAATCCCAGCTTTACTCCTTCACCATGTAGGACCCTGAGCAGGTAGCTCAGCTTTCCTATGTTTGACAGCCTTGTCTATTCGATGGGGGTAAGACGGTACCTTCCTCGAGTTGTTATAATTAAGCTATTAATAGCCAGGTTTTCTTGTTGCTACTCCAGTTGTCATTTTTCCAAGGAGAGAAGCTAGATCTCCACGCTCTCCCTCCTGAATTACATCTTACTGAGCCGTACCGTCTTTACGTGCTTCTCTTCTTTCTCGCAATATTGGCTGACAACTGGCTGACAATCTTGGCTGCTGTTTTGTCTCAACTCCTGTTCTTTTCTCTACAGGGAGTAGACTCTGCTATCTTGGCCTCACAGCCCTTCCTGTTGATAACAAAGCCCACAGAAGAAAACAGAACACACCCTCCTTAGTCCCTTCGAAACCCATTTCTTCTGCTTCTGCTCATGCCAGTCCTGGAGCAAAGACACTGATGAAACAACACCCAGACCCGAGAAGAATGCATGGATGACGTTGGAATCTCCTTTCCCAGTGAAAGAAACCGCAGCCGGGCAAGGTCCTCCCGTTGCATTGAGGAATGTACTGTCTCGCAACACCAGCTCTGCAGAGCCCTTGTTCCTAAACTCCTCGTGGTTTTATTTATATGTATTTCCATATCTCGCTCCTGTACGTCACCGCTGCCTTGGCGCGGCAGCGAGCGACGCAAGGCTACAGGTCGTACCATGGACACCAGGTTCGGTGCCTCCACACAAAGCAAAGCCAGTTCCCATGAGCTGCCTATGATATGCATTGCTGAAGTAACATTTTACCCAGGGTGTGCCATTGCCGTGATATAAATATATTTTTTTTCCTAGACTAACTACGAGCTGACTTATCTCTTTTGATGTGTGTACATAGGTGTGAGAGTGCGTGTCCGCGGGTGTATGTGCGTGTGAGTGTAGGACCTCATGCTTAGCACTGCCTGTGAATGTTGTGGAAGGCGACACCCGGAGAGTTTTGGTTTCTCGCCAGTTTGGAGATGAAGAGCCACATGAGTTGGTGGACCCGCACGGGTCCCCTTAGAAAGATAGCCCAGAAATGTTCAGTGTCCTGTATTTAGAAGTGTATTTTGTAGCTGCCACACTAAGCTTAGTAAGTAAGCCTGCAGCTTAGGATGGAGGCATTTTCACCTTGGCGATGGGGTAATTTGAGAGTGTCCATCCATTCAGGTGACAACCCATCATCAAAATCACTAATTCCGATTGAACTTCTCATCGGAATTGCCGGTTTCTTGAGGGAGAGAGAGAGAAGGGGGTGGAATTTGTCTGGTAACCCCAAATGGAATAGAGGTAGCCTTTGTTTCCCTGCATAAATGGACTCGTTGAATGCGAACAAAATATATGCAATTCATATACTTCCGGAGGTGAACGTAGACGCGTGTGTCAGCTTTGAGATGATGTGTTCTGGATTAATACTTTGTCTCTCAATGTCACAGAAAAATACATGCCAGTGACTCTTGAGGTTAGCATCGTTGGGATTAAATGTCCTTAAGTGATTTCAGGTTCCCCGTATACAGGAAGAGTTCTACAGTTACCAGTATGCAGCTAACTCCGACAGTCCTTAGCCTTCTAGGATCTGAGGTCGGTGTGTGAAGATTCAGTTCCGATAGGACACATATGCCAAACTTCAGCCAACATACTGCCGTTTTTCATAATCTGAGTGGCTGCCTTGCCTATTCTAAGCTATGCTTGCAGAAACTGTGGCCATTTTCATAAGCTATACCATCAAATCAGGGAAAAAAAAAGGGGAAAAAAAGATTCTGAACCCCATGTTGAGTAAGTAGAGGAAATCATCAATAACTATTAATTGCATTCTGACAGGGTGTGTGGCATTGTGTTCTCATAGCTATGCCAGAGTGACAAAAGTTAATTCACCCCATTTTGGGGACTTTAATATATTTTTAAAGGGATGTGCCTATGCATTGATGCCTGAAAAATATGTATAAAGAAATGAGGTTGAATCTCTGAGCTGGTCATCTTTCCCCAGAGATCAGGGCAGGAGGCCAACTTCAGGGACTGTATCTAGCCCCGTAAGCGAGTGCTGGCCTAGTGAGTTCAGATGCTTAGTCTTGCTCAGATCTTCCGTTAGGCAGCATTAAGCTGTTCCCCTGCACCAAATCACATAGCTTCACCATGTGTCCACTGGCCCCAAATTATTTTTAACAGTCATGGATGAAATGTTCTGGTGTGTTGAAAAGTTATTTTCGAGACAGGTTGTGTTCACTACATTGCTGGTATGTGTGTTTTGAGAACTCTTGTATTCAATCTGTGAAGGATATGTGTATTAATCCATACACGCTTATAGCCTCAATATTTGTCTGAAGACACTCAAAATCTGACCAGTAAAGGAAAGTTCTAGAAGCAATATTTTCACTTATTTAACATTCTCCAAACAACATCAACCATTGATACACACTGAAGAGTGCATTTATTTTTTGTATCACTCCAGGTATGTTGGAATATGCAAGGACTGTGGTTAAAATTAGAATGTATAAGGCATATTATAATTTAGTTCATACCGAAAAGGAAATTAACAGAACATTGCTTGGCTCCTACATGTTCTGAAATTTGAGCGATCTCTTGAGTTAGACATAGATTTTTCTATTTTGTTTTATTTTGTCAAGGTATTTTTCTTCCCTTCATGAACTTTAGGTACACATAACTTATGTCATTTATTTATGGTCTTTTATACCTAGTTTGTAAAATTGTAAAATAGCAAACTAAATGCAAAGAGTTTGCATTTGAAAATAATAAAGTAGTTGCCGTATACAGACCTGGAATCCGGTTGTCTCTTTTCCATAATTTTTCCATATGCCTACTGTTTCTAAATCAATTAATTCTTGATTGTCATTTGGTTAGAACATAAAATCTTGAGTTTTAATTGAGTGTGCTTAGTTAGAGGATAAAAAAACATTGACTTTTAAATAGCCTTTGGCCTTGAGAACAGCATATTAGCAAATCAGACTTAAGTTTTATGCGATCCTGTATGTATCTGAGTGTAATTAAGACCGTGATCTTTGGTTGGAATTTAGGCTCCCCCACGTACTGCTGATAATGCAATTTAGGGCAAGTTTCTTAACTTCCTTATGCCCATTTCCATGTTTGTACAATGGCAATTATAATAGGACAGGTATTTTTTAAAGATTTATTTATCTAAGAGCATGTGTTAGCAGTGGGGGAGGGGCAGAGGGAAAGGGGGAGAGAGAATCTCCAGAAGACCGTGAGACGCCATCTTCATACAACTTTTATTATGGCATATTTTTATTTCATTCTATTTTATTATCAACAGTTAACATCTTCCTGTGCCTAATTTATAAATTTAACTTTCTTACCGGTAGATGTACATTGGGGAAAAAAGCCACAGTATATATGGAATTTGGTATCCTCTGTGGTTTTGGGTGTCCACTGGGGGTCCTAGAAGGTATCTCCTATGGATAAGAGGGGACTACAGTATTCTCAGCATTTTTAGCGATATAACCTGTCTGCTCCAACATCCACAGTTCTATACCTTCTCTAATACCTTTGGTAGTGACTAGCTACCCATCCTTACCACAGACTTTTAATCCTGGATTGTTGGATCCTTGAGAGTACATTGGGGCTCCAAGGAGTCCAAGAGTATCCCTAAAATGTGGTGTAAATGATATGTATATGTGTGCTTTGATGGGGAGAAAGTTCCTAAATTTCATCAAATCATAAATGAATGTGGGATACAAAAATGATAAGAGCCATAGTTTTAAGGATGAATGCTCCCATCATTATACCATTTCATTAAACAAACTGTCAATGGACTAAGCCCTTGCTAATTGAAAATCAGTCTCAAGACTTTATTACAGTGTCTTAACTAACGCCCTTAGGAGCAGCTGGCTTCAGAGAATGAGAGCATGATGTTTAGTGTTACTAGAGATATTTTAAAAACATAGACCTTGAAATAAAGAGAATCTGGGTTATGTCTGCTTATTTTGTGTTTATTTCCTTAGGCAAATTACCTCTCCAGAATCAGCTATACTAATAAGTAGAGTAGTTGATAATGTATTTATGATTTGTGGCAGACTAGGCTTGGCATTTCCTATCCCACTTGTTCAGCAAGATAGAAAGTCAACTGTATTAAAGCTGTATCTATGGAAGATGGAGCTATAGAAATACAGATACAGACTTTTTATAAGGAATCGTCTCATGCACTTACGAAAGCTGAGAAGTCCCATGATCTGCAAGCCTGGGACCCAAGGAAGTCAGTGGTGTCGTTCAGTTCAAGTCCAGTGGCCCAAGCACCAGCGGAGCCAACGGCATAAGTCCCAGTCCGTGGACAGTAGAAGATGACGTGTTCTATCTCAGATAGTTGAGCAGGAAGCAGAAGAGGGGAATTCCACCTTTCTCCCCCATCATTCTATTCAGGCCCTCAATATAATGGATGACACCCACACACACTGGGGAGGGCATTCTACTGAATCTACTCATTTAAATGCTGCTTTCATCCAGAAACACCCTCATAGACACACCCAGAGATTCTTATAATCTGGGCCCTCCATGACCAGTCAGGGTCATTCGAAATTAACCATCACATTGACCAGTAAAGCAGTTTTCCCTACATTTTCTAGAATGAGTTGGCAGAGTGGGCATCAAAACATGTAATCTTTAGTTTTGAGATTGATTTCAGGGTAGTGTAATAATGAGATTTTTCTATTATTTAGGGCAATGAACGCTAAATTCTGTAATATAAGGCCCCATTTTTCAGCATTTAACACACTTAAGTGTTGTTTCTAGCAAACGTCATAGCCTAATGAAGATCCAGAGGATCTTTCTGGCAACTTTGCAAGCAATGACCTGGATCCAAGCTCCTGTCCTCCCATGAGAGTCTCATCTTCTACAGGTGACATCTATGGCCACCACCTAAGAGAATGGGTGATTCTAAAGCTGAAGGCTTTATTCTCCCTGCCTTATTTTATTGGCCCATAACTTACCATATGGGCCTAAGCTACTGTTTGGAGGTGGAAAATAGAGTCCTGTGTGCACGGAAAGAAATCTGTTGAGCAGCTAGCCAGTATCTACCACAAGTACAAAGAAGCACCATACACCAAGGGGAGGTCAAGGAAAGCTTCCTGTGGAAGTCAAATGCATCTCTAAGTTTCATTTGATCTGCTCCCACAATTATGTTGAAAGCTAGTTTCCCAAAGATGCAGAGAAGCATGAGCAGTGTTCAGACTTGCTATAATATTTGCATCCTCATCCTTGTCTACCCAGATGCTTCAGAGATAACATTTTCCTTCCTGCATCACAGACCTCTGTGCCTTCTGTAGCCACAAGCTTCTGTTTATATTCAAAAGTGCTGCCTGTTAGGTTTAAATAGCCTTAGCGACTCAGTATTCCCAGGATGAGGGCAGGGAGTGGGGAGCATAGAATAAACCATAATCCCTGGCAAGAGATTTAAAGTAGTGTTTTTCCTTTGAGTAAAGATACAACTAGAACGTACAAAACCAAACCACCTTAGTCCCTGGATATCTATCAGATGGGCAAGACCTTAATGAAGGTCTTGTTCTGTCTGAAGCATCTTAAGAACCGGAACCAAAGCTCAGGCTTAAAGGGTTTTCCGTTTTTGAACGTTCATTTTTGAACACTTAACTACATGCCAGACATGTATTAAGCTCTGTTTATTTAAATGCAACAGTCTGTGCCTGTGACATGAGTCCTCATATGTTCATTTTATGGATGAAAACACGAAAGTACAGATTGCTTAGACAATTGGTTCAAGGCCACCTTGCTGAAACGGGTTGGAATTTAAACACACATCGTTGGATTCCGACAACTTGCTTACAACTTCTACAGCACCCTGCCACGCCGTGTGTGTGATAAACTCAATCTGATGAAACATGTTGCCAGGTGGGTATGTTCCAGTTTGATATCGAAGTTACACGCCATTAGTAGAAGGTATATATGCCAGGACATTCTTTCTTAAACACTGCCTGCCTCTTCTGCCAGGTGGCTCTTTTTTGATCAGTGAGTCATGCTGATTGTTTTTTGTAAGCTCTGGTGAGAGAAACTGTCACTTAAATACGGTGTTTACCTTCTCCACTGCATTTTGCAAGAATTAATTTCCAAAGTCGCCTCTTCGCTTAAAAGCAGAGTGTAATCTATTTTCACTAAAATACTACCATCTGATGTAGAGTGGGGGAGGAAGTAGTGATTTTCTTTAATCATCACGTTGGTATTCTAAGCATAGAAGTCACGGATGGAACTTCTCGAGTGCCATTCTTCACTTTGATGACAGCCTGTGACAGAGAGGCTAGTCATTAACCAAATAGAAACAAAGGATGGGTCCAAGGACAAAAGAAAAATTCATGGAAGTGGAGTCCGAGGTTCACGTAATTAAAAAGTACACAGATTTAAAGTGAACCCTGGGGGTGCCTGGGTGGCTCAGTGGGTTGAGGCCTCTGCCTTCGGCTCAGGTCATGTTCCCAGGGACTTGGGATCCAGCCCCGCATCGGGCTCTCTGCTCAGCCGGGAGCCTGCTTCCCCACCTCTCTCTGCCTGCCTCTCTACCTACTTGTGATCTCTGTCTGTCCCTTGGCTACTCACAACCTATGTGACCTTGGACAAATCACTTAACCTGCCTGAAACAAAGTTTACTCACCTTTCAAGTGAAAGTAAGAATCCCCTACTTTGTCAGGGTCTTCCAAGAATTCAGTGTAATCCGTTCATTTGGGTGGGAATGACCCACCCATACAAAGTGGGTCCGAACCAGAAAGCAGGAGCTGCAAACATGGATGTCTACAGGAGCCAGGTAGGCCCTGTGAATGAGTGATAATTGTGCAAAGGCATCACAAAAGAAAATACGTATTTGATAAAACATTAGATTGATCTGATGTTTATCAGTATTATCCAGCAGATAGTAGGTTGAGGCAGGAAGGGTTCTACAGCCAAATAAGATGAGAAAACCATGCATTCTATGACCCCCTTCTAGAGATTCATCTAGGACATTGGTATATTAAAATCTTTTGGAAGTCCTACAGTAAAGAAACCAGTTTTGCCAATGTAACCTACCATTTTCCAAAGACATTTGAAAATGAAACCCTGTTCACATCTCCATGGAACGAAAGCTCTCAGTCTACCTTTGGGATTTCATATGAGGAAACTGAAGGAGATAGGCACACAACTGTTGTACAATGTTTAAGTATCCTGATCCGCCACCTACAAGGCATTCTACCTTCAAAACCCTGGGCATATTCCAAGTACTTAATCAGCTTTGCGGCTGCATGGAGCATGTGAGGTGGGAAGCATGGACAGGAGAGATTATGCTACTCAGAAGTATGAAAATCAAGTCCTGATTTCAGAGCAGGTTTTAATTCACGAACAGAACCATGTGAGCCAAAGTCATGACCAGGCCTAAGATGTCTGAATTCTTCTAGTCCTTGTAAAGAATCCAATAGAATTTGACAATGCAAAAACGCATGGCACACTTAAATCAACAACCTAATTAAGACTCGTAGCTATATTGTGGGCTTCGGCCTCTGTCATCTTACCCTTTCCTTTGGAGGAAGTGCCTTGAGCCTTTGACTGTTCCCAGCTGAATGGGTAATAGACCCCCGACATATCTTGTTTCTGGCAATTGCCCTGAACATAATTCTTTGTTTACAGCACTGTTGTAGAAAACTTGATGAATACTTAGAAGAAAATAGAATTAGGACCTAAGGACCCAGTTAAAATCAACTTAGTAGAACATAGACATTGCTTTGTGTAGAGCTGGAAAAGATAGCCATGAGAGAACGTGGCTTAAACATACACCAGAGAAACTATATATTATACACATAATATGTAAGAGGCAATTATGGCCTAGTAATCTGCAGTGTATCACTACCTAGCAATCAGATTGACGGATTCTAATGAGACCCATGTTGTTTGTAATCAGACTGGCATTGCTTATTCAGAGCTCTGTTCCATAAGATGCACTTTTAAATGGCTCAGATTGCACCAGATGCTATAAGAAATGGCATTCCATTTTATTCCATTACCAGCATTTTTCCCTCTTCCAATTAGCATAATTTAAAATCAGCCAGAGGCAAATGCACAGGGCTGAAAGTTACAAGGAAGTTCAAGAAAGACTTGATAGGAAAAGGCAAAAAGACACACATGCACAACAATTTTTTATATGGGCAAGAGAACATTACAATTAATAGAGTTCTTAGTCTTTAAATTGCTCAGAATTTATTTCTGTGACTTATTGAAATATTAGAATCTCTCTGGGGGCTAATTGCCCTGTAGGTTGTTCTCGCTTATGCATTATCTTGTGGATGACATAATAGCATCACCACCTCATTTACTACTCAGTTAAGGTTTTAATTGAGTTCATTTTTTTTTTCCCTCCTCAAAATGGTCAGGAACTTAGAGAATCAGAGCAAATTCTCATTTGTAAAACGAGAAGATCTTTGTAAATTGCCTTTTTATAAGTAAGGTCCCAACTGTTTATAAAATATATGAAGTTCAAACTTGAGCTAACATAATACACATTTTTCCCTGATATAATCTGCCATCATAGTAAAAGCAGAGCTAGCTGGTTAAATAAGGATTGGCATCTGATATTAAAAGACTAATTTTCTTCAATGATTTGTCTCCCCAGGATCTCTGCATCATCCTCTCAATAACGTATAAGCTCCCTGGGCTCTGTCTTGGGCTTTTGCTGGTTGCTCACACAGCATTCACTCCCCCTTGGTGCTCTTCCTAAAAGCACCTCACAGATTTCAGTAGAGGATCCATGTTCTCTCTTTATGTCGCTTAGGTGGGACTGACCGATCCCGGTCTGGAGTTATACTAGGGGGTCCAAACCAGAGTAAACCTCTGAACCAACGACTGCTTCAAAGAAGGTCCAATCAGAGTGAAACTTCAGACTTCTTCTCCTAGAGTGGGAAGCAATCTTTCTTGAACTCTGCCCCACCCCCTACATGAACAAAAGGAGCCATTCCCTCTGGCAGCCATTTTGGGATCATGAGAAAAGTTAGCCTCAGGGTGAAGGTGACACACACATAGATGAAGAGAATCTTGAAGAAACAGAGCGGGACACAAGGGTGTACGTAGGATGCTTGTGAGCTGGTTAACATCATGTTGAGAGCTGACAATTGGCCACAGTTGGGAATATCTACATCACAAACATGTGCAAACACTGAAAGTCAGGTCTGCTGCTTCTTTTTCTCCTCTCTCTTCCCTCATCTTCCTCCTCCTCCCAGAGCTGCGTAGTAAACATTTCCTAGCTTTGCACTAGCTGTGCCTCTGACTGAATCATGCCTGAAGTCTGGTTTACTTTGGCACTTTTCATGTCAGAAGCCCAGAAATCTCTTTTATTGTTTAAGTCAGTTTGACCCAGATGACTATTAACCAAAATCATATCCACCATGGTCTGCAAAGTTCTCCAAAACAAAAGCTACCATTAATGAAGCCTTTGCCAAGGACCAAGAACTATGCTAAGTGTGAATCTGCTTAGCACAAAGGAACCATTCTCTTCTACAAAGAAGTTACTTTATTTCTAAGACACATGAAGAGATCAAAACTTAGAGTACAAGAGTCACTTATCCAAGTTTCAAAGAGACCTACTTACAATTTTCCAAATATACCAAGCCTTTCCATGCCTCATCTATGCTGTTTCCTCTTTTTATATACCGTGTGCACCTGGTTAATGCCTACTTGTTTTTTAGGGCCCTGAGTCAGTGCCTCATGGAGTTCTTTACCCTCTTAGTCTGAGTCACTAAGTCTCTTCTCATATCATCCGGTGCCTACCTTGTCTGGAGTGCTTTTAGCAACGCAGAGTACTTTATCAATTTTCTTTCCAGTTCCCCTACTGGACTCTAAGATCAACAGCATCTTAGAAATCTTAAGAATCTTCCATTTTTCTTGTCTACATCTTTACAGATATAGACATGACTGCCATATTATAGATTCCCAACCAATGCCAGCTGAACTACTTGAATGGATGAGTAAGTAAATGCTTGTAATTTGTTTTTACTGCACTGAAATTCAAGGAAAGAAGAAATACTCAGTCATTACCCTCAGTATATATCCTTATACTAAATATGTGAATCATTGTAAAGCCATCAAAACTCCTTGACTTCTCCCTTCTTCATTTTTCTCATCTTTGGTATCATTATCATTATTTCCATGTGTTGTCTGCCCACGTATCAGGCAAGTGGATGAGCGTGTTAAGGGATATTAGAAAGATCCTTGGCTTTTTTATCAAATAGATAGGATATGAGTTATAGTCCTAGTATTCACCGCCTGGGTCTTCTTAGGCAAATTGCATGCTTTCCTCATATGTAAATGGGAATAGTGTCTCACATTTAAGGTTGCTGTGTGAAAGTAAAATAGTTGGTAAATGGCCAGGTGTATGGTAATAGACAGTTAAGAAATGGTCCATGAAGGTCATATTTTGCTTTATTTTTTCCTAAGAGTTATCACCTAAGATTTAGAATCTGACTTCCATTTACTTTGTTTGGGTATTTCAAACTGGTTTTGCATCCTACTGATCCAATTATGATTAACAACAGCCACGGATACTACTATATATCCTCATGGGGACTGGAAGCAAAACATTTTTTTTTTCAAGCTGAAACCCTATCAATTATACATTTCTAAGAAGTTCATTGTTTTTAGGGTTGGTTATGATTTGTCTCCGGATCCCTCCCATTCTTTCCCCTTTTAGATTAGATTTCCCCTTTTAGATTAGATCCTGTGTGTGCATGAGCACACCATTTAAACTTGCTCATAGGAAATTAGAATGTGAGACCAGACCATGATAGGAATGATGTAAAAATTGTCGTCTTTTCATATTTTGATTTGGAAGACATACTTAGGGTAGACAAAAAAACAAAACAAAACTGGGTTGGTTTTAACAACTTGGACTGAGTAACTCTTGTCCCATATGTGCTGTTAGGATTGAATATGCCAGACTTTGGGAAATATCCCGTTGACTCTTGTGGATGTCATGTCTGAGCCGTGACACCAGGTCACATGCAACAGGTGGCAATTTTGCCTTGGATGGAAGGTTAATCATTGTCAATCATCCTGAAAGGCAGAAGCTCTAGGGCTGAACAGAATCTTGCCCTTGGACTAGTAGAGAGGATATTTTCTTCTGTATGGTCTCAGATGGTGAAGTATAGTTGAGCCATGGGAGTGTTCAGAGTATTTCCAGTGGTGAGAATTATTAGTCCCTGCACAAAGAAGAAGGCTAGAGATAGGCAGGGTGTTGACCTAATAAAGGCATTTAACAAGGAAGCTGGGTATGTGGGATGTTAGCAGTTTTGAGTTATTCCCTATAACCCTAAACTTCAATTAAACTGGGGTAAACCACATTTTCTCTAATCCGTTCCCAACTGTGATATGGGGAATTGGATTGAGCAGTAAGCTCATGGTAAGACCAGGGAGAAGGGAGTAAGGGCTTGTAATAAAAAATAGCTACCCAGAAGAGGCATGCTGTCAGGATTGTCAGCAGCACAGAAGAAGAACCAAGAGGAACCTGACAGATTTGTTCCAGTCTATATGGGAGGCAGGAATGCTGGGAAACATTCAGAAGACATTCAAACATTGAGAAGGCTATTTGCCAGAACTTGGCTGGAAGGAGATCAGATCCATCTGCCTCTGAAGACAATGCTCTTCCTACAATGCCATCAGGCTTCTTGAAGGATGAAGTAGAGCTGGAGAGGAATGTGGTTCACTGGTTAACTTCCTGTAGCATTTCCATAAAGCAGACTTGGGAAAGTATTGCTTTCCCTTCATTTCAGCAGTCCTTTTGGAATAAGTTGCCCATTATTATTGTTATCTGTCCAAATATCTTGATGGAGGAGTGGGATATAGGGGAAATTTGTGTTTTCATGAGAAGCAGCAACATTTCACATCTTAAGTAAGACTTTTAACTCTCCAGTCAATGACCTGAAATTGATTTTCCCCCAGCTATACACCAATGTGATAGGAAATCTACTTAGTGTAAAAGGTGCTCTTTGCTTGATGTCATTGGAAAATAATACCATACAGTTTAAAAGACACTAGATCTAGTCTGAACTCTGCTACAAAGAGCTTTGTAAGTGGGAATATGTCACTCATGACTTCTTGTTCTAAAACCAGGACTCAGGGGGTACCTGGGTGGCTCAGTGGGTTAAACCTCTGCCTTCAGCTCAGGTCATGATCTCAGGGTCCTGGGATCAAGCCCCAAGGTGGGAATCTCTGCTCAGCAGGGTGCCTGCTTCCCCCTCTCTCTCTGCCTGCCTCTCTGCCTACTTGTAATTTCTCTCTGTCAGATAAATAAATAAAATCTTTAAAAATAAAAAAATAAATAAAATAGAATCAGGACTCAGTCTTCCTAATCTCTGCTATCTTTCAGCTTTAAAATTCAATGTATGCTTTAAATTTCTTGGTTCCTAGGTACAAGCTTCTGAATGCAAGGATGTTTATATGCAGTCAGAGAAAAGAAAGGTAGCAATGGTATTTAGCAGGTATGTCTGGTCCTGCTGTAGCAGCCATTATGATATATAAATATTTTCATGCTACTTGGTGCAAAGTTTGTGTTCTGAAGTCCCCTGATGGTCCCCATTATCCTAGCTCTCCTAATTAGCCCCTGTGCAGCCCCACAAACACTGAAGCCATGTATTTCATAGAACTTTATTTTTTGAAAGGTTTAAAAGTATTTTCACTCATATAAAGCAATAAAAATTCTGAATAGAGATCTGGGCCTTAAAAAACAAACAAACAGGGGCGCTTGGGTGGCTCAGTGGGTTAAAGCCTCTGCCTTCAGCTCGGGTCATGATCCCGGGGTCCTGGGATCGAGCCCCACATCAGGCTCTCTGCTCTGCGGGGAGCCTGCTTCCCCCTCTCTCTCTGCCTGCCTCTCTGCCTGCTTGTGATCTCCATCTGTCAAATAAATAAATAAAATATTAAAAAAAAAAAGACACTAAGGATAGAAAGAGAGAACAAGACAGAGAAGAAAGAAAGGATTACCACAAAGGATCAATAAAGTTGATCTGAAAACTTAACACCATACTAGACGTGTATGGTCTCCTGTGTCATTCTCTTATGTCTTTTCTTTCTTTTTACTCCCTCCTTCCTTCTTCCCTTCTTCTTTTTGATCCAAGAGTTAAAGGAAAGAAATTTCTATTTTCAGATTTTTCCTGACTCTTTTACCTAGGGTTGTCAACAGAACAGAGCTTTGAATCATTAGATATCTTTTATTAAGAAATTAGATTTCTGGTACTTTGAGAACGGAAACAGAAGAAAAAACATTGCTTGTGCCATTAAGTGAACTCAAAGTGCTTCTTTTATTCTTTCCTTTATTCTGAAATGAATGAAATGTTCTGTGGTGCTTTGGATGGTAGAAAGAAGGGGACACTCACAATGCAAGGTCTTTCACTGATCACGCCAGTGTTCCTTGCAAAAGGTAATCTAATAATCCTCTATTCCATTTAAGGACTATAGAAGCTTGTACATTTCTAGACATTTTAAATGATTTACCCAATGACCCTGCAAGCCCTTCTGATCCAAGCATTGTTATTACTCTTGCCTGATGGAAATTCAGGAGGGCTGCAGTTGAGGGAGATCTTGGATACAAACATGTCCTGCCAGTGTGTGATTTTCTTTTTTTTATATGTCAACCACCTTGTCCAAAAAGGTACCCCCTCCAAGATCAGAAGCACATGGCTCCGAGTTTTTGTTCTTCTGATTGACATGAGTAACTTTCAGATCTCTCTCAAAGGTTCTTTGAGGATCTATTGCTATTCCTGACAGAATTTTGGAGTTGATTGCTTTGAAGCCCACTTATCTTGCTTAGCTGATTGAAGATGTTGCTGATGCGCTTTTTTAATTAGTTTGTGAAGTGGGTGGAGTTGGAGCAAAGTCAATTTCATCTTGCTAAAATCCAATCAATGCTAGTTGACTGAATGACTTTAGTTTATTTAGCTGATTGACCCTGGACTTCTTCAGAAGTTGTTTTCTCTTATTTTCAATTTTGATGATTAAAAAATGATTTAATTACAGAAGTCACTTCTATGTCACTTAATATGTTGGCATGAAATTTACTCCACTCTTCCACCTTATGTATAACTCATGAGGCACACAATAAAGTTCTGCTGAATTCAGTAATATTTGCTGTTTGCGACTCTGAGACAACACACTTTCTTCTTTCAACTTTTCATTCCTTTACTGTGCAGACAACTATTTATTGAAAGAAAAGAGTGCTCAAACCTTTGCAAAATATTTACAATGTGCTAACTTTTGTTGGGATTCACTTTAGGCTTTTTGTGATGCAGTGTTTTGCAAATCCTTTCACTAGTTAAACTTTTCTTATTGAAGTAATGAATACAAAAACAGTGGTTACCATTTATTTGGAGAAGAATTATTGTGACTGCCTGCCTGGGCATCAAACTGAAATGCTTACAAAACCATTTCACATCCCAAACAACAACCAACCAAATTTTGTTTCTGTCAAAATAATAGAAACAAATGTTTCCAGAGCAGAAATGCTGCCCGTAAACATTTTCATCAGAATCAAGTACTGTGGCTGTTAAGATTCATCTAAATTAAATGTGTATTTCTGAAACAAATGTCCTCTTTGTAAAATATTTGCCAGCAAAGGTACCACTAACCCTGCAGGGTGAGGTCACGTATATGAAAGACCTATGATGCATGAGAGCCTAATTAAACTGAAAAAAACTCTAGTAAACTTCTCTCTGTAGGAAATGTTAAACTTGTTTTTTTAAGGTGGTAGTGAAAAGTTGTTCTGAAGTTTTATTTCCAAATGTAATTGTAAAGCAATCCTACAAGCAGATTCATGAAGAACGTGAACAGGTAAGTATTAGTCAAATCTACCAAGATATCCGAGTTGAGTTCCAGACTGGGTTTAGGTCCTTCTTTCATTTTAATTAGTTTGGTCCTGGAATGTCTGAAGGGGACCTAATGGGTGGAAAAACATTGAAATGGATGGGTTGGTATTGACCCTCCTGACTTAGACTGAGGGACTAACTTTGAGGTCACAGAAGAAGATATAAGTTGGCTCTTGTCACATAAAATCTGTATACACGCCACCCTAAAATGCCATTCACATTTCAAGCTTCTGTGTATGTCATATACACTAACGTCCTATTGGCAAAAAACAAGTCACACAGATGAGCTCAAGATCAAGATCAAGATCAAGGAGGTACATTACATCCACCATGAGGTCAAAACAAGTCACATGGCTAAGGCAAACATCAATGGATGGGGGCATATTCTCCTGTCATGAGGGAGGGGGAAGTGAGGACATATTTCCTGAACAATATTATCATCTACCATAAGTCATAAGGCCAGAAAGTAAAGGACATGTGCTTATGAAATACTTAAGAGTGTCAGGATCCAAACAGAGACCCTCTGCACCTTTGGTACTACCACCATTTAGAGTGGATATCAGTGGAGAACTGATGAGCATGGTGAAGCAGTATTTCTCTTGGGGCCTCCCTGTCTACAGTCAGGGGCCAGGTGCCTTGGTAAGATACCGGAGCGGCAGAGCAGGAGTGTCCTGGTTGCTGAGCACACATGAGATGCTACTACCCCTGGGGAATTAAAAAAAATAAAATACTGTGGGAGAATTTCAGGGGTGCTTAACTCCTGAACAGGCAGAATAATTGGTACAGATTAGTTTGTATTCATTGCCTTTGAACATTGTGTTCCACAGATGAAGTGGGAGATTGGATGCATTTTCCAGATAATTCTAAAATAGAGCCCCAAATAAGTCATATCCATACTGTGAAGATGAAAAGAATATGTCTGGCCTGAAACTACATGTTTATATATAAGACAGAGAAAGCTTATTTTTAGACATCTAATGGAATTGATATGTGAATCCACTGGTGGTTTCAGTCAACAAACAATTGAACAATTTTAAAAAATGGAAACAATGGGGACATTTGGTGGGTCAGTCAGTTAAGTGTCCAACTCTTAATTTCAGCTCAGGTCATGATCTCAGGATTGTGATATCAAACTCTGTGTCAGGCTCTGCACTGGGCATGAAACCTAATTAAGATTCTCTTTCACCCTTTCACTCTGCCCTTCTCTGCATCCCTCTCTCTAACAAAAAGCAAACAAACAAACAAGCAAAAACAAACAAAAAAACCCCACACAAAAAAACACAAAAGAAAAAAAAACCCAAACAATTCAAAGGTATACAATGTAGTTTTGCCATTTTATCTTAAAAAGACACACACTTTCTATTTGATCCTACCTGCTCCATCACCTACTACCCTGCTACAATATCCATACTCACATTGTCACATCACAGTGATTACAGATATGAACATGGGATCTGTGTGTGGCAGAGACTTCTAACTTCTTACTAACTCCATTCCTCTTCTTCTATAGATTAGAGTTCACAAGTCCCTTGCTGGTAGTTGTGGTCATGTGACTGAATTCTTGCTAATGGAATAGGAGCACAAATGATGTTATGTTACTCTAAGGACTGACCAACAAAAACCTCTCATGTGTGATTTTTCATATTCTTTAGACTTCCAGGGCTTGATGAAAACAAAAATGTTAATGTTGGAAGCCATGCATTGAAGATAGTGGAGCTGTAGAATGGAAGGGTACTAGATCTTGGAGCTACCACTTGGAGAAGAACCCACTGATCAAGACTTTATGTAAGTGAGAAATAGAATCTTGTCATGTTTGAGACTGTGTGATCACAGGCAAGTTATATGTCCACCATGCACATCAATTTCCTCATCTAAAAAATAGTATGGTTTTTCTAAAATATGTATACAAACTCTTTGATATTTGTTCCTTCAAAAAGTAGAGTATAATTTTCTTCCTCTTCAGTGTACACTGGACTTAGTGACTTTCCTTCTAACAGAATATGGTGGAAGTAGTGGTGTGTGGCTTCTAAGACTAGGTCATAAAAGGTGTGGCTTCCTTCTTCCTCTCACTCTTGGATTCTTTGCTTTGGGTAAAGTCAGTTGCCCTGCGGTGAAGACTCAAATAGTGCCATGGAGAGATCTACATGGTGAGAACTGAACACTCTTGTGATTGAGCCAACTTGGAAGCAGACCCTAGAGCACTAGTCAAGCCATCAGAGGACCATAGTCTGGGCCAGCATCTTGACTACAGCTTCATGAGAGACTCTGAGTCAGAAATACCCAGCTTCTCTCTGTGATCCATAGAAACTTTGTGATCCACAAAATCTAAGTTGAGTAAAAAAGAATATAAGCCTGTTAGGAGGATTGATAGGTGTGTTAAAGTCAATAGATTAGAAGTCCCAATGAAGATCAAAGAATTATTAGAATGGAGGAGGGTGTGTTAGAATATGTGAATTAGAAAGATAGAGCTGATGGTTAGAGAGTACAATCAAGATAGTGGAGGTATTATAGTTATGGATATGGTGATTTTGAGATCTAGGTTGTTAAGATCATAAGACTTGAAGGCTAAGGTGAACTGAAGGAAAGACTGTTGGCAATGAGAGGCTAGAGTGATGGATGGATTATTTTGTTAGATGTTGAAGCTGCCAAGAGTGATGACGAGGACAGGATTAATTTTGGCAAGAAAGGCAGTGAGCTGGGTGCTAATATTTTCAATAAATTTGGAGGTCTAATTGAATACTGTTAGATGAATAAAACAAGGAGGGGTAGTTGATGGTGCTGCCTGATTGATGTGGCTCAAAGGAGCCTGTGTGTTTGAGGAAGAAGGGATGAAAAATTATGTGGAAACAGCCAAGAGGAGCAGGGTTGATAACACTGCATGTCCATGCCCTAAGGTACTAGGGATCCATGGAAAAACATTGTCGTTGTTGGTGAGGGCTCTTGGGGAAGTAGTGCTGTCAGACAACGGCTAGATTCCACTTAGAGAAAGAAAGAGAAAGAACCCACCTCCTCAGAGGAAATGTCATTAAGGGGATTTAGCTCATAAGAGACTCTAAATTCCAGATGTAAGTGTGGAAAGCAGAGAAGTGATAGGAGGCTGCATCGGATTAGGAGGTTATGAGGCTACAGAAGCATAAAAACCCACGTGATGATGGGAAGCCCTAAACTTCTGGAAGTGGCTGAGGTAAGCAGAGATTTAAAGCATGATCAGATTAGCTGTGATGGTGTTTTTGATGAAAGTGATTAATAAATTCTTCTAGTCTTTTCTCAGATTTGTTCTTAGTCAGTTTGTAGGGGTGAGGTGGGTGGTGGTGTGGTTGCAGGAGAGGCCATTTTACCAGGGGCATGTGGAGCTCTGTGGGACTTCCTGAATCTCCCCTGAGGGTGGTACAGGGTTACAGGAGACACTCTGGAGGCAGCCCGTGGTGTCACAGTCCAAACAATAGGACACCCACATTTGGAGGCTTCCATAGAACTCCAGAAGTCTTGCTGAAATTATTCTTTGCTGAGTACTAACTGCCTGCCCTGTTGATAGATCAAAATACCAAATATCCTTAGGGTTCGAAGTAGTGGGATCAATAAAATCTTGCTTCACCCCTGGTCATTACTTGATAAGGAATGGAAAAATCAAGTCAAGGCTCAATAGTTTATACTTAACTTTTTGTTTTTCCTCTTAATTATTTCCTTTTTAAATTAGTTGCAAAAGCTAAAGTCATTTTCCTGAAAGTCTTCAATTATGATGAAACAAAAGGGAGTGGATTCAACTTTTTGATCAGCTTCGGGAAGCCAGACCGTGCTTTTTCACCTCTGGCAGAAAAGGCTGGTGGAAGGGCCGTGGGACATGAACACAGGTGTAGAAATCACGAGGCAGTCTTCCTCACTCTCACTGAAGTGCTCTGTAGGCCTGGCAAGGCACTCGATCTTGCTCTGCGTGTTTCCTAGTCTATAATCTCTCTGGAGTGCCTTGCGGAATAAATAATTAATGGTTGTAAAGCATGAAACCTAAAGTGCTATGGAAACAGAAAAGCAACAATAAAAGGACTCTCCTTGTTGGTTGCTCAACTCCAGCACTCAGTAGAGCAGCTCTTGAAACATGAGCCCTCTCAGGCTCCAGCCTGGCCAGGCTGAGAAGTGAGCTCAACTCCCCCAGTGTCTAGCATTAGCCTTGACCCTTTGACTACCTCCCTGACACCCACCTGTCCTCCTTTCCCTTTCCCTGTCCAGCCAAGAGGGAAAAAGCTCTAATTAAATGAGATCATGTTGATGTGGTTTAATTTCACACACTTCATTCTTTCATTTATCCATTTAACATTTTCGGTAAACCTGCTTGCTCTGGGCTCTATACTTAACCTGGTTACAAAGGTGGAGGGGTTCCAGTCTGAGCCTTACCTGCATGAATGGCCATGTGCCCACATATCTGAGTGCTGGGAGAACCGGTGGGGCAGGCTCCTCAGGAGTCTTTGCAAAAAAGCCCCAGAAACCTGGGGAATAGAGGAAGACCAGAAGCAGGATGAATTTCACCTGGAAACAACGGTTTCAACCTCTGTCTCCAGATTAGACTTTGTTGCATTTGATCTGGATTTTAGTAATATCATGTATCTTACATGATACATGTCAGTAATATGTATGCTCAGTAAGTGGATTTCTCTCACTCTCCCTCTCTCTCTATGTACACATATATGCACACAGACATATATATGTATATTCTCTAATGTGGATTTCTTTTTTTTTTATATTTTATTTATTTATTTGTCTCAGAGAGAGAGAGAGAGAGAGAGAGCACAAGCAGGGGGAGCATCAGGCAGAGCAGGCAGAGGGAGAAGCAGTCTCTCCCCTGAATAAGGAGCCTGATGTGGGACTCGATCCCAGTACCCTGGGATCATGACCTGAGCCAAAGGCAGAAGATTAATTGACTGAGCCACCCAGGCATCCCTGTAATGTGGATTTCTGACTTTCAATAATATCTGAAAGATATTCTTTGTAAGATAACATGGCCTGGGCAGCACAACTTTTTATGGCATTCCTAACATATTTGACACCTGGAGCAGATCACTTATTAATTCTCTCCAATTCCACAAAATTGTCTTCTGTAATAATCATGTAATAATAACACTCAATATTTTCTCAATTCATTATTTAATTGACAAACAGTTGAAAAAGAAACTTTATCTTGATAGTATTAAAATTCAATAAATTATTTAATATATGAACTGAATTCTGCACCTACCAAACAAAGCTTGCTATTTGCCCTATATTTCAAACACAAAAAGTCCAAGTGATCAGATAGAATGGAAGAGCTGAAGCAACTCTAGTCCTATCTTTTCATCTTCCCAACCCCCAGGTTGCCATTAATTTGAACCTACTGTTGAAACACAGAAATATGTAGTATTTAGGAAATTGAAGACACAAATGGCACCCAAAGTGAGCTGGATTGATTTCAAATGATTCTTTACTCTTCAAATGAAATTATGTAGCTGAGTTTGTGTATCTGGAGGGTGACTGTACAATCGGTAGTTCTCTGAGTTAACTTTCAAGTGGAATACCATGTCTATTAAAAGATAAGTGGTGAAACTTGCTAATTTGAAGTCTGTGTTATTACCATTGCCGCTTTGCTATCACTATTACTAAACTCAACAAAACTGCAGTGTTTGTTTAGAAGTTAGATAAACCAAAGGGAGGAGTAGTTTACCATTGTTAGGACAGACAGTGTGCAACAAGAGTAAAAAGCAGGTTGACTTTTAGATGGTTTTGTTTTTAATCCTCTACAGGCAGTACATCCTGTATTGTCTTCTCCTAAGGGGGACCCCTGCCATTTTCCCACCATTCCTACTCCACTTCTATTTCGGGGAATTTTAGAACATGGCAAAATGCAGACAGAGAGAAGAAGGTTCCTGTTTGTTCACAGTCAACTGCTCAATTCTGCTGCTCGGAGGATTCTAGCAGAGCTTGGCAGGGGGTGACTGTGGTGGACAGAGCAACTGATACCCACAGGGAGGTCCAGATATGTCCACAGACATTAGTAGGGCCATGGCGCCTGCCCGACAGACTGACCTTTTTAGTAATTCACAGAAATGCTTTGCAACAGGAGGGAGTGTTTTGCCTAGGTAGATGCCTACGTGAGCAGATTAGAGCAAGAGCTAGCACTCATAGATATACCCAAAGATGGTGAAGATAGAAAGACATTCTGCCCTCAGAGAGCACACAGTCTAGTAGGGCAAAGGTCAAATAAATAGAGTATACATCATAATATAGTATGATATAATTTTATATGGTATGTAATCTTATAAGAAGAATGTTTGGCGAATGTGTACGGAATGTTTGGGGATGTTTCCTGGGAGATTAAAAACAGACAAAGCCCTGAACTGATTGTTGAAATAGAAGGAGGAGTTAATGACTTCGAAGACTGAATTTGTCCTGCCAGGGTTTCAAATGTGACTCTTGGGCAGAGAAGATATTGGGGAGTGAGAACGTTCCCAAAGATCCCCCTTAAATCAAGCAGCATCACAATGCCCAAGACTTATTGAACGTTCACGTTGTGCCGAGTACCAGGCTCTCAGGGTGCTGAGTACTGCTCATCTATTTTTATCCTCATTGTGGTTGCAGGGGTAGCTTCTGTTCTGTTATCACCCTCATTGTTACTAAGAGGGTGGGCGGCAGTGGGAAAATGAGGCTTTTGGCAGGCAAGCAACTTGCCAAAGGTCATAAACTAAGTTACAGAGATCGGATTTGAATACAAACATTCTGAATTCAGAGTTTAGGATTTCATTTTTCAGTTGCTCCCTGAAGATGCATTTGGACACCATTCACTCAGAGCCCACTGTCCCTCCTCCCCTAAGCGGCATGTAAGACTGGCATTTCCCTGGTGGGATGACTCCTACAGGTACTCAGCTGAGCTGTGGTTGGCAAAGACAAAGGTCATCACCAGCGACCACTCCCCTGGGTAAGATGCAGGCTTTGTGTTTGAATACCATCTCTGCTGCTTCTTGACCATATGGTCTTGACTGAGTCACTTATCCTATCTGAGCTCAGCTTTCTCATCCATAACATAGGGCTACTAAGACCTAAGTCTCAGATTTGTTCTGAAATTACATGCTAGTAGGTGAAGCAGTACCTGGCATGTGATAGGCACTTCACATGCTAGTCTGACATATGTCAACTAAGTTAACTAAGCAGAGCACATCGCAACTTGTTTTTGAAGAAAATTTAGCTGGCACTCAATTTTGTTCTTCCGCAGTGACATATTTTGAATCTTAAGTAAAAGACCCCAGGATCACTATTTATTTTAAACAACAAACACCTGTCATTGCTCAAATTAGAAACACTTGCAGAACCATGCTACAAAATATTTATAAATTCACAAATGTGTTTTAATTGCCACTAAGTAAAATGAATTCAGCTGTAGTTTTTCACTCTAAGAAAAAGATGCCTTCATTCTTTTCTCCCTATTCTAATGATAGCTGTTGAATATTGGGTTTGTGAAGACAAAGGTACAGTATTTATGATAAAGGGAAGTTTGGAGGTTGGAAGGAAAGGAAGGTAAAAGGAGTGGGGGAGATATGGCTTGATGCCTGGCACTTGACATTTCAGATAAAAATGAGTCCAAGACAATATTTTTCCATTTTGCCTTGTAACTCCTACCCACGGTAGGAAATTCATTACCTAATTTGTGAGGTGTGTTTTCCTTTTAATTTGATAATGTAAGTCTGAAGGTATCCATGCATTTATTCATCATACTTGTGTGTGTGTGTGTGTGTGTGTGTTTTAGAGTCTGAGGGAAAATAATTACAGTTTTATCTAAAAGAATAAATAATGCAGTTCCACTTCCACTGGTTATGGCTTTTTGAGAATTGTATCAATTTCCTACTAGAGTTTTAACAACATTAAGATTTTGAGTGGTAGTTCCATATAATTTAGCATAACTTCTTAGAGGGAGAGTTATAAACCAAGAGTTATAAACCATTCAGGTCAAATTCAACCTATATATATTTTGTGTGACATTCGATAACTTTCAAGTAAATATTTTTTTTTATAAAAATTGGACTATTTCACATAAAATCTGGATTTTTGCTCTCTCTACAAAGACGGAGTATCAAGCAAACTGGTCCTGCCTGGTCCTATGGCAGTGGTCCTCATAGCTGACTTCCTGCTTCAGCAACAGCACCAGCAGCACCTAGAAACTTGTTAGAAATACAAATTCACGGGCCCTCCCAGACCTACTCAGTCAGAAACATTGTGACATTAGTTGCCCTTCAGTCATGCTGACCCACACCATGCCTGAGAACCTCTGTCCTGTGGCAGCAATCTGAAGGATTTCCTCGGGAGCAGCCATCTTCCCACTGGTCTTTGATGTTCCAGCTTTCCACTGACCCTATTGTGGAAATAATGTGTGTCCACAGATTCCCTTACTCCTGGCCTTTTAGGGGACAATTTCTTAGCCAGTCCCCAGGGTCTGCCAGCCTCATGGGTTTTCTGTCCGAAGCAGTCACGTGGCCTTCCTCTCAGGAGATGCTTGAGCTTGGTTTAAGGCTTTGCTCTTCTGTCCTGAAATTCTTCATCATTTTATCTTTGAATTCATGTTTTGTAAGTGAAGTGTGATGAGACAATTGAACATGTGTGTGAGCAGAGGAAATCCACCAGTTGGCAGCATGCATGGACTCAGGCGGATGGGCTGAGAAGCGTAGCAGGCAGCACGCACGCTGAGCAGTTGGCTTGGCTGTGCATGCCGGGGGCAGTCGGGGCACCATGGATCCCCAAAGAAGCAACAGAATGCATAAACAGCCATCTTGATTATACATAACCAGCACGGGAACTCCTGGCATGCACTCAGCAAACTTTGTCAGTAAATTACTACAAAATAATAGCATATGCATGGACATTGCAATAAAGCATATCAAGGAGTTGTTCTTAAAAGAGTTTAGACTCTCTGGATTTGAAAATTGCTGCACCGTTGCAAAGCAGATACCCACAGTCTTAGAAAGCCGAAATTAAATTAAAAAATGATCACATTCAATAAAAAAGAATGTTTTCCATGAAGCTTTGGGTTTACCAAAGAAAACACTTCTCAGATTAATGTTTCCCTGTAATTGAAGATACAGTGATATGATGCATAAATAAGCATTTGAATTACATACAAACCGTGAACTGCTTTCAGTTTCTTGTATGACCTCCACAAGTTATGTAAAATGTCAGAGGAAACATTAAAATGCCATTGTATAAATTTACTCTTACAATTAAATTCAAACATATGCAAAACTGATTTCTATGAAGAGTTAAATCTTTTTAGAGAAGTTTTTTCTCAATCATTGGCTCTAAATGTACTAAAATTTATATTTCAAAATAAATTATCAAAAATTTCTCCCAATATTGCCGCAGCCTATAAAATGCCCTTAACTATAGTTACACTTGCATCAGCATAAAGATCCTTCTCAAAGTTAAAAATGCTCAAAAATCATTTGTAATCTTTCATTTGCTGAGAATGATTACTTTCAATTATATTGATTGAAAATGAAGTTGCTAAAAGTATAAGTTTGATTGATCTAAAAAAATGAAGACAACCAGAAACATTTTTATGATCACTCAAGATATCATATAAGCACTTAATAAAGTTTTGACTTTATTAGGATTATTATTTATTATACAAATATAATACTAAAAGCTTTTTTTTTGCATTTTCTAAGCTGATATTGTAACTGATGTATTACTGCTACTCCATTATGTTTCATAGGAATAAAATAATTTTAACGATTAAAAACTTACTCTTTCCCCCTCTTAAACAGCACTCCCTCTCCTGCTTTTGGAAAGAGGCCCTGAATTTTCATTTTGTGCAGGTCCCATAAATTATGTAGCTGGTCTTGTCTGTGACATTTGAGGAGCACCCCAGGAGTAGAAACAAACAAACACGACAACAAAGAAAAACAGTCAGAAGACCCAGTTTGAAAACCCAGCTCTGGGACACGTTAAGACATATTGTTCATGTTTTCAATATACCAAAGACAAAAATGGTGCTGAGACTGTGACAGAATAGAGAAGACTAAAGATACGCGTCAAATATAAGGAACACAGAAACACGGATTGAATCTTGGGTGGGAAGAAGATCATAAAGAAAATTTGGGGAACAACATTGAATATGGACTTGATATTAGGTGATGTCACTGAATTGACATGTCACTTATTGTGATAATGGTATCGTGACTCTTAGAAGAATGTCCTGCTCTTAGGGAATACATCGATTTTTAGGAGTCAGGCGTTATGGCAATTCTTGAATGGTTAGACAAAAGAGCGAAAGGGAGGATGGTCTAAGAGCAAGGCAAATGTTAATCAATGAATCTGGCTTAAAAGGGTGCTTGTGTTTATTGTATTATTTCACTTTTTTGAAGGTTTGAGGTTTATCACACACAAAAAAAGGGAGAAAACAAACAAATGACAGAGCACAGAAGGGCTTTCTAGAAAGTTGGTAATTTATATATTTAGACATGGGGAGTTGTTGCAAGGACGTCTTTAATTTCTACGATTCGCCCAGCTACTTGCTTATCATCTCTGCACTCTTTTGTATGGATCTGTTCGTCAGTTCAAATGATTTAAAATGGTGCTTGGTAACTGAGCAAGAGATACCCAAATGTGACGCATTGTTATACTGCTGAGTGAACATATGCCAGGGCTCAGTGTTTTTTGAGCGCGAGGATTTTGCCAATTAGTCAGACAATCACTTTCCTTTTGTTTGTTTTGCACACCAGATTCCAAATTTCACATTCAAAATTTCAGTCAAAAGCTCCGTATGGAGAAGGATCAGGAATAATATGAGGAAAATTAATTGACGACAACTTGCGCAGGGGAGGACCTGGGCCGTACAGCCTGATGTGGATACAATTCTGAGGCCCCTCCTTGAGGAAAATAATGCAAAATTAGACCTGAAAATAAATGTGGATTTAGGAAGGGTCTAGGAAGGGAGGGCTCAGAAAGTCTCCACCTTCATGAAAAATCTGCTTCTGGTTTTTTTCCCCATTATTTAAAGTTGGAACAAAGGAAAAAAGTTATTCTTGTTTAGATTTTTCCATTTCTATCATTACTATATTTACTACATTTATATTGTTTCTTCAGGAACCTCTAGGTCCCTAACCAACAGATCTTGGTTTTTTCATGCCTATGGGAGCGAGCTTTCCCTGTTTGCTTCTCTACAATAGCTAGAAGAGAAGTACTGGTCTATAGACTAGTATTATGGAAAAGAAAGGAACAGTAGAGTCTCTGATTTCCTCCCATCTGAAATGACATTAAATAATACACACTCCACCATCGTTGCCAAACTCAGCCTAGCTCATGTGCCAGGTCCTGGGGAAGAGCCCACAAGTGACCAAACTGAGCTTTCTTTAGTCCTCCTAATGGCCTCCTGAGATGGGAATTATTATTCCCATTTGGTAGCTGAAAACATTTTCCCTGAGTTCATCCAGAGAGTAGTGCTTGAGCCAGAATTTAAATTAGGGTTTTGTGCTTCTGAGACCTGCACGCTAACCGTTGCACTCCCTACTGTACTAGCCAACTGGAACAACTTATGTTGCAAGACAGGACAGACACATGACTGCTATCTCAAGTTCAGAGATCTGGTGTCAGCTTTTCATGCCTCTAATAAAATAAATGAAATACAGAATAGTTGAATATCAAAGCAGGGACTGGAATGTAACAGGGCAGAAGAATAAGCCCAATGCAGCTATGTGACTTAGGCTCTCACTTCTACCAAGATCAGTCCTTCCCACTTAGCTCCTGGAACTCTCCAATGTCAAAAAGGAAAACAAGCAAGTGGGACATTTCATGAGTAGGAAAATGCATCTCGCTGATGTACATTTGTTTTTGTTTTTGTTTTTGTTTTTACATTAATGTTCATACTCCAGTCGCTAAATTAATGCAATTTCTTAGTTTCTTTTCCTAATCAAATGACTTTTTTCTCTTATCTCAGACAACTAAACTCTCCAGGATAGCTTAGCAACATATGCCTTTTTTTTAAAAAAAAACAACTAATTTTACTCCATTTTGGAGAGTTTCTGTGAAATTCATGTTGGAAAGTCCTCTCTCTCCTCTTTCGTTCTCTTTCAAGAACTGACAAATATCAACCAATCAATCAATCTCAAGATTTCATTAATAAATTAACATACCCAGGGTCAGGTTTTTTTTTCTGTCAGAAATCGTATGGAAAACTTATGTATTCTTTCTGCTTTGTGTAAACTCCAAATAAGCATTAAGTCAGCCTGTCTTGATTTGGTATCAATCCCCAGGACAGTGACTGGCAAAGCTGAGACAGATTTCAAAACCAGTTAAAAAGGGATAATCATTGATAGATTTAAAGAAGAAGAAGGAGGAAGAGGAGGAGGGGGAGGGGGAGGAGGAGGAGGAGAAAGAGGAGAAGAAAAAGAAGTTAATCTTTTGAAGGCAACAGCTGAGGGCATTTGGTGCAATCAGGCAATCTTCGAATGGCCAGGGACCTCGATACTCATTAGGTCTTCCTTTGTGGCATGAAAGGCCTCTGCCTTCCTCTAGTGATACTGTCCATGGACCCGTTCTCTGCAGTACACAAAACAGATATGTTTTCCTCATAGGTCTGGCAAACAAGTCTTGTCTTTGATTATAAAGACAAGTCGATACTGAGACAAGTGGAATCCACTTCCACTTGTGTTTGAATTCCTGGCTTGCGACTGAGGCTGTCGGGAAGGGAGCATGGAATCACTATTGGCTGCTAGTTCAGACCCAATTCTTTGGAGTTAAGGCTTTGAATAACCCAAAACGGGGCAATCAAAAGTCCTTCAGGTTTTTGGTGAATGGCTTTATAATTCCAGGAGAACAGGGTGGAAGGCAGATTTTCAGTCGCCAATTAAAAAAATAAATTGTAGAAATACCTGGGTGGCTCAGTGGGTTAAGCCTCTGCCTTTGGCTCAGGTCATGGTCTCAGGGTCCTGGGATCAAGCCCCACATCAAGCTCTCTGTTCAGCGGGGAGCCTGCTTCCTCCTCTCCCTCTGCCTGCCTCTCTGCCTACTTGTGATGTCTCTCTCTCTCTCTGTGTCAAATAAATAAATGAAATCTTTAAAAATATATATAAATTGTACTGTAAGAAATACATGTCATATTTATTCTCTCTCCCACTCTCTCCTTGTGGGAGGACTCCAGCTACATGTTTCTTGGGAGTAGAGAACAAAATCCTTTCGGATTGCAACTTTAGCCACATTTATGATGGGCAGAACTTAAGTTTCTTGAAGTTTCACATCCCTCCACGTGCCTCTTGGAGAACACCTTAACTAAACTATTCTTGGGAAACTGGACGAGATGCTCCCCCATCCAGTGTGTGGCCGAGATGCCTTGTAGACTTGTCAAGAACTCTTTGGAGAGGGATGGGATGTGTGTTTTGACCCCTAGAGGGTCCATCTCACAGTTTTCTCTCAGGTTTACGAAGGCCTGTTGCAGATGCCACGGTAAGAGGGCCCAACTATTCAGTACTCATTCACTGTAGCTGATAGCAAAAGAACTCCTTAATACTGTCTTATCTTTCCTTACAACCATTATGTCAATGCAGTGGTAGAGAGTAACATAAACAGATGAAATTTACACTCAATTTAGTAGAAACCACAGACTTACATGAACCTATAGTTTCTCCCTAACCAAATCAGTCATTATTCAACAAATATTTGTTCCATGTGCCAACATGAAGAAAACTCACTTCAAGTTTGGCTGAAACTTTGCCCCAGTGACCAACCAGCCTCATCGTTAGTAACGATGAGCATGATAGATGCTAAACACTGAGTACAAGAAGCAGATGTTGGGAGCAGAGAGGACCAACGCTTACAAATAAACAGTGACTAATTAACCCTGCATGACTCAGAGTAGACCACCTGGCTATTTTCAAGGTTATGAGATGGAGGCAGGGGTGGGGGGGAAGCACAGTTTCAACGAGCTCAGAGCTAAGCACAGGATTTTGTCGAGGGAGCCCGTCTTACGGTTGACAAACTAGGCTTGGAAATTATGCAGAGACACCAGGAGCTGGCGCTCAAATGAGAGAAGAGTGCCATGAAGCTGTGCGTGTGACTGTCTTGGCTTGTTTGCTGCACATGTAAATCATTACAGGTAGATAATTACCAATCAGTACTTATTATCAATTAACGGGTAATAATTACCAATTGGTCTACAACAGAAATTTGTCTTTGGATTCTCAGACTACAGTGGAAAGAGGGAGCCTTGATGACCGCTTCGTAGAGCTACTTCCCTTCCCCCTCGAGGTTTATAGAAATAGAAACTGGGATTCAGGAAGTATTTGCCGAAAGTCACTCAGAATCCATGTCTGTTTAATTCTTCTTTTAGCATCTGATAATACAGACATACTCAAACTTGACACAGATGAAAATGGGAAATGTCTACGTTCAAAGCCTCAGACACAAAGCCTGTAAATATTTGCAGAAGTACACCTACCCTGGCTTTTCCCAGGGTTGTGTTTGGTGATCTTTTTGATAGATTATATCCACATTTACAATTATATGAGGCAAATGGGATAAAGAAATGGCAAAAATATGCAGGGGATAGTTCTTTGGAACTCTTCTAAAATTTCAAACTCAGACTCTGACACTGGAAACATAATGAGAAATGCTGTGACTTTCCAAAAAGGAGCCTTAAAAAAAATTTTTTTTTTGTAGTCATCACAATGAAAACGAGGAACTGGTCCTGTAGGAGCTTTTAAAAATGTGGTCCATTAAAAACATACTCCCTAGTACGTAGGAAAACTAGATATCATTACCGATGTGGGTTGTTCAGGGCAGTCTGGTTGTGGTTAGGTTATCTTGTAGGGAAGCACTGTCTATAATATCAGCCCCAGACAGAGAGACGAACTGCGGATGCATATAATGTATTCCTTATTGTAATATCTAGCTCACTCATCTTACATAATTTTACTTAAGAAAAAAAAAAGAAAGAAAAGGAAAGCCTGCCATCCTACCCCCAAATGATGAGATCAATTTTACTTTCAGATATATTTTTTTAAAGATTTTATTTATTTTTTTGACAGAGAGATCACAAGTAGGCAGAGAGAGAGAGAGAGAGAGGAGGAAACAGGCTCCCTGCAGAGCAGAGAGCCCGATGCGGGACTCGATCCCAGGACCCTGAGATCATGACCTGAGCCGAAGGCAGAGGCTTAACCCACTGAGCCACCCAGGCGCCCCAACTTTCAGATATTTTTTAAAGACCATGCTAACACAACACATTTCCTTGGATGTGAATACATTGATTTAGGTTCCTTGGTTTTTAAGCAGCTAGATGGTCAGATTCATTCAGAAAATACAGAATGATGAAGTTATAGATTGAGGGAATCTTTGGATGAAGTTACTACTTACTGCCAAGTAATACTTCCAAAGTAGGATGAACATCTCCTGATTTTCTGGTAGTTTTATTTAATAAGTTGTTGACCAAGAGTATGTAGTTAAGCATAGCTTAATAAAGATAAGCTGATTCAGAATTTGTTTCCAAATGCTTCTTTTGTTTGTTTTAAAGATTTATTTATTTGAGGGGGGAGGGGGATAAGGAGAGGAAAGAGAAAATCTTCAAGCAGGCTCCCTGCTGAGCTCAGAGCCTCCCTGAGATCATGACCTGAGGTGAAACCAAGAGTCAGACCCTTAACCGACTGAGCCTCCCAGGTTCCCCTCAAATGCTTCTTTCTTGTTGCCTCTAGCTACTTAGAGGTAGCAAATAAGAGTGAAGGAATAACTTGACAGCTGCAGCCAATCAGAATACTTTCTAATGGAAAATTTCCCTTTGAAATTTAAATAAAATACATTTCATTGTGCGTCAGCAAACTTACCGTCCTGGGAGGTGTACACACATATCATGCCATGCTTTAGCATGTGGGTCAATGACAGTTGTGTCTCCACAAGTCAAGAGTCTTAGAGTTATTTTTAATTTCTACATGTAGTTGGTGAGTGTTTTTCTCTTTCAAAATCCTTTTTCCTCTAACTACTCATGTTCACTTGTTCTTACAGCAAGGAAAAATGCAGCAGAAAAAAGGGTTACATCAAATAAAATGATGAGATCCAATTCAGTTTACAAAGTATATAATAGGTAACAACTATGTCCGAGACCCTGTGCTACACTTTCCAATGTATCAGGAATTTGGGTTCTAGTTGTTTTCGTGGACTTTGTTTATACAGTTCTTAGGACCCCGATCTTGGAAATGTCCAGATTCTAGTCCAGCTTTCTCTCTTTAAATCCATCAGGAAACAGTAACCCCGAGAAAGGTGCTTGGTCTAGTCCAAGGATTTGGGGCAGCCTGCAAGGAGTCAAGGCGGCATGAACAGCCTGCTTCCCCAGCAGACAGGAGTGGCTGGGGGGCTTTGCTGACTCACATCACAATGAACTTGAATCTCTCTTTAACTGGGAAATAACAAAGTATGAAACAATAAGTTTACACGGAAAATATTAAGACAAACATTTTAAACCACTGCTTTTTCACTGTCTAAATTATATCCATATATACGCTGGCTACATGAGATTAATTGTTCCAAACATTCTCTGGGAGGGAATAACGTAGGAAACATGGAACCACGAGTAACCCAAGATTGAAGCGTCATGGGGCTAGGGGAGGTGGGATTGATATGAATGTAAAAGAAGAGAAGAGAGAGGAATTTGACACTGATGGAACAGGAGAGAAAAAGCTGGGTCTACCTTAAGTTTTTGGGGCCAAGGTTATTTTGAATCTCCTAACTAGTTTTCTTTCCTTCTGTTTTACACTCTCCGTGTTATCCTGGGCTGTCAAGCTATCCCTCTTTAAGACTATTTTTTAATTGTGTATTATTTGCAGTCTTGACGACCTCCAATAAGTAAAGGGCACACACTTTCTCTACAACACCCCACATGAGTCTTCACCTCCACACTTCTGCAAACTCACCTCTTCCCTGTTGTCCTTAGCCCATGTGTAGGCTTCCCCAAGGCCACCTACTTTAAACAAACGCATAAGCGAGGAACTGGATCCAGAACCCAGTTGAATCACTCTCTGCTGGTCCCTCACCATCATCCCTCTGCTCACCCTTCTTCCATCCACCCTCTCTACCTTGGCAGTTTTCCGAATGAATCCCTGCACTGAAATCCCCAGTTATACCCTTGTGTCATTTCCACTGATATTTAGTGCACAAGAGTTCAGTTCCCAAATCTGGCACAGTCAAGTTTGGCCTTCTAGTGTTTAGCTATTTATGTAACTGTATTATATAGTATAGGTTGTCAACATATGCGGAAATACATTGTATTTGTTAGGAATCTCCTTTAGATGGCAAGCCTGGATATGTATGACAATTTGTAGGTGCATTACCTTAGGGGGACAATCCAGTTCTGCTTCTTAAAAAATACTACACACACACCTGAATCAACATGGCCAATCCCTGGCAAATAGGGTGTTGCTCCAAGGGAGGTGATTCACTGTCTATTAACAACTTACTCCTCCTTCTCAAATAAGGATTGCATCTACACTTAGCTCGGAACCACTAAGAATGGGGAAAAGGAAAGAAAGATGTTAAAAGAATGAGAGCAATCATCCTTAAAGAATAGATTCTTTAATGCTAGAACAAAATAGGAAGTCAGAAGACATGATTTTTCGTAAGAGAATAAAACAGAAATGCTAAGACAAAACACTTTCTTTTTTCTTTTTTCTTTTTTTCTAAAGGAGGGCGCTATCATACACTCATTAGAACAACTAAAAACAAACAAACAAAAATACTGAAAATATCAGATGCTGATGAAGATGAAGAACAATAGGAACTCTCATTCATTGCTGGTGGAAATGCAAAAATGGTACCCTACGGCCACTTCGGAAGGCAGTTTGTAATTTCCAATAAAGTTAAAGATACACTTAACTTATCAATTGGCATCCAATTCTCAGCTATTTACCTAAGTGAAGTTAAAACTTATGTTCACACAAAAACCTGTACATGAATATTTACAACGCTCCATTCAGCATCACCAAAAGCTGGAAAAACCCCAGTGTCTTTCAGTGCATGAATAACAATCCATGATACATCAATATAATGGAAAATTCATTGACAATAACAAAGAAAAGAGCCATTGACACTAAGGACAGCTTGGCTGGATCTTGATAGCATTATCCTACATAAAAGAAGGCAGTTTCAAAAGATTACGTACAATATGATTTTTGTTTTTTACACAATTTTAGATAAAAAGTCTCAAAAAGACAAAGCTATAGTGACACATACAGATCAGAGGTTGCCAGGGGAACAGAAGTGGAGAAAGGAGTGGCCATCCAGGGATACCATGGGGAAATTTGTGGGCTTGCTGGTAAGGTCTGTTGTTGTGTTTACATCAATCTATAGATGTGCTAAAATTCACAGAACTCTACATCTGAAAGAGTCAATTTTACTGTATGGTAATTAAAAACTAAATTTAAAAAAAAATGGTAAGAAGATGGGCAGGAAAGAATATCTAATAGGAACCACTCTTGGTTTAAGTCTTAAGTGTCATTTTTGATAAAGAAATCAGTGCAAAAAAATTTCTTTATAGCTGCACAAAGAAGCCACAGAAACGACTGAATACCTAGATAAGCTACCAGGAATTTGTCATTTTATTTTTCAAGTTTGAATAAAACAAGTTTTCTGATCTGTAGAACAGAGAATGACATGAGAGATTGGTGTTTATATTATGGTAGAAACCACAGGGAAGCCACATTTCCGCCCTTACATATTCATTGCTTGAGAAAGAGGTTTTTCTAAAATGTGGGCCTATAAAAAATATTTCCTGAGGAAAGTTGAAAGTTTAAATCAACATATTATCTTTGGAAATGACATTTGTTAGTGAAAAACCATCAGCTGCCTTCAACAGGCAAGTTTGTGTCCTTACCTTTTATAGCATTGAGCGTGGTTGCCATGGCTAGATATCAGAGCAAGGGGAAGCAGATTCCTTTTATTTTGTTTCTCTCTTTGGCTTTAGCTGTTCATGCCTATCATTCCCGAGAATTTATGGGCTTAATCAGCAATCAAGAGACAGCTTTGTTGCTTACATGGTGAGATAGGACTTTCGGAAACCATGCATTTCAAATATTCATCAATCTACATAATAAGGTAATTCCTTTAACATTTTGGTATGACATCATCCTTTTCATTGTGGGTATGGATGTGCTTTTATAATTAGGCTACAGATTTACCTGATCTTTATTTTAAATTCTTCATACCAAGAGTTTGCCCTTTGTGATTTTTTTTCTTAACATGCATGAATATCTGTTTACTAAAATAGTTTTATTTGTTGTTGTTTAGAATCTAATGCTCTTGGGATGCCTGGGTGGCTCAGTGGGTTAAGCCTCTGCCTTCGGCTCAGGTCATGATCTCAGGGTCCTAGGATCGAGCTCCGCATTGGGCTCTCTGCTCAGCAGGGAGCCTCCTTCCCCCTCTCTCTCTGCCTGCCTCTCTGCCCACTTGTGACCTCTGTCAAATAAATAAATAAATAAAATCTTTAAAAAAAAAAAAAACCAATATAATGTTCTTCAAAGAGCTAGGCACTTCAGTTCTAATGGCTCAGCTCTCATTTTCTGAAATCTGTTGTTTCTTCTCTACTTGTGGGTAACCACCAAAAACGGGTACCTGTTAGGAACACAACAACATCACAAAACAAAGATATCTGTGACAGCCATCTAAGGACCCAGACTAAAAGTCAACAAACTGCGACCCTGGGCTGGTTGCCTGTTTTTGTAAATAAAGTTTTATTAGAACATAGTCACACCTATTTGTTTATATAGTATCATTGTATATTTCATGGTACCGTGGCAGAGGTGAGCAGACGTGACAGAGACCAGGTAGCACACAAAACCAAAAATATTTACTGATTTTTTTTTTAAACAGAAAAATGTGTGTTGAGGCCTAGACAGATCATTTGGCTCATCTAAATTCTTCATTCATGTTATGACAAATTTGATTTAAACATTTAAAAAGCTCAAGTCATGGTTAAATTAAACCTCAGTGTATTGCTTCTGAAAACACCTCGGGAGGGCATTAAATGGAGTTTGAAATTAAGCAATGGGCACATTCACTGAGATAGTGCTTATTAAAGCCTGAAAGTGCAAAAGGGCTGGATCACCACAGTGAAATCCACATGTAGTATTCACAAAACCATCAGAGCTCCCTGTTGAACGCCCAGCCTTGCTAAAAGGATAGGGAAAGCATAACCAGAAGAATGGGCATTGAGCATTGAACGTGCAAAGTAACACTTCATCTGGAAGATACGCATATTTTTTTTTTGCTCTAAATCCTAGCTTATCTTTAAAGGAAAAACACAGCCTTCTATCTTTGAGGCATAAATTGGAGACTATTAACCAAAGGAATTTGGGGCATTCAAATTCGCCACTCAGAGGACTTAAGTCTTCAGGATTTCCTTTGTTGAGTGGATTTGTATAATAGCCAAGAGGAAAAAACAATACGAATGGAACCAGCTGACCCACCCTTTTCTATTTGGGATTATGAATGCATTACATTGACTTTAATATCCCATTTTCATGGGCTGGAAAACCTCACCTGACAGGAGATACAGTGCATTCAAATATCCCACTCCCCTGACATTTCTGAGGTTTCCCAGCTTTGTCTATAGAGTGTGTACATCAGTCCTGGGTATTGCTGCTTCACCAACCTGCAATACTCAGCACAGATTCCCTGCAACCAAACCTGGACAATGCTGCGAAATGTGTCCCGTTTACCTTCTGTCATTTTGTTGCTGCTGCCATTGCTATAGGGAATGTTCGGGAGACCCACTTGTGCTGTTTATGGGAGGGGAGCTGCCAGGGCTTCCTCCTCCACCCTATGAGGTACCTGCTGCCAGGGTGGCTGGGCCAGGCTGGGCTCTCGGACCACCTGCATGCTGTACTGGGAGCATTTCTTTTCTTGCTTTCTATAACCCTCAGGCCTTCATGTTGTCTCTGGCAGGTGCATTCTATTGGAAAATGTAAATTTATACTGATAAATATAATAATATATATTACAAATATTTAAATGTATAGACTCATCCCATGTATCAGTCGCCTGCCAAAGTAGTTCTGCTGTAGTAGCTCATTCTTAATTGGCTTTTGATGCCTTTTCTTCCCCTTGCAGCAGTATCTCACCCTCTTTCTCTTTTTCTTCCTTTTCTCCGGCTCTTTCTGTCTGCCTCTCCTTCTTTTTCCTCATTTGTCACTCTTGTATAGCTTTTTGCCTGAAACTAGGTCATGAGACTGTCAAGATGTCAGCTTCAAATTTAGTTCTCAATTCCCTGTGTTTAAACCACTTTATACTTAGTGAATGATTGGCTCTTCTTTGTGGTTGGATGAAACAATTTGAATACCCTTTGCACAGGACTTGTTCCTTGTACCTACTTGCTTACATGGCTTCTTATCAGTCATTACGCATTGGTATTCACACCTAACAAAGATCTGGGTTGGCCTGAAAACCTTCACGTTTTGATAATGTGTTTGTTTTTTGTTTTTGTTTGTTTGTTTGTTTGTTTTTGTTTTTCATTTTTTAAAGATGGGGAGAAAAGCACTTTATAAAAAGAATATGAACTTAATTTTTGTTACCACATTTATGAACCAGTTCCACCAACCAAATAGAGCCTACTTCTTACAAATGCAATTATGGTTATACCTCATTGAGGGGAAAGATTTTTAAATATTAAAAATAAAATGAGCCACAAAAAACTCAAACATTCTCCCCTAGGAACAAATAGTAAAATCTGGTGTTCATTAAAATACTTGAATGCTAATGGAAGAGAAAAACGTAAGCCCTGTGTCTCTATTTCTTTGGACCAAGACAGTGTGGTTTCTCAGTTTTCTCAAGGACTGGCCAATTTAGGATCTGGTGAGACTCTTTGGAGACAGGAAATGTGAGGTTGGATGTAGAGTAAAAATGGGTGAAATGGTTTGGGGCTTTCTTGCAATGTGCATATCCTTGACCTTCCCAATGGCAGGTACTATCAGGCACAAGGAGTTCAAACGTCTTGTTGGTTCCTCTCTGTTGCTAGAGATCTCACCACTACCAAACTGAGGAAAGAGATCCATAAGAAAACAAGACAAAACAAGACAAGACCAAATGTGGAGATTTTAGAGGATCTATGGATTTTAAAATGTAGGCAAGGAAAACATTATAAAAATCAAGAGCATGATAAAGGAAGTGATGCCTCTTCTTCCCACTGTAACCCCCACCCCCACCCCAACACACACCTTTCCTGGTAAACTTTCCTTCTTACTCTCACTTCCAACTAAACCCTCAGCCTGAGCAGGATAGTCCAGACACATTTGCCTTTTATTTTTTCCCCCACTTCAGTTGGTTATACTGGTTAACCTACCACCAATGACAATTGTTTTTGCTACAGAGGTCCCCCCTTTTTTACATCTTAATTTTATTTTGGATGCAAATAACTCCTGGAAGATCAGAAGTATGTCAACTATTACTTCTTCAGAATAAATGGAATCAGATTGCCTTCCTCATAGTTCCTAGGTAAGACCAGCTGTGCTAAAGAAATGAGACCACAGCTGGGTAGGGAGGGGATTGTTGGAGAAAACTCTGGGTGGAGGGAAGTTGGGGGGCTGTCTAACTAGGTAACAGAGTCTGAGGCTTAGGGCGGCTTGCTGGCTCTGGGTATCTAGAGGTGTGTAGAATGAAAACCAGAAAAAAAAAAAAAAGGCAGGTGCAAAGCTGTCAATGTCAGCCTTGGATGGATTATTTGATATGTTTGCCCCTGGCCATGAAAGGGAGGAAAATTCCCAGCCTGATGGCCTGAAGGGAAAAAGCTGGAAGAACTTTATCAAAGGCAGTCAACATCCAAATTTCTAACTTGCTAATTAGGTGGGAGACAATGATAACTTCATTATGTTTTGTTAAAATACTTGTTGCTAGTTTTCTACCCCTTTAAACTGAAGTATGTGTGTGCCATATTATGCACTAAATATATGATAGGCATCGTTATTAATAATATAAATTTAAAAATCAGAAATAATCTCTTGTTAATGTGTACAAAATTTAATGAACTTTTTTGAGTAAGTAGCATATGAAGAGAGTATACAAGCTCAAGAATTAATTGAGGGATAAGATATACATAAGTAAAATGATTACTCGCTTATTATAGAAATAGCGATAGACAGAAATATAGCTGCTAATAATAAAATTTTTCCAAAAAGGGAATCATCTTAAAATGATATGTTCCATTCTCTCTTTTCTTATTTTATTAAATACGTAAGGGAGATGGTTCAATGTCGGTAAATAGACACACATTATTTTTATTTTTTATTTTTCAAGATTATTTATTTGGAAGAGAGTGTAGAGGAGTGAGAGGTAGGGAGGGGCAGAGAATCCTCAGACTCCATGCTGAGTGCAAAGCATGATATGAGTCTTGATCCCAGGACACTGAGACCATGACCTGAGTGGAAATCAAGAATCAGCTACCTAATTGACTGAACCACCCAGGTGCCAGAAATGCATTATTTTTAATGGCTGAAATAATTTTATAAAGTCATATATTTAACAGATCAATACAAATACATTCTTAGGTTATTTCTATGTTTTTTTTTTAAATAGTTAGAATAATGCTATAATAAACCTCCATGTTTCTATATTTTTGTTCTAAAACCTTGGTAGTGGGCAAGAACTTTCTAAACATTATGCCAAAAGCAAAATCATGAAGGAAAAGTCTAAATTTCTTTACCAAAACAAAACAAAACAAAACAAACAAACAAAAACAAAATCTTACTAGTGAAAAAAAGAATGGAAACAAACTCTATCCTATGCAGAATTTTGAAAGATAAATGACAAACTAGAACTATTGCAACATAGGAGGTAAAAGTCTATGTTCCCAATCTATAAAGAACATTCATGAAAGAATCCCAAATAGGACTACCTTAACTGAAGTATAGGGAAAGGCTTTACACAGGTAGATAATGAAAAATGAAGTGGCTTATAGTGAGATGCCTTCTTTTTGCCAAAGAAAAAAACTTACTGTTATTTTTTAAAAAATAATTCTTAGGGTCAGTGAGGGGAAATGACTGTTTTTAGCACATTTTACCCTTTTCCTTTTCTATAGGTTTTCCAAACGATTTCATCTATCCCTGTCTTTAAATATCACATATATTCTGGTATACCTGCGGGGGGCGGTGTCAATCGGTTAAGTATCTGCCTTCAGCTCAAGTCTTGATCCCAGGGTCCTGGGACTGAGTCTCACATTGGGCTCGTTGCTCAGCAGGGAGCCTGCTTTCTCCCTCTGCCTGCTGCTCCCCTGCTTGTGCTCTCTCTCTCTCTGATAAATCAAGCAATCAATCAATCTTAAAAAAATATATCACATATATTCCAACTACTTCCAATTATGTATATCTTTTCTTGGGCTTTAGATTCATACACACATCTGTCCACTTGAGCTATCCACTTCATTATCTGACAAATATCTCAAAATTTACATATCCACACAGCACTTTTAATTGTCTTTTCATGCCTGGTTGTCTCTCAGTCTTTGTTCAGCCAGGGCTCTACATCTCAGGGCAGAATTGTTCTTCCTCTCTCTTTTTCCTCTCCACACTCAGTTTCACCTCAGCACTGTTTCCAAGTACATTCTCAGTCCAGCCATTCCTTTCCAGTCCCATCAAGATGGCTGAAGTCCAAATCACCATCCACTCCTTCCTGAATTACAGCAAGAGCTTCCTAATTGCTCCTTTCAACTCTTTCTCCCTCTCCCCACTGATTTTCCACTTTTCAATTGTAAATAGATCATGCTTCTTCCAAGCCTGAAACTCTTTAATGGATTTTCATTACTTTTCTATTAAATTCAAACAAATGATACCCAGAAGAGCACACAGTAGGCACACTATGTATGTTTGTGTATATATGTATATATGTGTGTATATACATATATGTGTGCATATACATTATATATAATGTATTATATATGTATATATAATGCATATATTATATATAATGTATATATACATTATGTATCTATAATGTATTTATATATATATACACATATATATGTGTGTGTGTGTGTGTGTGTGTGTGTATATATATATATATATATATATAAATGTATAAATTTATCAAAGCTGTCCATGGTGTGACCACCACCCACTGCTAGAGACTTACTTTGGGGCAATCTTTTGCCTTCTCCCTCTCTCATCTTCTACCTTCCCTCAGGGTCTTCAAATGTGCCAACTTCTTGCCTGGTCAGTAACTTGGCACATACAGATCCCCTTTTTCTCAAATGCCCTTGCCCCACTCTCAGAGGTCTTCCTCTTCCTTGTCATTCAGCACACAAGATATAGGTACTACCTCCTTGTGAATCCTTCCCTGAATACCTTGCTAAAATATATTCACCCTATGATTCTCTCCCATGCTACCCTGCATTTTTTCCCTCCAAATAACTTCTCAGTGTTTGTATTTTTATATCTAATTATGAAATAATTTGATCATGAGGTGTTTGGACAGTGATCACAACTGTATTTGGTTCATGACTGTATTTTTAATTCTCCCATAAAAGTACAAATTATAAGATAAGAAAGATAAGAAAGAAAGAGGGACAGACTTCCAGGGAAGATGGTGGAGGAAGAGGACCCTAAATGAACCTTGTCTTGTTGATACAACTAGATAACATTCAAATCAGTGTAAATAACCCCCCCAAAAATATGGTGGAACAGACTTTCCACAACTAAATGTAGAGAAGAGACTACATTGAAGAGGGTAGGACAGTTAGAGACATAGTAGGAAACAAAACCCTGTGGGTCCAGCTGCCAGAGAGAGGGACCCACGGGAGAAGGAGGGAAAGAAACAGACTATCACACCAGGGAACTTGCCTAAGGTAGACAAATCCCCATTGTATCTGGGCTCTGAAAGCCATAAGGGATGAATTTTGTGAGTTCTTACAACCAGTAAGAATTAATGTCTAGAACTTAAAAATCACCTGGTTTGGCTCTAGGAGAGCTAGCAGGAGGAAGCTGAGTCCCCCCACCCTTAAAGAGACAGCACAACAAACAGCTCCTCAGAAATACAGCATAACAGCAGCAGTTTGGAAAACACCTGGGGCATAAGGGAGAGTGATTTATTTACTAATCTCAGAGTATGTGCTGGAGGGGTAGGGATCCTTGGGAGACTGAGCCAGGAACAAAGAAGTTGGTGGGCACCATTTCCCTCCTCCACCCCAAGCTTAAATGCACAGAGCCAGGGCAGTGCCATAATGCCCTACCTAACTTCCTAACAGTGTGCTCCACCCTTGCAATTCCTATTCAGGCACACCTCCTCCAGCCAAGCCTCTCTACCAGGTCACCTCCCACACCAAATTCTCATAAGCCCTGTTAACACTGCACGTCCCACCTCTGTACATTTCTGTAGATCCCTCCCACTCAATCCAACCTGTCTCAGTCCCAGCAGTTACAGGTCCCCTCCTGCAGTGAACCAGCACGAAACATGCTGGCACCACACACCCCACCCCCATGTTCTCCTGAAGACCTGTCCCCTGCAATACACTGTTGGCTAGAGCCCATGCAGAGTAGTGCCACAAACCTGGTAGTATATAAACAGTTTCAACAAGGGCAGCACTGTTCCAAAGTGACCCCTGCCTCAGGGAGCAGGGGAAGATAAGCACATGCACCAGTCTGACTACAACCCAGCAGTAGACTGGAGGCAAACAGCTGGTCTTACTGCAGACCCTCTCCCTACCCCCCACCCCTCAATCAACAAAACCTTCTCAGGGAATTGTCCTGCAGTTTGGTGTTACTTATCTCTGGCAAATGCCTGTCTGACTCAACTCAAGCGCAAGTGGCCCTAGACTGGCCCACTCACAGCACAGGGACCAAACTCTGCCCACAACAAGCAAAGAGACATTGCAGGTGACTGACTGGACTGACAGAAAAAGCAGCTCAGCTATAACAGTAGGCCACATGCAACACATATAGAAGACACACTTGAGTCCAGTGAACAGGAGGCACTGCACCTGAAGGCACTACAGAACCTCTTCTCCATAAGTCCACCACTTTCAAGAGCAGAAGATATAGCCAACTTTTAAGAAGAGAGAGTCAGACAAAATGAAATAGAGGAATATGTCCCAAATGAAAGAACAAGACAAAATTATAGTAAGATAGCTAAGTGAAATGGAGAGATGTGATATGCCTAATAGAGAATTTAAAGTAGTGGTTGCAAATATACTTACAAGACTTGAGAAAAAAGTGGATGACTGCAGTGAGACCCTTAACAAAGAGATAAAATAAAAACAGTTCGAGTTGAAGAACTTAATATATGAAATTAGGAATACACTAGATGGAATGAATAGTAGAGTACAGGAAGCAGAAGAACAGATCAGCAACCTAGAGGACAGAGTCATGGAAAGCAGTCACACTGAACAGATGAGAGAAAAAAAGTATAAAATGAAAAATAGACTCAGGGAACTCAGTGACACCATCAAACATAATAACATTTACATTATAGGGGTCCCAGAAGGAGAAGAGAGAAAAGGGGACAGAAAATTTATTTGAAGAAATAATAGCTGAAAATGTCCCAAATCTGGGGCAGAAAACAAGAAATTCAGTTCAAGGAGGCACAAGGAAACCCAAGCAAAGTTAAACCACGGAGGGCCACACCAAGACACATAGTAATTAAAATGGCAAAAAGTGGTGATAAAGAGAGAATTTCAAGAGCAGCAGGAGAAACAGTTACGTATAAGGAAAACCCCAGGCAATCAGCTGTTTTATCAACAGAAACGTTGTAGGACAGAAGACAGTGGTATGATGTATTCAAAGTGCTGAAGGAAAAAAATCTTTCAGCAAAGAATATTCAGCAAGGCTATCACTCAGAATAGGAGAGATAAAGAGCTTCCCATACAAACAAAATTTAAAGGAATTCATGACCACTAAGTCAGCCTTACAAGAAATGTTAAAGAGGACTCTTAATGAAACAGAAAGCTCATAAGTAGAAGTAAGAAAAGTAGAAACCACAAAAGCAGTAAAAATAAGTTTATCTTTAAAAATCAGTCAAGGGACTCACAAAATAAAAGGATGTAAAATATGACATCATATATCTAAAGTGTGGCAAGGCAGAAGAATAAAGAATGGGTTCAAGCTTAAACAACCACCAAATTAATATAGACTGCTATATATAGAAGATGTTATATACAAACTGAATGGTAACCACAAATCAAAAACCACTAATAGAGAAGCAAAAAATAAAGAGTAAGCAATCCAAATATATCACTAACCGCCCCCCCTCAACAATCTATGAAAGAGAGCAACAGAAGAAAAGATCAGAGGAAAACTACAAAAACAACAACAGAACAAGTAACAAAATGATCATAAATACATGTCTATCAATAATTACTTTGAATATTCTTTGAATATTTGAATATTGAATAATTTACTTTGAATGTAAATAGACTAAACATTCCAATGAAAAGAAATAAGATGATAGAGTGAATTAAAAAAAAAAAGACCCATTTATTTGCTACCTAGAAGAGACTAATCTTTGATCTAAAGACATCTGTAGATTGAACATGAGGGAATGGAGAAACACTTTTTTATCATACAAATAGATGTCAAAAGACAGCCGAGGCAGCAATACTTACATCCAACAAAATAGACTTAAAAAAAAAAAAAAAAAGAGACAGAGAAGATTGCAGCAAGAGACAAAGAAGGTCACTACATAATAATAAAAAGGAACAATCCAACAAGAAGATGTAAGAATTGTAAATACGCACCCAGTGTGGGAGCACTCAAATACATAAAGCAGCACATAACGTAAAGGAAGTAGTCAATAGTAATACAGCAATAGTAGGGGACATTAACACCCCCTTACAACGATGGATAGATCATCCAAGCAGAAAATCAACATGGAAACACTGGTTTTGAATAACACATTGTACCAGATGTATCTAACAGATATACTTAGAACATTCCATCCTAAAACATCAGAATACATATTCTTTTCAAGTGCACATGGAACATTCTCTGGAATAGATCACATATAGGCCACAAAAAAAGTCTTAATAAATTCAAAAAGATTAAAGTCATACCATGTATCTTTTCTGGCCACAATACGGTGAAACCAGAAATCAAACACAAGAAAAAATCTGAAAAGAGTACACATACATGGAGGTTAAATGACATGCTACTGAGCAATGAATGGGTCAACCAAGAAATCAAAGAGGAAATTAAAAAAAAAATTCTTGGAGACAAATGAAAATGATAACACCATGGTCCAAAATCTCTGGGATGCAGCAAAAGTAATTGTAAGAGGGAGGTTTGTAACAATACGGGCCTACCTCAAGACCCAAGAAAAATCTCAGGTAAGTAACCTAACCTTATACCTAATGGAGCTAGGAAAGGAAGAACAAACCAAACCCCAAACCAGTAGAAGTTAGGAAATAATAAAGATTAGAACACAAATAAACACAATAGAAACAAATAAAACAATAGATCATTGAAACCAGGACCCAGTTCTTTGAAAAGATCAACAAAATTGATAAGCCTTTAGTCACTCCTAAAAAGAGAGAGAAAGAGAGGACTCAAACAAAATCAGAAATGGAGGAGGAAAAATAGCAACTGACATTGCAGAAATACAAAGGATTGTAAGAGAATATTATGAAAAATTACATGCCAACAAATTGGACAACCTAGAAGAAATGGATAAATTCCTATAAACATATAACTTTCTAAAAGTGAATCAGGAAGAGAAAATTTGAACAGACTGATTATCAGCAGTGAAATTGAATCAGTAATCAAAAAACTCCCAGCAAACAAAAGTCCAGGGTCAGAGGGCTTCACAGGTGAATTCTACTTAACATTTAAAGAGGAGTTAATACCTCTTCTTCTAGGGCGCCTAGGTGGCTCAGTGGGTTAAGCTGCTGCCTTCGGCTCAGGTCATGATCTTAGGGTCCTGGGATCGAGCCCCACATCGGGCTCTCTGCTCAGCAGGGAGGCTGCTTCCCTTCCTCTCTCTCTCTGCCTGCCTCTCTGCCTACTTGTGATCTCTGTCTGTCAAATAAATAAATAAAAAAATCTTTAAAAAAAAAAATACCTCTTCTTCTCAAACTATTCCAAAAAATAGAAGAGGAAAGAAAGCTTCTAAATTCATTCTATGAGGCCAGCATTACCTTCATGCCAAAACAAGATATAGACACTACAAAAAAGAAAACTACTAGCCAATATCTCTCATGAACATAAATGCAAAAATCCTCAATAAAATACTAGCAAACCAAATCCAACAATACAGTAAAGATACCACTCACCACAATCAAATGGGATTTGTTTCAGGGATGCAAGAGTGGTTCAATATTCACAAATCAATCAATGTGATACATCTCATCAATAAGAGAGAGGAAAAATACCTTATGATCATTTCAATAGATGCAGAAAAAAACATTCAACAAAGTGCAAACATCCATTCATGATAAAAACCCTGAACAAACTAGGTTTAGAGGAACATACCTCAAAATAATAAAGGTCATTTATGAGAACCTAGAGTTAACAACATCCTCAATGGTGAAAAACTGAGAGCTTTTCTCTGAAGGTCAGGAACAAGACAAGATGTCCACTCCCACCACTTTTATTCAACATAGGACTAGAAATCCTACCACATCTCTCAGACAAGGAAAAAAATAAATAAAATGCATCCAAACTGGTAAGAAGAAACTAAAACTTTCACTATTTGCAGATGACATGATACTGTATATTGAAAACCCTAAAGACTCAACCAAAAAGATACTATAACTGATAAATGATTTCAGTAAGATGGCAAGATACAAATCAATATAAGAAATCCATTGCATTTCTATACACTAATAATAAGCAGCAGAAAGAGAGTAAGAAATTAGTCCCATTTATAATTGCACTCAAAATAATAAACTGCCTAAGAATAAACTTAACCAAAGAAGTGAAAGACCTGTAGTCTAAAATCTATAACACAGTGATGAAAGAAATTGAAGATGACACAAAAAAATAGAAAGATAAGCCATGCTCATGGATTGGAAGAATCAATATTGTTAAAATGTCCATGCTACCAAAGCAATCTACAGATTTAATCCAATCCCTAACAAAATACCAACAACATATTTTACAGAACTAGAACGAACAATCTTAAAATTTGTATGGAACCACAAAAGACCCCAAACAGTCCAAGCAATCTTGAAAAAGAAAAAAACTGGAGGTAGCACAATCCCAGATTTCAAGTTATACTACAAAGCTGTAGTAATCCAAACAGTATGGTACTGGCAAAAAAAAAATAGACACACAGATCAATAGAACAGAATAGGGAGCCCAGAAACAAACCCACGGTTATATGGTCAATTAATCTTCAGCAAAAGAGGCACGAATATGCAATGGGAAAAAGAGGGTCTCTTCAACAAATGGTGTTGGGAAAACTAGACAACAACTACATGCAAAAGAGTGAAACTGGACCACTTTCTTACACCATACAGAAAAATAAACTCAAAATGGATGAAAGACTAAATGTGAGGCCTGAAACCATAAAAATCCTAAAAGAGAACACAGGCAGTAATTTCTCTGACATCAGCCATAGCAACATTTTTCTAGATAATGTCTCCTGAGACAAGGGAAACAAAACTAAAACAAACTATTGAGATTACACTCAAAATAAAAAGCTTCTACAAGCAAACACTCAACAAACTGAAAGATAACCTACTGAGTGGGAGAAGATATTTCCAAATAACATGTTTGATAAAGGATTAGGATCCAAAATATAAACAATCTTATACAACTCGACACCAAAAAATGACGGATAATCCGATTATAAATGGGCAGAAGAAATGAACAGACATTTCTCCAAAGGTATGCAGATGGCCCACAGACACCTGAAAAAATGCTTAGCATCTCTGATCATCAGGGAAATACAATAAAAATCAAATGAGGTATTACCTCACACCTGTCAGAATGACTAAAATTAAAAAAAAAATACGCAAGTAACAATAAGTGTTGATAAGAATGTGGAGAAAAAAGGAACACCTCTGTGGTGTTGGTGGGAATCCAAACTGGGGCAGCCACTATGGAAAACAGTATGGAGGTTCTTCAAAAAAATTAAACATTGAACTACTATATGATTCAGTAATTCTACTATTGGATATTTACCCAAAGAATATGTAAACACTAATTCGTAAAGATATATGCACCCTTATGTTTATTGTAACATTATTTACAATAGCCAAAATATGGAAGCAGCCCAAGCATCCACTGACAAATGAAAGGATAAAGGGCTGTATGTGTGTGTGTGTAATGGAATATCATTTAGCATAAAAAGTAATGATAAATTGTCATTTACAACAACATGGATGGAGCTAGAGAGTATTATATGAAACAAAGTAAGTCAGTCAGAGAAAGATAAATACCATATGATTTCATTCATATGTGGAATTTAAGAAACAAAACAAAGAAACAAAGAAAATAAAAGACACAAACCAAAAAATAGACTCTTAACTCTTGAGACTCTTAACTGATGGTTACCAGAGGGGAGTCTGGTGGGGGGAATGGGTGAAATACATGAATGGGATTAAGGGTACACTTACCCTGATGAGCACTGAGTAATGCATAGAACTGTTGAATCATTATATTGTATGCTTGGAACTAACATAACACTGTATGTTAACTATACTGGATTTTAAAATAAAATTTAAAAATAGAATAAAAAAAAAGGAGGGACAAAAATCATGCAAGCTCATAATCCATATATATTCAAAACTCTCTCTCTGCCAGGCACGCTGCCTTGAAAGAAATAATGCACATAAATTCAGGTAAATCATATTTGGAATTAGAGAAGTTCCTGCTGCTTGGTGAGCTGCAGGAATATTTACAAACATATTCTCTCATGGAATCCTCCCAGTCATCCCATGGAAAAATCTCTCTACTTATTTCAGATGTGTGAAAACGGGACGGGGTTTAATAAACTTACGTAAATGCCAGAGTCTGACCCCAAACCCAGGTCCATCGGACCCAATAACCACCTCTGTCTCCAGCGAAATGTGCCTTTGGGTACCACAGCCCTGCGGAGGAGTATCCCTCCTTGTGGGGTTGATCTTGAATGCCAGTGCTACCCAACAAGAGCAGGATATTCTACTCCTGACCCAGCAGAGTTGGATGGGGAAAAAGGCCTCGATCCCCTTGAGGAAAAGATCTAAAAGGAAGTCATTCCCATTTTCGCTCCTGATGTTGTCCGTAACTGAAGTGATCCTCCATCCCGGTTTGTTGGAGCAGTCTCCTTTTCCTCTGATTGTGTAATTATTAATAGCAAGCGTCCTGTGTGCACAGCAGATCACGTAGTCACTCTGTTCACATCTGTCCTTGTGGCTGGGAGCGGTTTGCTAGCCTCCACTCCCCACTTCCTCCTTATTTAGTTGTAGTGACTTGTTCTCTGGTGCTCTGATCCATAGGCTCTCCCAGATGGAGCTGATTCCTGCCCATTGCCCAATCATCTGCCCTGAGAATCCGCCTTTGAGCTAGGTCACAGCCCCGCCATGGTCAGAGAGAACTGTGGGGTGGCCAGGACTTAGAGTTCAGTATCTACTGTCCCCTGCACACTCACGGAGAGGAGGGCTCGTCATGGCTTCCAGCAGCCACTCCAGTCCTGATTCTCTTTCATCTGGGCTCTTCCACAGTTGACTGGCCTGGAAGAAGATGCTTCCGAAACTTCAGGCTGAGCAAATACACTCCCCACTCTTTTGCCCGTGGGAGCTGCCGTGTGTCTTCAATGGGGCTGATTTATTTCACTCTGTCAAGCCCTTCCAGGGAGGGCATGTGTCCTTGAGCTGCCTCTCTGCTTCCTGCATTCCCTGCTCAGTTTGTGGTTTTGAAATGATAATGAGCTGCTGGTTTTCTTCCCTGGTTTGTAGATTCTTGTTTCTAACAGAGTGAGAGTGTCTCCTGATTCATCATCTTAGAAAAGATGAATGCTATGTGTCCTAACGATACAACATCATCTTGCCAGCTTCCTTGCTCCAACATAACCATCAGCGGATAGATGCTGGGCAGCCCGGATTTATTTTTCACGGCATTCAATCAGGCACGTAACACCATGCACCACATAGAGAATGTCAGTTAGTCGCCGCTCAAGGTGAATTTCTTTCTCCTCAAGGCAATGACACAAAAGTTCCCCAGGGGCAGCCCCTCGCAGACCTGCTTGATTGTATTTTTTTCATAAATGAGCTTTCAGGGGAGCATCAGGCTCCGCTGTGATAGCGAGGCTGGACTGGTGATGGGGTTGGATATCGTCGCCCCATGCTCTCTTCCAGAGCAGCACCGGATTGATTGCATTATTTAGAGCAAGCGCAATCCAGAAAAAGTGAAGTGCTTGACTTTCAGGCTTTTCCTTCAAAAAGGAGAGCTGAAGGCTGAATATTTTACTGAATATTGAGCTCATGATCTGTTCCACATGAACTTCCTTTTGCAGATTGTTCCATGCAACTGCATCCATTCACAAGGCTGAGTGTATGCCCTTGCCAAGATGGCGATCTTCTGTGGGTGGGGAGGCTGGCCACAAGAGTTAAGAAGGAACGTCGGAAGCCCCATAGGCAGCAGTGGTTTCAAACTAGCACTCAGTGGAAACTGGAGGCTTTCTAGGAGTTCAGCAGAGAAACCTGAAAAATAATTTCGGAATGTCTGATATTTCACTTTTCTAGTCATGCCAGTCTTTTGTTTGTTGTTTCTTTTCTTTCTAACCAGACTTGCCAGCGGAATGGTCTCTGATGTCTTAGGTTAATGAAAGTATGAAGGGAATCGAGACCTTCATAAATCAAGTATAATTTGAAAAGAAAAAAACCTTTCCAATATGGATGCATGGTTTTTTAAGTGGTAGCAACATCTAATATTTAGGGATATTCCTAGAAAAAACTTAGATTTCTGAAGTAACTCTTGCAAATATGTAACTAGTAGAACTAGTAACTGAGGGATCTAGCTCCCCAAGTAAGGCTTTGGTTCCCTAGGCAGCTTCTTTCTCTCACCCCCTCTCCTGGGAGAGAGCCCCTTGGACCATAGCGACTTGCTTCGTGGCCCAACAGCATCAGTGATCAGGTGATAGGGGAGGCCAACTATGATGAAGCAGGATGAGGAAGGATAATTCAGGGCTAGTTGCTCCATGCCTTTCTTTCTCTGTTGCATTTCGAGACTCAGTCCTTGACCTGAGTCACCCACTGGAATTCTCCTAGGGGTCAGGCAGAGCGCTGGCATGAATGCAATCAGAATGAAGAAGATCCTCAAAACATCATTTCTGCCACCCTGCTCTGCCCTTCACCAAGGAGGAGTTCTTGCCCAGCAAGGGAAGGCTCTGAGCGTTGCAGTCCAGCTCATGTAAAAATACTGAGGAAGAAGGGCTCTCCAAACTTCTTTTGAGGTTCCTTCCCTTAGACATGATAGTGGCTTGTTCTTGGCTGAAATTCAAAGAAACCTGCAAACTGAAGGAGGAAGCACTTTAAATCACTTTGCAACCCACAGCTTGTCTCTCCTAGTTATATAAGTTTATTGTATTATTTTTAGAATGTTTACTTAAACAGTGTGCAGAGCTGGCCTAGGAAGCTAGCTGAATCTTTTATTAGAACACATCTATGTCTTCTATCATGGGGGCCACTGGCAGGAGACTAAAAATAGTCCACAGAACCCTTTCCTCCACCAGAAGGATTGTTTATTTGCCAGAAGAAGAGAGAAAACAGAAACTCTCACCCCCCTTCACCCTGAATTCCTTCAGAATTGAATGACTGCTTTTCTTCAGAAATAAAAATTCTTTGCCTTTCAATGGGGGGACCAATGGATGGTTGGTAGCCTCCGTTGGTTTCTGCGCAGCTGAAGGTGTCATGAACATTCTCATCATGTCACACACTTGGTCGAGAACTTGAGCGGCTTACCGTTCCTTGTAGGATATGGCACAAATGTCCTGCAGTTGGTATTTGAGTTTTTTTTTAATAAGCTCCACACTCCACCCTCCTAGATTTCCAGCATTACCTGCCAATGTTCCAGAACTTTCAGCTCTAGACTCATCTCTTCAATGCCCCACAATATCCCAGGAGTCTTCCTGTCCCTTTGATCACATTCCTCTTTCTGCTAAAATGTCTGACTTTTCCTGTAAACTGGTCCAGTCCTGCTCATCATTCCAAGAGCGTCACCCCACTCCCCGCACATCCCCTCCCTACCCTCCCGTCCATCACAGCCGAGATCACACCATCTTTCCAGGTTCCTGCCATGTTCCAGTCCACATCAGCCCCCTCTTTCTGACAGTTAGCAAATAAGAGTCTCTCACGGTTATTTATCTTTTTATGTGAGCAAGTTTTATTTTCTTAACATCTTGAAAACTGAGAATAGTGACAGTAGCTTTTAGTCTCTGTATCTGCTACTACAATGGACAAATCATAGGGGCTTCATTCGTGTTTAATTATTGATTTAAGGGGATCCCTGCTCTATTCCCACAGGGCAAGTTCACCATTCTTACCATCTCTACTGGGACCATCCAAACCAGGGACAAGGCTCCCTAGGGTTTCAGTAAAGTAATGTTTGATAAACACTCTTCCCTTGCTAAAATGCTTGCAGAGAGAGGTGGTGGGTATTGTGAAGAGGAAGATCATCTTTATGGTTTTAAAAAAAAAGCTCCTTTGTACAGTGTCCTTCTTGAGTCATAAGAACCTTGAACATATTAAAGGTGCTGAGAAATCCTGCAATAAATAAAACTTTTATTTTGATGAACCTACCATTTACCAAATTTATTTTACCAGAGAACTCCTTCCTTCCTTCATTTCTTCTTTCCTTCCTCCCTCCCTCCCTCTCTCCCTTCCTTCTCTCTTACCTTCCCTCCTTCCTTTCCTTCTTTCTTTCTTTCCTTTTTTCCTCCCTCCCTTCTTCCCTTCCTTTCTCCCTCTTTCCCCTCCTTCTTTTTTCTTTTCTCTTCTCTTCTCCTTCCTCCCTCCCTTCCTCCCTCCCTTCCTTCCTTCCTTCCTTCCTTCCTTCCTTCCTTCCTTCCTTCTTTCCTTCCTTCTTCTCTCTCTCTCCCTTTCTCTCTTTCCCTGAGAAGTAATAACATCTAGCATCCAGAAACACTAGATGTCTTAGTCAGCTCTGGCTTCTATAACAAAATATAGACTGGGTGGCTCAAACAACAGACATTTATTTCTCACAATTCTGGAGACTGAAAGTCTGAGATTGGGGTGCTAACATGGTTAGGTTTTTGGTGAGGGTCCTCTTCCTTGCTTGTAGATGACCAACTTCTCATTATATCCTTACATGGCATAGAGACAGAAGGACAGCCCTGGCCTCTCTTCCTCTTTCTTTAAGGACACTAATCCCACCCTCAAGACCTCATCTAAACCTAATCATTGCCCAGAGGCCCCGCTTCCAAATACCATCACATCAGGTGTTAGGACTTCGAGATATGAATGTGGGGTGGGATGGCGCAGACATTTAGTCTGTCACACAAAGATTCTGTTGAACACAGTTGAGAGTGTCTTCTTCCTACCTGGTTTCCCAGCTAGCTGTCCTCCCTCTACAACACACATTTAATGTTATTTTCCATCTTCGACTCTGTTAAGATTTTTCGGGTAATGTGATTCCGATACACTCCCAAGTGTTTGTTCTTTTGGACAGTTTTCGTGGCTTGCAAACTCCTGCCACTTCTGCTGCTCTGATTTATATCCTTTTAGATTCATCCAAAAAAGGAACAAGAAAATTAGTATTTCTGGTAACTTGGTAAGGAATAGACTGAACCAACAAGACATTTTCTCGTGCCGTTTAGAGATTCTCTGGTCTAACCAGATTTTTCCTTTTTTTTAAATACATGAGTTAACTGAGGACTTGGAAAGTAAGTAATGCATGCACAAGTGAAGGGTAGAGTTGGAATTCAATCCAGGTCTTCTGGCTTCCAGGAAAGTGGACTTCTCCATATACCTCTGAATTTTAGGTTGTGCAGAATCTCCTAGGTCCTAGATTTTCTTTAATCTCTTAAAGTCATCCAAGATTAACCCAAACAGAAAAGATAGTTCTATCACATTTCTTGACTTTTCTGGGTTGCGTCTAATCAGACTCTTCCATTCTTCCCTGCCTGGTATGCTTTTTTATTAGCTTCTGTACTCCCGTCACCCTCCTCTGGGTGCTTTCAAGTCAGTGTCCTTTGAAAAATGTGGCACTTGAGACAAAATCCAGTTCTGCAGATGCAGCTCAACTTGACAAAGTGCAGTAGGGCTCCCCTGCCTCCTTCATCCAGACACACCTTTTCTCTTGCAGCAGAAGAAGGGTGTTAGGTTCTCAGCGGCCCCGGGTATTCTTTTGATCAAGGCCTTGCCTGTCTCCAGACCTGGTCACAACCCTCCAGTCTGGGGTTTTAAGCCCTCCTACCATTCGGCCCCTCTCTAGGTTAATTCATCTCATCTCTTGTTACACTGAGGCTTTTGTCTTCCTGTCAGACGAACCTGCAGCACATTTCCCTACACCTGCTTCTGCTTTGCTCATTCAGATCCCTGTCCTCTGGGCAGTTCTGGGCACTTCATTCAAATCATCCTTTCCTGTTTCTGTCTGCTAAATGGCGACTCTGTCCTTCTTCGGGTCTTTTTTCATATCACATCTTCTCTATGAGAAACTTCTAGACCAATCGCTCCCTATTGGTGTGTTCTTCTCCCTATTTTCCCTCCAAATGTTCAACACTTGGGGAGTATCCTTTGTACACCCTTGTACTGCTCAGTGAATGTTTCCACCACCAGTCCCTCATCTTTCTGTCTCTCTCGAAGCAGTAATGATTGACATGCTGCCATGTACTTACAGATACCCTTGGTCTTCTGGCTCTCCTCAATCTTGTCTAGGAGTGGGCAAGTCTCAGCACCTCCTCATTTTCAGATGACGACAATGAGTCTCAGCCAGGTTTCATAACTTGCTCAAGGTCTAATAAACAGTGCTGTAGGGGGTTCTGATTCAGAGATATGCTCTTCAGGCTTTCCTCATTGGCTGCTAAAATAAAGATTGTATGAGCAGAATGCGAGATCAAAAAAATCCCCCATCTTATGAATAACTTTTTGATTTTGAAATTCTCAGGATGAGGCACCCTCTCTAGCTCCTCTTCAGTGAGCCACTGTGAAGAGGATTTGCTCATCCTGGAAGGTACTTGGACGTCAGTTCTTTTTGTTCTTATCACTTCTCTTTCATTTGGTCACATTTTTGTATTTTTAAATTCCATGTTCTTTGCTTGATAAGTAGCTTTGCATTATATACAAGAATCAAAGTTTTAAAAATACCTGTGAGACGTTCATTGAAAATGAGAATCATTTCACATTGCACCTGTTCTAGCATTTTCTACCACTGAACAGAGGATGTTAAGGTTTAGCTGATGTCTACTGGGAGGGAGGCAAGATAGTGTGAGCATAAAGTGAAGCTAATTGAGAATATTTGGTGAAAAACAATGATTATGAGTCCACCACTACTTTGCCTCACACTATGGCAGTAGATAAGCAATTCAGTGAATGCTTCTGAGTCCTCACTCTGTGCCAGTGTCATTTTAGGGACTGGACAAAAAAGGAGTAAAGAGTACAGATGAGATTCCTGATCCCACAGAACTCATACCCTAAATGTGAGGACAAGCAGTATAAATAAATAAAGGAATGATATATTTCAGATAGTGATAAATTCTAGAAGGAACCAGCATAGATGTGAGGGGACACAGCTTGAAGACAAGGCGTTAGAGAGTGGTAACAAAGGCCAAAGAGGTGGCATCTGAGTTGAGATTTGATTTTTTTTTTTATTTGAATCTTTAACCAAGCAAAGATTGGGGGCTAATTATTCTGAGCAGAAGAATGAGAAGACCTCAAGGGGGGAAGGAGCCATGTTTGAGGTTTAGAAAGAAGACCAGTGATGCTAGTGTATTATCATGAGTGAGGGGAACAAGGATAGGGAACTGCAAGTTTATGTAGGTGCCTTATAGATCATGGGAGCCATTGGAAGCCTTAATGGGGAGGGATGATGTAATCTGATCTACATTTTAGAAATGTCACACTAGTTGCTCTATGTACAAAGGGCATTATTAGTAGGCAGGCATGGAAGCAGTGAGGTTATTCCATTAATATTAATCCAGGTTAGAGATGATGGTAGGTTGCACCAATTATTAAAGATGATAGAAATATAGAGAGATTTAGGTTATGTTTTAGAGATGAAAATGATCTGATAGGCTAACAGTTTTAGCATGGAGGTGACAAAAATGAAATCAAGGATGACTTCTAGCTGCTGATGCTAAAAAGAAATATTTATTAATCCTCTGGAGAGAAGCTAGGCAGAGTTTGAAGTGAACACTGGGATCATGGTTGTAGCATGTGTTGTCTAAGACATTCCTGCTGCTAAGCTCCACCAATGGGAATGTCTCAGACATTTTGAATAAATACTTTAAATGTCTTCTTTGAAATGAAGATTATGTTATTTCATTGTGAGTTTAAATCAGGATCAATTCAGGGGAACATGGTTTTAGTTTAGAAGCAGAAAAAAACTGTTAATGATCGAAGTAAATGATATTCATTGTATAGAATGAGTCCTATACAATGCATTGAAATATACAGTGAGTTGCTTCTCACTAGTGCAGCTCACCCAGAGGCAGAATATGCAGTTTTTACCTCTGGTGGGGAGATTAAGCTTCTTGGCACTGAAAGAGTGACATAGTCCCATTCTAACGTGGGTAGAGAGGAAGCTGATCTGATGTCAGAGGGTAACCAATTGGCTCGTGGTATGACCTAGAATATCAAAAAGACACAACTCTTCTCTGAGTATCTGACCCTGAGTGTTTCAGAGTCTTGTTGTGACATGACTTTCTCTAAGGCTTTCTCATCGTGGTTTTAGCAAGTGTTATGATGCCTTAGAATTAAGGAGGAGGAATTTCTTCCAGAAAATATACGAAGGGGGAGCAGTCTGGTGCTCCTTGTCCTGTTGTATGTATCAGTCAGGATCCTCAGGGAAAAGGCTCAGTACACTGAGCTGGTATTTTTGAAGAATTTCAGTAAAGGGACTATTGATAGCCAGCTATGATACTGAGACCCTCGGAGAGCCGCAGTGGTGGTACAATCTTACAGGTCTACAGAGCAAGGGATGGAAAAAGTGCTGCCAAAGCTTGAATGAGACACGAAATGTTAAAGATGTGTCATTCGATAGAACCTGTAGAAGCCACAGCTACTCCAGAACTGTCCTCCAGCATGGCGGGAACAGATAAAAAATGTTCCCACCTTTCCCCTCCTGCTCTCTGATCATCTGCTAGGGTGTCTCACTGGCTGATCTGCAAAAAGAAAGCAGAAGGTCAAGGATCCAGGTTCAACATCCTGGGGCACACGGCAGGGCAGAGCAGGATACAGGATAGATTTGGGTTTGAAACTACATTTTCCCTTCTACGGTCACTTTTGATTCTATGATTTCATGTTTGTGTTCATTCTTCTACTATTTTGTGTCCTACCATTTACATGCCAAGCACATGTGTAGTTGTAATCACTCCAGGATAGTTGTTGACTGTTGGTTCTGAGGGGCCTGTAGCTAGCCATTTGCCATAGAGTACAACACTTTGTTTCTAAATGGACAGATTGAAAGAAAAACAGTACCAACAAAAAAGCAGATTCCGTTACAAAAAGTTTGGATTCCATTATGAACATTGTCAGAGCACTTTGCTCCTAGCTAATGAGCAATTGATGATGATATGTACAAGGAGGGTGTGGGACCAGCCACAGTTTCTCATGCCTGTTCCATTTCTTCCGCACTAGAGGAAGGTTTCTGGGATTGGATCAGTGAGGACTTAGGGCCGGCAAGGAATGGGAGTGAATGGAGTTTGACCCAACTCAAGAATTAAGAATTCTGCCCCATGTTGCTTATCTTCATTGCTACTTAGCGAGTAGATGCAGCAAAAACCCTCCCAGCCTCTTCCCTCTTATCTGAACTGCACTGTAGTGATTAAACAAATTGTGGATCTAGTCCACATCCTCTTGAATACTTTGAAAACTACACAATACGAGGCCTAATGAAGGTGGCATGCCTCACAATGACTTAGAACTGGAAATATGACTATATCAAATGTCTCCAGAAGGCAAGATTTTAATGGTGGAATAATATGCTGGAACAGAAGAGTAATTTCTCCTCAAATGCTAGGATGAATTATTTATGCTTTGACAACATTATGTGTCTCTAAAGCAGCTTTTAGTTATTCGCCATTCTGGGCTACAGCTGATCCTGCTGCCCGTTCTTGTAATTACATTAACCTCTTGACTTTACATGACAAGCTTTTCCTGTGTGCTGCGATCAATAGCCTATCACTATACCTCTTTAATAGGGCCATAGTTACACTTCAGTTCAGATACAATTAACTCTGTCCCCTCTTTTCTTTCTGGTGGGGCATGAAATAATATTTCTTATTACCCATCTGAAACAAAGGAAGTCATTCTGAAGGAAAAGATACACGTAGAAATATGTGGAGCATATGGGAAGAAATGATTGCAATGATAAACAGACCAGGTGCAAATCCATTTCTGCCAACACATGGGATTAGGAATGCTGGGAGAAGCAGTGGTGGATTTCAGTGGATTTCAAAACCCTAAATTTGTGCAGTGGCTTTTAAACATCTGCTCTTTTAAACTTTTTACTTTCGGTAGGATTAGAAGCACTGGGGACCACCTACTTTCCTACTTAAGCCAGGGCAATTAATTATGGTGTGTATATGTAAATAGAGAAAGCATACTGTTAAATGTTGAAATGAGGTCAGCTGGTGAAATCCTCCTCTTTGACAAAGAGGAATTGAGAGAGGTAAATAGCAGTGATGCGGTTAGAGCCCCTCAGCTCAGGAAAGCAGATTGTGGGTTCAGTCATGTTGGTAGCTTTCATTCAGCCATTGCGGGAGCATTTACACCACAGAAATTGGCAAATGTTACAAACCAGTGCTTTTCCCCACAAAGAACTACTTAAACATTCACCTGTATGTTACTCTATATGTGTGTACACACACACGTGCATACATGTACATATATGTATAATATGTCACACATATATGTTACAATGTGCTATATTATTAGGTATTCATCTATATTTTTCATCGGAAATGGTCTCAGAAAACTTTTCTAGATATTTTTGCGTTTGCATTATTTTTTCTTCTTTGCTTTATAAGACATGAACACACACACACACACACAAGCACACACACCCATAACAGGTATCCACACAGACTTGCAGGGACTTATATTTTTAATTAACCTTCAGATTACACAAACTTCTGAGACTATGCATCACTTGGAGAAACTCAAAGGAAGTTCACGAGAATCAACTCTACAAAGAGGGGCGCAAGGGCCAGAACTGTAACTGGACAGGTTTGGAACACTAAAGGTTTTGGGTATAAACTGAATTCATTTTCCTTCTAATTCTATAATACTGTAGGGAAACAAATTCTCTTACTTTCTTCTGTAACATATTATCAGAACCATATATCTTAGAAATAATAAAATAAAACTATCCATTACCAATAGCAATAATTTAGGACCCATCCAATATTCCCTATAGATAATGCATCTGCTTTAAAATCACCTTAAGAAATAACTGGTGACTGCTTAAATCCTGTCAGACTACTCTAATTTTCTTTTATGACGGTGTCAAACTTGCTATATTGCAGTAAAGTGATCTACATAATATACATGCTTGATGCCTACACATATTACATGATCAGCAAATTTAGTGTAAAAAAATAATATTGCGAGTGGGTGCAGAGTCAGCAGAAGGGAATTACAGTGTAGCTGCCACTGAGAGAAACTAAGAATAGAGAACTTACAACGTCCTAGGACTCGAGCAAGCTCTGTTCCAGTGGGGGAATGAGAGTACCCACATCAACATGTGTTGGAGTGTCAATTAAATAATCAGATATCTGGGTCTCAGTCCTTGACCCATCAAATTGAATCTCTCTAAGTGATTCTTATGCACACTTGAAATTGGGAATTACTGCTACAGGGCTATATTTCCCAAATGAGGGAAGTCTAAGAAATGGGGCACTTTCAGCATGTTCTGAGGTGAAAATGGAACACATTTTCCTTTCTGGTAAAGAGAGGGACACATGAGAGACCCCAAGTATCCTCTGAAGTATCAGGGAGTCACCTCCTCCTCCTCCTGATCTTCTTGTCCCTCTGTGACATCCTTCTCCAAAGTTTGCCAGGGCTCCAAGTTAGTTTGAGGACCAGGCTTTTCAGAAGTGATTTCAAGGCAGTGGAAAGGAAGGGAAGAAGCTTTGGTCTGGGAGACATGGAATCAGCGTGGAAGAACCCATTCTGTTGTGTGGCATTGGATAAATTATTGATTTCTCATGAGTTTAAGGTGTCAGAAATGATACATATCCATTCTTTGTATATCATAGAGTTGTTCTGAGAACTGGGGGAGACATCTGGAATGTTAAAAGTTAACCCCAGGGGGTTGAATATAAAGTCATTCAAGGTTCCCATGACTGAGATCCGGGACTGTGTCACTTGCTCTGAAATGGCCTTTCAAGGAATCTCTATTTTGTGGTGAAAGGTCTAAAGGTCTGAGTGAGAGGCATCCGAACTGGGAGGTAAAGGGAGGCATGAAGAAAGAATTAGTGATGGTCGTTTTAAACACATACATAATGAAAGTTAACAAATTTTGATCACTTACCATAATAAACGCTTTACATAGTGTTTATTACATTTGTTCCCTAAAACACGTTTAATAGGACATACACATACTAGTATAACCACCATTTTCTGATGAAGAAATGGAGTGATTGATTGCATGATTTGCCCAAAGTCACGTGGCTTGCAAATAGGAGCCTGGTTTGACTCCAAAGCTTCAACCATCCAAAGTAGCAGGGGAGTTAGATTAGCCAGTGGGATTAGACTAACCCAGTAGCTGCTGTCATAGCCATCTGTCTTGAGCTGTAGGATCAGATAGTCTTAAAGGTCAGGAAGGATAGCGAGTGAGCAATATAAATACTTCCCTTCCTTCCTGGAATACCCCAGGAACCACAGAATAGAGAAGGTGGGTTTTTAATGTCCAGTAACTTCAAACATAATTTCTTTTTCATTGAGAGTTTTGTAAGAACTAGATTGGACAATGACGATAATTTCAGAATCTGCTTCCCTAGAAGATTTTAAAAACCTTTATTGATTAGAATTATTGTAAATATAATCTGTTCCAAAGGTGAGGAGAGAGATGGGATAGATCATTTTCTTGGGTCTCTCTGATTCATCTAAGTTCTTTTAGTTAATTTTGTGGAGAATAGTTAATGTTTGTGAGGACATATTTAATAAAGTAGTAAAAGTTTATACTCTGCATTAAACTCTAGGGATGCCTCCCTCCCCCGCCCCTACCCCACCTATTATGGGTGGTCTGTAGAAGCCAGCAAAACAAGTCTCCTGATTCATCAGAATGGAGCACACATATTGCAAAAACATTTTGCCTTTCCAATGGGTTTAAATCACAAAGAAACAAAATCTGGACCCTTTCATGTAGATGGAGCTAAAGGGTCTGATATCAGTCTACAAAATAGCACTTCGCCAAAAGGATCCAAATTCTTTCAGATCCAATACAAATTCTCCTGAAACATCTGGATCCATTCCCAGATGAAAAACCTATGGGTTAATGAAATTGCCAGATGTGACTATTTGCCAAAATATGGAGGTGCTTTTGTTAGTGAATCCCTACTTTAGGGGTGGACATGATAGGAGTTGAATTACCATTCTGATCTTATCCTTCTAAACAAAACAACATTTTCAAGCTTCGCAGGCAGATATCACTATTTGAACAATTTACACCAAAAGGGTTTCTCTGCTTCACGGGTAAGGGAGATAAAACCCTGACTTCAAAGCACCTTTCTCGCCTTCAGAATCAATTACCCTGTGTTTTCCTATGGAACTTATTATGCCCTTTCCCACCCATCCTGTGCCCCTATATGCCTCTTGATAGTGAATGTATGTGAATCAAAAGAAATATCTACTTGGGATATCCAAATTCAGAGATGTCTAGTCTGAATCTTGTTTCTTTACCTTAGTTTGTGACCATTATGAAACAATTCCTTTCTGCTCTGCAGAGGCAAATATTTCCTTCCTGGAGGGTGAATCACTCAGAAAATAATAAATCCTACTCTGGTGCTCTTGTTTAATGTTACAGTTCCTTCCTTAATGGGGTTATCTGACCCCGTAACCCCTCTTCCCATTCTAAAAGTACAACCTCAAACCCAAATAAATAATTTCTCCCATCAAAGGGTTCAGAAACAAAATGCTTTCTGAGAAACAATGGACGCAGTGCCTTCAGACTGACTGTACCGAATAAATTCAACACAATCCCTCCAGAACCAAGATGTGAAGACGATAATGCAGACAGACGAACAGCAGTGGACTAAAAAACCGGTTCCTTAGAAGATCCAAGAGCTGCCTTGAATGGACACAGAGAAGGCCCAGCCATATATGAGATTTCAAGGAACCAGAAAATTCCTTATTTTGATCTTTAGTGAGAAAAAAAAAAATGGGAGTAGCTGATAATGACAGCCGACCTGAAGGTAAGCCGACCTATGGTGAGACAGCACTGCCTGTGGTAAGAGAGGGTTGTCTGTGCTGGAAGCCAGAGCAGATGGCTTTCCTGGTGTGGGAGGAGTAGCCCTTTGTCACACTAGGGAGGTTTGCCATGGCTTTGAAGCAAATATGCATAAACTGTACACTGTTGGTTAGATGAGCTCCTGCAGTTTCAGGAATAGGAGTCTCTTTTTAGGATGGAGTTGGTATCAGTACACAAAACAATACCAGAATGAAACCAGGAAAGGCCTGTTTTTCAGGAAAGAGAAGCTGGAAGGCTGTGTCCTGGCCAAAGCTGGGCAGCCTTGAAACAAGGGCCAAGATAATTTGTGGTTCGCAGTACATGATAGCTCTAAGAATGTTTCGTCTCATGGAAGGAAGAAGGCCCTTGCCAGATAATCCAGAAGACTGTGTCCAGCCCCCATGGGCACAATGTCCCCTGAAATTTGTTATGTTTGGATGCAGGGATCTTAAATTCATTTCTCTTGCTCTTTACTCGGTTCATGTTCTTTAAACTTTTTTGACAGGTGGTATTTTCTTGGCCTTTATTTTATTTTTCTGCTTTTCCTGTGTTTTCTGATTTTGTCATGTTGTTGCTTTTTGTGTTAGTTTGGGTTGGAGTTGATTAGAAGTCTCCCTCTCGGATGAAATCTCTAGTGGTAATGCTTACTGGCTGCATTGCATCCTGCACCTTCCTGGCATGTAAAATACAGGGTAGTGTGTGAATTTTCCTGTTCTTAGTTGGATACTTTAAACCTCTAAGGGACAGATCTCCCAGAAAGAAAAATAAATCTTGATAGGATTCATCACTTAGCCTAGCATCTAGTTTATTCTACTTAATCATTAGCTGTACCTTAAACTGGAGGCCCAGATATTTCTTCCATCCTCAGTCTGATATTCAAACAAGACAATAATGCCTTCTTACATTGATCTAAAGTATTTGGAGATCTTCAGATGAAAATAATTCAAGACTAAATACACTGCATTTTCCTCCCTTACCTCAGATCAAAGCAGCTCATCCTTCCATTTCTTTTCTCTGTTTTTCTCTCTTCTTTGCCTGGACACTTCTTATATACTTCAAAAATTGAAGTTTGGTCTTTTCATATTCTTAAAATGCTAAATGTTCCTTGGAGGACTTCATATAAAGAACAAGTCATCTTTCTTTAGGAACATGGATAATCATTTTCTATTCAGACAGCTGTCTCAAAAGACCTTGCCATTACATACTTTGTAAATTGAAGAAATAACATTTCTATGAAAATAAATGACCAAAGCCACTTCAGAAAGCAGAAAACTTCAAACAACTTGGTAATTTGTAGACCCCTCTGACATCCCAAGTGTATAATGGATTTGCAAAGACATTGAAGATTAAGTAAGTTGACTATGATGTCACAACTCTATTTTAACATTTTTCCTTTAAAATCTTTATTTTTTTGGAAAATATATTTGCTGATAAATAGTCCCTGAGAAGCCGCTGTGGTTTCCATCTCTGTCCCAGGTAACCCATCTGTCCAAAATATGCAGTTGATAAAATCCACAGGCTGAAGGCTGGACTTAGCCCTTGTGGGTCATAGAGTCCTATTAAAAAAAAAAAAAAAAAAGAAAAAAAGAAAAGAAAAAGAAAAAGGAAAAGAAAAAGAAAAAAAAAAAAAGACTTAAGTACCAAAAACTAACTTCAGATAGTCTGGGAGGTTCCTTGGAATAATATCCGGAAAAGGTATTTTCTGCTCATATTGTAGGCATTAGAAAAAAAATAATCTGTGGTATATCCAAAAGTGAACCATTTGAGGTTTCTGTTCCGGTGATGGGGCCATTTTATTGAGTACTGTCACCTGCACTGAATTTATGGGCACTCGCAGAGACCCAGGGACTGTAAATTCTGAGGCCTGCTTATTAGAACCCAAGCGCATTTGACAATGCACATAATTAATGATCATTTGCTAAAAGTATTTTGGGAATTTTATTCAAACAAAGTAAAAAAGAAACACATTAAATATTAGTCCTGTTATATATTATGGGACATTATATCCATTTGTGTGTCCATTAATCATTTAGCTATGAATACTTAAGAAGAGCAAGAAAGTGATACCCTATGTACACTCTGAGATAATATTGTCTTAGTATTTGATTACAGGCAGAGCGTCCTTAATGGACAGACTCATGCTCCATATCCAATGTCCAGTTGGAGCTGGGGCACTAAGAAATGGTAACAGGAGGATGTTAGGCCAGGATCACCCAGAGTTCAGGAGTGTGAAATTAGTGATGAAATAAGACTTTTACTGGCCCCTGTCAGAAGACTCTCTTTGTCCCTTTTACTGTCCTGCTTTCATGTGATTGGCTTTGTCATCCCAGTCTGAGTGTTTATGTTTGTGTGTGTGTGTGTGTGTGTTTGTCTGTGTATACTCTTTTTTTTTTTGGTTGGGGGAAGCTATTAAAAATACTTGGCCTGGTTTAACTATCTTTTCATTGGGTCAAAGAAAAGAGGAGATCAGTGGCTGTTTCTGTGGGAGCTGGAGGAATAAACCTGACAGTTAAAACAAATACAAGATTTATTCTCTTTGAACCGCTACAAAAAGTCATTGCAATTTGAGTTAAACCAGAGCTAGGTCTTTGTCTTCATACATAGGGTAAGGTGGAAAATTAAAAAAACAAAGCAAAACAAAATAGAACCAAAAAAAAAAAAAAGAAGAAGAAGAAAGAAAGAAAAAGAAAAAGGAAGGAGGAGTAGTAGGAGGAGAAAATGGAATGAAATATGCCTGGGAAATGGAGATACCCAACAGAGGCTTTGTGAAGTGATGAGAAGAATCAAGTGCTTTAAGTGCTGACCGCCACAGACATGTCATGTGATTTGGCACAAAGCACTTAAACTTCCTGGCCTCAGCGTAGAATTCTAAAAAATGAAGGAAAATCATTAAAATCACTAAGGACTTCCTAATTGCAAATATTTATTATTCTAAATGAACATTTTCAGGAAACACACACACACACACACACACACACACACACAAAGTGGATTTTTTTTTTTTTTTTTTGGTCCAAATGATCCATATAATTTTTTGTGTGTGGGTCTGGTCAGTAGACACAGGCATGCTATGTCTAGCTGCCACTGTATATCACTTCATGGTACAAAGTCTAAGCACTTATTGCCTGCCTGGGAAAGAAAAAGGGTCTAAAAGAAAATTATTTAAGGTCATACAAGCAAGCTGTAAGAAACCTTTAAAAATACATTTTAAAAAATTGAACTGGATGCAGATCGTTAGGTTTGGCTGAGGAAGACAAAGGATTTCAAATATTTGTTAAGACAAGTTAGAGTTTATGACAACTTCTATGAGGATTGTTGATATTTCTTGTTAGTTTCTGCATGCCAATAGTGAGAAATTTGGAACTCAGAATGGCCAACCCAAATGTTAATTTTATCTACCATAAGTACTTTAATGTATGGTGATTTAGATATAATTGTTCAAATGAAAGTTATAAGAGTTAAGCTATACCATTTTATTTTTTAATTTTTAAAAATTTTATTTATTTTTAAAGATTTTATTGATTTATTTGAATGAGAAACAGAGAAAGAGAGAGCACACGAGTGAGGGGGGAGCAGAGGGAGAAGCAGACTCCCTGCTGAGCACGGAGTGGGGCTTGATCCTGGGACTCTGGGATCATGACCTGAGCCAAAGGCAGACGCTTAACTGACTGAGCTACCCAGGTGCCCAAGCTATACCATTTTAAAAATTTAAATGTAGTAACAAGTAAAGAGGTCATCTTGTCTAGTTTCATACTGGTTCCTTGAAGAGAATCTATCTATCATATATCAATCTATTATCAATCATCTACCTATCAGTAACTCTCATCAACTATCTATCATCTATTGTCATTTATCTATTTATCTATCACTTATCTATCATTTATAGATATCTATCTATAGATATCTATTATAGATATCTATCATTTATCTATCTATCATTTATCTATTATCTATCAATCATCTATCTACCTGTCTGTCATCTATCATCCACCTATCTATTATCTATTTATCTACCTACCTACCCATTTATCTATCAATATCTGCCAGTGTTCTTCCTTGGATCTTAAGCTTCTCGTCATAGTGTTAATTAATCTAATTGGTAGACCAACTAGAGCTTGTTTCATTCTTAATTCTGAAATGTAGGCCATCTTTGGTTTAGAGAAATTCTTTCACTTTTCATGGCTGTCCAGAGCTCACAATAAATACAATGTGAAGAGAGATGAAAACTGTATTTCAAATCAACACATACCCATGGTTATGAGATCTTGAATCCACTTTCACTTGTAAATTAAACATTTCATGAAAGATGCTTAGAAAAAAAATCATGTGCCTAGAAAATGGCATCTTTGAAAAGAATATTCTCACAACATGTCTTTTTCATGTTCAGCCAAGTTGAATGGAAAAAAAAAAATGGGTCAATCACACGTTGTGTTTTGAGTTACAAAGGATTCTTTGGGGGTGGAGTAAATGGCACTTACCTGTATCAGAAGTTGGCAGATGAACCAACAGCGGAGCCTTTTCTTCTCCAGAGAAGTATTAAAGTTTTACTCTCAATTGCACCTGCATAAAAGACAAGGTGGGGTGGGGGTGGTGAGGCACAATGTGTTTTAAATAATGCAGCCCAAGTCATTTTGGGCAGTTAGAGATTTATAACAGAAGACAGCCAGGAAATTTCTCTGTTGGTTTGGTTGGAAAAAATCCACTTTCCAATTTTTGTTAGTCTGTTTCCATCTCTTAGACACCAAAAAGGCACCGAGAGGAAGCAACTAGGTCAACTGATTAGAGCGGGGGAAAATGTTAACATCTGTCAAATCTGTATGGTGGGTAGGTATATGGCCATTTGTTACATTGATCTCTAGGTCTTTCTGAATATTTGAGAATTTTCGTAATTAAATAAAATGAGTATGTGTTTGGAATTAAACCTTGTGTTTTAAATCCCCATGACCTTATTTTCTAGCTATTGTGGGCTTGGAGCAGTTATTTAATTTCTCAGAGCCTCAGCTCCCTCATTAACATAATATGTACAGTAATACCTACCATGTGGGTTGACCTGGAGATCCCAGATAATGAATACAGTGCCTGACAAGTGGCTGTTTTTTTCTATTGGTAGCAGTTGGAACCCAATTCTAAACCAAAACTCAGCTGAGAGAAACAATATCCAGGGAAAATTTCTTAGAAGTTATGCACTGCATAACTAGATTTTGTATTTACTTCTGGTTTAAGTCAGATCACTAAAGATCTGTGTGTCTGCACCATATCATTCATACTGGGCCTCCATCAGGATGTTTACACTTCATTGTCCTTGGGAGAGATGTCATAGGCTTTCAGTGGGGAACAAATGCTAGTAGTAAATGTCGGCACACTCCCTGTTAAGGGTATTATGGGGGTGTGGTTTACTACATGAGAGGACTCTTCAGTAGCCCCCATGAAAGACATCTTATCTTAACTTCTCAAATAATTGTTTCTTTGGAGTAACTTCTTCTTCTTTTTTAAATGCTATGAATTGTTAAAATGTTGAGTTTACCTTTTAGGACTGGTAGCTAAGAAACTGCAAGCCAAATCAGTAATCTACCCTGAACAGTCCTATGGGCTCTTATGGTACAAAACTTTGCATTTACTTTATTCCAAGCCCATTTTTATTTCTCTACTCTTGTTCTTCTGACTTTTTTTTTTTTACTTATTTAAATTTATGTCCTATTGTTGTATTTTGGGTGTTCTTATAAGTCATCTTAAGTTCTTTGGTCTAACAGATAGCCAGGGTGGCACATAAATAAATCAACAAATAGTATATTATAATCATTATTATTAATAATAATAGTAGAAGTACAAGGTGTAACTACAAAGAGAGAATGAAGACAGTAAATATTTCAGAAGAAGATGACTAATATCACAAGAAGGATAAATATTCTTAAATGGATAAAAATAATTCTTTTATATAATGGGTTCATCAAGAAACATAGTTAATTCAAAAAATATTTATGGAGTACATGATATGTGCCAGGCACTACTACTGCTATAGTGATAAGACCATGGTGATCATTTCAGAATACCTTGCAGAGTACAGGAAATTGGTTTAGAAATTGGAATTTGGGAGTAAGTATGACACAGGCGCATGGGTGTAGAAAATGGGAGAGAAGAACTGTTGGATTGTTATGTTGTTTTGTAAGGAAAAGGGACTAATGAAAACACAAAATGAAAAAAAGGCAGAAGTTCTGTTGCTGGAAGGCAGAGAAATGGTGCTGGGCAGGGTTGAATAACGAACGTCTAAGCCAAAGGCCATGTCTGCAGTGTGGTCAAAGGAACTTTGCTAAGGATTGTTGTCTCTGTGTACATTTTAGGAAGGGAGCTGGGGAGACTAGTTGAAGGGCAAAATCTTGGCTAAAAATGGGTATCTCCAGTTCCTAGTTGTTGAATCTCTTTTCATGGACACTGAAGACATGGCAGCCAATTTATAGCAGAGGTGATGTATAAGACTCTGGGGTCAGTGATATCTGGCTTTTTCTCTAGTACTTTTTTACCACTTACATAGGAGCTGGAGAATGATTACAAAGGTCTTAATGTAGCTTTTATCATGCAAACTGAGAGCGGAGTGCTTTATGGTATTTCTTAGTCTACAGTTGTCTCAAACATCCCCTTACACCATCGTGTATATACTTCTTAGAAGACTTATTTTTATTCTAGATCTTGGTCGATCTCTGATACCTTTTCAGATGACCTGGGACAATTTCAGAGTATACTGGGCCCCAGAAAAAGATCACAGTCAAAAGCCAGGAAAAAAAATTCTCATGTTTTATAGAGAGTATTGTCATTGGCAGAACTCATTTACTATTATAAATAATATAGTCTGTCCTGGCTCAAGGTATAAATGCAGTCACCTCTATGTTTTTTTAAATAAACACTTGCTTCTCTGTTTACCCAAACTAATCACATGAAATATAGTATGTTCTTTATGGAATCTACTACCTCAAAATTGTCCAAGAACACTAGGGTATATTTGGTCAAAGGAACACTAAGGTATATTTAGGGAATATATACTAGGGTATATTCTTACAGTGCTAAAGAAAGTAGAAAGCAGAGAAGGAGGAGGAGAAACAAGAAGAGATGAAGAGGAATTGAGAACAGGATCAGCCCACCACTATTGTTACTTCTTGCTACCTCAGAGTATTTTCTTTCAAGACCAGACATACACATCGCAAGATAAAGCTTTCCTACTGCTATTGGGAAACCTTGCTTCCTTTGTCGTCTCCCTGGACACAGAAGTGACCCTCTTTTGGTATGGTTATAGTACTCCTTCTCTTATACTTCCTTGCTTCACCATTGTACCCAAAGCTTATCATTATATTAGCTTGACATTCCCACTCTTCCCTGATGCTGACTCTTAAGTATTTCCTGACTGCATCCCAACATCTCTGTGACATCATATCCCTGTGAGAAGGCTTGTGGGTCTTAGATTTCCTCTCCCAGAGACCCTGGGCTCTTTATGCAAATTGATCTGCACCTCCACAAAGACCAGCTTTTCTTATCAGAGGTCTCAAGGAAAGGCAGTCTTGACCGAGCCCTGGAAGACTTTGTTACACCTTTTATTCCAGACAATGGAAATCTATCCACCCTATGTTTGTACAACTTCAAGTCAGACATTTAAGAGATTTCTTGAATAAGGAAGGCTTACTCTAAGTTGATTTGGTCTCCACCTCTGGAAGTAAGAGAGGCTGACGTAGTTTCTACCATCTGTCTTATTTAGTATCCATATCTTGTAACATAATCCAGAGAGGCAACCAGTATTATTTTTGTCCATCTCATGGATGTGGAAACTGAGGATGTGTTTTAAGTCACACACTGATACATTTGACATCTCAGCGCAGCGGCATTAGTTAAAAAGCAGAGGTCTCAACAATGCAGGGAATTATAGAGATATAAATAGTATCAAGTAATAGAGAATGTATGCTGGTTAGATACTTTTGTATTAATGGAATATTTAATTAATATGCATATGGATATGTTTTTATATAAATATGTTTTACAGTAGTAGAATACAAAAAAAAAGGAGAATTTGTTTTGGAAACATTCTTGAAACAAGATCTTGCTCTTTGTAGTAAAAGCAATGAGAAATTATAACAATAAACTAATGGGGTTTTTTTGGAGTCCTTTGAGTCAGTTTTTGCAGACAGAAAGATTAAGAGAAGAAGGATCTCAGAGACTTTCTAGATAGTGAAACATTGAGTCCATGTGACATGAAATATAGCAGAAACTACAGCTAGAAATAATAGTCTCTTTCCCTGTCTCCTAATGTTGATGGCTTAATACTCAGTTTTTACAGCAGAACTGCAGTTTTTCCCTGTGAACCAATGAAACCACAAACCTTATATAAGTGAGGGAGATTCTATAGATAATACTTAAGTCCCTTTTGAGATTAGGTGATTAGGTGAGAGGAGGCAGGGTTTGGCCATATCAGAACAAATCAAGGCTGCCTGTAAAGACAACATACTGGGGGTGTGTTGGGAAAAGGGTGGAAAGAGGGAACTGTGGAGAAAGAGCAAGGCCCATGGGAGATCCTGGGGATGTACCAAAGTAGGTTGTATATCCTTTTTTAGGTCTAAAGTAGTCACATCTGAAATATAAAGGATCAAGGTCTATATCCAAGTGAATCAATCTAACAGTTCAGGAAATCAACAAAAGCAAGGACAGAAGTTCACCCTGGAATGAAATGGCCATAGATGTAATTATAGTCAGATAAACTGAAAGCTGCATTAAGAACCCAATGGGTACTTAACATATTATTCTTATCAGCTGCTTTGTGACTCTCTTGGAGCTGGTAGCATGGTCTTAAGAGACACAGTGATGGTCACCATTTGACTATGACTCAGGTTGTATTCTTTTACTCTGTCCTTTTTATCCTCCCAGATTCCAGAGAACCCTCATCAATGCTTCAAACACGAGAACTGCCAAAAAGTAAAGAATAGATTAGAAAAGACTTGACTAGAGAATACAGATGAAACATCAAAGAGCATTCAACATTTAACTGTCCTCAGAAGAATTCTCACAGTTGCTGAGCCAAATGCCAAATGGGACACTATATTATAGAAGGAAATTTACTTAATGGCAAATATTTATCAAGCATGTAGTATGTGCTAGGCCCTGTGCTCAACATTTTATACGATGAGGAAGAAAAGAGACAAAATCCTTGACTAACAGAGCTTATAGTCTAGAGAAAAAGTTCATATAAGAAATGAATAAAGCCATCAAATTATGAAAAATGTTATAAAAGAAAGACCAGGATATTCTGAGAGTAATAAGAACATGAATTTGTTTGGGGTAATCTTACAAGGAGTAGTTTCAAAGTTAAGGCTTAAACTTGACAGAGAGAAAGATGAGTTACCCAGGTCAAGGAAGGGTATTCCAACCAAAGAAAACAGATCAGACAAAGACCCTGGGACAGGAAAATGCTTGCTGTTATCTTAGGAACCCGAAGAAATCCTCTTTGGCTGGTGGCCAGGAGAATGGCATGAGATAAAGCTCTAGAAATTCTGGAACCAGATCATGTGGGGTTTGTAGGCCATTTTGAATGGTTTAAAGAAAGGAAGTGAAGTAGTTTTACTTGCATTTTATAAAGATCACTGTCAGCCCAGTGGAGAAAAGAAAGAACAGAAGCCATCAGACCAGTTCTGAGACTATGATGATGAAAAAGATGATGGTGGCTTGCACTAAGCTGAGTGCAGTTGCGATAGAAAGAATTGAATTGATTTGAAATACATCTTGGAGTTAGAATCTACATAATCCACCCAGAGTGCTAAATTTAGAGGACAGGGAGAAAATGATAGAGATGATAAAGGAGATTGAGAAATACCAGTCAGAGAGGTAGGAAGGAAGTTGAGAGACAGATGCAGTAGAAATGATGAGAAATTGGTTCAAGAATCAGGAATGATCAGAAATTTAGAAAGATGATATTTATTTATTTATTTATATTTTAAAAATATTTATATATATATATATATATTTTATTTGAGAGAGAGATAGAGAGCATGAGCGGGGCAGGGTGGGGGGCAGAAGGAGAGAGAATCTTAAGCACATTCCCCACTGAGTGGGGAGAAGGGAGACTCATATGGGACTTGATCTCATGACTCTGAGATCATGACCTGAGCTGAAACCGAGTTTGATACTTAACTGACTATACCACCGTCACCTAGGTGCCCCAGAAAGATGATATTTAAAATCATTTTTGGGATGTGTACAATTAGAGGTCATCTGTGACCTTGGCAAGAGTAGGTTCATGGAGAGGTTGTGGTAGAGGATAGCATTTTAACCAGAGTCACAAAAATGGCAAGAGAGAAAGTAAAGACAGGAGGTGAAACAGAAGCTTATACCAAGTTTGGCTTCCCTTTATATATAAGAGTTCCTCAGTTGATATCTAGAAGGTCAAAGTGATGTGTCCAGTTGACCCCATTGAGCAGAAGGCGATCGAGGTGGACATGCTCCAATCTTAGATTCTGTAGCCCAGTGAAGAGGGCTATCCTTCGTGTGACCAAATAATACCAAAATATCCAATATAGTAGTCACTAGCCACATGTGTCTATTTAAATTTAAATTAATTAAAATGAAATAAAATTTTATAATTTAGCTCCTTGATTGTACTAGCTATATTTCAGGTGTTCAAGAACCATGCATTTCCAGTCGCTACCATAATGAATAACAGAAGGTATAGAACATTTCCATCAGAACAGAAAGTTTCACTGAACAGCTCTGATGTAATTTATCATTTGCATTTGGGCACTTTGAAAGTGAGTGACTCATCATCATACCAAGACAATAAGTTTGAACCATGACTATCTTGGGAAAACCAGAGCATATGGACACCTTCGCTAGATTGACCATTTTAAGAACTTTATTTCAGGTCTTTAGCTGGCAAGACACGAGTAAAGCAAATGGTCTCAATGTCTCCAAGCCTACAGGTAGGTGAGTAGATAGCCTCTAATCATATCTTCTGATGAGTCTCACTTTCTGACTGTCATGCCCTTGTGTAATTCTCACATCTTGAGTGTGGGCTAGACCTATTGACTCACTTCTAGCAAACAGAAATTGGCTAAAGTGATAGGATGTCATTTCCTAGATTAGGTTACAAAAAGACCATAAATTTCATCTTAAATGTTCTTGCTTGCTGGCATGCTGTGGTAGGTCTCTGGCCAATGAACTGAGGCCCTCAGTCCAGCAATTACCAAGGAACTGAGGACTGTCGGAATAGGTGAATAAGCTTGGTAGCGGACTCTCCCCCAGTCAAACCTCAGATAAGACTGAATCTGCAGCCAACAGTTTTCAACCTCTTGAGAGACTTTGAGTCGGAGGCAGCCAGCTAAGCCACATGTGGATTCCTGACATACAGGAGCTTGGAGATAATATATGTTTTCTGTTTTACAGTACTACATTTCTTGGTAATTTGTTACACAGCCTTAGATAACTGGTATATCTAGGCTATTCAATGGGTCATTTTAACAAAATATTAAGGAGATAGATGTTGATATGTAAGCATTTCACCTCATTGCTCATCTCTCCCAGACTCAATTCCTCTTTCTCTCTTGTCTTCTACAATTTAGGAAGGCCAGCATGTAACTTGATTGAACCACAATAAGCCGTCAATGTACATTTGCTGATTACATAAAACAATGAATAAAAAAATAACATAAGGCAGGAAAAATTGTTCTCCTTCCACCCATCTACAGTAGATGACTAATCTTTGACTTGAGAGAAGAACACCTCTTCAGCATAAGCAAAAACGTCCAGATAACTCTGGAAAGGAATTTAAACTGAAAGCAATTAATTTTCTTGTGTTGTCTGTTTTCTTCCCTCTGACATGTGTTTTATTCTTTCACTCACCACGGTTCTGTGTATATTGGTAGCCATGGACATTTGAATTGTGAGTACAGGTCTTTCACTCCACTTCCTTAGTGTCTACTAAATGAGAGTGTTAGTGAACAATACCTTTTGTCTGCACCTTGATGCCAAATCACCCATAATAACTCAGTAAACCTTGATGGAATTCTAGTTCGAGTAAGAGCATCTCCAACAACTGTAGCATATACATTATCTCTATGACAATGAGAGTAAGTCTGTGCTGTCTTAAATATTCCTTTGCCACACTAACAAAAGCCTAGGAAATCTTGATGAAAGCCATTAGAACAGAGGTTGGATAATTTCATGAACCCATGGGGTGCTATTGGCAAAATTGTTCCCCAAAACCATTTTTGTAAAGAAGAAAGATGTAAATAGTGTGAAAATGAATTCAGAAGCCGAAGACTGAAATGTTGAGAGGCTTATAATTAACATTCAGTGAGTGAGTGTACACAGGCATCCCAAGCGCATTCAATGTGAATATAACCAGGACTTAGGATAAAGGTAGACTTAAAGTACCATTGGATCAAAGATAAGTAGACATTCCAAGCAAGGACAATAAAACGCGCCAAGAGGAAGAAAAACATTTACGATTCTACTGAGAAAAATAATCAGCAGTCATCTGATGAGGTCAGGACAATGAACACCTAGTCTAACAATGATGGCTTGAATGACTGAGAAAATTAACCACCTACTTCTATTACTTCAGGGACAGCACAATTGCCATAGCTGGCATCATAAAAACAACATTTCAAACAGAGGTTCACAAAATGTTTTTTGTTAGGAACCCTCTCGGCTTCTGAATGAAAATCCCTGAGCTACCTTCTATTTTGCAAATGTAAGTGTCCTTTTGGCACACTTCCTTTCTGCTCTGTATGGATGAGGAAGCTCAGTGACTTAGAAAAGCCCTGGGGAATATGCATGAAATGTCTCCAGGAATTGTAGATTCCCCATTCTGGGGAAAATGAATTTTTTTTTTTTAACTGAACAATTCGAGACAGGCCTTCATGAAACTGGGAAAGATAATTTATATAAAGTGTAGTAATATGATTCAAAAATAGTTTGATGATCATCACTGTAAATTCAGGGTGAGAGATAGTACCAGGAATGTTAGAGGACCACATGATACCTCAATACTAATTTTGAAGTGGCCTAGTAGGGAAGAAGATGGGAAATTCACTTGAGGTGGAAAAAGGGGAAATCCATGGATTTCTCTGGTTCACTGAAAACTCTGGATATTGATCAAGGGTTTTCTCTACTATACGCTAAAACATTCCTATCCCATCCTGCTTTATCTTTTTCTGGATTAGTTGGCTAAACTTTTCTTTCTTGTCTAGTTAAGTATATTCTTCTGTTAACCTCTTTCTCAAGAGGAAACATTTTCCATGAATTGTAACCTCTCTCTTGTAGTCTTGTTCTAGATTCCAGTGATCCTTGAGCTAAAATGGCCTTGTTGGCTAGTGCCCTCAAATGAGTAACTAACTTACTTTTGGTATGGGTGCATACATCTGTGCCTTTTGTCCTTGCTAAACTAAACTGTAAGCTCCCAAGAGGGCAGGAAGTGTGATTTATGTTTTTGGTGCTCACCTTCTTCACCATTATCCTATTTAAATACTACAAACACACTGGGCTATGTGACCATGATGGCTTATCTACTGATGGAGCTCCCCAGGCAAAGTGAGTCTCTTCAGAGAGAATGTCAATGACATCAAGGTTGGAGGAGAATACATTTGAAATGAATGTGATTTATAGTTGTGGTTTAAGCTTTAGAGTGCAATAAAGGCAACCCTACTCTGAGTTGCTGGTTTGGAAGTACTGAGGATATAGAGTTGTCTTTATGAGCACGCAGTAGTTATGGGAGGAAATTGTGATGATTAATAGCTTATAATAACTGGATGCAACCCTTCAGAAAGATAAACATTTAGACTGAATAAATATTGAGTAGTTACTATCTGCCAAGCACCACCATATTTTACCCTTGGAAACATCATACTAGGATATCATTAGCCTTATTCACAAATGAGGAAGGTGGGGTCTGAGCAGAGCCCAGAGAGGGTAGGTTAAAGAAACTACCTTCCTTGGAAAGCAGGCCTCTTGACTTCAGCTATAGTTGGTCACAGTTCATGTGGGGTGCTGAATTTTCCAAGAGAAATATTTTTCCATGCTTTCAAGTTGCAAAATAAAAAAAGAGGCATATATTTAATTCTAAAACATTCTTTCTCATATCACATTGGTCATGAGTTTCACTATCGATCAAAACCAAATATCTGGAAATAAATATTGATATATTTGAAACAAAGAAACAAATTGGCAATTCAAAAATTAAAGATAGCACTACTTATCTTTTGATGTTCTTACTCAGTCAAACAAACAAATACCTATGAATATTATTTATCATGAATAGAACTGTTTGGAAGAATATTTCAAGGCTACTTATAGTGGACGCCTGGCGTTTTTTGCAGGAGAGTTGCTCAACAGAAGAACCTCCTTCTGGTTTTGCTGAGTCTCTGCTGTATAGCCCTTGCTGGGAAGCTGAGTCACTTCTTTACTACAGAATATGCTCAATTTGTCCCCCATGCCCTGGAGGCCAGATGGAGGGATGGGCACAGGACCTAGGCTCAGCTGGCCTGACCCTGTAGCCCAAGATTTTGAAAGTTGAGTGGGTGATCTTGCACTGAGATGATATAGCCCAGGAGAAGTGGTGGACACCTTGGAGTCTATAGTCAGCAGTGACAGTAGTGACAATGTTCATCTCCTACTATTTTTCATCCATAACCTCCTTTACCTCCTTCCTGTTTTCTAATCCTGATACTATAGCCTCTCCTCTCAGTTCATTTAGCAGGTACCCTTCTGCATCAGAAGAGCTCAGATTAACTTGAGCAGTGGTCTGTGCTTGCAACCAACAGCATAGTCATGTGATAGCACATTAGGATAACATCTAAACCATACAAACCATAGGACTAATGGAAATGATTAAGTTAATCTTTATTTCTTTAATTTTTACCAGGGACATGTGGATTGTTTTCAAAACAGTGATTCACAACTCAAACAGATTCTTTTAGGTGCTCAGGGTTAATGACCATTGTCAGAATGAATGAAACATTTGGTATCTGGGCTAATGCTGGGCCTAGAGATGTTGGATGTTTTCCCAGGGTGGGGCCCAGAAACACAAGGTGCACAAAGTCGAGACACAGAGAGATGCAATAGGAAACACACAGGCTTTGCAACCATTTCCACCTGCACCACCAGCTGTGCGATCCCTACGATTACCCAGCTTCTCTAGTTTTACTATCCTCATATGTTCACTGGGGAAAAGCCCACATACTCTTTTAGTTGTAATAATAATTTGTGAGCCTGAAGCACCTGGTAGATACACAAAGACATGTGGGCCAAGCCATTTCCTCTTCTGTTACAACTTCTCTTAATTTCTGTATGTGGTGGAAACCATAGCCTATACAGAGGGGATAATAAAGGAAAAGATCACTCAAGGAGTTGTCTGTCAAAAAACCAGGGGAAACATTACATGTACAAATGTGTGTGTGTGTGGCTACTGAGATTTGTATAACCAATATTTATAACTTAGATTATTTAAGAGTAATCCCAGAGGTCCATGACATGAAATACTTTGTAGTTTTGATAAAGCATATAAATGTTTGAACTGTATTCTGCAAAGGTGGTGAAAGAGAGCAAATCACTTAGCTAGTGAATAAGCCCGGCTGACTTCCCCAGTATTAACAGTGCAGCTCATCTCTCTTGTTTTCTAGTAACTTCTCCTATTTATTGAAATTCTCATCAAGTGATCAAATTACAGTTTCCTTGTGGGAGGAGACCTCCAGAAGAGAAGGGGTACAGGTGATGCAAAGCAAGAGAGTGAAGAAATGCAAGGGAAAAAAAAAAAGAAACTGATTTTTCTTTTTCTTTTTTAAAAAGTTTTTATTTATTTAAGTAATCTCTATACCCAACATGAGGCTTGAACTCACAACCCCAAGACCGAGTCACATGTTCCTCTGACTGAGATAGCCAGGAGCCCTAAACCAACCTGATCTGTTTAAAGAACAGATACCTTAGAGTTAACTCTGACCTCAGCAATGGCTTGGCTTGGGGTGGGTGAACTTCCCCACTTACTCTCCATAGAAGTACAGCATAGGGCTGGATGAAAACATTTTAGCGATTGCTTCGGCTGGGTCAACACTGTTTGTCAAGTGAGAGAATATTAAAAGGCTGAGAGGTCATTTAACATTTTTATTCACATCTCATTGCAGTTTGTGTTTGGAATTATTTGCTGTCATAGTACCAGAGAACTTGTTGGTTGGCAAAAGTTCATGAACAGTGGAGATATATATATATATATATATATATATATATATATATATATATATTTATATATTTCCCCCCCCCCGTCAGGGGTAGAATTTAATATAATGTTAAGGGGTCAGAATTTTACAAGGAAAAAAACAAGTCTATATGATAATGGGTTGATTGTCTCCCCAGAAATTTCAAGAACAGTTTTCAGAGAATGATCAAATCACAAAACCATGGAGCACCCCAACACATCTCTAGTTATTTCACACGATAATTTTAAATTAACATTCTAAATTGTGTTTAAAATTCCGGCGACACTTCTGTGGATGTGAACTTTAGAAAGCTGGCTATTAGATCAGATCAACCGGGCATGATATAATCCATGAGATGGGGGTAAGGGGTATGGGTGAGTGGAGGGGAGGTAGGGTCGTTTAGCTGATCGCCACTTGAGGACATCCTTTGATTTGGAATACATGATTATTGGTACTAAGGGAGTTAAGGTAATGTGTCCCTTCTGTGCTTCTCCACCCTGGATGGCTCAGGTCTACAAAGGAGTGTTTGACAGGAAAATAAAGCAAGAAGGCTTATGACGGTCAATCAGAAAATGCCTGTAGCTCTTGCCTTAGTGAATTTCAGTTTGCACTGATACGAGCTGCCTGAAAACATGGCTTCAGTTCTTAAGTAGGATTTTCAATGATACCGTGTTTTAAGGAAGGTGCAGCCATTATGCTGTCTCTTGATGGATAAAAAATGTTTCTTCCATAGTCTCTATAATTAACATTATATTGCTTTATTTCCTCACTTGGAAGAACACATTATTTTTAAGGGTTATTTATTGTTCAGGGAGGTCGTCTCTGTGATTCCTTCCTCTGATGAGGTTACTTGGAGTATTATCCTGCAGACATGCAGTAAAGCTCAGTAGCAGAGAAAATAACAGTGTCGTTAACCTCCTTAGCACTGGAGATAAATTAACACTAATAAGATAGGTACCAGGGTAGCAATTGACTTGACAGAATGAAACTCACCAGCCTAAGGAGGCGGTAGCGGTGTCACTGTGCTACCCTCCCCAGTCCTGTGTGGACGCTGTGGCTGGCAAAACGGCTTATTCCTGCTTTGCAGACATTCAAGTGTGCTGCCCTGAAGTCCAGTCCAGCTGATTCAGGGCTGCTCTCACCCTCCTCGGCTGCCCCTGCTAATGGAACCAGCACCACCATTATTAATTGAAGTCTCCATGGATGCAGTAACTTTTTTCATCTCACTTCATGACAGGATATCGTGACAGCTTCATGGTAGACACACATGCCATAACTAGAGTGAGCTTTGCTATACTGGAAAACATTTTGTCAAAATATTGAAATGATGTGCTGTGCAGGGAAATAGGCCACAGTGGATGTCTTAGGAGAAGCAAGCTGGGGAGGGGGTGAGGGTGGAAAGCAACAGTCTAAAAGATAAAAATTAAAAAAATATATACGCTGGTTATTCAGGGGTCTCCCAGGTCACCTTTGGCCAGCTGTGGAAATGCATTTTAAGTTTTCATTCGTTAATCGACCAGTAAATGAATATGGTGATAATTAATATCTTTACTGCTTATTAATGAGGAACCTGTATCCTTTGTAAGCTGCCTAGGAAGATGATATATGAGGCATGACTAAGTTGCCCACTGTGAATTGATGGTGCCTCACACATGGAAATACAGATGTGTTAGTCGTTCGGCTTCATCATCGGTGGAGATTTTAATAAGTGGACGGTTCTTCTAGTCCTTTTTTTGTATGCTGGGGGGGACTGCAGTTACACAGGAGGGAGACTCTCTTTGCTGTTATTTACCGCTACCAGCGTGCTGAGATCATGCGCAGCCTCTGGCTCCCACCAGGTCCGCTTCTGAAGAGCCTTTGTCCGTGGCATGTGGAGTTTTTCAGGTTTGTGCCTTAATCCCGTTGCCAAAACATCTGGTTCAGTTTTGGGGAAATATTTGTAGTTATTTTTCCATCCGGAATTAATTAGTGCCACTGGAACATTAATGGGTGCCCTGCTGGCTTAATAGATTTTATCTGTGGGCCCTCCTATCTGTGAAGTGAAACCGACAAATCAGAGCTGTTTTGCTGGGACTTTTCTAAAATGGCCACAAGCTGAAAAGCTAACGGCTGGTGATTCAAAGGATGACCAGATAACAGACTTGTGAGACAGCGATTCAAATCTGCAAAGAAGATGACTTTGCTACTTAAATAATTTAGCATTCATTGAGAAAATCATCTACCATGTTCCAAAACTAATACCTTAAGTAAGAATACGTTAATATCAACCACAGGAGTAGGTTTTAACGTTCGAACTCCTGCGATCTCCGTTTAATGGGAACGTTTGCTTGTTTCTTTGTGTTTTTTCTTATACTTTCAAACAACAGGTTACATATAAAAAATGAAGGAGGAGTTACTATTTATTGCTTTCTGTATAGCAGGCACTGCATTTAATGCTTTAAATGTCTAGTCTCACTTGAGTCATTCAGATAGTCTAGGTAGGTGTTATGATGGCCCATGTTACATACAAGGAATTTAAGACTCTATGAGAGCGGTCCCTGGGTGGCTCAGTCATTAAGTGTCTGCCTTCTGCTCAGGTCATGATCCCATGGTCCTGGGATTGAGCCCCACATAGGGCTCCTTGGGCAGTGGGAAGCCTGCTTCTCCCTCTCTTACTCCCCCTGCTTACGTTCCCTCTCTCACTGTGTCTCTCTCTGTCAAATAAATAAATAAAGTCTTTAAGACTCTCTGAGATTGTGTTATCTTGACCAAGGTCACACATTGAATAAGTGGGAGGAGGGATATGATTTGAATGCCAAGTACATTGGACCTTGAGTTCACTCTTTTAACTATAATGCGAATGGTATACTTTTATCATCCCTTTATCAAACATCTGTTAAACACTTGAGGTCTGGGCAACGTACTTGCACTGGAGGCACAAAAGGGGAACAAGATGAGGTTCCTGGTGCTGTCAGAGTGGCTGACAGGCCAAACAGGGTCTCTGTTGGATTATATTAGGCTTGACTAGCTTGGTTGCAATTTTGCAATGCTTTCTACAGAGCATTAGAAAGCTTCGTCCCCCAAAAGACCTATCCCATTGCAACGATGGTTATTCATATTGTTGAAATGAATGAAATATATCTTTAAAACCTGTAAGATAGTAGCAGCTTATCACCACCTAATATTTAGTTACAAGCCAGCATGTTACAGTGGCTGAGATGACTGATTTTGGAACGAAAAGGATTTGCTTCTGAGTCTTTACTTGTTGTACTCTTAGGAAGTTGTTCAAGCTTTTGGAGATGATACTTTTTTCATCTGTAAAGTGGAGATAATGCTGTGGTTTTCATTTGGTTTCTCTGACCACTGGATGAGATGATGTACTATATACTCTGGCACAGTGCTTAGCATACAGTTACATCTTAGAAATGTCATTGCTCTTCTTATTTGGAAAAGAAAAGAGTATCATAAGAACTCCTCTCCTCTCCGTGTGTTCATTCCAGCCACATGAGTCTCATATAATTCAGACTGTAAGTTGCCTCTTTGCTGGAAGCATACAAACTCTCTAGAGGTAAGACAGCATAGCTTGGTAGCTTCTAGCAGCTCAGTTTACCTCCTGGCTTGTTTGAGTTCTGGCTTTATCCAACATTATTTCTATTTATTCCTGGGTTGTTCATCTCTTGCTGCAGGTGGATCTCTTGATTCTGATTTTTTTTTTTCCATTTTGTTTATCTTCTGGATATTACTGTTTCCTTTACTCCCCTCTTTCCTTGAAAGTATGCTACTGTTTTGGACCTCCAGCAGAGAACTCTGACTTGTTTTAACCTTGACCATACTTTTCTCCATGATAGCTGTGGCCCGTTGCTGCTGAGCCTTTAAAATAATAAGATATGGGTCCTGTTTGACTGGAGCAGGGACATGCTTGAAAGTTGAAAAGTTGGCATTCAAATATATGATCAACCCACAAGCCAGTTAAGATGAGAATATTAATTGGATAGCCACATGCAGAAAAATGAAATTGGATCATTTCCTTACACCACACATGAAAATAGACTCAAAATGGATGAAGGACCTCAATGTGAGAAAGGAATCCATCAAAATCCTTGAGGAGAACACAGGCAGCAACCTCTTCGACCTCAGCCGCAGCAACATCTTCCTAGAAACATCTCCAAAGGCAAGGGAAGCAAGGGCAAAAATGAACTATTGGGATTTTATCAAGATCAAAAGCTTTTGCACAGCAAAGGAAACAGTTAACAAAACCAAAAGACAACTGACAGAATGGGAGAAGATATTTGCAAACGACATATCAGATAAAGGGCTAGTGTCCAGAATCTATAAAGAACTTAGCAAACTCAACACTCAAAGAACAAATAATCCAATCAAGAAATGGGCAGAAGACATGAACAGACATTTCTGCAAAGAAGACATCCAGATGGCCAACAGACACATGAAAAAGTGCTCCATATCACTCGGCATCAGGGAAATACAAATCAAAACCACAATGAGATACCACCTCACACCAGTCAGAATGGCTAAAATTAACAAGTCAGGAAATGACAGATGCTGGCGAGGATGTGGAGAAAGGGGAACCCTCCTACACTGTTGGTGGGAATGCAAGCTGGTGCAACCACTCTGGAAAACAGCATGGAGGTTCCTCAAAATGTTGAAAATAGAACTACCCTATGACCCAGCAATTGCACTGCTGGGTATTTACCCTAAAGATACAAATGTAGTGATCCGAAGGGGCACGTGCACCCGAATGTTTATAGCAGCAATCTCTACAATAGCCAAACTATGGAAAGAACCTAGATGTCCATCAACAGACGAATGGATAAAGAAGATGTGGTATATATACACAATGGAATACTATGCAGCCATCAAAAGAAATGAAATCTTGCCATTTGCGACGACGTGGATGGAACTAGAGGGTATCATGCTTAGCGAAATAAGTCAATCGGAGAAAGACAACTATCATATGATCTCCCTGATATGAGGGAGAGGAGATGCAACATGGGGGTTAAGGGGGTAGGAGAAGAATAAATGAAGCAAGATGGGATTGGGAGGGAGATAAACCATAAGTGACTCTTAATCTCACAAAACAAACTGAGGGTTGCTGGGGGGAGGGGGGTTGGGAGGGGGGTGGGGTTATTATGGACATTGGGGAGGGTATGTGCTATGGTGAGTGCTGTGAAGTGTGTAAACCTGGGGATTCACAGACCTGTACCCCTGGGGATAAAAATATATTATATGTTTATAAAAAATTAAAAAAAAAAAAAGAAGCCAAATGCAAAAAAAAAAAAAAAAAAGATGAGAATATTAAATTTTGGAGGAAATGTCAAAACCAAAACCAAAACGAAACAAACATACAAAAAACCCAAACAAACAAACAAACACACACACACATTTTTGGAGAAGACATGTTAATATTTTGCCAGAAGAATGTTTTCAGTAGATTGTGCCAATGTGAAACAACATGTACAAAAATCCCCCGGGTTAGGGGCACCTGCGTGGCTCAGTGGGTTAAAGCCTCTGCATTGGGCTCAGGTCATGATCCCACAGTCCTGGGATCAAGCCCTACATCGGGCTTTCTGCTCAGCAGGGAGCCTGCTTTCTCCTCTCTGCCTGCCTCTCTGCCTGCTTGTGATCTCTGTCTGTCTGTCAAATAAATAAATAAAATCTTTAAAAAAAAATCCCTGGGATTAGAACTAAAGGGAATTCCCACAGAATTGCGGAAAAAGGTTTGCATAAGAGGAAAAGCACAAGTATAGATGTACAGTAGGTCAGTTTGAAACTTGACTCTCTCAAAAATTTGCTTTGTAACTTGGAGGAAATCACATTCTCTGAGTTTTTCTTTTTTAAAAAATTTCTCTAAGAGGATTATATTATAATCCTTGTCACAAATTATGATGAAGATTAAATAAAATAACACCACATAGTTGATCTCGTTCCTTATATGCAGTGGCTATGATTACTCTTGCTGTGTTCATCCAGGTTTTCTTGCACTAGGTGTGTATGTGGGCCAGGTCCAACAACTGTCAAGAATGAAGTCTGGGACTCAGTTAAGGACATTTTCACTTTGTCTTGCTATAAAAAGTTCGATAAGTTCAGCAGCCTGGATGGAGTAATAGCTCCTGGGAGGAATTACTGAAGGAGGGTTCCGAGCTTTCCTTTCTGTCATGTAGTGCAAGGCTGTTTTATTTTTTTAATGAGTAGACTTTATCTTTTCGAGCTGTTTTAGGTTTATAGAAAATCAAGCAGAAGGTACAGAGTTCAAGTATCTCCCCCTAAGTTTTCCCCTATTATTAACATCCCCTTTTGTTAACATCGTCCCCTATTATTAACATTAGTGTAGTGTATTTGCCACAGCTGATCAACTGATACCAACACACGGTTATTAAAGTCCATAACTTATGTTAGGGTTCACTCTTTCTGTTGTACAGTTCTAAGGATTTTGACAAATGAATAATGTCAGTTGTCCACTACAGTATCGTAGGGAGTGGTTTCACTACTCTAAAAATTATGTGTTCCCCCTATTCATCCTCCCCATCATCCCTTTAAGCCCTGGGCATCCACTGATCTTTTACTGTCTCCATAGTTTTGCCTTTTCTGGAATGTTATATAGTATGTGGTCTTTTCAGATTGGCTTAACTAACTTAGTAATATGGATCAAAGATTCCTCCATGTTTTTGTGTGGCTTGGTAGCTCATTTCTTTCTAATGCTAAATAAGGCATTTTATAGATACACCATAGTTTATCCACGTACCTATTGGGGGACATCTTGATGATTTCTAACTTTGGGCAATTATGAGCAGAACTGTAATGAACAATCATGTGCAAGTCCTTGTGTGGACATAAGTTTTCAATTCACTGGAATAAAGACCTTGGAGCACTGATAGTGGGTTGAATGGTAAGATTGTGTTAACTTCGTGAGAGACCACCAAACTATCTTCCAAAGTGGATGCGCCATTTTGCATTTCCATCACGAATGCCTGACAGTTTCTCTTGTCCACCCCTAGCCAGCGTGTGATGTTCCTTTTTTTTTTTTTGATCTATCATTCTAATAACTAAGTAGTAGTATCTCATTGTTCTAATTTGTAATTTCTTAATGACACATGATGTTGAACATCTTTTCATCTGCTTATTTACTATCTGTATATCTTTTTGTTTTTGAAGATTTATTTAATTATTTGAGAGAGAGTTCATGGTGGGGAGAGACAGAGGGAGAGGAACTTTAAGCAGACTCCTCACTGAGTGCAGAGTCCCAGGCAGGGCTCGATCTCATGGCCCATGAAATCATGGCCTGAACCGAAACCATGACTCAGAAGCTCAGCCAAAGGAGCCGCCCAGGTGCCCTGTATATCTTCTTCAGTTAGCTGTCTCTTTAGATCTTTTGCTCATTTTTAAATTAGGTTGTTTATTTTCTGTTTGTTGTTGAGTTTTAAGACTTCTTTGTGTACTTCAGACAGCAGTCCTTTAATAGGTACTTTTCAAACGTTTCCTCCCAATCTGTGACTTGTCTTTTTGTTCTTTCAAGTGTCTGTTGCAGAGCAGAAGTTGTAAATTTTAATGAAATCCAATTTCTCAATTTTCTTTTTCATGGCACATGCTTTGGTGTTATATCTAAAAAAATCACCATCATATCCAAAGTCACCTGGAGTCACTTCAATTCTATTTTCTACAAGTTTTATAGTTTTGTGTTTTACATTGAGGCCTATACCCATTTTGAGTCAGTTTCTGTTTATTTTTAAATATTTAACATTCTAAAGTAATTTTTACTACTGATAGGGTTTGAGAATCATTGAGATAGAGGAACTTGAGGACAGTGGTCTCAGACACTGGTAATAAATTCCAGACTTGGAGTTGCTGTTTTATATTCTTAGATGTGAAGCTCCGTTTCAATATAATATACTGTTTTTTCCTTATGTTCATAAATGTTACTGGAAAAAATAGAGTGCAAATGTTGAGATCTGTTATGTAACTCCAGTTCATTCTATGGTCAGGGAGGAATGGGCACCTCAACTCATACTCATCTGTAATTACCAGTATTATATGTGGTAATGTCCCTAATCACCAGTACTATCAGAAAATGATGATCAGGATTCCACTTAGTTTCTGTGAAATATTCCATGCAATTAGAATATTGAGTGTCTGCTAGAATTCCATACCTCTGCAGCTGCCCAGTGATTTTAAAGGATGAGAACTCTTATATAAGCCCCCTTACATCCTCCATGTCCACCTGATGGAAAGCTCTGTATAATTTTAGACAGCACAGCCCAAGGCCAGTGGGGATTCTGGAAGCACACTGCTGACACATAGTACAGAGAATATGGTAGTTTAGTTTCAGGATGAAGAAGGTATGAAAAAGTCAGAACTTTGTATACAGGGCTTCTCAAACTCCATTTTGCATTTAAGTCACTTGAAGAGCTTGTTAAAATGTGGATTCTGATTTGGTAACTCTGGGGTGAAGCTCAAGAGTCTGTGTTTCTCACTAGGGCCAACTTGGCCATTAGATACTCTCTTAGGGGCCCAAGGCAATGTTTTCATTTCTTTTAAAAGTTGAACTTTTAGGTTAAAAAAAAAAAGGTTTTAGATATAATATTATCTGTCTTTATATTGGAATAACCATAACTATAAACATTTCACTTTTTTTACTGAGAGGGACCCATGAAGACAAAAACACCTATGGTCCCCTGAAATCATAATGAGACCCTGTTTCTAATCCTGGTAGCAATGCACCTGGCCTAAAGACCACACTTGGAGTAAAAGCTTTCATCAGGTTCTCTTACAGGGGATGATGAGAGGAATATTTGAAACCAGGTAGCATTTCTGGGATTCTCTCTTTATTAAATAAAGTCTACACATGCACGTAAGACTGTCATACCTGAGTATTTTATTTATTTAAATTTAAATTTAATTAATTAACATGTAATGTATTATTAGTTTCAGAGGTAGAGGTCAGTGATTCATCAGTCTTCTATAACAGCCAGTGCTCCTTACATTACATGCCCTCCTTACTGTCATCCAGTTACCCCATCCATCCTCCTCCTCAGCAACCCTCAGTTTGTTTTCTATGATGAAGAGTCTCTTATTGTTTGTTTCCTTCTCTGATTCATACCTGAATACTTCAACAGAGAATGCACTCTTCCCAGTTTTCATGGCATTGATTTTCTTGACTATAAGTGTATTTTCTCTTTTGAATGGACTCCCCAAAATACTGGGCCTAGAGCATATAATCAAGTAAACCTTTCAACTGCTATTGTTGGCTTTGGTCAGTTTCCTTCAACATGGGCATTCTCTATGTGATTAGGAAATGTGTTCAAGGCAGTCTTTGAAATGTCTTTGCTACTGACTCAGGATTTCTTTCTCCACTGAGAAAGCAAAGCCATTTAACTCCCCTGCTCCTGTCAGAACTTGCCTTTTCCTAAATTAAACAAATATTTGTTAAGAATTTATTCTATGTCTTCATATGGTCCCTGCCTTCGGGTTGCTCTCTTATGTTCCTTTTACTTGAGTCCCAGAAACTTCTAAGAATAAACAAAAACAATTAACTTACCAACATAATTCATCAAAAAATTCCACCTGGAAAAAAGAGGAAAGCTCTCACTTGGATCGCTTTGCCATTCCACATGACAGGGATTCTCAAAGTGTGGTTCCCCAGACCAGCAACATCAGCATCACTTGGAAACTTGTTAGAAATCACAAACTCTAGCACCCGCCTCAAATCTACTGAATCAGCAACTGTGGGGGTGGGGCATCAATCTGAGTTTTAACAAGTCCCAGGTGATTCTTATGCAAGGTCTTGTTTGACAACCACAACCCTGAAACATTCATTCTTAACTAAGCTGCAAAACAGAATCACATGGAGAGCTCTAAAAAACACAGATGCCCGGGCTCTCATCCAGACATTCCGATTCAATTAGTTTGTAGTGGGGCCTGAGCATGGCTATTTTGAAAGAACTTCTCAGATGATTCTAATGTACAGGTAGGGTTGAGAACCGCTGTGCCATCTGTTTCTTCACATTAAATTCTTTGATGGCAGGTGTGTGAGTGTGTAAATGTGTGTGTCTGTGTGTATGTGTGTGTATCAGTAACCTGGTGTGACTGTGAATGAGCTCTGAATCCTTGTCCAATTAAGCCTCATTCTTAGAAAACTGCCTATTCCAGAGATTGTTCTAGAATAATTGGGACAGTAGTCATCAAACCGTGCCCATGGCCCACTTCTAGTCCAGATGCTTTCTTTGGACTAAGAATGATTTTTTGTTTGTTTGTTTTTACATCTTTAAAGGGTGACTAAAAAACAGTCATGTGGCAGAGACCATATGTGGCTCTCTAAACCTACACATGTAGCATTTGGTCCTTTACACAGTATCTTGCTGACCCTGCCAGGAGATGCAGCAAGGACATATATAGAGAAGTTTGTAAACTTGTCTTAAATATCAGGGTAGCACACAGAACAGCTACATGGTAAGCCTATGTGATGGAACTTAAATGATGGAACACATGAGGGAACTCAGCTAAAACTTAAAGCATTTGGAGAGGCAGAAGGAAGAGGACAGCCATTTTACCCAAAGTTTTTGGGAAGGGGCAGCCAGACTTTAGGAAGCTCAACTTGGAGCACACCCCTTGAACTTAGAACATAGTGCTCATGACACTTTTGGGCTCCTTCATACAGAATACACTCTATCCTCCATTGAACCACAGGGCTTTGCAGCCATGATTACACTTTATTTTCAAAGATGTATCAGGAGCACTTTTTAATTTTTGATTTTTTAATTTTTAAAAATGTTTATTTACTTAAGTAATCTCTATGCCCAATGCAGGGCTCGAACTCATGACCCCGAGATCAAGAGTCACAGATCCTTCCTACTGAGCCAGCCAGGCTCCCATATTTTTTTTATTTTTTAATTTATTAATTGTTTACTTAAAGCAAGCTCTATGCCCAGCATGGGACTTGAACTCTCGACACTGAGATCAGGAATGGCATGCGCTACTAACTGAGCCAGCCAGGTGTCCCAGGAGCATTTTTAAAAGAGAACTTTGAAGTTTACAGGAAATTGAGGCAATAGTAGAGAGTTTCCATGGATCTCCTTTCTCTCCGGCTCCCAGTTTCTGCTGTTGTTATCCTGCGTTACTGTGGTACATCTATTAGCATCAGTGAATCAATATCAATGAATTGTTAATGAGTAGACTCCATAATTTACATTGGGGTTCACTCTTCCTACTGTACAGAATGTTCTGTGGTTTTGACCAATGTACATGGTGTGCATGTATCCACTGTAATAGTATCATACAGAAGAGTTGCTACCCTAATAATCACCTGTGCTCCACCTCTTCATCCTCTCTCCCTCTCCCAAACTTCTGATAATGACTGATCAATTTTTACCTTTTCCAGAATGTAATATAGCTAGAATTATACAGTATATTGCCTTTACAGACTGGCTTCTTTCACCAAACAATATATATATTTTTAAAAATTTGATTTATTTGAGAGAGAGAGAGAGCAGGGGGAGGGGCAGAGGGAGAGGGAAAAGCAGACTCCTCACGGATCAGGAAGCCTGAGGTGGCATTGATCCCAGGACCCTGAGATCATGACCTGAGCCGAAGGCTGACACTTAACCAACTGAGCCATCCAGATGCCCCTAAGCAATATGTTTTAAAGTGTCCTACATGTCCTGTTGTGTCATGATAGCTCATTTCTTTTTACTTCAGGTTATCGATGCACTTTTTTGTTTTTGTTGTTAAATTGTAGGACAGCCTATCCCATCCCAAAGTCTGTTCCATTCATGACAGATAGCTTCCTAAAAGAGGTTCTCCTACTACAGAACACTCATGAAAGAAATTGAAGAAGGCACAAAAAGATGGAAAAGCATTCCATGCTCATGGATTGGAAGAATAAATATTGTTAAAATGTCTGTACTGCCCAGAGCAATCTATACTTTCAATGCCATCCCATCAAAATTTCACCAGCATTTTTTAAAGTGCTAGAACAAACAATCCTAAAGTTTCTATGGAACCCCAAATTGCTAAGGAAATGTTGAAAAAGAAAAATACAACTGGGGACATCATGTTGCCTGATTTCAAGCTTTACTACAAAGCTGTGATCACCAGGACAGCATGGTACTGGCACAAAAACAGACACATAGACCAGTGGAACAGAGTAGAGGGCCCAGATATGGACCCACAACTCTATGATCAAATAATCTTTGACAAAGGAGGAAAAAATATACAGTAGAAAAAAGACAGTCTCGTCAATAAATGGTGCTGGGAAAATTGGACAGCTATGTATAGAAGAATGAAAATCAACCATTTTCTTACACCATACACAAAGATAAACTCGAAATAGATAAAAGACCTCAACATGAGGCAGGAATGTATCAAAATCCTTGAGGAGAATATAGGCAGTAACCTCTTTGACATTGGCCACAGCAACTTCTTTCAAGACATGTCTCCAAAGGCAAAGGAAACAAAAGCAAAACTGAACTTTTGGGACTTCATCAAGATCAAAATCTTCACAGCACAGCAAAGGAAACAGTCAACAAAACAAAGAGGCAACCCATGGAATGGAAAAGATATTCACAAATGACACTACAGACAAAGGGTTGATATCCAAGATCTATAAAGAACTCCTCAAACTCAACACTCAAAAAACACATAATCACGTCAAAAAATGGGCAGAAGACATGAACAGTCACTTCTCCAAAAAAGACATGCAAATTGCTAACAGGCACATGAAAAAATATTCATCATCTTTAGCCACCAGGGAAATTCAAGTTAAAACCACATTGAGAGGGGCACCTGGGTGGCTCAGTGGGTTAAAGCCTCTGCCTTCGGCTCAGGTCATGATCCCAGGGTCCTGGGATCGAGCCCCATATTGGGCTCTCTGCTTGGCAGGGAGCCTGCTTCCTCCTCTCTCTCTCTCTGCCTGCCTCTCTGCCTACTTGTGATCTCTATCTGTCAAATAAATAAATAAAATCTTTAAAAAAAAAAAAAACCTCATTGAGATACCACCTTACACCAGTTAGAATGGCCAACATCAACAAGACACTAAACAAGTGTTGGAGACAATGTGGGGAAAGGGGAGCCCTTTTATACTCTTGGTGGGAACGCAAGTTGGTGCAGTCACTTTGGAAAACAGTATGGAGATTCCTTAAGAAAGTAAAAATAGAGCTACCTTATGACCCTTCAATTGCACTACTGGATATTTACCCGAAAGATACAGATGTAGTGAAAAGAAGGGCAATATCTACCCTAATGTTCATAGTAGCAATGGCCATAATTGCCAAACTGGAAAGAGCCAAGATGCCCTTCAACAGACAAATGGATAAAGAATGAAATATTATGCATCCATCAGAAAGGATGAATACCCAGATTTTGTATCAACATGGACAGGACTGGAGGAGATTATGCTGAGTAAAGCAAGTCAAGGAGTCAATTATCATATGGTTTCACTAACTTGTAGAGCATAAGGGATAACATGGAGGACATTAGGAGAAGCAAAGGTAAGTGAATTGGGGGAAATCAGAGTGGGAGACAAATCATGAGAGACTGTGGCCTCTGAGAAACAAACTGAGGGTTTTGGAGGGGAGAGAGAGGGTGGTTAGGTGAGCCTGGTGGTGGGTACTAAGGAGGGCACATATTGCATGGAACACTGGGTGTGGTGCATAAACAATGAATCTTGGAACACTGGAAAAATAAAATAAAAAATAAAATAATAAATAAAGTAAAAAATAAATAAAAAATAAAATAAAAATAAAAAAAATAAAAAGAGGTCCTCCTTTTCTTTTCTTTTCTCTTTTCTTTTCTTTTCTTTTTTCTTTTCCTTCCTTTCTTTTCCTTTCTTTTCTTTTCTCCCTCCCTCCCCTCCTCTTCCCTCTCTCCCTTTCTTTCCTTCTTTGTCTCTCCTTCCCTCCCTCCTTTTCTTTCCTTCCTTCCTTCTTTCCTTTTTTCTGTAAGATTTTATGTATTGATTTCAAGAGAGAGGCAGAGAGCAAGCAGGGCAAGAGGCAGAGGCAAGGGAGAGAGAGAATCTTCAGTGATCTCCATGCTGAGTGTGGAGCCTGACATGGGAATCAATCTCACAACCCAGAGATGATGACCTGACCCAAAATCAAGACTGTATGCTTAACCAACTGAGTCACCCGGCTGCTCCCAAAGAGGCCATTTCTAAGGTGGATGCTGTTCTCATTGCCCCAATGTCCCTTCCCTCTTCATTTCACTATGCCCCACTGAGTACCTCTTTGAAATGACTGTTTGTGTTTTTATTGTCCATCTCTCCCTGCTGGAATATAAGATCCAAGAGTATAGGAACCTTGCCAATTTTATGCAATCCCATATCACCAGCATAGTGCACAGGGCTTGGTATAGAGTAGACATTTCTCAAAATGTGTATAGAATGATAATTCATAACTGCTGTGTTTTTTTAATGCAATTAAATAAACAAAAGATTTGTAGATTGAATATACTTACCAAGGAAAACAGTTCTTTTTAACTGCAGGAATTATCAGAGTCCTTAATATGCTAACATTCTAGCTTGATAGGTAAATGTTATATGTATTATAACGTCAAGATTCCAAACTGTTTGTAACCACTCGTATCAGATGCAGTTCATAGATGAACGTTTATAAGAAAATGGAGCTGGTGAATTCCTAATCAACACAGGCAGCTGTATGTTTATGGGACTTTACTTGGTATTCTCTTCTTTGATATCCTAGTAGTTTATACAATTGATTGTGCATAATACAATCATGGAGGTCTGTTTCTGCTATAGTCACCTGAATATTTTTACATTGTTTAAAATGAGAGAGAGTCAGTCTTCTAAGAATAATTCTTATCCTTGATTAAAAGGCTTCCCAAAGTAGAGCCTAGTTTATGGACTCAATCACTGAGGAAAAGTACCCAAGTTATCCTCCTATATAAAATGTAATAAGCCATGATGGTTTGGAGTACTTTGATGTCTTACTCTCAATTCTAATGGGAAATGAGAGGTCTCTGGTGTCATTTCATTTGGGGAGAGCTATTCATCCCAGATAATCCTTCAGTTCTTCAATTAGCCAAACACCATCATTCTTACTTTTTAAATTAGTTGGAATTCTCTGGTGAAAATCAGTCCAGGTTGAAAATCCATCCAATCATCCAACAAAAATTGGACTGCCCTCTGAGTTCAAGGTGCTGTGTCTCTATGATCAATAGGAGACAAGTGAGAAATGGCCTGGCTCCCCTAATACCTACAATCTGGCTGAAGAGCTGGCCATACCCCAAGTTTACAAAGGGGACTTGAAGCAAAATACTTGAAACATGGAAAACGAAAAATAACGCAGGTGCTTGTTATTAAAAAGAAAATAGGGAAAAGCACAGGAATTTAATCATCTTTGTGCTACTAATAGAAATTTTTTTATGTAATGAAGAGGAAACCAGATAAAGCCCTGGGCAAGCTCTGAAAAATTTTGTTCAAAAGCTTAGTGAAAAAAGGACATCCTCAGTATGCCCCCAGAAATGGCAAATGAAACTATATACCTTACATTTTACAGAAGCCAGTATAGAAAAAATTGAACTGGCCCTGTGTAAGACTTTGGAAGCAAACTTCTCAGGGGAATTCAGTCTTCTTTCAGCAGGGATAATTGACAATAGCTGAACAATCAAGTAGTCACATAGTTAATGAAATGACCAAAATCACTGTATTGATTACTCCTGTTTGGTTCCTGTTATTTCAGCTATCAAAACAGAGCAATCTAATAATTTCATAGTTGACAGCTACGACTACAGCCCAAATGTATTTGATTGGGAAATATTAAACACAGGTCAAGTGTTGGTCTTAGGTAATCTAGTCTGTTAATGACAGCTTGCAATAGAAGATTGCAACCCAGGTGAAAGCATCCCAACTTTGCAAACTTCAAATATCTTCTAGTCCCCATGGGGAATAAAAAGTGGGTAGCCCTCATCTTTTCTTCATGATTTGCCTGTTTTTCTTTCTATTTTATGTGACTTTTGAGTAATCTCTACCCTCAACGTTGGGGTCAAACTTAAAACCCTGAGATCAAGAGTTGCATATTCTCCTGACTGAGCATCCATTGCCCCTATTTTCCATGACCTTTAATAACAGAAATCTCTGCGAAGTGAACTTGAATTTCAAGAAGCACCTTGGGTTTCCTTTCGTTTATATTGCTGATATGATTTTCCCCATCCTTATTTCTATAGTCTGACAGATTGGTAACAATCGAATTAAAAAACAAATACTAGGGTATATAAATCCCCTGGCAATAGGACATCTGATGGTACAGAATTATATATATATATAAAACAAAACAAGTATATATATATATACTTGTTTTGTTTTGTTTTGTTTTCTAAACATAGTCCCTTCTGAGAGTGCATTTGAAATGCTGAATGATTAACTTAACCAAAAGTTGGTCATAGCCAATGGTCTGGTTACAAAAAAACAATAGGAAGAATTCACCACCTGAAAATAATTTTAACAGGATGCAAACTGAGCACTGTTTTTCTTTACCTAAAGGGTGAGTCACACCACCATCCTGTTCTTTCCCTTGCTTTGGGGAGTTAATGTTTTACAGAAGTTCTAGGGATGGATTGATTTGCTTAGGTGTTGGTTTTGCTTTGATGTACCATAGACAGATGCTGTCGACATTGGTAAGACAAGGCAGCCTCTTCTGTCTCCTGGAGAGCCTCGGGACTCATTTCACAACTCATTCATTAGAAAACCAAGCCCCTCTCAAAAGAGGCCAACAACAGTACTCCAGAGCCCTCTGATGCAACCCTGTATCCCTGGGGGCAGATAAAACTCAACCTCTGAACCTCAAAGAAAGCTTTGGTGCTTGGAGGGAGCAAATTTATGACAGTTGATGAACCAAAGAAGCCATGGGCATTTGAAGGAATAAAGGTTAACTGAACATTGTCTTTTTGTTGGTGGGGATGGATTTGTTCTTTTTGTTCTTCCCCTTTTGAAGTATTTCTAAAGGGAAGAAAGTCTCCCGCTCAATCACATTTTTAAAATAATATACAGCATATTCTAAAGAGCACATTGGAAATCTCACACCCACTAGGTAAGACTTCCAGGACTGCACTTGAGAAGGGAACTATACTAGTTGAGCAGTAGATGGTCTTAGTTTGAGCCATGGTCAGTAGTGGAAGACCCATGCTGATCCTTTGAAAGTTCCAGAAATGTATACCCAAGGTCACAGCTTGATCTTAGCCAACTTTAAGCCTCTGCCTGGAGACAGCAAGAGGCTTCTGTCTCAGTCAAGAAGGTGGTCAGAAATCTCCAGTTATCTGAACCCTGGGATTATTATTCAGAATCATCAGGGCCTTGAAAATACATTAATAGAAATAACAGTCCTCCGGGGCACTAGGGAAGGTGAACAACTTTTGATCTACACTGCCATTCAAAGAACCACCTGGTAAAGAATGATTATGCTTCTTACAGGTAGTGTCTATTGAGAAAAATTTAGAGAATCTAAAAAGCAACAGTAGCAATAAAAAAAAAGACAAAACTGATTGAAGTTCATCTGAGAGGCTAAATATTATTTAACCTTCATCTTGAGTAGCTGGATTTCTGACTTCCTATATGTCCTACGTGTTTCTTAACCTAAATCTTGCCTACTTTAGACTTTGACTTTATTATGTCCTTACATCTTCTAATAGCCCCTCCAGTATTAAATGCTATTCTCATCCCAACTACCCCTGGTAACTCATATTCCACTGATTACCCATGATGAGTCTGTTGCAACTAACAGATTGGAGTTTTGGAATTACAAATAAAACAGTTCAAGGTCCACTGTATTCCAGCCTCTTTCTGCTAGTAAAAATAATAAAAACACTATCAAACATTCAGAAATTGAAGTGCATCAACTATGTGCACAAATAAATACCCACTACAGTGTTTTTTTTGTTGTTGTTGTTGTTTTTTTAGTTTTTGATTTGTTTCCTTTTTTTCCTGTTGAAATCCAAAGGAGTCAAGCCTATGGACAGTGTTTTTATTCCATTGGAACAAGATCCCTGTGTAGTCAAAGTACGTAGGTGCCCACATGAAGTAATATTGTGTGTGCAGGTAATATTTCAAGTACCCAGAGGATTTTTTACCCATCCTGTTTTATTCTGTTAACTCTTTACCCTGGAATGGTCAATACCCCAGAGAGTTTTTATTTCTAGTGACAGTTTAAGTGGGATTGGGTAGATACTGAGTCTCTAGGTTTTTGGTGAAAGTTCTAGTGTCACTAGTGGTCCAGTCAGTGAAAGAGAATTGAACAGTTACAGAACAGAGCTATCCAGATCCATCAAGTTCAATATCAAAATGAGAGTTCTCCAACATGAACGTATTTTGTCATCCAAGCCTCCCAAGCCAGAGAATTGAAGAAATAAGGTCAGGAACTAGTTAGAAAGATTGAGCACTAAGGAGTTTCGGAAAACAATGGTTATAGCGTCAAAGAATCATCTGGATGAGAAATGGCTCTGCCAGATTCTGAGCTTCTTTTGTCTTTTTTTTTTTTTTTTTTGTGACATCTTCCAGACCTATCTGCTCTTGCACATAGCATGATCTAGGATGAAGAGTTTGTGACTTGGAGTCAGCACAGTCTGGATATTCACTACCATTCTGGAGCATTTATTCTGTGGTACTTTATATACAGTCTTTCAAATCTTCACTATCTGCTTCCATGTTGGGATTATTATCTTTACTATACAGGCACAAAAATCGAGTCTCAGAGAGGTTAAGTAATTCTTGCAAAATAGCCAAGTTATAAAATGGTATTTGAACCCATCAATAATCAGTGGAAACTGAAAATGTGAAATGGGAATTATAAAATGTGAGGTTCCTGTGAGGATCAAGGGAAACAGCATGACAAGGTATTATAAAGACAACTCAGCTTTATAGAGATGTTTCCCCATTTTCACCTGTTTTCAAGCCTGCCTTACCTGCATTAGAGCTGGAATTCTGGCCTGTGTCAGCGGAGCTTGCCCCACCCTGAGGATGGAAATTAAGTCTCCCAGTGGCTATGGCTGACCTGGGGATCAATAAGATGTCATGGTGGGGCACCTGGCTGGCTCAGTTGGTAGAGCATGTGACTCTTGCTCTTGGGATTGGGATTTCAAGCCCCACATTGTGTATGAAGTCTACTTAAAAAAAAAAAAGATTTCATGGGAAGTCTAGACCTCTGCTATCCAATATGTAAGTAATAGTCTTAGCTGGCCATTGATGCTAGAAGTGTGTCTGCTCCAAACTGAGACATGCTGAAGCTAAAAAATACCCATCAAATTTCAAAGACTTGGACCAAAGAAAAAGAACGTAAAATACCTCAATAATAGTGTTTATATTGATCACATATTAAAATGTTAATATTTTGAATGTACTGGGTTAAATAAAAAATATTTTTGAGATTAATTTTACCTTCCCCCCTTTTTTTCCATACAACTATTAGAAAGTATAAATTTATGTACATGGTTGTGTTATATTTCTAGGAAGGCACTGACCCAGAATAGAATATTTGTGACATGGTTTCCCTATTTTTAAGACCATCTTCTTATAATCTATGATCAAGAGCCCCGACGACCTTTCAATAATAAACCATTAATATTTCCTAGAAATAAACTAGTGTGTTCCTGACAGCTATCCACACTGTATAAAAATTAATTAGCTTTGTTAAATGCCAAGTAGTCTTTAGAATAAAAATGATAACATGAAGCTTTAAGTTGTCTTGGAAGATGCAGACAAGTCCTGGTGACAAGGGGAAGAAGAGCTGGGAAGCACAGAGAAGCTGGCCAGCATGCTGGGTGTGACAGGCGACACCTGTCCGCTTGGGAGCAGGATGCAACCAGCTGAGGAGTAGAGTTCAGAAAAGAGATGGTACTGGCTTAGATTAATCTTGGAATTTCTTCTAAGAGGTTCCCTATCACCATTAACCTTGAGGTTTTCATTTCTTTCTAATAGACTGCTTTTTAGAAAAGCTTTAGTTTCACAGCAAAATTAAGTTGAAATCATAGAACTTCCTGGATAGCCCCTATCCCCAGACATGTATGACCTTCTCCACCACCAACGTCCAGCACCAGCGTGACACATTTGTTTCAATCATAAGCCTACATAGATGCATCATGTTTTCCCAAAGTCCATAGGAACTTTTGTGGGTTTTTTTTTGTGTGTGTGAAATACATGAAATACATAATTTTCTATATGTATGTGTGGTTAGGTTTTTATTTGTACTTACATACATACATACATACATACTCATTTTCTTTAAAAAAAAAACATTATTCAGGAGAGTCAAAGGGAAGTTTTGGTATTTTATTTAGTTTTGGGGAAGACAGTTGGTGGGTAAGTAGAGGGCTTGGGGTATGCCCCCAGGTCTGTTGAAATCCAAAGCCAAGTTGTCCTCTATGGGTCAGGAAATGAATGAAAAATTTCAGAGCATGAGATCCAAGATTAATACTAATTTGTCTGGATGCAGAAAATTGCATGATCTCTACCATTCAGTTTTCTCATCTATAAAATGGGAATGATTATATTGACCTCAGAGAGTTGATGTTCACATGACAGTGAGAGAATACTGCACATTTGGTCCAGAGCAAGCACCCCCAAATGACAATGATTATTAATTCACTAAATAATGCACGTTTCAAATAACCTCTCCTTTGGACAATGAATGAGTCCTATCTGAATCACTTGCCAGCTTCCACCCCAGGGCTTTGAATCACATTCTTGCTTGATGAGCTTCCAATATGCTTGTCTGGTTCTTGCACACAGCATCTGTTTTGGACACTGCTTTTCTATTGCTTATGCTCCCTTGGTCTTGGAAAGGTCCAGCCTTAATCTTTAGTAAATCTAGCTTGAAAATGCTGTGGTCTTGGAATGTTTTACAAACCTTCACTATTCTCTAACTAACTGCTCTAATGAAGAGAAAAATGGTAATTGAAATGAGACTAATTAGATTGTCAATTACCTGCCTCCTCACATAGGTAATTGAAATCCCCCTAATTACGGTGTCTGTGTGTCTAGATGTTTTGTACTGAGGAATTATTAATGGAAAGCAGCTTTAGATGAAGTAACAGGAAATCTTGAAAAATGATTTAGAGAAAATTTGCTTTAAAGCATTCATTCTTTCAAAGCAAAGACGCTATATAGCCAATCCAGCAATGAAGTCATCAAGGAGGAAAGGAAATCAGCCCAATATTTTGCTTTGACTATAAAATTCAGATTTAGAGGCAATAAGATGATATTAAACCTTGACCTTGACCTTGATTTCTATTTCCTATTTACCCCTGTTTTTAAAAAAAACAAAAAACAAAAAACACAAACCTCCTTTGGGTCCATGGGTTCTTTTTGCATGGAAGGAATCAGCAGGTCCTTAGAGGACCTCAAGATAAATATAGAAAGTAAGATTTGCAGATGAGGTGCAAGAATGTATGCAAAATTAAATATATACATCAAACAAATTACTTCCTCTGAGTGCCCACTAGGAAGAGTTTTTATTGAAGTGGCTTTAGGGGTGAGTAGGAAAGGCAGTTTTGATTTCTGAAAAAAAGTCATAATGATAAAATCCTTAGAGTTCTCACAGCTAGGAAGGTGATTTCCAAATTTAAGCAAAGTATGTTCTTAGAAATGAGACCTCTTCCATACCCATTTCAATGTTTTAGTGGAAGAGTTTCCTGAGAGAGGGCAGTAAGTTCATGCTGATGACTGTATCGGGATAATTTTTAAAGCTTTTTCCAACACTGTGACATCTGAATGCTTGTCAGTTTCATAATAAACTTGAAGTTAGCCAGGAAAGATCTCATGACCCCTGTCTGAGATATGGAGAAAGCACAACATAAAAAGCTGAAGTGACTTGACCAATATGAGTTACTGAAGATAATTCAATAATTATCTTATTGGTTAGCATCTACTAAATGGAGTCTTGCTTTTCCTCCTCTTAGATTTCTATGGCAAAGCAGAGGTCCTGGAGGGGCTCCTGGCTGGTTCAGTTGGTAGAGCATGCAACTCTTAATCTCAGAGTTGTGGGTTTGAGCCCCAAGGTGTAGAAATTACTTAAAAATAAAATCCTAAAAAAAAAAAAAAAAAAGGGGGGGGCCAGGATGGGGGAAATATCATTACCATTATTATTTTAATCAAATGGAGTTGCAAAATAAAATATGCCTTCTCTTTTTTCTGTCTAGGTAAAGACGAAAAACGGGGTAGGCTGCGATTTTGTGATTTGACCCATCTCCCTTTAGCTATCTAAATATTAGGAACATTGGAACTCATGGGAGGTTTAATATTATTCCAGTTTTATAGTCATCATGAAAAAGCTCCTATGGGCCCGCAAGGGGGGAATTGGCCATGACAGAATGCTATTTAAATCAATCTCAGAGTCTAAGGGAACATGAAGGAACTGCTGGGGTTTTGGCCAGGCTCTTACTGCAGTGCCCCCAATCCTGGATGCCCCACCCCATCATGGTGCTCACATTTCAGAGATAATGTGTTCAAGAGTTCTAATTGTGGGAGTCCAGGAGTGGAGTGGCACTATGGTCTATGAGGTCTGGGAAGTGGTGGATGGTATTATTGCACCATCGAGTTTACGCTCAGTAAAAACACCACATGACATCAATTGCCGAAAATTGTGTTCCTTCTTGCTTAGTGAAATGGTGGTGCAATAAAGTCATTTTAGTGGGTAATAATCAGCGTATTTTTGGATTAAAGATAGAATATAATAGAAAATAGCAAGACAGGAAGCACAAGTAAAACAAATGTCTTTAAAAAGAAAACTTTGAAAAAAAATAAAGAAAAAGAAAATGTTGAAAATCTCTGACTTGTAGATTTATGGGAAAACCCAGTCCCCTCCCTAGCAGGCGTTTAGAGGTAGGACTCTCTATTGGATGGAATAAGTAGCCTTCTTATTCTTGCTTATTTGAGTAGTGAGTGGAGACCCTTGGGGAGATACTAGACTTATAGGGGGAAAAGGGGAAAAGGTAGGGGTATATTTGAAGGAAAAACAAACAATGTACTGTCTTTGGTCCTCAAGCTGGGGAGATGGTTCATGCTGATTATAATGACAATTAAATACCTTTGTTTCAGAAATTCCTAAAGCTGCTGGGTCGTTTACATGATTATATTCTAAAGCATGATAAAGAATCTCAAGTTTTCTAATCTTCATTGTGATGGGCTCAATCAATGAGGTGGGAAAATTTTGTTAATAATTTTCCTTCCTCCAGCTGTTCAGTCTCCTGAATGACAAAGGCCCAATTAAGCCTATTTCTATATAGTCAGAATAAAAGGAACTAAAATTTTTAAAAAAGCACACACTCATATTTATTAGTATGGGTAGGTTGGAGAGAGGGAAGTGAAGGAACAAGAATGTACAAAAAGTATCTTCAGGCTCTCTGGAAACTGCTAGCTTGTTCGTCAGTTTATCTAATAAGAATGATTGGAATTTCACGGAGAGTGGAATCCATAAAGAGGACATGTGTTTTCAGATGTCTTCTTTTTGTTCCTTGGGTTGTAGGCCAGTGATGGTTTCTGATGGCACAGCAAACTGGTGGCATAGCACCATTGTGTCTTGATGGGATTTGAGGTAGGAGTTGTTAACTTTCCTATCAATTCCGAGTACCTCCTATTGGCAGCATTGGCCCTCAACCTGGTTTCGTTCCTACTACATGCCCAATTTCTCTCAAACATCTGTGTTGCACTTTCCCTGGTTCCTGGCTCTGTTCATCCACCCAGTCACAGGTGCATCACTTATTAAAGTCCTGCTCTGTGCTTAGGGCACAAACAAAGGAAAATATAGATGTTCCCCTTTGGAAACTTACAGTCTTCTTAAGCATATCCAGCCTCCATTCACTAGTAGGAACCTATGGCACATACCGCTTATTGGCTAACCCAACAGCTGTTCCCAATGTCCTTCTCACTCTCCATCTTCCCACACAACCAGGGTGATTGTGTCACTTTTCTGACAATGAGATATGAGAAAACCCTGGTGGAGGGGGTCTTAGAATTTGTATTTCCTAATAGAAGGCACAAAAGTGCCTGGCGCTTCCCCTTCACAACTTCTTTCTGGCTTGAACAAGTTGAGACACATGGTGCCTTCTTGAAATAATGGATTGATCAACAAAAAGGAAAAGCCAGGAGAAGAGCAGGTTCAGACTGTCTGAACTAACACTGTTATCAATCACTTTGAGACTTTCTGTTATTTATTTAAGGCCCTCTAAGCCAGGTGAAGTTTGAGGAACTCTATCTCATGGACAACCTGGCTGTATTTGACATTAGATGGGTTTTTCCATTATCTTTCATCTTATCCTCTATTAGGTGATCAGGTTATTACTACTTCTTTTGGCTACCAAGAGTCTCTGGGCCTCCCAAATCTTTTTGGTATAATTTCTTGCCCCCCTTTGTAACTATATGAAAAGAGTTTCACCAGGGAAGATGAAAGAAAAAGACATCAAAATGTAGAATTCCACTGAAACCTGGCTTTTAAATGAGATAGTAGGTGGTAAGTTCCTGACACATAGCAGGTGCTCACAAATGTTGATTTCCATGGTCTTTCTTCCATTGGAGCTGAGGCTCCTCATCCTAAGAGCTGGAGACTAGGCATGGGATCATGTGAGTGCATTGGATTTGAGGCAAGAGCATCCATTAATTTTCATTAATTTGGCCTAAAAAAAAATGTTCAAAGACTTCTCTTTTCAACTTATGAGGCTCTCTGCTCTCACATACTCCTTTGTGCAGTGTTATAGAAAGGACTCAAGACCATGAGTTAGGAGACCAGTGTCATAGCCCTCAATCTGCTGTGACTTTACATATAAAGCTGAGTCGTTCATATCAGTTGACAAGCCTCACAGGTGCCCACCATGCGGCGGTCTCTGCTGCAGCCTGAAACACAGACATGAGCAAAGAGATAGGGTTTCTGCCATTGAGAAACTTCAGTGTAGTTAGGAAAAAGAGCTGCCTGAACAAGAGATTTCAGTTCAGTGTCGTCTATGTTTTGATGGAAACACACACAGGATTAGTGGGAACACAACAGAGCAGAGCAAAATTAGCCTTGGAGTTGGAGATGATGCTGCTGAGTGTGTGTAATGCCCAATGAGGACTTAGCTAGGTGAAGAAGGGGAGGGAGGCTATCCTAGGAGCAGAAATTGTGTGAAAAATAATTTTCTCCCATGTAAATTGACAGTTTTGGATGGATGATTCACAGATCTCTCTTTGGCTTCAGTGTTATTCTGTATTTCCTCGTTTGCTGTCTTTGGAAAAACACATAAGTATTTATTTTCCTGAGAGCTATCAAGCAAGAACAGAAAGAAAGAGTAAAAAGAGTCTAGGTTGGTAGAGCTGACCACAATAATATCTGCTTCTCTCTTTTGACTCTCAGATTTTATTAAAGCCAAATGATATATATACACAGTTTCATTCTCTTCTATGAATAAAACTTTATTAACCATGTAAAGTTTTATCATGGTTTTGAAGTGGTTACTGCTATATTTTGGAGGGTGGGGGGGACCTGTGAATGTTGTGGAATATGAATGTTCTATAAACTTAATTTTTTAAAAAAAGGGTTCCTCTCAAAGTTAGGAACAAGGGGCACTGGAAGTGACTGGATTAAAACTTTGCTCATCTTACCTTGGCTAAAAGAGGATCAATCCCTTGTTAGTTGTATCAGTGGGCCAGGAAGGGGGACTGGAATATAATCCCCAAGAGAATAATGCCTCGTTCAGTCATATTCCTGACAACTAGACCCATGTTTAATACTTATTAGATGCTCAGTGAAAACCACTTAAATGAATGGGTAGCTGGGATGATCTGGTTCTGTGATGAATTGCTTGAGGACAAACAGGTAATAGAGATCCGAAAGGCAAGAACAAATCAAAATCTGAACTTTACCTTACAATATAAGACAACTGGGGTGAGCTTTCCAATTTGTGGAGGCCCCAAATTTCCCCAAACTTTCTGAGTAAGAACATTGAGTGGAATTTTTTTCTTCAATTTATAATCCATTGAAGTCTTCTTCCACATACTTTTGGCCAATAGGTCAACAAATTCAGGTTCAATATAGCCAGACAAAAGCAGCCTTGGTCAATGTTCAAAAACATAAATCTAAAGACAGAACACCCTGTCAAAGCTGGTCGCTAACGGAAAGCCCATAATATATTTCTCATCAAATACAAGTTGGATTTTACGTTTAAGCGTTCAAATGCCACCTTGTTGATTGGCTGACCTCTGGTTTCAGCAGGTATTTTTATACATGAACTTTGTGTGAACTTGGAGAGACAAAAGAGTGATGTGTTACTAGGTGAGGGTTAAGAAAGTGACCTTGCCTGGACCACTGTGGGATTCCCCAGGGATATTGGAGAAGGCCCTTACATTGTCTAATAAAGTCCAATAAAAGGGAGAATTAGTCCTGGTATGGTGTCAGCACTGCACATAAATTCTTATGCAATAATAAAATAATAGGATGCTATTAATTTAACCATTCTGGTTGCTTCTGAAATAGTATTAAAGTAATATCATTGATTCATATTTTCAACTGCTAATACATTATTTTCTAGAACTATTAACTGCTTTAAAACCAGCATGCCATAATACACTGGGAAGAGATAGTGAAATATTTCGACTGATTCCAGCAATTAACTTAATTTAAGGCTACTCTGCAGATTTTAAAATTAAGAATTATGCTTTGGAATAACTTAGAGAAAAAATTAAAATAAGACAATGAGCATTTTTTAACTTCATCATTCAGTCTTATAGGTGAAAGTTGGGTCACGTTTTTTCCAGAAAAGAAACTTCAGTAGACATTCAAAATGTCAATCTCCCATATATTTTGTATCTTTGAATGAGAGGAATGAAAAAAAGGGTAAGCATTTATTGAATTCCTACTTTGAACAGTACATTGTACTAAACACTTTCACTCTATGGGTGATCTAGATGAAATTGAAATAGGTTTGCTATGTTTTCCTGCTCAAGACCTACAGTCTTAAAGAAAAACAATGTTTCCACCAGGTTCTAGGAATAGGGAGGTGTGGTGGGGTTTGGCAGGTGGATAAATGTCACTTCTTCAGTGTCCTGGACTAGAAAGTGATGCTGACATCTCGTGTATCTGTGTTAAACAAACAAACAAACAAACAAAAAAAACAATACCTTAAGCTGTTTAATGTAAAAAACAACATCATGGCAAATAAAATATATTGATTTCTGGGCAATTAAAATGGACTAAGGAAAAGGAAAAATGGTTTCACTCAGTAAAAACGAAAGAACAGGAGATTTCAGCATTTTGTACAACCAAGAAGCACTCGTGTTTCTAGGTGTGGTGTTAAGAGTGGTTTGGTTTATAGAAGGGTTGAAAAGGAACTAAAATGAGAAAGAAAAAAAATAAAACGCACCCCCCCCAAAAAAAAACAAACAAAGACACAGAGGAAAACTGGTGTAGGAGAAGGTTCTGCTGGTAATCGAAAGAAATGTCCAGGCCAAGAGGTCTTCATGACACCCTCTTCCTCGGAGCTTACTCTGTCAACCACTCCTGGTAGCCAGAGGACCATGTGAAATCAGCCTGAGATGTTTTCGGACATTTTTCTGAGAAGTCAGCAGATTAGCATTGAATCAGTGTCTGTTGGGCTCTTTCAGGCTGTGAGGAACAAAGAAGCATCCAATAGTAGGCATTTTCTAAAAGTTCTGACCTTCAGGCAGCTTGAGCGTTCGGGTCCTTCCCTTGCATGAGGGGGCCCTAGCAATGTATTCTCATGATTTCAAAATTCCTTACCTTCATTAATACTTATGGGGTATGGAGAGTTACACTGGTAGTTATCCAGAGTGTTTAAGGCAAGTCCTAGCACAGAGAGTCCTCAAATGTGCTGAAGTTTATGACTCGCATATAAATGAAACTATTTTCCCCAAATTTGACAACAATTTTAAAATTTCGCGTGATATGACCAATATCAAGTTGTGAAGTTGAATTAAAACTCTCTAGTCTACCAACTTAAATGTTTTATTAACCATGCTAGAAGAAAGGCTGATTTATCTTTTTATTCCTTCTATAAAAAACACTATTACAAAATTATTGCCATATAAAAAGCAACCAAAGAGAAAGCCCCATCGATGTAGGAAGCACATTATGGAGGTATATCAGGCAGTTATGTTTCTGGATTTTTCCAATGTTTGTAGTGTTGGTTGTGATTTATATCTTCAATTTAGATAAATATCACTTCACACAGACTTTAAGGCTTATAATTTTGTATCCTTTTTCTTGAAGAGGGCTTTTGTGACCGTATAAGCTTCAGGACTCACAGACTGGGAATCTGTGAGACTTCACTGGGAGAGGCAGAAAATAATCTCATCTGCCAAAAGTCTGTGACTTAAAACAGTAGGAAACAGGATCAGCTGCTTAATTTGTCAACCCCAGGGCGAAATGCAAACACAGTGCTTCTTGATCAAAGTCCATCAAAAATTTCAAGATGGTGGTAACAGCATTAAACCGTATGCTGGGTCCTTCCTTGCCCAGTGCCAGTGAGCCTGTGCCGTCTTATACCCATGAAGCTGACGCTGACAGGAAGGTGGTGCATGGTTACACTGCATCTCTGGTTCTCTGGTCCCTACCTCAGCCACAAGCATCTGAGGCTTCACTCCCAAGAGCAGCCATTATGGTGAAAACTGTACGGCTCTTGCTTCTACCAACAAATGCATTTGTCTCTGCTCTTTCTTCCTGATTTTTACCTCCTGGCTTTATGCTTTAATACTTCAGTTTCCTACTGTTTCTCACATTGAAATTCTCTGAGAGGGAAAGAGAGAAGTGGGTAGGTTCATTAATAATTACCCAGCACGAAGCACCCTGTTGGGTAGAATTCTCATGCACAGCTGTTTTCCTGGATCACTAGACAGCCTATAAATAGCTGGTGTGGGTCAGGTGACAATCTTGGTCTAATCAACTTGTGGCAAGGGTTGTGGTGTCATATAGCAAAAAGCACGATGACTTATTTGCTTCTAACTCCTTCACTAGAGCCATGGGCTTGGCAGTGATGGGAATCTTGTCGGTGGGCAGGGTGACTGGGAGACATTGGACTTTGTCGAATCCAATGTGCTTAAGGTCCAGTGCTAAGCTCCTGGAAAAGTATTTAACTGTATCATATACCGCAGTATTAAAGTTGACCTTTGCAAGTTAAAAAATATTGTGTTCCTAAACTGTGGTGATTTGAACATTGGAAAAGCAGAATGTGAGGCTGGCCCCCTCTGAGAATCTCACTCCTCTTCCTTATCAGATTTCAGCCTTCTGCGAAGGCATTTTCAAGTGGGCCGTAATTGCCTGCCGGTATATACTTCATGCCCTCATAAATCTTCACTAGCACAGAAAACTCAATTGTGTGGTGTTCGAGAATTCTTTGGAAATGTATTGCCATTGGATTGTGGGACGGATCCAAGGTAAAGGAGAGGCTGTATTCTCAAGGTGAAAGTCACCAGTCCAAGAGACGGCAGCGAAGGCAACATGCATCTGAGAAGCCTTGGAGCAGCTGCCCTTTCTGGATACAGCAAAGACATGTAGATGGGATAGCTGTGGCTGGCTGTCCCACAGAGGCGATTTCATCAGCGTCTGTCCTTCTAGAAGCTGTGTGGGTGAGAGCATTCTATGCATCGTGTCTCAAACATGTTGAGCCTCCAAAGCCCCTTGGTGGGTTTTTACAAACACTGACTTCAAGATTAAAATTTCAATCACAGCACTATAGGCGTATATGAGCCGTGGTCTGGAATCAGATTATTTGTTCAAAGTCCAGGGTCAGGGCTTGCTGTGTGACTACTCTATACTCTTCTTTACTTGTCCATGAAATGTAGACCAGACTCTTACTTTTTCCATAAGGTCTTGTGAGACTCCATGAGAAGATGAGTATGTCAGCCCAGCATATAACACTTGGGTAGTGTCCAATAAATCCTGATGGTTATCTTACATATACGTATCACCTATTTTATGTAATTCTGGATGGAGGTGCTCACATATAGGTTTATGCGCAAACATATGCAGAGACACAGGTAAATTACATTAAGGCTTAATGCACCATTGGAAAGAGGATACTTTACTATAAAATGTCTTTTGAAATCTGCTCTTGCAAGATGAGTGCTGTACCCTCCAACATGTGCTAAAAATTAAGTTAGAACCCAAATGAAAGATCCTGAAAGAGAGGCCTGGTTGTATATGGAGGGACTTGGGATTTGACAAACCACCAAAAGGCAAATCTAATTTATTTTAGGGAAGAAATTATTCAGAAGCTGAAGAAATCAGCTCCCATGTTGCTAAACATAGGGAGGAAAATAAGCCAGGCAGGCGCGACACTAATGCAGTGTGCTACCAGGCAGAGTAGAGAATTGCAGCGAAGCACGATCTTTTCTCTCCGATTTATAACTACAGCTCTCTAGATTGTCAATTCCTGCAGGGCATGGACCATGCCTGGTTCTCTCCCTTGAGCTAGATTCCTACACATCACTGTGTTCAGATTAGCATTTAATAAGTGTTTGGGAAGGTGACTGATAATGCGACCGGCGCACTTGGAAATTTACAGCATGCCCGTGTCGGTAGTCAGAAGTTTTATTTTCCTTTCTATGAAAATCCCTTCTCTGCTTGACTTTTCTTGTTGATTGTAAGCTCCCTTGGGCAGGAAATGTGTTTGTCTGTATGTTTATTAAGAGGCGTCAAGCAAATTGCGACAAAGTACACAGTGATAACAGTGAGTAAAAATTTCATGAGATGCTATCAAATGATTCATTAAAAGATAGATCCAGGATAATACCACCAACTGCTACATTAACTAGTCATGTCATAACACCATCAAAATGCTAATTAGATTGTCTGGCATGATTTGTTATTAAAAAAAGAATCAATCCAAGTTTCCCATGGTTCTTGAATTTGAATAGTTTTGCCTCTCCTAATATTTGCTTCAAGGTCAATTGTGTACCATTTAGTGCATTTGCTTTGGAGATGAACAAAGCTTCTGTGCATCCTCTCCTCGCTGCTCCTGTGGACATTTCAAGTACTCTGAACCTTTAGACAGAAGTCCAAGTCTGCAGAATAGTGAATCAAAATCACTAAGAGAGGACAAAGTGTGGTGTTAGGAAGGTGCCAGGGGGAAGAGACTGCTCATGTTGTCCTATCTTGGGATCCAGCCAGGGCTGATGGGCTGGCTGCTTGCAGCTGGACAAGGCAGGTGGGAAGAACTAAGATCTAGAACTGGAGCCATCCATTAGTGTAGGCTAGTTGTTGGCAGGGAAATAATAAAGGCAGGCAGACACAGAGAAGGTCTGTCTAGCAGGCCAAGTGTGGTATCTTGGGGACAGAGCTTTCAGAAGCAATCAAGGATAGACACAAATTTAAGATGAAAAAAAAAAAAAGTTGTCCTAATAAGTAGGAGTCACTCAGCCTTAGAAGGGGCATACCACACTTAATTATTTTTCCTAAGTGGTCACTCAGAACAGGAGTCTAGGCAAAAGTCCAGCTATCTGAGAGTCCGGGGCCCACATGGACTGATGATGAGAGACAAAAGGAGGGTCATTGGTCAGATCTGAGATGCTGTGTCATGGCTGAATTGAGTGCAAGATGACATAGTGTGGCCAAATGTGTTGGTACCAGCAGAGCCAAAATCATTGCTTTAAGTGGGAAGTAGGAGCAGGGTTGAGCCTGCAGAGACCACATGGTCCTACTGGGAGAAAGGCTGGCAGCCGGCATGGCCCTGGTGTGTGGCAGCCAAATCTTCTGCTTTGACTCCTGTCTCCAAATGTCCAGAACCATGGAATTGGCCTTCATTCCTGAAGGCACAGACAGCAGATCATAATGCTAAGACCACATGCTCTGGAGTGAGATGGTTTGGCTTTGACTCCTAAGTGGAACTGTCAGATTTAGCAAATAAAAGTAAAAGGCACCCAGTTAAATTAGAATTTCAAGTAAACAACAACTAATTCTTTAGTATAACTATGCCCCAAATATTACATGGGGTATACTTATACTAAAAAAATAATAATAATAATGGCCCCATGTAATATTTGAGAAAAGGTTATACTAAAAAAATTAGTCATTATCTGAAATTCTAATTTAACTGGGTGCCATGTATTTTGTCTGGCAACTTACTCTTAACTCTTACACCTTCTAGCTATTGAATCTTGGGAAAGTTAACACCATAATTTTCTCATCTGTAGAATGGAAATGATCCAACCCATAAGGTCATTGTGAGAACTGAATGAGTTAATATATGTAAATTACTAACACTAGTACCTGGCACAGAGTAAGTGCTCAAAAATGATTACTTTTGCTTTTTATGATGACCATCACTATATCTGGGGGTCAGTCTGAGTTACTGGTGTCCAGTAGGATCTTTTCATTTTTATAGAGTAATGCAGGGCAAAGCCTTAGGAAAGGGGTGAAATGTTTTATTCATTTTTTTTTTTTTTATTTACAACTCTATTCCCCCACCCCAATCTTACAGATCTTACAATTAAAGGACAGGAAGATAAGCTTAAAAATAATCGCCGTAAGAAGAAATATGATCACCAAGAAGTTTAAAAAAAGACAAAAATGTCAAGATTCTTGTTGAGGACATAAGTCTATACAGCAGCTGAATAGACAGTTAAGTTTGAGTTTGCTAATATCTCTGGGAAAAAAAGATGGTGGAAAAGTGGAAACTAGGTTTGATGCACATTTGCTATACCCAATGACCCTTCCTTCTACCACTTTGCCCTCTTGATGGCCCATTATGTCCACCTCTCAAAACTTGCTCTAGACTCATGTCCTAATATCAACTCAAGTTAGTAACTACCTTCAAGAGCATTTCCACTTAAACTCCTTGTAGAACATAAAGGGTTACCTTCTATTAGAAAATACCTTGGGTGTTAGTATTTCATGGGTAGAGAGAGTTCTATTTAGTGCTAGTTTTGGGGTGGGATTTTTCCCATCAAAGCAGTGGCCCTTGACTTTGCCCAGTAGGATCATCTGCAGCTATTGGTGATTAAAATCTACAAGTCAAGGCTACAACTCACACCAATTCCTTCAGAATCTTTGGGGGTAGTACCCAGGCACAAACCTTTTTTAGAGCTTCCCAGGTATCCACCTTGGGCAGCCAAAGCTGACAGCCATTAAGCTAAGAGGAATATAGTCCCGTGCAAATGATTTATATGGCAAGACTTATGAGATAACCGTACAATCCAGGAAATAATAATAACGATGATTTCAAAATTCTTACCATATGCCTGTAACATATATATACTCCCAACCCTTACAACATTGAGAAGTGTTTTTATTCACATTGTACAATGAGGAAACAGAAAATTATAAATCACACAGTAAGTCAATGAGTCTAAAAGCAATTTGATGCTTGACTCCCAAGACACAGCCCTTTCCAATAAGTCAGATTGTGAAAGAAGGTAGAATCTGTTCTTTCGAGACCATACCAAGTACCCTTTCCTTGGGTTTTATTTTCATCAGTGCCTTGGTCATGCAGGTCTGTGTCTTGGGAAATCGTAGGGAGAAAGCTTTGGCTGGCTTTTCCTCTAACATTTTCAACACGTCCATGGATGCTCTGTCCCTTCTGCGGACCATTCCAAGAGAGTAGAGCAGACACCCTTATTTGGTCTTTGTTGAACTCACATGTCTAAAGACAGACTTGTGAATGGTGTGCTGGGGCTGTCTGGTTGTAATTAAACAGGGCTTTGCCTGACAGGTCCAGCCGGTTAAGCTGGACTTGATTGCGCCTATGCCAATGACAAAGCTTGAATAAAAAGTAGGAGCAAAATCAGGACCCCACAGATCATGTCAGCCATTCTCTTCAGGCCCTAGTTGACTGTTTTTACTAGGAAAGCCCTCTTTGTGAAGACAGAATGCAATGCTGTTATATTTTATGATTAGCTCGTGCCTGGAAGGAACTGCCAGGTGGATCTGTTTGCCTGTTCAAAGGTAGCCTGCACGCCTGTATGTATGCATGTTGTGTAGGTATTCGTTTTCATTCATGGTTCATTTCTTTGAGAGTTTACCTGCTTATTGATTTGATCACCCAACCAATATTTATTTTGAGGGCTTGCTGTGTGACTGGTACCGAACTAGGTTCTGGATATTTGTTGCTAAGCAAGACAAAAACGGTCCTGGGGCCGTGGGACTTGTAGGATGGGGATGGTGAGGAGACCTCACTGGTAAACAAATAAATTATATGTTTTACCCATGTAATTATCTGCTATGATGGAGGCTATTAAAAAAAATGGGTGTTATGAGCAAGAAGAGATAAAATTTTTGATGGATAGAGGGGTAACAGGTAAGCTATGTCTGGGAAGTCTTCTCTGAGAAAGTTATATTTGAGCTAAGCTATAATTTGGCAATTCAAAATGTTTTCCTTTGCATCACATTGTCATTGAGTATTTTTCTTAATTCTTTTTTCCTCTTTTATCAAGAATGCCCACTGTACATGTATTTTTTCTCTGTATTCCTGCGTACTTTTCACATGTAGATTGTTGAGTGAAGGGTAAGAGATTGTTATATTAAAAAAAAAATAACAACTTCAGCATCCTACAGAGGATCATTGTAGTTTAATCTCTCTCTCTCTCTCTCTCTCTTTTTTTTTTTAATAAATCCTCCTTTTTTCACCATTGTTCCTTATTTAGGGATGCACTTTATCGTTTGCCAGCACTTTCATGTATATTACCCTGTTGATCTTCACCAACAGCCCTGCAGGGTACAAAGAGCATCATCTCACTTTTAAACACTGAGGAACCATGATTCTGGAGGGTGTTTTGGGCAAGGTCATACAGGCTAGTGAGTACCAGAGACAAGAGAAGAACCTATGGTTTTTTTTTTGCTCCTAGGCAAGGGATCTTTCATGCAGAGTGGAGAATTACAGAATTTTCTCCTTTTCAACCCTTGCCCTTCCCCCAACCCTAGTTCCCCAATGCACACACACATTTCTCTTTCTCCAGTTCAGAGCATTTGAGGAAAGATTGATTTAGAGGTTTAATGTCTTTTGTACATTACTATAAATCCAGAAGAATCTACCTGGCCTCTGTTCCATCTCCAGCTCTGCAACCTACAGTTAATAAATAAATAAACAAGTAAATAATTAAGTTCAATATATATGTTTCGGTTGCCTACTATCTATCCAATATAGCTCTAGGCACTGTTGATATATTGGTGAGCAAGTAGACAAGAATCCTCACCTCCAAGTTTACATTCTCCCAGGAGAGGCAATCAATAAGTAAATAAATAAGTAAATACATATAATATGTCAGATGGTAAGTGGTAGAGAAAAATAAAACAGAAAAGAGAATAAGGGATTTCTGGGGGAGGGCACTGAAATATTAAATAAGATGGTCAGAATGACCTCCCTGAGAATGTGCTATTTGTGTACTCATGAGGTCATCTGGAGAAGAACATTCTAGGCAGAGGGGACACAGGCTAAGCTACTGGCCAAGGTTCAGGACTTAGTCGATGCATCCTACCCTTGAACTCTGCTTTTCCAAAAGCACAATATTAAAAATGCTGGTTAGACACAGTTGAAATCATATTTTTAAGGATTAGTTTCTATATTCAATTTCACTGTGGGCTAAGTACCCTATTGTGGGCTGTCCAGAATGCCAAACCACCATGAATAATGTTTCCATGGGAAAATGTTTTCTGAGTTTCAACCCACTGACTTACAAATGAACTTAGGAATGGAGCTGGTTAGTAAGTTGAGAGCTGGCTGTGTTAATTAAGGGGCAATTCTCCTGCCACATCTCCCTCTTTTGGCTAGGAGAGAATGCTATTGACTGAGACTCCGCCACTCTGACATTCCTTTTCTGTCCTTATCCTTTTTCTAGTCTTTTTGGTTCCAACCTGTATTTTCCATTTCCCCCGCAGGGCTTCTCTTTTTGCCCTTAGATCTTTGAATAATCCTTCGCGAAGCCATATTGAAAGCACTTGATTCCCCTTATTCTTTGCCTTCAGAAGAGCTGCCGTCTATCTCACCTTAATTGTAGTGTCTCGGAGATTTCCCAAGGCTTTTTTCCATGCACATAGATTTATTTGTATTATTTCACTGTCTGCTTCTGGCAATCTCAGTGCATTTAATGCCAGTAATGCGCATTGCACCTGGAAAATTCTGAGCACCTCACAGATAGATTAATGAATATACGTTGTATGTTTTTATGAAATTAATGACTACCTGCTCTCCAATAAATGGTGAATTCTTCAAGTTTCTTTTCTCTGTAAGGAACGCTCGACTGTCTGTCTGAAATTGACTGTGCGTGTTCATAAAAATAATTGGCTAGGCTTTCTTTTTTTCTTTCAACTGTGCCTCCCATTTCTTTTTTTTTTTTTTTTTTTTTTTTCATTTATTTGACAGACAGAGATCACAAGTAGGCAGAGAGGCAGGCAGAGAGAGAGAGGAGGAAGCAGGCTCCCTGCTGAGCAGAGAGCTCGATGTGGGGCTCGATGTGGGGCTCGATCCCAGGACCCTGGGATCATGACCTGAGCCGAAGGCAGAGGCTTTAACCCACTGAGCCACCCAGGCGCCCCAGTGCCTCCCATTTCTTGAAGGTGGGATGGATGGATAAGCAGTTTCGCATCTATAGAGAGGTACGATGGGGCATCAGAAATCTGTAGAATCAGAGTAACAAGTGAAAGGGATGTGGGGTTTGGGATACTTGTATACTGGGGAGACTATTTTGGATTATTCTGTGAATTTGCCTTTGGGGTTTGCCTGGATATAGATATATATATATATCTATATATATATATATATATATATAGATATATATATATATCTCCCCAAACTAGTGGGCAGTATTTTCTGTATTCTCATTTTATTTATACATGGAACAGTGGGGTCAAATACACTAGTGGGCTGGCCAGAAAGCAAAACCTAGAAAATAATCATAGTGAGCAGGTTGTGAGCACCTGCTATATTCCAGGCGCTGTGGTTCATATGAATTTTCTCTTTTATTTCCCAACACCCTAGGTGAGCCCCAGAGACATAGAGGTTAGGTAGCTTGCCCAAAACCATTGAACTAGTAAAGCCAAGATTTGACCCAAGGCAGTCTGATTGTAAAACACAAACTTTTTACCATGACACACCACTATTGCCCTATTGCCTGTTGAAGGTAAAGAGCAGAGATTTTCTTCTTTCTTTCTTTCTTTCTTTCTTTCTTTCTTTCTTTCCTTCTTTCTTTCTTCTTTTTTTTTTTTTTCTTTTCTTTTCTCCCTTTATGACTCTTAGTGGAGACTCAAACCCAGAATTACTTTGATAGCTCACAGATCCTGGTTCTGGTACTGGCCCTGACTTTCTCTCTCTCTCTCTCTTTTTTTTTTTTAAGATTTTATTTATTTATTTGACAGAGAGATAGAGAGCACAAGTAGGCAGAGCGGCAGGCAGAGGGAGAGGGAGAAGCGGGCTCTCTGCCGAGCAGGGAGCCCGATGCGGGACTCAATCCCAGGAGCCTGGGATCATGACCTGAGCCAAAGGCAGCCGTCCAACCAACTGAGCCACCCAGGCGCCCTGGCCCTGACTTTCTAACTGGTATGCCTCAGAATTACCTGGAGGACCTGGAAACTCAGAGTACAGAGCCACTCTACCAATTTCCCAGCTGATGCTGATGCTCCTGTACTGGGACGTACACTTTGAGAACCGCTCCCCTCACCCCCATTAGATCCTCCCTATAGACCCTCCTAGATGAGTAGCATTCGTCATGATAACTTAGCCTTTTACAGCATCTTGCTGCTTTCAGAGCCTTGTGTCCACACCATCTTGGTCCTTAAAACAGTGCAGGGCTTTATCTTGGCCAAAGGTCAGTTCCATTGCATAGGTGAGAAAATCAAGCTTCTGTGACAGTAACTGGGTAGTAAGTGCCCCATTGCTTAGCAAGTCAGAGGCAGAGCAAGAACTTAGATATTCTATTTTTCATTCTATTGATTCTATTGATGCTCTAACGAGCCCAACAATTGTCCATCTCCAGCATATAGCTCACACACTGGTTCGGTTTACTTTTCTTTTCAACTCAAGCTTGTTATAGGAATGAGTGAGCTCCAGGGAAATCATTTCTTGCTCAAAAGGAGAAACTGTGTCCCGAGAGGCGGTATCTGAGCACAAAGGAGGGCGGGCCTGTTTGTCTCTGAAAACATGATCTCCACACTTACATCCAAATTAAAGGTCTCTGAACTTGAGTTGGGCTGGCTAATATTTCTTTTCCCTTCCAGGTTTGCTGAGCTTATAAATATCAATTATAAGGCTGAGTAAATTACAGGGATGTTGAACTTTGAATTATTGTAGCACTTTAAAGTATCTATATAGGGATAATAAGGAGATTGTGAAAATCTGCTGAAGGAAATCTCACACATATTTATAGATAATTAATACACTGAGCGGAAACTGGAAATCAGCACTGAATTTTTTAAAGCAGTAATTTAAAAATGCATTATGACAACACATTAGGTTAGCAGTTATTCAACAAGGAAATGTGAAGATTATTAAGCTAATTAAAGGTAATAAAAACAAGTTAAGGTATTTGGCATATAACTTCGAAATTAAAAGAAAAAAAAAAGTCCTTGCTCCTTCTAGGCAAGTCACAGATGGCAATTAATATATTGATAAGTTACTGGACTTGTATGTAATAAGAAAAGACTGCTGTATAAAGACATATTCCCTGGAGAAGCACAAAAAAGTACAAGGAGATGGTTCTGTGTAACTCGAGACCCTTTAGCAGGTCCCGGTAGGGGCACGTGGGCTTTCTCTTTCTCACCACGGGATGAATGATGGCCATTTCGGGAACTCAATCTTGGAAAACTTTCTCCAATATATCTGATCCCACTTGGCTTTCAGATCCTGTGGCCTCTTTCCTGATCTTGGGGCTCTCTTCCACTTCGAGTTATGTGACAGCGATCAGGGTGGGGGATGGTACCCTATTCTTCTCTGCATTTTTAGATTGTGACCTCTGCGTGCAACGTTAATGGATGCAAAAGGGAGTGGGGCCCGCTGGCCAGGTCGGAAATAGACTCTGCTTTGTGGCAGAGGCTTTGGCTAAGTGTGTTCAGCTCCTCAATATTTAGATATTTCTTTGGGGAAGGATAAAAAGAAGGGGAAGAAAAGGCAGAAAGCAATGATTAGAGAATGAAAAAAAAAAAATGGGCCCATGAAACAGAATGATACATTTGTGTCCACGCATTTTTGTGTGTTTGTTAGTTTGTATACCAGTTATGGAGGAGGAAGGGGTTGGTAACAGGAGGGAATGGCCAGACCCTGAATTAACCATAGCTGTGTCTGCCGGCATGGTGAAACAGATTATTAAATGCTTCTGGAAGAAATCTTGGGGGTGTTTATGGCATCTTGGGACTTTGCAATTTCAAATTAAGGCTGGCTCGTGATTTTTAATTCTGGTAGAGGACCCTTGTAAAATTTACCACTGAGCAAATTGGGGTGTGCACAGTTAACTGGGGTCAAAGGGCAAAAGTTATCACAGGGAGAATTATTCAGCTTATCAGAAAAATAGGGCTCCGGTAGGATAAAAACTAATAAATAAATAGTCTCAAAAATAAAGTTCCAATTTGTCTGCAATCTTACACAATCATAGAGAATAGATCAGAGGTATACAGGCAAGCATTTGGTTCTACAGCCTGAAATCGTTTGACTATTCTAGTTCATGAGGTTTTATAAAACTCTTTACAAACTCAGCCTTTCCTAAAGACATGGGGAAAAATCATTCTAAAGAGCACTTTGATCCAACACTTAAATTAAGAGAAGGTTTTAATGTCGCAAGTTATTTGGTCGATGATTATGCAAATTGTAACCAAGATTTCTGTAACCTTTGTTCTAAGATGCTAAATAAGGGAGACTTTCTTTGGAAACTAGCACACTTTTATCAGCAAGGTCACACTAGGAATTTCAGGAGGACAAGTAAAAAATGACTTCCCCAAGCAAAAGGGATCCTTTTAGGTCATCATAATGAATTGTTTGGAAGCTTCAAAGTAGCCTTGGTTCTCATTACTGGAGCCTGCCTTTACAAGAAATGCCTTTTTTCAATTATTTTCACTTTTCATTAGAAGTCTTTGCAGTTGTTGCTCACCTCATTAAATCCACTAAGATGCTACGTGTTTAATTTCCATGTTATAATTTGTAGCAAATTGTTTGACATGAAACCTAGCTTTTTGAGCCTGTGATTTCTAAGGTTTTCCCTTCCCTCCACCCCCAGACTCAGCAGTTACCTTTTGGAGGATGGAACAAATTAATGCAATTAACGTAATTTGTAATTTAACTGGTCTCCATTATTGGAATTTTGTTGGGATAGGTTGTCTGGGACACGGTGCCTTCCGAGCGCCGAAGCCGTCATTACCAGATGCCTTGTGGAAACCTGTCCCTTCCGCTTGTAAAATGTCCCCCCTGCTCCAGCCTCCACTTCCCTTCCTCAGTGACCAGTGGGCTAATTGAACACTTTCTCTCAGAAGAGTTTTCAAGTTCTCAGCCACAGCTTCCCTCCGCTAATTGATATCAAGGAATGTTTTCCTTATTTGGCGGGCGCCCATTTTGGGTATTTGTAGCTTTTATCATTTTGCCCCTCAGCTATCGCTCCGTCAGATTTCTTGATTTGATTCCTTTCATCTTTTCTCATCAGTCAATCACTTCCAATCCCCTCGCTCCTTTAATCATCTCCTTTGAACTCAGTCCAAGGCTGTGGGTACTCTGGTACCCAAGACGCTGGGCTGCGCTGGGCTCCGGGTGTGGTCTCGCTGCAATCGCCAGGGACTGATGGGGGAGGGGCGAGAGCCAAAGAACCTTGGCACGCATCGTAAACGCGTTCTGGTGACCATTTCAAAAATAGTTCTACTTTCCACTCTCTAGTCGTTCACCCCTCTCCTTTCCTTCTTCCCAGGCTTTCCTCATGGGCTGAGATGGACAGGGTTTCCAGTCACCGCCTGTCACGTCCTAGACAGATCATTTGCCCCTTATGAAATGGGTGGCATCTTGGGACCTAACGCGAGGCTGGCATTCTGGAAAGTTGCTACCCACACGTATACACCACGAGCATATTCGGATTCTGAGTTTTCCAGATAAATTGTGCTTTATTTTTCCCATCTGCCCATCAGCCTACAGAGCCTGGAAGGACACATGGGCTGGGCGGATCCCCAACTTTCCGGCAAACACCAAAATGCTTTTGAACATTGTTGTCAGGTCATGGGTTTTTTTTTCTGATATGCATTAGCAAACATTCCAAATACAATCTCAGTCTCGGATTGAAGTAAATAAGCCCTGGGGCTTTCGGCAGAGCGAAGCAGCCCAGATGTGGAAGGAGCAACAGGCATTGCTGTGTGTGTGTGTGTGTGTGTGTGTGTGTGTGTGTGTGTGTGAGGAGATTGGGGTGGGGGAATGGGGGGTGGGGGTGGCTAGACTCTCTCATATCACCTTTCGTCCTCACATTGCGGGGGCCCCGAGTTATGCATAAGGTTAGGGGAAATTTTTAAAAAATGTCATTTCAGCAAAAGACAAGGTTTCATATGATTGTCCTTTCGATTGGAGCATGAGAACCTTGCTGCTCACGAGAATTGAAAATTGGACTTGCACTATTCTGTAAGGACAGGAGAAGATCCCTCTGTTGTATACTGTGGGATTCCATTAAATCCACGGCACCTTCCCAGCAAAAGAATACTGTAGCTTTAGACCTTTCATTCACTGAGCGGCTGAGTTTTTCATTTTCCCAGTTCAGCCTCTTTCTCAGTAATAAATTGCCCTGAATTGGAGTCCTGTCCTAACAGTGTCTGCACTTTCCTTTCGTATCCCCTCATCTCTCCTGCTACGGATGTGTAGAGCCATGACAGGAGATTAATATTGAAAGAGAACTTTTCCCCCGGTTACATTTTACCTGTCCACTTCTGCCTTTTATTTCTTTCTCCAAGACTTCTTTTCACGGGGCAGAATCCTCCAGGTTAATTTAACAAAAGATTCCTCTCGGAGCTTACCAGAGTTTCCTGCCCATGGGTGACCTGTTATTCAACCAACTGATATTTGTCACTGAGTGATTCTGAATGTTGATCTTGCTTCTTTGAGTTAAGAGGGAACAGTGTGCCTTCAGGTCAGTATCCCTCTTAACCACAACAGAATGTAAGCCTCATTCTCAGACAGAAAGCAATGCATTTGTTCAAAGATGAAGAAAACATAAAAGGGATGAGGCTAAGGATGGAGACAGTTTCTGGGCGTTCACAGGTAAGCTGATACTTGGAGATTCTCGGAGATTAGTGTTCTATCAAACGGCAGAACATCTTTGGCAAGAAGAAACCTAAGGGATTAATGGTGGGGCGGTTGGGAGGGGGGAGCTAACTGTGAGAGTATGGGGGACAGATGTGTACAGAGGGTGTAAAAGTCATTCTCAGAGCTGGGAAAAGTTTAGACATTCTGGGGATTGAGCCAGCTAACTTTTATTTTAAGCCTTCCAAATCACAAGATTACAACAAGCACGGGCAAGTTTAATTATAGTAGAGGGAAGGTTAAAAAGCACACACGTTTACACCGAGTGTGCACACACATACACACAGTCACAGAAACTCTGTTTTTTGTTTTGTTTTTCTGTAGCAGAATTCACTGGCACATGCTATAAATAATTTGAGAATAATCAAAAGAGAAGTTAACCTTGACACTAACTTGACACCTGGAAGAGAGCAAATGAGAGAGGAAAAGCAGCCTTGGAGCCTACAGATGGCTCCTGGCCAATTCTAAACATCATGTGTGTGTGTGTTTGTGTGTGTGTGTGTGTGTGTGTGTGTGTGTGTGTGTTAAGAAATCAGTCATGAGGCACACAAATAAACGAGGCTCCAACAAAATGCACTGGAGATAATACGACAGATTGGTCTTAAGCATAAGGCAAAAACAGACACCAAAATGTAAACTGCAAAGTTGAAATAGAGCGGTGTTTTTGTTTGTTTGTTTGTTTTGTTTTCTGTTCTCTCTTATAGGGTAACAGACCATGCCACAACCTACTGATTTATTTTTTGGCATTCCCCACAATTCTCTGTGTTGACTGGACTCCAGCGGGCAACTCTGCTGCAGCTCATGTCATTAGCTGAGGTCACTGGCTTGGCTGTGTTCAGCTGGGAGCACATGTGGGGCTGGGAAGTTCAAGCGGCCTCCCTGGAATGCCCGGGGCTCTGGTGGGGACAGCTGGAAGGAAACAAGGGAACTCTCCTCTTGGTGGTCTCTCTGGGAGGTCACTGTGCCCCTGTACATGGTGGCTGCCAGGTGACAGTAAAAGCAGAAGCTACCAGGCCTCCTACAGGCCAGGCTGGGTCTGGCACTATGTTACTTCCTCCTTATTTTATTGATGAAGGCAAGTCACAAAGCTGGCCCAGATTGGAGGGTGAGGGGAATAGAGACTGTTGCTAGAGGGGAGGAGGGGCCAGCAGGTACAGACTCTGCTGGATTTGGTTCCGGCCATTTTGTAGACAGTTTACTTCAGTCTGTTAAACACATTGGGTCAAAAGGGAGGGTAAAAATTTGAACTCTGCTCCAGTTTCCAAATAAGTAGTGTCTTCACGTGTGAGATAGAGTTGCACTTTCAGTTTAACTCATGGACAGTCATAAAGTTCTTCATTTCAGGTTTGAGCTGATAAGTGAAATTAGGTGCCTTTACAGTTAGCACTTAAATGCAACTGGAATGTTTCCTCAAATTTCAGAAAGTCAATGGACTGGGGTCACGGAATTGAAACCATGTTGACATTTGATTTATTCACTTCTTTAGTCTTTATCATATTTCTTATATTCTTATATCTTAAGTTGAATCTATAAACTAAATAATACTGCATGATTTTAAGAGGAAATTATTAGGTCTTTGCGATGGCTGTGTTCTGCTCAACTTTAATTTATAATGCTTTGGGGAAATGTGTCATCCATTCAATCAATGCCTGTTTATTGAGTGTCTACCATGTGCTCCATAGTTTATTTTTTCAGTAAGTGTTCTATCAAGAAGGTGTATGATCTAGGCAGGTCGTTTTGATACCAATACACATAGGATCATGAGTTCTGAAGAGACAGAAATATAAATATATAATAAATATAAATGCATAAAATAGACTGAAAATAAATATGTTGAAAACTTGAAGTAGTTGCTAAAACATGATCAACAGAAGTAACATACTCTATGGCAAATATACATGTTGTCTTTGTGTCTTCTCAGAAGTTAGACCAGAATTTCCTTCCGTGGGAGGCTGTAGGGTTTTTTTTTTTTTTTTCCCGTATTCTTTTTTTTTTTTCATAGGTTTTCTTAAAGACTAAAGAAATACAGAAAATAAGGTAACATCAAGGGACAGGTTAAACATAACCAAATATTTATAAACTATAATGCCAGAGAAGCAAATACTTGCAGAGTTGGATCTTTGGATACATTATTTTAATGTGAAATATTTAATGGCAAGTTATTATTGAAAGGGGAAACAAACACAAATTTAAAAAATATATATAGGGGCTCCTGGGTGGCTTAGTCAGTTAAGCATCTGCCTTTGGATTGGGTCATGATCCCAGGGTCCTGGGATCAAGCCCCACATCAGGCTCCCTGCTCAGTAGGGAGACTGCTTCTCCCTCTCCCTCTGCTATTCCCCTGCTTGTGTTCTCTCTCTGTCAGGTAAATAAGTAAAAATCTTTAAAAAAATGTGTATATATATATATATATATATATATATATATATATAAACAATCAACATTATTCTACTCCATTCCAGATCTTAAAAAAAAAAATGTGTTTTAAGGGAAATGAAAGAATGAACATAGAGGATAAAAATAGTTGTTTTTATTTACTTATTAGCTTTTAAGAAAAAAATAAAATAATTATAATAAAACAATCTTATCTATAGTCATTTAAAAAAAAATTCTAAAATCTTTACTACAGTTCTAAGTAGCTTTCTCTAATAAGAAAACATACCTTGACAGGTGGATTCTTTCCTCTACATCAGAGTCAGCAAAGTGGGTCAAGTCCTTCCTGCCACGCCCATCCATTTGGATGTTGTCTACACTGCTTTCATGCAACAACTGGGGTGACAAAGGATGAGGTTGTATACCCGAAGAGCTGAAAATGTTTATTATCTGACCCTTTACAAAAAAAGTTTCCTGGGGCGCCTGGGTGGCCCAGTGGGTTAAGCCTCTGCCTTCGGCTCAGGTCATAATCTCAGGGTCCTGGGATCGAGCCCCACATCAGGCTCTCTGCTCCACAAGGAGCCTGCTTCCCCCACCTCTCTCTGCCTGCTACTCTGCCTACCTGTGATCTCTGTCAAACAAATAGATAAAATCTTAAAAAAAAAAGTTTCCTAACTTCTGATCTAGAATGTACGACAGTTTTAAACTAGTTATGGTAAGGATAAGGAAGACCGTGAGTCTAAACAATGATGATATGACTGATTCCTCTGCTATATTAAAATAGACTTCTATTTGACATCATTCTAGTCTATTCCATGGCACAAGGTTTTCAAGAAGAATTGCTAACATTAGAACTCTCCCCATTTCCCTCCAAATAAATCTTATCTGGAAACTCTGTATATAAGATAAAGATGGAGGTAGAGATATTAGGGAAATTGTGGTGATTTAGATGGGGACGGGGACCTTGGACTCTTGACAGTGAAATTGTTTTATCAACCCTCCTTTCTTCAATGAAGTCCATGAAGTTTCCTGAAGAAGCTTCTGGACTCCCAATAGTTCTGGGCTAAATGGACAAAATTAATGGGATGTCAGGGCTAAAAGGGGTTATAGAAATGGTCTTTTCTTTACAGATGAAGAAATCAGAGCCCAGGGCATTTAAATGCTTTATACCAGGGCCTACACCAGTGATTGGCAGAACCAACAGCCAAGATCAGAGCCAAGTGACCTGATTTGCAACCCATACTGCCTCTATCCTTTCCTGCAGAGAATGATGCAGGAACTCGGCTCCCTTGGTGGCATGGGAACCCCAAGACCAGCAATATATTCTTAGGACACACTCCAGCAGGTTCCTAAATAGATTTCTAAGCAGTGATAGGAGGAGAGAAACAAGAACAAAGAGAGAGGGGAATAAATAGCCACATCTCAAAACAGAAAAAAAGATAAAAGATGGGTCTCTGGAAGTGATTTTCATTTATTTTTATTATTATTATTATTATTATTATTATTATTAAAGATCTTATTTATTTATTTGGCAGAGATCACAAGTAGGCAGAAAGGAAGGCACAGAGAGAGAGGGGGGGAAGCAGGCTCTCTGCTGAGCAGAGAGCCCGATGCTGGACACGATCCCAGGACCCTGAGATCATGATCTGGGTTGAAGGCAGAAGCTTAACCCACTGAGCCACCCAGGCGCCCCTGGAAGTGATTTTTAAAAGAAAGTTTTATTTTTTTTTTCCCAAAGATAATCAATTTATCTATCTATCTATCTATTTATTTATTTATTTAAGAGAGAGAGAGAGAGAACATGAGAGAGGTCAATGGGAGAAGCAGACTCCCTGCAGAGCAGGGAGCCCGCTGTGGAACTTGATCCCAGGACTCCAGGATCATGACCTGAGCCGAAGGCAGTCGCTTAACCAACTGAGCCACCCAGGCACCCTAAAAGAAAGTTTTAAAACAAACTAATGATATTAACTATTAAGAGTTTCTCTCCCACAAATGATATTGAAGGATTTCATATAGCCAGGGCTGTATTTGACTGTATGCATTTCTGTTTATAAATTATTTTTTTTCTAATTTCAGATTAAGGTAGCTGGTACAGAGCAGCAATCATTAACTCTTAGAGACAGAAAGAGAAAGAGAGAGAGAAAAAAAGAAAGAGCTAATGGAATGAAATACAAGGCTATAAAATTAATTTAGAAGAGGAAGTGGAGAATCATTTACTTACTTTAAATTATAAGGAGGTTTAGGTAGGGAGAATTGAATTACTAAAGCAGGAATTTGGCAGGGCACTGAGGTTAACAGCTTGAGCCTTATGACAAAGGTTATAGGATCTCAAATGAGGACAAGTGGCCATGAGCATCTAATTAATATCTTTTTCAATTTATGGAAGAGGTTAGAAAATCTATTTTGGCCTGAGATTTCCCCAGCCTTGCAAAATAGATTTCTGTTTATTACACTTCTAATAATATTATCACTGTTCATTGATAAAAGTTAGAAGCAAATTAGACCATTAGCCTTTACTACCTGTTATATCTTTCAAGAGGAAGATGTTTTTCAAGTACCATCAAAGATCTAATAGTAATTACTGAACACTTGATGCCTGTGTCTTCTTACCTTAATGGCACTATCAATTTTATAGATGAAAATTTGAATGAAAACTTTAGGAAACTTTAGTTGTGGGCATCCAGCCAAAGTGAAATTACCATGCTTAGGAAAGTCAAAGAAAATAATTGATAGGAACTCATACAGATCTCTTTTTCTTGAGATATTCATTTGTATTTGCGTTCTCTATTGAGCTCTCCTTTATTATTTTTTAATTTTTTTTAATTTAAATTCATTTTAGCTAATGTAGAGTGTATTATTAGTTTCAGGGGTAGAATTTAGTGATGCATCAGTTGCATATAACACCCAGTGCTCATTACATCATATGCCCTCCTTAATGCCCATCACCCATTTACCCCATCCCTCACCTATATCCCCTCCAGCAACCCTCAGTTAAGAGTCTCTTATGTATTTGTCTTTCTCTGACTGACTTATTTCTAGGTTAGCATAATACCCTCTAGTTCCATCCACATTGTTGCAAAGGGCAGGATTTGCTTCTAAGGGGACACACGTGGGCAAAATTTTGCGACCATATCCAAATATATTGGAATGGGGTAGTAACAGCCTGTTGAGAGAAAAGCACATTAAACTGGAAATCTAAATTCCTGGATATGAGTTCTGATTTGGCCATTCATTTGCTTTGTGACCTTGGGACAAAATGCTATATCTCTCTAGAAGTGTCTGTACTTATCTATATAAGATAGGGGTTTAGGAAGTGAGAATCTGCACAGATCTTGTCTAATGATTATAAAATAGGACATTCTGTGATAGCTTCTATTTTATTTGGCCAGCCCCAAAAGAACTTTCTTTTTCTTTTTTTTAGTGCAGAACTTTGCCATTTCTATTATTTTTTTGCTATCCCTTAGAAGTTTCTGAATCATATAGATTTTCGGTTGGAGAAGACCTGAGATTATCTTGCTCAGTGGTTATCAGATTTAAGCATGTATTAGAATGAACTGGGATCATTGTTAAAATAGTGAGTCCTGCATCCCCCTCCCCAACAGTTTCTGATCCAGTAGGTCCTGAAGAGGATCCCAAATTTGCATTTCTAATAAGTTCCTAGATGATGTTAACTCACTGGTCCTGGGACCAAACTTTGAGAACCACTGGTCTCACTCAATCTCTGTTTTCACCAGATTTTGGAAAACAGGCCTTGCAAAGTTAATTGAATTACCCATGCTTACTCAACAAGTTAGTGACTGAATCAAGACCAGCAAAACCCTGGTCTCCCAGATGCTGAGGTCAGAGACTTTTTTAGGACACCACAATTCCTCACTTTGAATTTGGGTTACATGATACAGACCGAACAATCCAAATGAATTTATTCCAATCCACATTGCTGTTCAAATTAGAATTAAAAGCAAGAAGTCTTTACTCTTCTGTAGACAGAAATTTTAGCAACAGAGATATGTAGTCAGCAGAAATTATTCCAAATACCCAGTATTTTTTCCCCCCTAATTTGTGGCTTACACCTGGGCCAGAATGGCATGACAGAGAATTAAGGCTGAAATGGGGGAAAGAAGCAAGACTCATTGTGAGTGAAAGGTGTATGTCACAATGAAGACAGATGAAGAAAACAACCCTGCTGGTTTCTACTAATGCACTTTTAATATTTTCATGCCTGAATTTTAGTTTTTTTTTTAATTAATAACAAAAACTGAGATTTTTGTTTCACAAAAAATTTTGGTAGCTTTGGAAAGTTATGTACTAAAAACAATTTCCTCTAGCTCTTGATCTTGCAGAAATGAGATTTTATTCTTGAGTCCCTAGAAATACACACACACACACACTCTGCTTGTGAACACAATTGAGAACTCTAAAAGACAAATAGGTTTCCCTGAACTTACTGAACTCTGGGCTTTCCTAGTATTTTCTTCCTTCTCTGGAGTCGTCCTTCATCTCTCCTCTCCTCCCAGTTTGTCCAGCTATGCATGGTTAGGGTCTGAGCTTAGATGCTGACCTTCCAAATCTGAGTAGGGGACTTGTGGTGGGCACCTTCCAAGAAGGTTCTCCATCACTGGGTGCCTGGGTAGCTCAGTCAGTTAAGCATTTGCCTTAGGCTCAGGTCATGGTCCCAGGGTCCTGGGATCCAGCTCCCTATCGGGCTTCCTGCTCAGCAGGGAATCTGCTTCTTTCTTCCCTCTTCCCTTCCCCCTGCTTGTGCTCTCTCTATCAAATACAAAAATAAAATCTCTAAGAAAGAAAGAAACTTCTCCATCTCCCCACATTATGGTATTCTTGCCCTTGTGGAATCTTGCTGCTTGAGTGTGTCCTAGTGATTTGCTTCCAGTGACTCCAATGTGGCAAAGTGGTGGGATGAAATTTCTTTCTTTCTTTTTTTTTTAAAGATTTTATTTATTCATTTGACAGACAGAGATCACAAGCAGGCAGAGAGGCAGACAGAGAAAGGAGGAAGCAGGCTCCCTGCTGAGCAGAGATCCCAGAACCCTGAGATCATGACCTGAGCCCAAGGCAGAGGCTTTAACCCACTGAGCTACCCAGGCGCTCCTGGGATGACATTTCTAACGTTAGGTTACACAAAGACTCTGGTTTATAGCTTGCTCCCTGTCTCTTACTTGCTCATAGTGCCATGCTGTGAACTACCTTATAGAGTGGATTTTATGGCCAAAAAAAAAAAAAAAAAAAAAAAAAAAAAGTTAAGGGCTCTGACTAACAGCCAAGAAGAAACTGAGGTGCTCAGTCCCACAACTCATATTGAATCCTCCAAAAACCATGTGAATGCGCTTAGAAGCTGGTCCTCTTTCTGCTCAGCACATGGGTGAGACAGCAAATCAACAGTTTTATGAATGACCCAGAGGCAGGAACACCCAGGTGAGCTGAGCCCAGATTCTTGTCCCACAGAAAGTATTTATTGTTTTGAGCTGAAAATTTGGGGGGAATTTGGCACACAGCAGTAGAAAGAGCCCATTACAGAACCCACGACACTTATTGACACTCCCTGTAGGACTGTGGATTGCAAGCTTTAGATAGCAAGCTTTAAAAAATAGAGATACCCAAGCCCTGCCTTCAGGTAGTAAGATTCAGTAGGTCTAGAATAAGGCTCAGAAATCTGTGTTTTTTAAACAAGCATTGTAGGTAATTTCTAAGCTTATAGTGTCAGGACTACGCTTCTGAAAACACTCTAGTTAGGAAGCCACAAACAACCATATATGTCTTATTCATGGCTAAATGCCCTTGTCTGAAATATAGATTCAGAAAAATTACAATTGAATTAGTGAATGCATACTGTTATACAATATAGAGAAATATTGGATGGCTTTACAAAATTTAGTTGTAAGTATAATATGAATAAGCAAATTAACTTCTATGTCCTCAGAATTCTTATGTGGTTATCATAACCTTCCTTAACTGTTTATGCATTTGCATATGCAAATTCCCATTCTCTGTAAGAACAAAACTGTGTTTTATCCTTTTTATCCACCCACTGTGACCTCCAGGACACCTAACAGTTTCTTGGCATACATTCAATTCTCAACTATATCTGTTTATTTCTCTCTTTTGCTCATTGTAAAATAACTCTATAATGATGTAGGTGTTTAAAGATCAGATAAGTCTATCTTATCACAAGCCCATCAATGTGACAGTCAATCTAGCATCATGGAAAGAATAGGAATTTTCAAATTATACATGCATGGCTTCAAATCCCAGTTCCTACATTTAATAACTGAAGGTCCTTTGGCAAATCATTTAAGTTCTTTGAGTCTTTGTTTTCTTCTTTTTGAGTGGTGGCTGGTGTTCTTAAGCAATTTTAAGAAGCTAATGTGCAAGAAGCTTTATACCTGGTGGATGCTTAAGCCCACATCATTTCCACCTGTTTTTAATAAACTTTTTATTTTTTATTTTTTGCTCATGCTATGAATTGAATTGTGTCCCCTCAAAATTTTTATGATGAAACCCTAACCCCTGGTACCTCAGAATGTGACTATATTTAGAGATAAACCATTTAAAGAGGTAATTAATTTAAAATGAGGCTATTAGGGTGGCTTTAATCCAATCTGGCTGGTATGGTCACGAGGCGAGGGAATTTGTACATACAAAGAGACACCAGGGATACGTGTGCACAGAAAGAAGACTGTGTGATGACACAGCAAGAGGGTAGCCAGCCGCAATCAGAGAGAGGCCTCAGGAGACACCGTACTTGCTGACAACTTGATCTTGGACATCTAGTTTCCAGAACTGTGAGAAAATACATTTCTACTGTTCGAACCCCGACCCCCCCGCCCCCCGCCATCTACGCTATTTTGTTCCGGAAGCCCTAGCAAATAAATACACTTTATATCATAGTATGTTTTCATGCTGCTCTACACTCACAGTCATGGTTTTGAGTGATGACATTAGGTTGTCGTAGTTTGTACAGCAATCCCATTGGATATTTAATATTTTTGTTACTTTGTAAATAGAGAAAGTTCTTTCAGGTCTGGCTTGTTTTCCAAACTGGCTCTCCCCTCCCTTTTCCTATGGTAGTGATGGCATTCATACCAACAAGCTTACTCTTTCCTTCAGTTTTAAGCACCAACGCTGACCTGAAGCAAGAGACAATATTTAAGAGACAGTATTTAGGCACAGAGCTAAATTCACCTTGGCTATGGCCTGCTTCTTTCTGCTCTCAGGCCACCTTGAGAGACCGGTCTCAGTGTTCCTTGGTCCTCTGTCCCTATTGTCAGGCTCCTGACTCGGCTCTGGAAACCGACACTTTGCTAGCTGATCATTACTTAGATAGGCGGTCAGAGACAAAATTGTCAACAATTTTCTTCCAACTTTCACTCGTCTTTGTTTCCTAAATCAGGAATCGGGGAGTTTTCATTCTACTATGTTTGGGGAAGAAAACATAGGCATGACTACAAAAAGACTGAGGAAGAAAATGAACATGCTTCTCTGTGTGTTGTAGGGAAAGAGGATGACAGTGGTAGGGAGGGAGGCTGGAGGTACCCGGGCTGTGCCTTCTGCCCCTCTAATGGTTTCTCTGTTTTAGAGACTGGAGTTCCAAGCCATGAAAAACAAGACCGGAAAATATTCCATTTCCTCAAAAAGTTAAAAAAAATCACTCGCTCAACTAGACCTAGCTCAAGTTTCAACTGCAACCAGAGGGCTTTTGATTACAAATAAGGAAAAATATTCTGAAAAGAAGGGTGGTAAAACATCATAATATGTTCCTAGAGGGGGTTGTTGAATTGCTGTAATAGTTGGTCTTTAAAATACAGAATGTCTCCTTTATTTAGGGTCATTTAAGTATAGTTGATTCAAGCCTGAAGTGGAGAAAAAAAACAGGAGGACTTCTTACAAGCACATTTGCCCCCGTAATTCCACGGTCTTCATGCATCAGCAGCCCTTTCTCAGTGGGTTTACCAATTTTTAATAGTTGATATTATTTTAGGCTTACCAGTAGCTGATTCTTAAACATGCTTCAGGCTCCAAGGCTGTGCATACCAAGATTTCTGGTAACAGCTGGAAATCCATAATTATAGTTCACGGGTACAGTGCTCATCTGGCAAAATCTGTAAATAAAGCTTAAAAAAGCAAATAGACCATTTATATAAACAGTTTCTGAATACTTGTAGATCTATTGCCAAGGGAATGGAAAATTAGCCTTTTCTCAATTATTTCTTTTCCTATATCAGAGATTAACAGTTTAATACTTGATGTTAAAAGAAATGCTTTTAAAAAATAGTTAAAGACGTGAATGTAAAGAGTGAAATGTACCTAAAATGTTGTTCTTTTTTGCCTTCATATAGCTAGAAAAGGTGGTCAGTTCTACCCGATTGAAACATCATCAGAAAGAAAATTATTGCTTGAAAGCAATTTCCTACTGGAATCTATCCCCTACAGATTCATTTTAAGGAAACTTCTGGATTAGCTTCCGAAGACTGTGAGGTCTTTCGTTTTAAATTCTTTTTAAAAAATTATTTGAAGTGCTATAAACCAGCATGAATAAAATGGTATGCGATCAAGAAATAATTTTGTGTTCATAAATGAAAAACAATGCAATGTATGAACTGCATTCGAAATAAACATGATTTATAATTAAGGGTATGAGACAGTGAAAGTTTGCCTTTTTAAATGATACACTTTAAAAACCCCTCACTACTTTTCATTTTCTTCCAAGTATTTTTTTGAGACTAAATTTTGATGGAAAATATTTTAAACTGAATGAGCTCTTAAGCAATTAGTGATTACAATTCTAGTAGAAGTGACATGATATAACCCCACAAATACACCACAAGAGACCTGCCAATGACTGCTTAGTATTTGTGGTGGCGGAGGAATGGGAGTGTGGTTCTTGCTCCTTCCAGAACAAGCAATTACGATGGTCAATCACGCTAAATTGCACGCAGTACACCACTGGTTTAAGAATAAAAGCAAACATGTTTTCTCTTTTCTTTTGCGATATTTTTTCTTTTGTTTGGCTTTGAGCAGGTTTATACTAATTATTTAAGCACTTAACACAATTTAAACAAAATAAATGAACCAGAAAAACTGCCATTTGCCTAGATTGGTCACACATGAAGTTGACTATCATCAGTCACTGTCTGAATGTCCCTGGGCACAAGCAGATGTAAAATCTGATTTTAAAAATCTCCCAAACTAGATGATTGCATATTTTAACATATATAAGATCTGATAATTGTGAATTGCTTCTTTTGCAGAGTAATTGACATTAGTATGCAAGCAATCTTGAGTGTATCTTTATGCTCTCTTCTATCTTTCTGTGTCTTTGGAGTCTCTGAACAGTTAATACTTCACTTACTTGTCACCACTCTGACATGCAAAGCTCTATGTGCATCCTAGTTGAAAATCAAGACAAAAAGAATCTAAGGGGTGCCAGGTGTCTCAGCCCATTAAGTGTCCAACTCTTGATTTGGGCTCAGGTCATGATCTCAGGGTCATGAGTTTGAGTCCTGCGTTGGGATCTACACTGAGTGTGAAGCCTTCCTAAGGTTCTCTCTCTCCTTCCTTCCCCCTTCCCCTCTAAAATAAATAAATAAATAAATAAATAAATAAATAAATAAATGAAACAAACCTAAGAATCAATAAAAGAAGCAAGCTTTTTCTTCCTTTTTTAAAAATTAAAGTGTAAAATATGTAAAATAAAATGGAAAACTGAACTCATCTCAGGTGGTAAATGTTTGCATGTATGTATGTAATCACCATTCACATCAACTATCATAACCAGCAATCCACAAGGTTCCTTATGTCCTTTCCAGATTAATATACCTCTCCTTCCCCAGGAAGTGGCCACCATCCTTTTATTGCCATCAGGTGGTCTGGTGTGTTCTTGAAATCTCTGTCAATGGAATTATATATGTTCTCTTTTGTGTCTGGATTCATATATAAAATTAATATTTTAAACTCCAATCTAATACCAGCTATGAAAAATAGTTTCTCCTTGTTTCATTTTAGTTAAACTGTTTAAGATTACCATATTTCTGTTAAAGAAATCTGGTAAGTGGGCACTTGGGTGGCTCAGTGGTTAAGCATTTGCCTTTGGGCTCAGGTCATGACCCCAGGGTCCTGGGATCCAGCCCTGCATCTGGCTCCCTGCTCAGCAGGACGCCTGCTTCTCCCTCTCCCACTCCCCTGCTTGTGCTCCCTCTCTCTCTGTGTCTTTCTCTGTCAAAAAAATAAATAAAATCTTTAAAAAAATCTGGTAAGTACTTAATTTTTTAAAAAGGTTTTATTTTAAATAAACCATACCAGGGCTAGCAAAGAGCCACAGAGATGTTAGAAGTTCAAAAATAATACATGTCTTTTATTGCTCTAAAATTGCATTGTTTTATCAAAGGAAGATAAAATTAGCCAGACTGAATGTCTATAAGTATGTGAGTTGCTTTTAAAGGAAATATTTGGGGCAGTTGTTCTGTATGTCCAGGGAGGAATAAAGGGGAAATAAATTAATTATAGTGGAAAAGATTTAAGTTTGGACCAAAAAAAAAAGAAAAAAGAAAAAAGAAAAAGTCTGATGTCCCAAGAAAGTATTATCATGTACTACGGTTTTAGTTTGAGGTCTGTTACTATCTGTACCTTGAATGGTAAATGACTGTACTCTCTCTGGTCTCAGTTTCCACATCTGTAAGAAAAAGGGTTTGGCCTAGATCAGAAATTGCAGGTGCGAATCATTGGGGAGGCCAGGAAGATAATACCAACATGTGAAAAGGCCTGTAAGTGAGTGTGGCCAACAGGACAGGAGCTGTCAGATTAATCATGGAATGCCCAACAGAAATACAGGCAAGTATTGCCCAAACCTCCCAGTTTTCAAGAACATGGAGAAATTTAGAAATCTGGAATTGTTCATGCGAAGTCTCTTAGTCTAAAGTTTTTATCTACAAAACTAAGCAAAATTAATTCTCCCAAATAAACAAATAGCACCTTGCAGTGTATTAAGCCCTAAGGTCAAGATCTTTGATTTAGATATTTTCTATCCAATATGGTAACCATTAGCTACATGCAGCTATTGGGCATATGGAATATGGCTAAAATTAAGAAATGCTATTAGTGTAGAATATATTTCATACAAAAAACAATTTATTATCTTGTTAATAATTTTCACATAGGTTTCATGTTGAGATTATAGTGTTTTTAATATGTTGAATTTAATACCTGCAAGGTATACAATCCCATATATCCTTCTTTTCTTTCTCTTCCACAAGCAAAGAGAAAAAGAAAGGATAACGCGTACTTTGGTCAGATAACTTTTGAATATATTAAATTAAATAACAGTAGGCAGCCCTTTATAGATGCACATTAATTCTCCGCAAAGGGGAATGTGGAATTCGTATCCCCTACACTTTCCTGACCATAAACAGAATTGTTTTGGTTGTAGAGATTCTCACAGCACGTTATTCTGAAAAACACATGAAACAGTGAGACTATATTCTTTTCCTGCCACTCAGTCTCAAGAAACCAGACACATGTCTCTGAATAAACTACAATAACTCTAGAAGAAAAAAATAAATGGATACTAACACTTGGTGACCTTGTAAGGAAACAACCAGGACCCCTTATACTTGAAAAACCTCAAGTTCTCAGAGTTTGTACTTAGCTTTTCAGTGTCCTAACTGATACTTGAGAGAAACCTCCAACACAAAAGGCAGAGATCAAAACAGACAAAAGGATCACAGAGGTATCAGAGTCAATGCAAGAATCAAAAGGAAACTTCCAATGACAAGCACCCCAACTATATTTACCATTGTTAGAAAGTTAATAGAAGGTACTGTGTGAATAAAATAAGGAGAAGATGCTATTGTAAGGGAATATCTAAAGAGGGAAGAGCTCTTAGAAACTAGAAAGTGACAGCAGGCAATTAAAAACATTGTAAGAGACTTGGAAGACAAAGTTAAATCTCTCAAAGAAAGTAGAAGAAAACACTTTAAGAAAAAAATAGAAAAGAGAAGAAAATTAGAATTTTTATTGAGGGCTCCAATACCAAAATAAGGGCAATTTTAGAGAAAATAAGTAAAATGGGAGTGGGGTGGGAGAAATTATTTTAAAAATAATACAAGACAATTCTCAAGAATTGAAAGTTACAAGTTTCTGTGTTAAAAGAGTCCACTGAGAGCCCAGGACAATAAAAGAAAAAGACCTGTAACAAAGTATATCATTGTATGCTTTTAGAACACCAATCATAAGAATCGCTAGACTTCTAGGTTGAGGGATGGATAGGGACGATTACATAAAAAAATTGAAGATAAGAGTAGCTTTGACTCTCAATAATAGCTGTGCTAGAAGCTAGAAGTAGAATATTGCCTATATGTCCTAAGTGATATTTGACTGAGAAATCTATATTCAACAAAAATATCAATATAATGAATCAGTATAATAAAGTTATATAAGATACTCAAGGCCTTAAAAACAAATACTCATTGATTTTGGAAAGTGACCAAAGAATATTCTTTCATATATATACACACACACACACGTGTGTGTGTGTGTGTATATATATATGTATATATATATGTGTGGTATAGCTATACGAAGGAGTACTCTTTGGCAGTGAAAAGGAGGGAAGTGCTGACACCTGCTACAACAGGGGTGAACTTTGAAAGCATTATGCTAAATGAAAGAAGTCTGACATAAAAGTATATATGTATATATACATATATATGTAAATTAGAATGAGAAAGAGGAACATAGCAATAGGACTGAAGACAGAAGAGATAGTAAGTGACATACAGATTAATAGTTTTGCATAAACCTTAACAGGAATCATTCCAAATCGGAGAAGGACATCAGAGAATTAATTTCAGGAAGAAAATCTCCAGAAATAAAACAAAACCAGACAAAACTTATGTAATCCTGGATGTGTTTGGCTGTGTGGAAAATAATATTAAGGGAGGTTTTTAATTCAATTACAAAGTTTAGGAAAACTTAGTAATAGATACATTAAAATGAAAGAAATTAAGTACTTAAAAAACATTTATTTATTTATTTGAGAGAGACTGTGCAAGCAAGGGGAGCAGCAGGGGGAGAGGGAGAGAAAGAATCTCAAGCAGATTCCCCACTGAGCACAGAACCCAACACAGGGCTTCATCTCACAACCCTGAGATCATGATCTGAGCCGAAATCAAGACTCAGACACTTAACTGACTGAGCCACCCAGGCACCCCTTAAATAATTTTTTTAAAGGGACACAATTTTGTTGCTGCTCTTGTTTTTAAGTGTACAATTAAGTGGTTTTTAGTATATTCACAGAGTTGCACCACCATCCTCAGTATCAAATCGCAGAACATTTTCATCACTCCAAGAGGAAACCCTATCCATTAGCAGCCACTCCTCATCCTCCTTTCCCTCTGTTTCTCACAGTTGCTAATCTAGTTTCTGTCCCCATGGATTTGCCTGCTCTAGACATTTCACAGAAATATATATATATTGGAATCATATAATGTGGAGCATAAAAGCCTTTTATGTCAGACTTCTTTCATTTAGCATAATGCTTTCAAAGTTCACCCCTGTTGTAGCAGGTGTCAGCACTTCCCTCCTTTTCACTGCCAAAGAGTACTCCTTCGTATAGCTATACCACACATATTCATCTATTCATCAGTGAGGGATATTTGTTTCTTTTACACATCTGGTTGTTATTAACAATGTTACTATGAATATTCAGATGCAAGTTTTTTGCAAGCACACATTTTAATTCTTTGGGCTATATACCTAGGAGTAGAATTGTTGGGGCATATGGTAACCCCATGTTTAACTCTTTGAGAAACTGCCAGATTGTTTTCCAAAGTGGCTGAATCATTTTATATTTCCATCAGCAGCATGTGAGGAGTCCAACTTCTTCATATCCTTGCCAATACTGGATGGTTGTAACAATCTCAACAACGTTCTTTTGCATGTAGATATGCAGTTGTTATTGTCCATTTAAAAAATTATAATCTTGGGCGCCTGGGTGGCTCAGTGGGTTAAGCCTCTGCCTTCAGCTCAGGTCATGATCTCAGGGTCCTGGGATCGAGGCCCACATCGGGCTCTCTGCTCAGTGGGGAGCCTGCTTTCTCTTCTCTCTATGCCTGCCTCTCTGCATACTTGTCATCTCTCTCTCTCTGTTTCAAATAAATAAATAAAATCTTAAAAAAAAATTATAATCTTGCTGCAACAACTTCTTGCTAGATGCGTGTCCAAAGGCAAGGGAAATAAAAACAAAAATGAGCTATGGAGACTTCATCAAGATAAAAAGCTTTTGCACAGCAAATGAAACCATCAACAAAACCAAAAGACAACCTATAGAATGGGAGTAGATTTTTACAAATGTTTTATTAGATAAAAGGCTAGTATCCAAGATCTATAAAGAACTTATTCAACTCAACACCCCCAAAACAAATAATCCAGTCAAGAAATGGACAGAAGACATGAACAGACATTTTTCCAAAGAAGACATACTAATAGCTAACAGACACATGAAAAAACACTGAACATCACTCAGTAAAAGGGAAATAAATACAAATCAAAACCACAATGATATATTATCTCACACCAGTCAGAACGACTAAAATCAATAAGTCAGGAAACAATAGATGTTGGCGAGGGTACAGAAAAAGGGGAACCTTCTTACATTGCTGGTGGGAATGCAAACTGGTGCAGCCACTCTGGAAAACAGTATGGAGGTTCCTTAACATGTTAAAAATAGAGCTACCCGACAACCAGCAAATGCACTATTAGGTATTTACCTAAAGAATACAAACATAGGGATCTGAAGGGACGCCCTACCCCAGTGTTTATAGCAATAGTGTCCACAATAGCCAAACTATGGAAAGAGCCCAGATGTCCATCATCAGATGAATGGATAAAGAAGATGTGGTATATATACATACTACTCAGTCATCAAAAAGAATGAAATCTTACGATTTGCAATGACGTGAATAGATCTAGAGAATATTATGTTAAGTGAAATAAGTCACTCAGAGAAAGATAGTTATCATATGATCTCGCTCATATGTGTAATTTAAGAAACAAAACAGAGGAGCATAGGGGAAGGGAGGGAAAAATAAAAGAAGACAAGATCAAAGAGGGAGACAAACCATAAGAGACTCTAAACTGTAGGAAACAAACTGAGGGCTGCTGGAGAGGAGTGGGGTGGGGGGATGGGTAACTGGGTGATGGGCATTAAGGAGGGCACGTGATGTAATGAGCACTGGGTGTTATATGCAACTGATGAATCACTCAATGCTACCTCTGAAACCAATAATACACTATATATTAATTAATTGAATTTAAATAAAATAAAATACAAATAAATAAGAATTATAACCATTTCAGTAGGTGTGAAGTGCTATTTCAGTGTGGTTTTGATTTGCATTTCCCTAAAGATTAATGATGTTGAGCTGTTGAGCACATTTGTGCACTTTTTGGCCTCTTGTACATATTCTTTGGAGAAATGTCTTACTTTCTTTCAAATCTTTCAATCTTTCAAATCACTTATCCAGTTTTTTTTTAATTGGGTTATATGTCTTTTTATTGTTGAGTTATAAGGCTTTTTAAATATATCTTGAACAATTCATTTATCAGAAATATGATTTGCAAATTTACTCTCCCATTTCCTTGTCTTCACTTTCTTGGTGATGCCCTTTGAAGCACAAAAGTTTTTAATTCTGATGTTCAGTTGATCAATTTTTCCTCTTGTTGCTCATGCTTTTGCTGTAATAGCTAAGAAAGCATTACCTAATGCAAGGTCATGAAGATTGAAGTCTATGTTTCCCTCTTACAGTTTTAGAGTTAAGAAACTTTTTTTTCCTCCAAAATTTTATTTAGAGACGAATATTTATTTAGGAAAATTATATAAGTAAAATGGCTTGACTGCAATCTTCTTGCACGAAGAATCAAATATCTTAAAGAAAATCTCTAACATATATTACGTTGAGAGTGAAAGGAAAGTTCATACACATCATGGATCAGTAGGATACAAATAAATTGATGGGCTGAATGAATAATTAAATATTTTGAGAAAAACTGGGGATATTTTTGAGAAGGACTAGCTCTATAAATTTAATTTCAATTGAATAAAAGTATAAAAATGGTGCAAAGTAGGGAGATGGAAGGTGAAAATTGGGATAAATAGTGGGACTGAGACGTTAATGGCTCTGAAGTTTATTTAGCCATAAAATATAGGATGCATAAAAAATGAGGATTTTCCTATTTAGAAACATTCATTTGAAAACATTTCAATGTGAATAGTTTCTAATAGGTTTTCTGTAAATTTTTTCCACGATGAAATAGCTATAGATCTATATAACATTGTAGTATGGATGTTCTCTCAAATAATCTACTTAAAAAGAAAAAACACACAGGTTCTTCTACCTGTAGCATAGCTCAGACAAGATGGGAAGAAATCAGTAATTGTCCTATACATAACTGTAAAAGATAAAAGGTTATTTATAATATTTTTTCTGGATTATGAAATCTATATATAGATTCCTTAGAAAATGAGAAAAAGACAAAAAAAAATCATTTGTAACCTCATTACCCAGAGATGACAGCCCAATTAGCATACTACCATGTGGTAGGAACAAAGTCTGCCTTTTCACGTTATATTTTCAGTACCTAGCACCATCTTTGCAACAAAACAGGCATTTGGTATTTATTTGTTCATTGATTAATTTTTACCTCTTTTTGGTGCATTTTCTCAGTGTTCTTCTATGCATAATATTTGCATTAGTGCATAAAGTTTATGTTTTGTCTTTAATACCAAAGCATATCACAAAGTATTCTTGGAAAACATGATCTGTAGTGGATATATAATGATCCACTGCTATGTATATATCATAGTTTAGAAAAGTGTGCTTTATAAATATTCTGTAATCTTTTTAATTTGACTTGAAATTGAAAGCATTTCATTTAATGGCAAATGATTAACAAAATGTCCATGTCTCTTATTTTTGTAGCACAAGTTTAATTTATGAGGTTTCCTGTAACTTCACTTCTGAGACAGAATGGTGGTGTGGCAAGAACTGGACAGATGGGATTCATAATCTGTTCTAACACTAGCCGCATGGCCTTGTGCAAGTTATGAACTTCCAGTAGTCATTTCCTCTCCTGTGATAATGGGTGATTAGTAATAGTTCCCCTATAGAGTTGTTGTAATGATTAACAATGTTTAATAATTAGTTTGTAATAACAGTATGTCATACTAAATGCCATATATGGCAAATTGTGCCTGGCACATAGCAAGAGCTCTCCAATGTTAGCTTACGTTCACTCTTTGTCATCTTTAAATCAAAAACTGTTTTCCAATACAAATACTGCTCTTAATTGCTAGCTAAAAGTTTTACCACATATTTTTGAAGCGTGGAAGAGGAGGAAGGGACAGGACAAAGATAAAATCTTATTACTAAGTCTGGCAGGGAGAGACCAGGCATCATGTTCTAGAAATGTACCTTACTGATCTCCTGACCATCACCCATGGTCTGAATATAACTACAAAACTTAATTTCTTTGGAAGTAGACACTGTCTCTTCTGGGATTTCATACAACTGGATAGTCTATGAAGATTCTCAGCTGAAAATTACAGAGCAGGTTTCTCTGTATGTGATTATGGTTTTATGATCTGCACATTCATGTTTATAAGCAATGCAGCTGAATGAGACCCTGAAACTCATTTAATCCAAGATTTCCATTTTAGAGATGAGGAAATGAAGACTTCAAGAGGTCATTTGGTCAAGGTCAAAGAGATTAAGTGGCAAAGTTAGCATCAGCCTAATGTATTGGGATTGTGTCATACAACAGCTTTCTATACAAGATGATATTTAAATATCAATGCTCACCGTTAAGCTCATGCATATTTTTTGTTTGTTCTTTATATTTCATGTGCATATTCATGGTTACTGAAAACCCAAACAAGACAATTTTGTTGAAGATTTTGATAATTAGATAATCGGTTCTGGGTATGAATATGGGTGGCCTTGAGCCATCTGGTCTTGATTTTAAATTAATCTTAAAAGGGTGAAGATAAATAGGATTCCAGATGAACTGAGATTAGAAGAAGGTCACCATCTTCCAATGTAAAAAAAAAAAATAATAATAATAAGATATTCATTCAGTTGGTTATACAGAAATTTTGTGCATATTTATATTCTTTGCATTTGGAGAATTTTATCTCCCATTAACATCATAGACTATTAGACATCACAGAGTCCAGTTGCTTTATTTTCCTGATAAGAAAATTGAGACTCATTGAAGTTAACTGGCTTTTTCATCATTATTTTACCAGTTAGTGGAAGGATGGGGCAATTATCAAGTAGTGGATACTTTTAAAAATATTTTGCTCAGTATTTTCATATATATCTTTTATTTTTCATTATCTTTAATATGAGTATTATTTTCCACATTTAACCTTTGAACAAAAAGTTCTTCAGAAAAATTCTAGTTGTTGAGTTTCAAAAATATATCTGCTGATTCTAAGATGAAATCCTTTCACCACCACATACACTTGAGAAGAGGTAGAGGTTAGGTTCAAATTCATGTCTTTCGATACTCAACTTTTTGATGTTATTTTAAAGGTGGATATTGCCTTAACACCACTTACTTTTCAAATAAAGCCACTGATGTGATATACCTCTAAAGAGGCAATGAGGCAAATTGCATATAGATATGTGGCATATTATTATCTCTGTGTTATTGGTAGAGTTAAGAACCGAGTTTGATCTAATGCTTTCAAAAGTTCTTGTCAAACAATAGACAACTCTTTCTATATCAGCAGATTATATGTAAAATTAAAGATTTGAGATCCACTTTTTAAAATTAGCAATTAAAGTATCATGTCTTTATAAATGGCCTTTAAATCCGGGGCAAAATTGTCACTTATATTCTGGTAATATTTACTACAGGAACTTTTTCTTTTTGAGTACATAATATATCCTACTATATATCTAGATCCATGTAATAAATATGTGACATGGGCTGCTATATTAGCAATTATTTTAAAATAGACCACACGTATATTTTTTCAAAGTTGTCTGCTTTGCCAACTTATGTTCAGTCAACATAAAATAAGTTGGACTCCATGACCTTGCAATGAACCATATCATTTAGTTACACATATTAGTTTCAAAAGGATTTACTTTTCCAAAGTCATTCTCTGTGTGTAATACTAGATAGGTAGGGGAATTTTAACGGACATTAAACACTTGGAGAAAGGCATTATATGTCATATTTAAAATAAAATATGTTGATTATATATAATATATTTTTCAATCACATGTGCAGCTGTTTCATAGAGGAGAAAAGGATTTTTATCAGCAGCAATGAATGGAACTCAGTGACTACATACAACTCAGTGGGTGTTAGCGAAATCTATCATCTACTTCTGTATACAGAAGTATGCTCTAGACATGAAAAATTCGTGTTCAAAAAAATGTGTTTCCTATCTGATCTGAAAAATCTCTAATTAAATAACAAAAATATTTTATTTTTAGAAAAACACAAACATGTATATCAAGGATTGGATTAATTGGAAAAAATATTGAATAAGAAGAAGGTCTTGGGGCACCTGGGTGGCTCAGTGGGTTAAAGCCTCTGCCTTCTGGCTCAGGTCATGATCCCAGGGTCCTGGGATCAAGTCTCACATCAGGCTCTCTGTTCAGCAGGAAGCCTGCTTCCTCTTCTCTCTTTGCCTGCTTCTCTCCCTACTTGTGATCTCTGTCTGTCAAATAAATAAATAAAATCTTTAAAAAAAAAAAAAAGAAGGTCTTACAGTCACTGTGGGGAAATATCCTCACCTGCCAGATTTTTTTGTGTCGGTGACCTCAAGTCAAAATGAACTGTAATTATAAGTTCTCAGTAAACAAATGTCATTCATTTGGCCTAGGCATGGATACAACAGAATAAAAATCAAGAATTCAAGCACTCTCCCATCATAATTAGATAGAGAGTTGCCATATATATTCAGCCAAGGAATAAAGGGAGCTTTAAAATATCTTCATAGAGGGGTGCCTGGGTGGCTTAGTTAGTTAAGTGTTGGACTTTTTATTCTGACTCAGGTCATGATCTCAGAGTCGTGGGACTGAGCCCCCAGCTGGGTGCTGGACGTAGAGCCTCCTTTGATTCTCTCTCCCTCTCCCTCTAACCCTCTTTCCTTCCTGCACTTGTGTGTTCTCTCTCAATAAATAAAATAAAATAAAAAATAAAATAAAATAAAGTCTTCATGGATGGGAGTATGAGAGTTTCCTCTCAGGTATGGTTTACCTGCCACTGGCTATTTTTTTTTTTTTTTTTTAATCACTAAAAGGTAAGGTTGGGTTTGAATCTGTTTCACCGATAGTGAAATGGTTTCTACTCCCTGTGCCTTTAGTAATATCCTGAGAAGTCAGGGAGTGGAGCCAAGAAGGAGAAAATTATATTAAAGTTAATAATAAAAAATTCTAACTAATATTTCCTGGCAACTTCCTATGTACTGGGTATGCTGCTTCTAGTGTGTCTTCAGGAGCTTAGACATGCCATCTATAGGAAGGAGAGGAAACTTCACAGAGCATGATTTCCAATGTTTTCAGGTATGAAGAGCCTTTTTCTAAAAGAAAAAAAAAGTTAAAGATTTCTTTAATGTGATAGTATTCATACTTTATTATCAGTGGAATTATAAAATAGCACAGAAAAAGCTATGAATTTATGTTGTATAATTATAATAGCATCTGCCCAAATTTTAAAAATATATATGTATATTTATGTATGACAGAAAGAGCTGTATATATGATATAGACACATATGGTACATATACATACATTTATGGTACATATAGATATTTATGTAATAATATACATATATTTATATGAGGTAATATGTATAACATACACAAATAGTGCATAATCATAGATTTATATGAAATATTACTTATCTAGCCATTCTACATGTAATCTTAAAATGTATATGAATGTCCCTTGAAATAAACTTGAAGCTATCCAAGGTGAGAGCCAATACTTTGAAAGATAGTTTTGTTTTTTTTTTAGAGAGGGATTTAGAGGGGAGAGAGAGGGGAAGAAGAGCAGAAGAGCATAGTGACTGGGAGTTGGAGAATCTTAAGCAGGATCCACACCCAGTGCAGAGCCCAAAACCACTCGATTTCACAACCCTGAGATCAGAACCTGAGCTGAAACCAAGAGTTGAACTCTTAACCAACCGAGCCACCCAGGAGTCCCTGAAGATGACTTTTGACTGTAAGTTGGTGCCATGGCTTAGCCATTCATGTACAACCATATCTGAAGTGTAAAATATGCTAATTTCATATCCATTTAATTGAATTTTTTGTGTTATTATTCTTTGGAAGTGTAGGTGCCACTCATTAAAGGTTTCCATTCTCACATAAGAAATAGACTTTCTTTTATATTAATTCCATTTCCACTACATTTTAAGATCTTTATTTCTTGTTTTTAAAAATTTTATTTTTGGGGTGCCTGGGTGGCTTAGTGGTTAAATGTCTGCCTTTGGCTTGGGTCGTGATCTCACTGTGTCTCTCTCTGTCAAATAAATAAATAGAATCTTTAAAAAAATTAAAAACTGTATTTTTTTATTATTCAATACACTGCCAAAATCAGGATTTCTCAAGCTTCTTCGGGATTTCTATTTGTTTTTTTTTGTTTTTTTTTTTTTAGCCTCTGCTATTTACCCAATGAAGGTTTTCTGTGCTTTCGACTCTGCGTATGACTATATGTGTACAAAAACATTGCATTTGTACAGCCAATATAGTTTTTGCAAAGGGTATTTTTCTTGACTTTCTTCTCCTTTTCTCTTTGGACAGTCTGGTTTCTTAAAGCTATTGAAACGGGCTTTCTTAAAATTATTTGTCCTACATTTTTCCTACATTTTCTTTCTTTTTTTTTTTTAAAGATTTTATTTATTTATTTGACAGAAATCACAAGTAGGCAGAGAAGCAGGTAGAGATAGAGGGGGAAGCAAGCTCCCCACTGAGCAGGGAGCCTGATGTGGGGCTCGAACCCAGGACCCCGGGATCATGACCTGAGCCGAAGGAAGAGGCTTTAACCCACTGAGCCACCCAGGCACCCCTTTCCTACATTTTCTAAAGAATCCTTAGCCCTATCTATTTATGGGTACTTTTTTTTTTTTTTTTAATGGTGTCTCCTACTTAAAGTTTAAATACTGAATGTCAGTGTATTCTGATTTTCCCTGAAAGGAAGGCCATACTTTTTTATTTTTTTCCCACCTCAGCAAAGGACATAGATTTTTAAATAAATAAGTAATCAATGTATACAAGTAAATGTTGTTCTATGAAGACCTTTTAAAGTAAAGAGGATTCTCATATACCTAGAGAGGCTTAATTATCACCTGGTTTGAAAACAAAGGACCTCATCAGTTAAAGTCCTAGAATCCCAGAAATAGTCTCAGGATCACAGAAATGGAAAGAACATTGAAAGCTAACTTAGTAACAGAATTTAGTTTATCACTCTAGGAGTCACAAGGAACAAATCTGTTTTCTTTCTTCCATGGCAGTGCTACAAGAATTTAAACCCCATAAACATTTCTCTCCTTCAGTCTTAACATCCATTACTACATGACATGGCTGCTAATTGCTCCCATGATGTTTAGTTAATTGCTGAGGACTGAATGAAGCAAATCTATCAGGAGTGGTTGGAGAGTAGCAGCATAGATAAGAACCATCACCTCCCTTATCTAGAAACTAGACCACCATTAATGCAACCCAAGAAAGCATTAAGTTCTGACGCAGACATATCACATAATTCCTAATTATGATCTTGTTAGCTTCCTACCTTTTTTACTCTGTACTTGTGGAATTCCCCACTCCCCAAGCCCTGGCCCCATAAAGCCTTTGAATTTTCTGTTACTAAGAAAAGAGCTATGTGCTTATTGTCATCTGGGAGTTCTGAGAATGGGGAAGGTAATTGTCTAGACCACAAGAGGAAGGAAGGATTTCAATTCAATTCTTTGAACTTGAAACCCAGATGATAGGATAAGAATGAGAATTACAGACACTTTGGTCATTCCTTCAGCCCACTACCTATCTGAATCAATATGTCTTGGATTCTGTCTGAATTAGAACTCTGGAAAAGATAATACATTCAGACCTGGGTTTAGATTTTATTTCATGCATCCATGAGAAATGATGGTGGTATATTATCCTGAGAATCTAAGTCATTCTCCTGGTCAGTTCTGATAATTTACCACATTCACCCTGCAAAACTCAAATAAATAAAATCCCTATGCCTGAATGATTTGATTTGACATCGTGAGTAAGCAAAATGTCTTCATAATTAATTGTACTCTTCCCAGGCCACTCTATTTCTGCACCATATTGGCACAAACACAGATATTTATTCGTGCAAAAACTTCTCTAGTGTAAATGTGTACATGAACATATAAATAAATTTGTATAATGGAAATCTGTGCTTTAGCTGTTTCCCCTAATTGTATATTCAGTATTTTCCTTGGCCACTTACAGTTGAATACCTCCTATATTCATGAAAATTCTATGAAGCATATTTGAAAAAGCATTTACTTGCAAGCACATTGAAATGTATCTCGCTATTCTCATATTTGTGTCATCCATTGCACGATGCTTTTATTGCCACCTGGGGTTACTTAATAATCAAAAAAAGGAATGAAGGAAACATGATATCTAATTATTCCACCACTAAAGAATGTTTGAATCAAGCAAGTATAAATGATTCTCATCACGAGAAGATGTATTTAATGTAAAGAGAGAGAGGGACCTAAATTGAGAGAGAGAGAGAGAGAGAGAGAGTGAGAGAGAGGGAAGGAGGAGGGGGGAGTACATACACTGGGCTGAAACTGAAATTTATTAACACTTGTGAAAACCCCATTAAAATCCTTCAATTTATGGCAGTTAAGCAAGTTTACATGCCAGAATCACTTGAGATTTCGCATCTAAGGCAGATCATTTGATGTTTTATGAATTATCAGAGGTCTAAGAGACAGATACTTACAGCATAGTATCACATTTTATGGAGGACTCGATTTTCATATTCATTTGAGATCTTATTTTACTTACTGCTTTTGACAAGAGTGAGTCCAGGGAAATACTCACTTATTTATAGCATTACAAGGAATAAATAATGGAACAGGAAACTAGAAAGAAATTCACCTGTCCTTCCTGGCAGTAATGTGAAGAAGTTGACATTTATAAGATTAAATAATCCAAACGAGACATATGGAACTTAACATTAAATAAAAAGAAAAAAAAAAGGCAAGGGTAGGGTGATTTGGGAATAGAGATACCATTTTCTTATATTTTTTTCCCTTTTTGTTCAGCAGCAAATTAGAATATATGATAATCCATGACTTGCATTAGGAAATTTCCAAACCACAAGCCAGGCAGTTAGATTTCCAGATAAAGTAAAAGTCTATCCAGAAAACTGATAATGTATCTTTCCTTTAATAAATCTGCTTCTTTAGACTCTGCTTCTGTTTACAACATGTAAATACTTGGATGGAAATTGATATTGTTTCTGTCTTCCAAAGCCAGAGATTTTTTTTTTTTTTTTGTAACCTGTAGGTAATAATATAAACGGCTGGATCATATTATATCATTGCCTAGCCATCTTGGAGATTGAGGCAGAAGAGAGACGTTAATAATACTGGTCTTTCTTTATTTAGAATGTTGATATTCCATTTATTATAGATTTCTGGGATTGATCTCGATTTTTTAAGATACTGCATTAAAATGCTATTTATCCTGATTACTGAGATTTTGGTGCTCCCTTCATCACCTAAGGCGAGTGTCTTATTTGTCTCACCCCAGAATGTTCACATATCCACATGTTGGAAATTGTTATTTATACTTCACTCTTTCCCTTTATAGTTGAGGCCCATTCCCCTCCCACCTCTACATTTTTCAGTGTGTTTAAAGAACATATAATTACATTACATTTTCCTCCTATTTTAAGGTTAAATCTTCCTCTAGGCTCCGTTGTAGGTTGATTAACCTCAGACGCTTTCACTTTTTCATTTTTTAACTCTCATTTTTATGGTTTCAAGATCAATTTTCTTCAGATATCCCCGACAGTTTGGTACTGGAGGAAAGATCTGCTCTCAGAGCTTCTACTTTTTTCATCTTTATATCGTTCTTGACCTAAAAAAAAAAAAAAAAAATTAGTTTTTCTGGTTCCATTCTCTCACCGTAGTTCGGGGGAGAGACATTCCCCAAGACTTCCTTGCGGAGCAGCTACTGGTGGGCGGACTTTGAGGGCTAAGCGACGGCGGCGTGAGTGTGCGCATGCGTGCTCATGCGTGCACATGTGCGCGTGGAGCCCGGCAAGTAAACAATCTGGGAATATTTCACATGCGCACATCAGACTTTCAGAGTAAGACCAATCGACCTTCCGCGAGATCAGACTCCTTGTTTTTAGATACGTAACAGCATTAGAGTTTAAAACATAAAAAGCAACCTGATTCTAGGCCCACCATACTCCTCTGCATCCTTTTCCCAGAGATTTTAGAGACACAAACTCACTGCTTTTAAAAATTTTGAGGAAGGATGAAGGAAGAGCTTTGTGACCAAAGACTGAGACTCTGTGACGAAAATTACTAATAATTGACCGCCAGACTTACATATACTTAACTTTTCCTTGTCTTTATTGGGCAAATGTGTTCTTCACTACCCCACGGTTATCCCCATTGAACTTTATTTCAATGATTGTTTTGACAATTTACTCCGTTGTTTTGGATTTCATTGCCCCTTTTCCAGGAATCTATCTGGCCTTCCCCCTTCCCCCTTCAGAATTTAACAAGAACCTTTTCTCTGTTAAATCCTTCAGGTCACTGATAGAAATGTTAAATGACCACAGGTTCTGAGCTGACCCTGGAGGAACCGTGGCACCATTTGTTGTGTGTCCCTAGGTTGACACTGATCCATTGATAACCTCTCTCTGGGTCTGACTTTCCAGCTGCTTTTCCACTCACTTCATAACTGAGTAGTTCAGACCTTGTTTTTCCACTTAATTGATATGTGTGTTGTGTGAGGCAAAATCAAAGCCCCTGCTAAAACTTAAGATTGATTGTATCTCTGGCTTCCTTTGGTTGACCAGAACTCCCACAAGGATATTAGCAGACTAGACATGTTCTTGTCAGTGCCATGCTGGGATTTTTATCAAAGTGTTTACTTTTTCATATTATTTAATGACTTTTCCAATATATTTTTTTTTTCTTAGTGTCAAAATCCTGCTGAAATTACAATACAGAGCTCAGTTGTACCCTCAGTTCAAAACCCAGGATAGCTTTTAACTTTTAAGGAAGAAAAAAACCATTAGCCATTTTTAGTGCATTAAACCAAAATCCATAGAGTTTAGGGAAGAGGGTTTCTGGGAATGAAATAAAATTTTTTAAAAAATTAAAGCTTTCAAAAGAGCTTTCTGGACTATGTCTATGCCACTTCTTTCTTTGTTTCCTTTTCTTCTTCTCCTGGACTTGGCATACAATCTGACAGTTATTCAGGTAAGAAATCACCCCATTTTGAGAGCTATAACTTCATCTTGTTCATTAATGTCTCTGCTTTAAGGTAAAAAGAACAGGTACATCAATGTCTACCTGCAGGTATAATAAAAATAGATGTATCACACGGAGATGGATCATTTGTCTAGTTTATAGGGAATTCCTTTCCGTGCCCAGGGAATTTAAGTATTCACTTGAAAGGAGCGGCCGTGGCAGTGAGGCTTCTGCTGTTCTTCATTCACCACAAAGCAGTAATTCAATTAATTTATTACTTTGAAAGACTTTGACGCAACAGTGGTGTACATGACCTACTCATGTTGGGAACAGATGAAAATGCTGTGCTGGCAAAAGGCTTCCATCTTCTTAATGAGATGAGATACTGTTTAGGGCATTCTAAGGTAGAAGAATATGTTGAAAATTCAAACTGTAAGGAAGGGAACATAAAAAAAAATGGGATAGATGAGAAACATAACAATTTCCATGTATTTGTCAAGATTTCCGACTGTGAAATAATGAAACTTTCCTTTTAGAGGGGAAAATTTTATGCTTTCCTATTTTAAGGGGGAAACTCCAGGCTAACTTTCTGGATTTTTTCCATGGATGTATGTTCTTTCAAATAAAAGTTGTCACAGGAATATAAGTGAGAACACAGAATGCAAGATAGACACAAACTTTCCAGGAATATTTCAGTTGTGGGGGCAAGACTACCAAGCTGATGACTCCTCCACACCTATTGTATGCTGAAGGCTCTGCTAGCCAAGTGAGGGCAGAAGAAGAGACCTTTGCATTTGACACTAAGGGATTCCAGTCTAATTCTGGGATTGGACAGACATTCAAGACAATCATCAATCACGCTGCTGGTCACAAATTGAAAGTGAAGCTTGGGTCATCTCTGCACCATGAAATTGCCTTCCTTCACATGTAGCTCCACTCATTCTTGTCCTAACACACCGTTACTTTCACCTAGAATAAACCTGCTTTCCTCATCGGGTGGGAAATCCCTCAAGGTATACTGTTGTGATATGATCTCAATTAAGTATTACAACTAAAAGAAATGAAAGCACACAGAATTACACATACGAAGTTCAAAAGCAACCATATAACAGTTAAAGCACAATCCAGTGTGCAGGGCTGGCATGCATGGTTGAGCAGTTTGTGTACTGCACAAGGACTCTAGACCAAGTGAAGCCAGCCAGGGTTTTGCTCACCAAATCTTGTGCCTGCCTGGCTAATAGCTTTTGCCTGTCCTGCCAGAGTGTGTACAGTGGGATGTTGCCCTTAAGGTGTGAACTTTATATACTTGATTAGCAGAGAGCCAAAGAATTATATACAATTTGTTTTAAAATCTCAAATTCAAGAATCCCAAGGCTGGTGGTTTAGGACACAAAAAACATCAAAGGGCCACACAGAAGAAGAGAATGTAAGTAGGACTAACAACACATCATTTGCTTTAACTGTTACCACTAAAGGCCCAAGTAATTCTGTAGGGAAGAGAAATGAGAAGTAGGTATCTGGAGGATATTCCTTCCTTTCATTGGTAATTTCTTTGATAGACACTAATGACTGTGCTTCCAGTATTTATTTAGTAAACTGGTTGCAATTCCCATCCACGGTGTGGATTCTTATTCTCTATGATGCCCATTATTGTCTTTATGACCAAAATGAAGAATATCTGCAAGAATTATTATAGAACATACTTAAAACAAAAGGACTCTCCATGGTAGTTGCAATCATGATTCAGGTGTCAGGGTGGAGACACCAGGGAAGCAGATTTATAAGGAATGCCTCATGTGGATTCTCCTATTAAGTAAGCCAATACTCCTGCCACTTACTCTTTGCACTGCCATGAACAGGAGACTGTCCTGAGAGTTGTGCTAGGCACCGGTAGAAATGATCAGGGAGGTATTCCTGGAAGTTGGAGATTTGGGGGAAAAAAGAAGAAAAAAATTAGAAGACGAGGAAGTCACGTTGAGAAAAAAGGAAGAAGGCATTTCAGGTAGAGGCTCCTGCTGGAGTCCTACTGGGTAAATTTGGTGACTGTGTGTGTTTGATTTCGCCTGCACAAAGTTTATGTAACTAGGAAGATATTAACTAGCTTAGCACCTAATACCTTACCCAGGGCTTTATTCATTTGTGCATCCTGCCAGACCTCTAAGAGCAGATGAGCCTTTAAATCTCATGAGCATGTCTCTTTGGAAGTCAAAATGAAAAAAAGCACAATTACATCGAGAGAGTATGGATAGGAATGATCTTGAAGCACATATTGCCACATTTAATCATGACATAATCAGCAACTGGAGTGTTTCTGCAAAATATTTGAGGTTAGTAACTCTTCCTGGGTACCACATCATTAAACTGACCCCATACTCTTTCCAGGATGCATAATTCGTGTTTTATGAATATAGAGCAAATATTATAACCTGCCTCTGTACCTCACATGAACACAACAGATGGAATCATGTCCTTGGTCATGCCTCAGAAGAGTTCAAACTCTTCTAAGGTACTTAATTTAATAAAGAAAAAAATCTTTAATATTTGTAACCCAGTAACACACACACAAAAGAAAAAAAAAAACCCTGAAAAACAAACAACAACAACAAAAAAAAAAACAAAAAAAAATCCCAATTCTGTAATCATATTTTTCAAAATGTTTGAAGTTAGTGGATCTTACCAGTCATAGTATCATAAAACTATTTCTGGGATGTATAATTTGTGTTCTATTAGGTGGGTATTGAGTAAATATTATAACCTGCAGATATATCTCATTGAATTTGAACCCATAATGGTTTGAAACTGTTTCACAAGATCACTTTTTTTTTTTTTTTTTGAGCTGGAGGTTTAGGGAATGTATGGAAGAAATTTAAGAACTAGGAAGTTCTAGAGGTTACAACTAAAATAACCCAATACTCATTTCAACTATGCAGCATCTTGGTGATGCCGATCATACTCCTGTTAGTACCTGGGAGACTGAAAATACATCAGCAGATGCTGTTCTGAAAGAGGATTTAGAACAGTCAGCGGTACTTCATGAATCTTTCTGTTGCAGCAGAATAAGGAGAGGTCCATATGTGCTCCAAAGGGAGAGTCCATCCAAGGTGACTACAGCCACAGAGATTTCCTTCAAACTCCCGTGATTGAAAATTAGGAAATTTTATATTTCATCCTATGGTATTATTTTTATGTGAGTTTTTGCATGAAATGTACTCTAAATTTCTTACTGTTGAGCAAAACAGATGCTCCAGGAAGGAACGCTGCGTTGGTCCCATTGACCTCAGCACCCGTTCACTCTGTGTGTGGATGGGAGAGAGGAAGGCGTGTGAATAACCAGTTTGAGAAGTATGGTGAGTAGGGCGGACCCATGCTCATCAGAGATGGAAACTTTTGCACTGGGACAACTCACTCCTAATGAGGGGCAGGCCAAAGAGCGTGCCCAGAGGAGGGCTCCGTTTACATGGCTACTCCATGCCTGGCTTCCATCCCAGGCACAAAACACAAGAGACACAGGATGCAGGCATGGGGACATTTGACACCTGTGCAGGAGAAGGGGATCCAACATTCACTGAGTGGATGAGAACAATGTCCAGTGAAGTTTCAGGTACCCACAGGTTGTCCCTAATATTTTGCTCAGTATGGAATGATCATACAGCAGCCCCATAAGCATTCGGCTTTCACTTTAAGCTGACATTTTTTGCAAAGCTGTTTTCACTTTCTGCCTAAATCTTCTTGCAAAGTGCTATGGTTAACTATCCACATATCACAGATGATGGGCTTTGACAGACATGAAGAAGAATTAAAGTGAAATGCATGCACTGTTTAAAATAAAATCATGTATGTCATGAATAAGAAAAACAAAACAGATGGAATTGTGTCTTTAGTCATGCCTCAGAAGAGTTTCAAGCTCTTCTAAACCACTTAATTTAATAAAGAAAAAAAAAAACTTTCAATATCCCAAATGCAATAAAGAAAAAAAAAAAAAAAGACAACCTAATTCTATAATCACATTGGAATTTGGTATCAATAGTTTTAAGTCAGGAATTCACTGATGAAATCACATTCAGGTTTATGAGGAGTACATTGAGGGTAAATCACTGAGACAAAATAACTATTGATTTGAATGTCACTGAGCTGACAAAATGGCTTTGCATTAGCAGATCCCATGCTAGAAAAAGGATCTGGTAAGAAGAGTGGCCAAAAAAGGGGAAACCTCATGTCATATTGGGGAGGCATGTCTGCAGTTTCTTTGACACAAGTGTTCAGTTTTTCAAAAAATATTCCAAGGCAATAATTCTTCCCAGACAATTTCTCTTTCCTAGAATGAAAGAGGGGTATGCTTGGTGTAATCATTTGGTTAACTCACAGCCACCAGAAAAGTCAACAATCTTGAGGTTGCTTTCTCAATGGAATGCTTCAACTTGACATCAACAGGAAAGCCCAATCAGTCTTAGATTGGAAGTACTGGAAACTTTCTCTCCAGCTGATTGGTTGGGGGGTGGTTTGCGGGTGGAGGGAGGAGGGAAGAAAAGGGAAGGATTTACTCAAGACCAGAGGAACCGAATAAACAAGTGCCATTGCAGTTTCCTGCAGGAAAGTGGATAGATTAGTCTGGTTTATATTGAGATGAGGATAGAGCTTAACACAGGTTGTAGTTGATTAAACAAGAGTGAATCATTGCACCGTCCCATCTAGATAATCTTTGGCCATTACCTTTCACAATAACAGAAATCCCAAGCTTTCAGTTAGCCCTGACTGATGTAGTCAGTGAGGCAGTAGAGCTCAAAGACATGCCATCATGGCCGTCATCCCACCTCTTCAGTATTTTTACTTGCTTTGGACTTAAAAATATAATAATACATAAGATAATATTACAAACCCTAGTCGTGAGTTTTAAATCATGCATTGGGAAGCTCAGGATCATTTTCAGCATCTTGGGAAAAAAGTCTCTCTTGCCAAGTGTCCTTGGGGACCTTTGTTACTGGAAGTGGGCATTTTGCCAGATGCTGCAGCGAAGCTTTATAAAAATAGACAAGATAAATGGACTTTTAGTGCAGTGTCGTGCCAGACTTTTAATTTTCAGGAAATTATTTTTTTAACCTAGCTGAGAGTCAAGTCAATTTGTGAATTAGTTGAAAGGATGGCTGGATGTGGGGATAGGGGCAGGGGGTGAGGTATCTGACATTTTAAGTCAGAAAAGCCTGCCACACAAAACAGATTTCTCTTGGCAATCAAGATAACTTAACAACCATAAACACATTGTCAGAGGGAAAAATTACATTTTGCTCTAACACAGATCATGTACAGATGACTGATTTTTCTTTCAAGTTCAAGAACAGAGAGACTGTTTATATATATCAACTTCTGATCCAGGCAGGCAGAACAATCTCAAAGGTCTGAATAGAGATGGTGAATGAGCTCTGGGATATTTCTTTGCTAAGGATAGAGAATAACCATCATGAGATGTATCAACAGCCCAGGTTGCTAAGACTCAGGATGAAGTTGCTACCAAGATAATTTGTGATATTTGTTCACTTTGTTACTGTAACCTGCAGGAAAAAAAAAAGCACAACTACAGTTTTAAAAATGTATTTCCTATTGCTGAGTTTATTTGGAGTAAGAGGAGAGGTGTTTTCCTCTTACTGGGGGGTACTTGTATCATTATAATAATCTTCTAAACTGATAGCCTCCCAATTTTATTATTATGATTTCATCAAATTCTTGGGTTACTAGTCCTTCAGATGATGAACATAATATATATTTTGTGAAAGACTCTTGAAAACTGTTAAGAACTATATGAAATGCAAGATATTGCTAATTATTATTATTGAATGTTCCCCAAAATAAAAAGCATAGTAAATTTTTTTAAATTCAATTATGGCAGGATTATTTGATCCATTTGTTTTTATTCAGTCCGAGTTGGGGAGAGGCACCCAATTTAGTAATTTAAACTATTTATTGCAACAAATGCTTTAATAAATATATATTTATTGAGCATCTTTGAGGGACGCACACCATTTGGGTGTTTCTGACAAAGCAGCAAATAGACCCTGCTTCCTTAAAGATTGTAAGCTAGTGGAACAGACAAGAACCACTTGTGCTCACAGGCACATGGACACACATGTTAACCATTAAATAACAATAGAAGACATTAGTGCAACGAGTAAAAGTAAGCAGTAGTGTATTATGAATATCAAATTTCATTGTGACTTGACAAAATCACAGAAAGGTGATCTGTGTGTGTGTGTGTGTGTGTGTGTCTTCCTGCATCTCTGCAGATGGCTTAAAGATGTTTTCCTATAGACTCCTTGAAAGGGAACACATGTTTATTGAACTCGTGCTTTGTGGTAGGCAAGTGGCATGTATTAATTACCTCATATAATTGTCAGAACAATAACCGGAGTAGCTGTCATTATTAATGCTGTTTTATAGACCTGGAAATTGAAGCTCAGAGAGTAAACAAATGATCCAAGTTGCACTCGCCAGCTAATGGCCGACCTGAGCTTTGAATGCACACTTTTCAGATTTGAAATACTGTTGCTATCTTTTCCCTTCTACCCGTGATTCTCAAAATGAGATTTGCAGACCTGAACTAGAATGGCCAGGGAAGGAGGGAGGTTTGGTCACTGGGTCCCCAAGCCTTCTGAACCTGTTTGGTACATTGCTCTGTACTCTTCATCATCTGTTTCAGTGACTCAGAGATTTTGTGCTTCAAGTAAACACAGTTGTCTGAGATGAAAGGAATAGAAAAAATAAACCCCCATTCATTGCTCCCTGAGCTGAGGTCACCTGAGCTGCATTCTCTTCAGTTTTCGCTACAGTTTTTCAGGAGTCTACAAATCACTGTGCAAGTAAAAATTCTCTCCCTTCCCGGAGGGAAAAAAAGGAGGGATTCCCTCATGAGTGGCTGGCGTCTGAAGGATGCTTCATATATGAAAGTTACATTTCCAGGTAGCTAATTGGAACCTAATGTGGATCTCATCCCCCATCTGGAGGCTTCCTTCTCATATCCCTTTTATTCATAGCTATAAAACTCAAAATACATTTAGCCAGAATATAGAAGGAAAGAAGTTTCCTTATTAGATTTCGGGATGAAATGAAAGTTAATTGTAGCAAAAAGATTTCCATCTAGTTTCTAAGATTGTAGTGGGAGATAAGAGAAAATTGGAAACTAATCCATAGAGTCCAAAAATCCTCGCAGATTGAATGGGAGTATGATTATGTATACTTGGGAAAAGTGAAATATATATGAAATATTTGTGTTCATTACCTTTCCTCTGAGCAGAGTGATACTGAAATCAAGCTCTAATTCTGAGAAAAAGGTCTCTGGGACTGAAATATAGGACTGTACTTTAACTCTGTTAAAAGGTAAATTTGATAAAGTAATTTAGTAATAGTAGTTGTAGGTAGTATTATTAAGCAAAGGCCAAGTGGTTAAGGCATTGGGCTAATCCCTTGATTGTCATCTTTCATTGAGAATTAGATTATTTTATGCTGTCAGTCAATGTTGATTCCCTACCTGCCTCTTTTATGCAGAAAGGATATTCCATTTTATACATACACACACACACACACACACACACACACACACACAGAGACATACATACATATATATACACACATGCATACACACATACATGTTCAGTATATATATGTATATATAGTGGCATAAAATGAAATATCCTTATATGTATACATATATACATATATATACACATACATTCAACACACACATATATATGGTGGCATAAAATGAAATATCCTTTTTGTACAAAAATATATACATATATATGAACACATATACATATGCATACATGAACTTTCACACACATTCTTAAGTTATTATTAATATTAATAATAAGATCAATAATTGTGGTCAAATTAAGTCCCCATGAAAGCCCTGCTAGGAAAGCGCGATGCTTTCCCAGAGGATGAAATGAGGCTTAGGGAAATTAAAAGATAAACCCGGTAATTCTGTAAGCTTAGCTTGCAGCACCTGGAGCGCTTGTCAAAACACGGGGCTTGGCTCTGCCTCCAGAATTTCTGCTTTGGTATATTTTTTAAGAGTCACTGTAGGGAAGCTATTGCTGTCTGAACCTGGAGTAAGACATTTCATCCCCACACATACACACCACACTTGAGTATCCTATTATTGAAGAGTGTCCTATTATGTAACAGTATATTTTCCTTAAAGTTCGATTTGTATTATTTTGTCATGTGAAGACATTGCGTGTCAGGGTGGGCCGTGATCCATACTTGGTGCTCACATAACACAGGAACCAGGCAGACCATTCCCTGCAAGGGAGGCCAAATGAAACATTGCATTATAGAAAATAAGCCCGATTGAGCCCAGCTGGTTGTGGTGGGGATAGGGGGGAGGCAGCCTACGGGGCATTTACACATTTCACTTCAGTGTTCCAAACAAGGTACTCACTTGTCTCATTTTGTGTCAACAGCCTTTGCGCTTAAAAACCACGGAAATTAGGGATGGGCGAGATCCCAAACCATCCATTCATTTCATCACCTCTCTCAGTCTAGAGACGTTCTCTGCTGTTTTGTCCGTTTCCACCGAAATCACTTCATTGTGAAAAATGAGAATGTGGAACATCTAAAGAAAAAAAAATGCTTGGAAGAGAATATTTTTCAGCTAAAAATGTCAAGAGTTAAGAAAGCTACTGTTTGTTGATTTCTCCGCCACTGAGAAATCAGGAGAGTATCAGTTTTCTGTTTGGCAGCAATACTCATGCTTTCATCGTGCTAATTGACTCACTTCAGATATGTCTGTTCTCGCTTCTCAGGCTCCAGGAAGCTGGAAGACATGGTAGCACTCCTCGTGTTAGCCTTGTCTCTGTGCAGAGTACAGTGGTGTGAATGGCAGATGTTACCTCTGACAATTCTCTAGTAGGGGCTCTACTGGGCATCCATTGTGTTGTCCATCCACCAATTCTTGTCCAGTCTTTAATAACAGCACCCCGATTTTCCTCTGTGGCAGGGGTGAAGTTGACACTAATCGCAGCTCTAAGAGTGACTCAGGTGGCCTGTGCCAGACCAGGCAAGATCTTCAGGAGCCTTTCATTTCTTTCTGTTGGGTCTTCTCACTTGATAGAATGTCAGCTGCATGCTTCTGGGTTTATCATCACACAGGGGAAAGCCAGCTTCAGAAGGACAAGACAGAGGGAAGAAAACAGATGCTGGGGTTGGAGAGAAAGATTCCCTAGGATGTTCCTTGATAACCTGAATTCCAGATGTGAACCCATAAATTTGTGCTTCCTCTTTTTGCTTGAAGTTTTTGGTATGGTTGTAATCACCATCTGGACCCAGTTCTAGAAAGTCAAAGCAAAATAAATTACAAGGACTTCAGCATCAAAATAAGCAAGGCTGTCTGTGGGGGAGAGTTCTAGGTCCAGGGATCCAGATTCTGTCCTGATGGCATCACTGGTTCAGGTTCTCTGGGAACATTATCTCTTGGTGTCAGGGGACCTCGAATTCTTTCTCATCCACTGGGGCCTCACAAAATGCCTTCCATTAGTAATGAAATTGCAGTGAAGAGGCTAGCAGAGGAAATTTCGGAAAATGGCCAGGGAACAAGAGAGACAACTGATGTTGGAATGGTGGAAAGGAGAGGTGACAAGGCAAAGACTGCAGACTGAGCATCATAAGCAAGTTATAGACAATGGAATCCTGTTCCCTGATACCAGATGGTAGCTCTGTTAGCCTGAACCACTGGCTGTCACAGAAAGCCCAGAATGAAAAAGCAAACCAAGAAATAAACTCTAGAAAGGAAAAAAGAAGACATCCCATGTTGATCACTAGTAGTTTTATTTTTGGTGGGAATGCTTGTTGCTGCTAAAATATAAGAAGCAAAAGAGACCAAATATTGAAGGGAGGCCAAGAAAAACTCTTTCCAAAGAAGGGGGGCATGGGCTTCAAGGTTTTTAGACATAAGATTCAAAGAATTCTCATAAAAATGACTTGTCACATTTCATACCATTTTTTTTTTCCCACTAAAGTTTTTATCAGAGCTTGGCTCGTGGCATACTGGTACCTGTTTAACAAATGGATCTCCAGGGTGGGGGCCAGGAGAGCCCTCATCAGAGGTGTTTGCTGATTTTGGTGGTGTCAATACTCCCTCCATCACCGATTTCAGGCTACCAATCTGAGTCAGCTGACTCCTAAAATTCCTGAAAATTTACCAGTTGGTTCTGGTATAAACCAACTCCAGCCTACGTTGAAATTAGGGAGTGGAAACGCTATCTTCACTCTGTGTATGCATTTAAGGGTTAGCTATGTGGTCCTCCCTGGAGGTTCAGATGGGAATCAGAGATTGCAGAGTTCCAGAAAGAAAGGATATAGATTCCTCTGGTGTCCTGTTGCGGGGCAAAACTCTTCTGATATACTGCATGTTACGCTTCAGAGCAGAGCCTTGACTGTGGAGGTCATGGGGCCCTGCTGTGAGGTCATTCTAATACTGTAATCCACACAGGCAAAATTAGTGTGGTATGCAGTCTGCTCTGATGTTTCTGTGCTGGGATTGTGAACACAAAGGCAGCCATTGTGGGAAAAGGGGATGGTTCAACCTTTGCAAAGAAGAGAAGCATTTGCCCTGGGGCAGGAGACAACAACAAAGGGATAAGGGGGTGGAGGCACCCTCACCTGCCCCAGACCCAAAGCAAGTTTAAACAGAGCAGGTAGGGAATCTATCAGTACCAGATGATGAAGCAGCCCATGAAAGGATATGGGAAAGGAAGGGCAGGGTGGAGAGGATTTCAAAGTAGCAGCTGCAGGAGGAACGAGGAAGAAAAGAAAGGAACAAAGACAGGAAGTAGAGAAGTAGCCACAGGAAGTTGGCAGGACAGCCCTTCACCTGTCAGACCTGTGGGTAGGCACAGGTGAGATTGGGTTAGTGTAGGCTGATTGCATAAAGGGGAAGGATGATGGATGTTTTTAAGGGAAATCAATTGAGATGCACAGTGAACGTCCTATGAGCAGATATGAATGTGTGTACGTATAATTTATTTAGGTAAAAGAATAAATCTACATATAATGTATATATATTTTAATATTAATCATTTGACTCAGGCAAGAGCCAAAGCCCACACTGTATCTACAGACAAAAGAACAATAGGTACCACAGAGAGTAGGTATAGACATCCCACTGTTGGGGATGGAAGTTAAAGGAAAAAAATAGAAATCTCTGCTCCTCTTAAAAGTCTTTCACTTAGAACTTATTTCATCATGGTAATGCCCGGATACCTCCAAATAAAGGGGCAGTGGATATCTTAAAGGAAAAAGAGCCCAAGAAAGATGTCCTTGGCTTCCCATGGAAGATAAGACATATGGGGGATTAAACAAGATGCTTGAGTAACTATTAAAACGAGAAAGAATAGATACTTTTGGGTGGTAGTAGTGCGAGAAACAAGACAAGTGCTGTTTGCTCTTGGGGGTAGTGAGCGATTCCTGCTATGCTCTGTTTGGTCTCGGAGGGCCACAAACTATAAACTTCTTGTTTTGCTTCACACAGAGACAGGTATCTATTTACTTGAAAAGAGAAACATTATGAAAAATATTCAAAGAATAATCCAACTAGTATCTCTAACCAACCTCCCCCCCCAAAAGGAGAAAATAAAAATCTGTTTAACAGGTTGATCTCAACAAAGATGTGGGGGAGTTGGTTTCTCTCACCTTCAAACATATCTGAAGAATATTTATGGGTTTCCTGACAGAAAGAAATCAGAGATTTTAAAATGGAAATGTACAGTCATTCACACACACACACACACACACACACACACACACACACTCAAAGTTTTAAAAGACAAGTAAAAATGTTGCAGACTTGGCTGAGGCAGAATTGGGTTTTTGCCCAAACCTTTCCTCTAACTTGGTTGCTACTGCGGACAAGTCGCATATTCTATCCAGCCTGTCTTTAATAAATTGCAGAAACTAGGGCAGATACATAAGGGTTCTGTTTGGCATGAAACTGACAAAGTATTCTACAATCAAGGAAGACTCAGTCTTTCTAAATACAAAGTAAATAATTCATTTTAAAATTTAATTAATTCATTTTAAGTACATAAATAATGCATGAATAAGTGTTCTATATAAAAATTTCAAAGAATACAAAAGTATATAGTGAACAAAATTATTGAATGCATCCCTCCCTCCCCCATTTCATTTCCCTGAACAAAAATAACCATCACTCATGGTTTGCTGTGTATCCTTTCTAGTTCTTTTCCTACTTACTTATCTATGTGATCATTTTTATATTTTATACTATTGAACCAATGCAGAGAAATATAACAAAAAGTGCCTATAATCTCATGACCCAACACAAATTCAGCAGCCAATTTGTTGTTTTGTCTTATTTTGTTTTGTTTTATTTTCAAATTTCTGCCTAGGCATAGGTTTCAAAAAAGGCAATAATACATAAAAAGGGAGAGGTATTCAATGCCTGGACTAAATGTTAATATGATTGTGTAATTCTGTTTTGAAGTGATATTTTAGTATCAGCACTATGTGGTAGTTTTAATAGTACATGTAACTAGGGACCAGATATCTAAGAAATAGGGGAGTGAATTCCATGTTTAAGAAATAGAAAATATGAATGACTGACCCTGTTTTAGGATACTCAAGATGGATAGCAAAGACTCTAGAAATAACAAAAGCACTAGATAGCAACAGCTTTAGAGAATTCCAGAAGCTTGGTTCTCAGAGGACATCTAGGTGACAGCTGACCCACGGTTCCTATTTCATAGAAGGGACAATGTAAGCCTGAGAAGGTTTCCCCAAGGTCACACTGCTATTACAAGATAAAGCCAAGATTAGACCTCCCCCTTCCCCCTCACTCCTTCTATTTCTTTTCCCAATAAAATGGACAGTTCAACAGAGGCCACTTTCAGGGCTAGAAGGACTTGATCCAGCTAATGGACTTGATGCAACTACTCCCTTCCAGAGAAGAGTTTATAAACCAGCAGCTTCAGACCAAATGTGACCCACATTGTGTTTTTCAAAAAAATAAACAAAAGACCTGAAATTCCCTGCATTTGAAAATACAATTTCTGACTTATCCTGAAACATCCAAAGATCTCCCCACATGAGGACCAACAGTCACGTGGCAGCCACAGACAAGAACTGCTTTAGATCTGTCCTGTCCTTCCCCAAACATCTCGGCCCTCACCGGCTGGCCTTACCCAGGACACCTGCCTTGACGCCCTCCTCGAAGACACCATGTCACATCCACACCTGGACACTTTTGGGAATGTAAGTCTTGTGAATAATTATTATGTTGATATGAGAGACAAAACCCAGGACTGTTCCAGACAAATTGGAACATATTGTCACCCTACAGACATCTGTGTATGGGGAGGCCATTTCAGACGGAGGGCCCCCGTGTACTCATGTTCTGTCTCCGCTCACATACCACTCACCTCTAGCAATTACTCTCTTCCTCTGCCCCTCCCCAGCTCAGGAGAGCCACCTGCCTTCTCTGAAGCTGCCAGGTGCTCCTAAGAGTTAAGGATATCAGCCACATTGCTAGATGCATTTGGAAAAAGGCATTAGGAATCAGTTGATAGGGAAGGACTTGACGGGGCGAATGTGAGAAGGGCAATTCTTTCATCAGCAAATAATTCTCAAGTGCCACCACTTGGTAGACATATTTAAAAGTACAAGGGAATGGGAGGGACGTTCCTTGCTTTAAAACATCTTAGAATTGAGCTGAGATGCTCTGAAAGGAGAGAGAGAGCGGAGTTTAAGGAACTAGAGTTCAAAGTCACGTGATTTTTCAGGGGCTCTGGCTTCCCAAGAAGGGCTTTGTGGTGAACAGGTCTTGAACAGAATCACAAACAGTAAGTAGGAATCCAGCCAACATGGAAGACAGTCACAGCATCTTAGGCAGAGAGAAAAAAGGAAGATTGGTGCTGGAGAGAACAGTGGCCTGGGAACACCAGTCTCTTTTCTCAGGTTGAGCTGTTCCTTTTGTTTCCCCATCAGAGACGGAGACACAGAGAGAGACACAGAGAGACAGACAGAGAGAATACATTATTATTACTTTTTTTTTTTTTTTCTGGCAATGGTTTTATGATTCTGGGGAAATAAGTGGTTTGCTTTCCAAAGGATGAACACATGTTAACTTAATTTACTGTTTGAAGAGCAGGGTTGGAGCCTTCTCATTAGTCTGGGGAGCCATAGACAGGTGGCTGGGGATCATCCTCTAGAGAAGCGGTTCTCAACCTTCTCACACCCAAGGTGTTCTGTTAGAACATACTTTGTAATGCTCCTTTTGCTATCCTGAAATAAAATAGATTGTATAAACTGCCCTCCACATACATAATTTAAAAAATCATTATAAAAGTCAAACAGCAATATAATGAAGAAATGAGAGATAAGTATTTTATAACAAAATTTCCCACATATTTAAGTATGTACCTAGTAGGGCATAACCAAAATAGAAGACATCAAAGAGCTGATGGATATATATCTATACATAGATCTATGGATTCTTTTGGCATGAACATGAATGTTGGGGCTTTCTAAAATGGTGAACAACTTACTAATATTCTGAATAAAATGAAGTCTAATCTTCCTTTTATACAAAAAACTTCATTATTGGAAAGTTCATTGTGTATTTGGTACATGCAAATAATCCCATGTCTGTATATAAAGGTGAGTGAGAATTTGGGCCTAATTAATTGCCAACAGATTATTACTTGAGACTGCCCTGTTCATTGTTGCCCACCTGGTAGCATTGTACTTGCCTCAATAAATGTCAGAGGTGTCCCCCAATCATTATGACAACCCCAAGCTGTCCTTCCAAATGTCTAAATTGCTCTCTGGGAGTAATAAAAAAAAACATTAAAAACCACCATCTTATATTAATCAAAAGCCACATTAGAACTGTTTTTAAAAATGCAAGAAAGATAGAAAGCATGATCTAATAAAGCTTTAATTCTATGTTAATTGCTTATCAATAATATGTACTAAATATTGACAGTGCAGTTCCTTAGGCACTCTTTTGTGAAGACCTCTATCTTACATCAATCTGTAGATTTTCCCAGTATTGGGGCACACATTCCTGAGTTGAAACAAATCTCATTTAGGAGAGACGTACCTGTATATCTTAGTGACAAAAGAGGCCAGAGATAAGAAAGACCAAGGGAAAGAGAATACAGTATTTTTTACAAAGGGAGGAAATGAATTAAACTATAGAGGCACCATAGTTTTAGCTATTCCTAGGGTAAAAGAGATCATTTGGATCCATGGTTTGGAGGATCTCATCCCTAACACAGAGCAGTGACTCAGGAAGGCAGTGGGAGGAAGAAGTAGGAGAGGGTACTGGCCACCTGTTTCAAAGCTTCCCTGAACTTCACAGGGTGACAGGACTCCAGGGAACCTAAGGCACCAGGGACCTGGAGGGAGAATGTTCCTCCCAGCATTTACAAGTTCCCCAAAGGCTGAACAGCCGTGGCCTTGAAGCTCCCCTTGATGGCCAATATAACCTGATTTCAGATAGATGATATGGATAATGTAGGAGTATGCAGGGGAATTGGTTCTGAGCCAGAGAAATCTAGAGTAATTGGTGTGAGCTTCTACATGATGATGGTACACACTTAACTCCAATCATTCAGTAAAAAAGATAACTTTTACTCTTAACAAATTGAAAAAGATTTAAAACATTCTCAGTTATCCACAACTTCATGAAATGGGCACTTTCATATAATACTTATAAGAGTTGACAATAGGAACAAGAAAATGATAGATAGATAGATAATAGATAGATACAGAAAGCATCCTATCTTTTGACCTAGTGATTTTCCTTAAGTGATCTAAACTAATGATGTAAATAATACATACAAAACCAAGCAAAAAGATTTGTGTACAATGGTGTCCATCTGGAAATACCTAAATAGTAAACACTTGACAACTCTTTGAACCAAAGATTTTTGGCCCGATATTTAAATTCCTGGAGATTATAGGTGCAAAAATATGCATATGCATTTAGATATAATAAATGACTCCTCACCTCGGTATACACTTGCAGATCTATGATAATTCTTTATCTTGTATCGTTTGATGCTAGTTTTGTAGTTTATATGCAAGTAGCTAAGTAAGATTGTTTATATACGATATATAAATATATTCTGACTCTTCAGGTAGCAGTTTGTCACAATATTCTTCAACAATATTACTAGTGGTACTTTTAAAATATTTTCTCTTTTAAGTAATAGATGTTTACATGATTTTAAAAACTAGAAAACCCATTTGAACATTATTTGCAAAAAAAGAAAATAATCCCAATACACCGAAATACCTTTTTAATATTTTGGTATCTGTTCTTCTGGATTTTCCTCAGATGTTTATGGCCTTTTCGAATAATGAAAGACACATTTTCCCTAATATTTCTCAGATTATGTGGCCTCTCCATCTCCATCTTTATAAAAGTCAAGAAAATAATGAAGCTTTAATGGAGGTGTGTATTTAGTTTTATTTATCCATCAATCAGTGCTAAGTCTAGATCCATAATTTAATTTCTCAGCTGCTTAGATTTAATGCATTTCCATCACATTTGATTGTATGTTAAAAATAAATATAGAACACTGCAAAGGACCAAATATAACACCCAGCTATTTGCCACTCAAAATGCAAAACATTTACCCTTTGTAAAATGCTTCAGGTTAAGAATTATTATCATAAAAATGGGGAAAAGAAACTATTATTATGAAGGTCAAGTCCCTCATGGTACTTTTCCCAGTCCCATCTGTCTCTTTTCCTCCCTCTGTACCCAGAAGCAGAGATAGAGACTTTGACCATTGGTATATCCCTTTGGCAACCATAAGAGAGTAGGTGTTCAAGCATTTATTAAATGAATATTCATCAACCACGGTTAACACATCTACAGTTGTGTATCACATATAACATGTATTATTATACATTATATCCATACAAGTCATATATATTGCAGGGGTTTTCATATATTTTAGCAGTGGTATCATACTGTAGCTATGTAGCAACCTCTTTAGATTGTTTTTTCTTCATTTAATATTAAGCACCATATTAAGTATTCACTATTTCAATTCATATATGTCTCATTCATTCATCTTACTTTTTTCTCATATTATGTCTATGTTACAATTATGTACAATAAGCTGTATCTGTTTAAAGTGTACAATTGAATGAGTTGCACCCATGCATGATGCCACCAACACAATCAAGATATATAACATTCCATCACAGGAAAAGTATTCCCTGTGCCCCTTTTCCTTTGACCCTGGACCAAGGCAACCACTGATTTGCCTTCTGTCGTAGATTAGTTTACATTTTATGTAAATTAAATCATACTGTCTATATTTCCCTGTGCCTGGTTTCTTTCCCTCAGCAAACTGATTGAGACTCCTTCATGTTGTCTTTCTTTTTAATGATAAATAGTATCACATTGCATGGACGTACAATGTTTTACTTATCCATTCACCTGTTAATGGACATCTAGGTTGTTTCCAGTTTTTTGATTACCATGAACAAATCTTCTATGAATATTCATGTACAGGTTGTCTGGGTGAACATTTTTTTAAAATTTTCTTTTGAGGAAATTCCAATGGTCATATAGTAGATATATGTTTAAATTTTAAAAATTTGCCAAAACTATTTTTTTTTCTGCTCCACTCTCTGCTTGCCTCCTGTGACTCTATTTACTTGTATATTAAACTTTTTGCAATTGTCTCATAGGTCCCTGAGACTGTTCATTCTTAATAATTTTTTCTTTATCTTCCTTAAACTATATGCTTTCTATTGATCTATTGCAAGCTGATACATTCTTCTGTCATCTCCATTTTCCTCTTATGCCCATTCAATATTCTTTTAACTTTAGATACTGTATTTTTTTATACTTTCCAAATGTTTTATTCCTCTGTTGAGAATTCCTATATGTTTACTCATTTTAGGTTTATTTTTCTTTCCCTCACTGATCATCATTACAGTCACTGCACTAAAGTTTTTGATAATTTCAGTATCTGGGTCATCTGGGTATTGCATCTGGTGATTGTCTTTTCCCCTGAGACTAATTCACATTTTCTTGGTTTTTGGTGTGTGCATATTTTGGAATATCATCCAAGACATTGAACATATTGCATTGTTTGCAATTATTACAAATGTTAATTCGGGGTTCTGTTATATTGCTCCAAAAGAAATATTGATGCTTCTGTGTTAGGAGCAATGAACTTGGTTAGACATAAATTTCAGGATCCTGTGCCTGAGTTCAGTGAATTTTTTAAACCTTAGTTTCTAGAACTTTCGGTTTGCCTGTGCTTGTTTTGTCCAGGGGTTAGCAGAGATAGGCTGAGCTCATACTCAGTAAAGGGGTCCCCTTCCCTAGCACTTTCATTTCTGGGGGCTCTTCTTTCTCTCTGGAAACCCTAGTTTTAACTGGCTCCTTTAATTCTTGCTCCATCCAAAATTTTAGCTTCCCATGCCACTGTGGCAGTCAACAAGATAAGCTGATTTCAGGACAGAGCTCCCGAAAGACAAGGAACTTGTTCTATGTTAGTTTCTCCAAGTCTTGATTCCCCTCCAAAGTCTCCAGTCTTTAGTTAAATCCCCAGAGACCTCAGGTAGTTCTTCTTGTGTGTTGTCCAGAGTTTATAGCTGTCATCTATGGGAGAACCAGTTTGTTAGGAGTTCAACCCATTCATAGGCTCATTCATTCATTTTATTTGCTCTATAGTAGTCTATCGACTGACCATGTCTTTCTGTCTTTCCCTTCTTTCCTTCCTCCTTTCTTTCCCTCCTTCCTCCCTCCTACCCTCCCTCCCTCCCTTCCTTCCTTCTTTATTTACCTATTGAGGCATCTTTAGTTTGTTTTTTTTTTTTTTCAATTTTTTACTATACTTATCACATGCAGTAATTTTTAATTGCATGTATATCTTTAAGCATTTGTACTGGAAGGTATATAATAGAAGTGGAAATTGGGGGCTATAGGCAGGCCCATCTTTAACTTCACTAAATATTAATCAGTTATTCATCAACATGTTTGTAGAAGTTATATTTCCATCAACTGTTTGCAACTTCTCATTTTCCCACATCCTAATCAATATCTGATATCCTCAGTCATTTTAATATTTAGTATTCTAATGTAGGCAGTGTTGTCTGGTGGCTGTTTTTATTCAAAATTCCCTATTTACTAGTGAGTTTGAGCAACTTTTCATGTTTATTGACTATTTGTTTTATCTCTTCTACAAATTGTTCATTTTTTTTTCTGTTTTTGTTAAGTTAGGTGTTTGCCTTCTTCTCATTGATTTATAGGAATGCTTCATACATTTCCTGATTTCTAATCATTCGTATTGCATATCTTCTCTCATTCTATTGGTGTTTAACATACTGTTTAACTTTATTCATGGTATATTTTCCATACAGAAGTTTTGTATTTTGATGACATCAGATTTGTCACACTTTATTTTATAAGTTCTAGCTTTGAGGACTTTGTGAGAAATTCTTTTTTTACATTAATCATTAAAAATTTTTTTTGAGGGGCACCTGGGTGGCTCAGCCAGTTAAGCATCTGCTTCAGTTTAGGGTATGGTCTCAGAGTCCTGGGATCAAGCCCTATGTTGGGCTCCCTGCTCAGTATGGGGTCTGCTTGTCCCTCTTCCTCTACTCCTCATCCCTCACTCATTCACAATCTCTCTCTCTCTCTCTCTCTCTCAAATAAATAAAGAAAATCTTAAAAAAAACAAACAAAACTTAGTCAATTATCATATGGTTTCACTTATTTGTGGAGCATAAGGAATAATGTGGAGATCACTGGGAGATGGAGAGGAGAAGGGAGTTGGGGGGAAATTGGAGTGGGGGACAAACCATGGGAGACTGTGGACTCTGAGAAACAAACTGAGGGTTTAAGAGGGGTGGGGATGGGGTTGGGGTGAGGCTGGTGGTGGGTATTAAGGAGGGCATGTATTGCATGGAGCACTGGATGCAGTGCATAAACAATGAATTTGGAACACTGAAAAAAAATTAAATTAAATTAAATTTTAAAAATAAACTTAAATAAATAAATAAATAAAATATTTTTGGGTGGCTCAGTTGGTTAAGCATCTACCTTGGGCTCAGGTCATGATCCCAGTGTCCTGGGATTGAGCCCCACAGCAGGCTCTCCATTCAACGAGGAGTCTGCTTCTCCTTCTACCTTTCCCCCTACTCATGCTGTCTCTCAAGTAAATAAATTAAATAAAGTCTTTTAAAAAATATTTGTTGAACACCTATTATATTCCAGGCACTCTTTTAAACACTAGAGAATATGGTAGTCACAAACGCAATAGGAAAGATAAGCAATAAACATATAACCTGATTAATACAAAACATAATGTCAGGTAATGATAACTGCTATGAAAAAAAAATTAAAAGGCAGCATAACAACATAGTTAAGGGCACAGTCTTTGGAGCTAGACTCTCTGGTTTTGCCTCTTATTTCTACAACTTACCGATCTCTGTGTGCCTCAGTTTCCCCACTTACATAGTGGGGATAATAGTAACCCCTCTTAGGGTTGTTTCAAAGAATTAAACAAGCATATCTATATGGTATATAAAGTGCCTAGCATATATTAAAAGCTATATAAGTGCTTGATAAATAAAACAAAATACAGTGAGGTAAGGCCAGATAATAGAGAGGGCATAGGAGCATTTTATAAACTCTTAATAACAAACTTGACCATAGAGGTAGCCTTTGCACAGAGATCTAAATAAAATGAGCTGTGAAGATCTTTTATGTTCCAGTTGTGAAAAACTTAAGATATTATTCTGTAGTTTCTTTTAACAATTTAAATTTTACTTTTTCATTGTTTGCTTCTAAATCCATCTGGAGTTTAATTTCATGCATGGTATGAAGTAGGAATATAATTATATTTCCTTCCATATGGAAAGCCAGTTGTCCCAACAACATTTATTGACTCGTCCATTCTTTTCTCCTGATTTATTAATTTCTTCCCAATTATATATGATAGTATGTATTTATTTGAGGACCTTCTGTTCTGCCCTACTGATCTATTTGACTGTCTCTGTGCCAATACCATGTAATCTTAACTACTAAAGCATACTAAGCTCTGGTATTTTATAGGGCAAATTCCACCCACCTGCTTTCCAATTATCTTGGGTGTTCTTGTTCAGCTATGTCTTCATATAAACTTTAGAATCCCTTCATTAATCTCATGAAGAATCATATACAAATTTTTTAGTGGAAATTAACACTTAAAATTTTTCCTCCCTTGGAAATGATGTACATAAGCATTTATTAAGTTTTCATTTTATAACAACTTCTAAAATTTTCTATATGCAATTCTTGTCTAATTTTGTTAACTTATTCCTAAGTATTTCATAAGTTCTCATGGCTAGCATGAATATCTCCTTATACGATTTCATTTATGAATTATTGATTATGTATAAAAATGCTATTGCATTTTGATATTTATCTTGTATTTCACAAATTTTTTTAAAAAGATTTTATTTTTTTATTTAACAGAGAGAGAGCATAAGCAGGCGGAGTAGCAGGCAGGGGGAGAAGCAGGATTCCCCCTTGCATGGAGTCCATGCAAGGCTCCACCTCAGGACGCTGAGATCATGACCTGAGCTGAAAGCAGACGTTTAACCTACTGAGCCACCCAGGTGTCCCTGTATTTTGCAAATGTTCTAACCTTTCTTGCTAGTTGTAATAGTTTATCTTTAGAATCTCTAGGTTTTTCTGCAGAAATAATAAAGATACCTGCATTTGCAGATAACACCTTTTCTCTTCCTTTTCTAATCACATACATCTTTATTTTTTAAAAAGTGAGTAGAGGGCACCTGGGTGGCTTAGTGGGTTAAAGCCTCTGCCTTCAGCTCAGGTCACGATCTCAGGGTTCTGGGATTGAGCCCCGAATCGGGCTCTCTGCTCAGCAGGGAGACTGCTTCCCCCTCTCTCTCTGCCTGCCTCTCTGCCTACTTGTGATCTCTGTCTCTCAAATAAATAAATAAAATCTTAAAAAAAAAAAAAAGGGAGTAGAATCTCCATTATAATCCTGTTAATGGGAGGTAGAGGACATCTTTATTGTCTTCCCGATTTAATGGAAATTCTTTGAAAATTACATCATTAATTATTTATTATGCTTGTTGTAGGTGTTTAATTGGTGTTCTTTTTCAGAATAAGAACATTCCTTCTTATTCATTAGGAATTTTGTCAACTGATTTTTCTCCTTTGTGATTTTTCACTCATTTTTTAAATTGGTTTTGTGGTGTTGAATTGTCGTAGCACTCCTTAATCAAGTCACTTGATTATGTTTTCAAATATACTGCTATATTAAGTACATTTTATTATTTTGAGGATTTGTGTGTCCGTGTTCACAAGCAAACTTCAGTTTTGTACCTGTTTGCTGTCTGATCTATTCCTTCCGTTTCTGCTCTGTGTAATGCACAAAACATTTCCCATTCTTCATTGACCTCTAGCTACCGGGCATATTTGGCAGATGAGAAGTGCTGGTTGTTAACTGATGGGTGGGTAAGAGGAAAAAGCAAAGAGTCTTATGATACCAGCCTCTGGCCAGAATATCTGGTGGTAGCTGCATCTCCTGTCTGGTTCCACCTCTAGCCAGACATCCCTCTCTCTGTGGTGCCCAGCTCGGACCAGATAACTCATCATAGTTCCTGACTCTGCTGGGTGGCCACTAATTCTGGATTCCAGTAAAATCCCCGTTGTCTTTGTACTTTTTGTCTTAGAGTTGGCATTGGCTTCCCACTATTGCCAATATCTTAATGCCTTCACAGCCCCTTCTTTGGTCTTTTGAAAATGTGTTTGTTCGTTTTAATCACCTATGCTACCACTAAATCTGTATTGAATTCTCTGTGCTGAAAGCATCTGGAGTGGTTTGGATCTTCCTAATGAGATCCTGCTTGGTACATCCTAGAAAGTTATATTTATGTACTCTTCTCCTTCCACTTTACATTGCAGCATATCCTCATAAAATGAAACCAGGAATTCTCACTTTGTTTCCTTGGGCACACTTTGTATGAGATAGACGCTGGCATCAAAAACCTTTTATGATGGTATGTAAAGAAGGTAATTAAAGATAAATAAAAATTGTATTATTTTGTTTTCTCAGATTATGTTTTAAAAGACAGCTAACGTTGGATTTACTCCCATGTGTCTTTAAAAAGTGCTAGAACCATTTCCCTTAGAGTGGGGGTTACTTTATGTGACATAAGTAGTATAATCAGCAAGTTCTTTATTTTAATTTTACTGGCAATCTTGTTTGATTTCAATCCTTTTTCTGAACTACCGTGGAAGTCAAGGGGAAGACTTTAGTGCTACATGTACCTCAACTCTGACACAAAAGATGCTCACTTACCTGTAAGGAGTCATTAATTTTGTTGTCATTATTATATAAGAATAATTTTCTTCAGTCAGTGGATGATGATTCTATGTAACTCCACCCAGCACTCCAACACCCCCTGTCCCATGCTAGAGAAAAGAAAGTCACTGAGACATTTTAAGTTTTGTTATTCTAAGCATGAGACACAGGAGAAGTAAAACCTGTCTGATGGAATAATTGGGATGCTGATAGTTCAAGATAGTAAGTAGGTAAAGAATTATTGTAATACCGGAAATACAGTTTTATTCTTGCTCTCTGCCATCTCTACCTTCAAACATTTCTGTTGATGCTATATGTATTCTTTCAATCCTTGGGGAGGTTAAGGATAACATTTTTCCTTAATATTTATTAGGGAGCACTACTTTAGTTCTCTACATACATTCTCATCTAATACTCGTAAAATCCTCTGATATGTATTACTGAAACTTTTTGACAGATGAGACAACTGAGGTTCACAATGATTGAGTTACTCCAAAGTCATAGAGTCCGTAAGGGCCCAGTTTATATTCTAAAGCCAACCCGTCTGGCTTACGGAAACACACAATCGGTACCACACCAACTATTGACCATGCTTTGTTGTTTCTATACAGAACCCTGTGTTCTAGGATTCTCTTGTAGGTCAAGAAGCACATCAGAATCACATTAGAATCACATTAGGGAATTTTTCACAGTGGACAGGTGGACAGGTGACCAGTAGGGGTACTAAAACAGCTAACTACCTCTTTGTCTCACTACCCAACACCCACAATTAAGCAGTGCTGAACATATTCTTGTGTATTTTCAAACTCAGCCCCTTTTCTTGTGGTGTATGTATTAAGAGTCTAGATTATTTAATTTAATAGTCCACGAGATTTTTTCAGGTCATGGTACATTTGAGAGTTTTCTGACATATACTGGAAAGAAGGAAGAAAAGAACGTTCAAGGGGAGACACAGCCCTCCGACCATCAAACACCTGTCATCCCCCAGATGTGTGCTTGTTTATATAAGTAACCACACACATATCTACAGTCCATACACATAAAAGTCACCCTTTCCCTCCTCTCTACTGGAGTACTCATTTCTAACTTTCTTGCAAGATGTCCAAAGCTAGGGGAAACGACCTGAGTTCTCACTATTCACCGAGATCATAATTTTGGTTTAGGATCACTTTGTCCACAATGCCTGGGAAAACTTCAACATATGCTCTGCTTTGGAGTGCTCACTTCTGTCCCTGGGTCTGGGCATCCAGCTCTACTCTTCAACTCAACATGAATAGCAACTCCACAAGACGGATGAAGCTGGAACCCAATGCCAATTCCTCAATAAACAGCAAGGCTTCTCCCTAGGAAACTAGTCTTTTAAGTGCCTAAGGCACCAGAGCTCTGGCGGGATCCAGAAAGGCTGCACAAGAAGAGGAGCTGTCATGGCCGCAGAAACCACCCTCAGAGACTTTCCTAGTGAAAACCTATCAGTGAAACCAAATTAATGGCTGAATTGCAGAGTGAATGTGGAATCATAAACAAGGGGTCAGAATCATGAGCTATTTAGAAATCTTTTCTCACTTTTTGGAGTACACTGTTCTCCAGTAAAAGGAATATTTGTACTCTTATTGAACCATCTTCCCCTTCGATGACATATTGGTCTAATACTAATATTGATCTTCCACTCAACCTTCCAAGACGCCGTATTCCTTTTCACAGACTTTCTGATTTCTCTCATGTTTCCTGATTTTCCGATTATGTCACATTCCTGATCTTTCAAGTTCTCTATTAGCATTCCTACTTAATTCCCTGAAATTAAATAAGAACTATAACTTTACACATTCTGGGTCATGCTCATAAGCATGCATGGTTAATTCTTGCTGCCAATTCACTCTCTATTTTGGCTAGAGACTGCTTTTATTTTGCATTTAATTATATCAGAGGTGGAATGTTAATATATGTTGGTTCTTTACCAAGGTCACTGGTCTGGGAATCGAGAATATTTACAAAGTTCTCTTAACCTCTGTGAGCCTCAATTTCTCATCAGTAAAGTAGGGAGTTCAGAATAAATGTATTTCTTTCCTTTATAACAAGGTCTGCAGTAGTGCTTGGTATATAATAAGCACTCAACAAATTAATGTTAAATTAAATTGCATTATTTATTTTCTCTCTCAGTTCCATCTACTGAAATGAAAAATGTTCATATCATTGCTGTTACTTTAATTATATAGGAATACTAGCAGGGCTTCCTTTAAAATCCAGGGAATATGACAGAATCAAATTGTGAGTAATATAACTCCAAAATGAATGTCAAAGGAATTTCAATTTTAATATAATGACATCAAAGCTAGCTTATGAATTACATGAAAAAAAAAATCAGCCTCATTATTTCAATGTTACACCCTTTTTGGACCCAAACATGAATTACTTGGTTTGATTACCCACCTTGTTTACTGCACTTGGCTCTAAGTGACTTTTGATTATTTCCAAAAATCAAATCCATCTTCAAAGGATAGGGATTTCTTAACATTGAGGGGATTCAAAAGATTATGCATGGGCTCTGATCTGTAGGCAACAGAAAGAGGACCCGACAGTCTCTTTGTTATGAATTAATAAGCAAAAAAAACAGATCAGGATACCTGGATTCTAGCCCTAGCTTTGCAAATAATTAGCCGGTTGTAGGCAAGTCACTTTACTATGAATCTTAACTTCTCCATTCATATAATGAGGGATTTTGGCTAGCTGATTCCTCCCAGCTCTACTACTTTGATTTGAATCTAGCAGAAAAATGCGAGAAATGCATTGTTCATATGCAGAATCATCCAAATTTGTAAGACTCTGTAACATTACTTGTTATTGTTGAGTAGTTTAGAAATTCATTTGGAATCTTTTAAATGGGAAAAAGTAAAAATGAGTAGAAGGATGATTGTTATTTTTTTATAAGACAAAAAAAATCACTTAAAAAAGTCATGCAGTGCCTTATTGTAAGCCACATAGAATCCAACTAAAGCTAGTTCAAACAACAAATGTTGTGGTAGTGGTCTATGTAATAGAAACGTTTGGTGGAAGGTCCTTCTTCCAGCTGTGCTGATTCGTGATGTAGACAGTGTCACCGTGGTTCCAGTTCCTCCATCTCCGTTCTGCTGTCCTTAGATTGGCCCTTTCCTCGGACCCTAGAAAGTGGCTCCCTGCCAACTCCAGCTCTCCTTTCATAGAAACTAAAATTTCCAGATCCCAGAGATCCATTTTATACCACCTTAAAGAAAAAGGCAGATTTCTTCTAGTAGCTTTCGTAAAGAAGAAGGGATATTCTCATTCCCAGAAACCGAAAACATTTCCTAATACCATGTGATCTCTGATTGGGTAAGATGCTCTTCTTTGAGCCAATCACTGCGGCCTATAGCATCAGACACGAACTTTGACTGAAGCCAGTCAGCTGTTCCTGGAGCTAAGGGTGAGGCCATTTCCATCTAAACTATGTGATGGGAAGTGGGTAGGTAGGATGAGGTTCCTCCAAGGGAGAAACTGTCACCTGAAGGAGGGGATATGGAAGGAAGGGGACAAACATAGTAAGTGTTTCACTCCGTATTATATCAATAATGGCAACCAGCATATTGAAAAGTATTTATGAATTACTAGCAACTTACATAGTAACAGCATCTTGCAGTTTATGGAGTGCTTTAACATCTTTGACTTCTAAAACAGCCATGTAGGAAATATAGGGCAGGGGTTCCATTCCCATTTTACTGGCAAAGGAACTAAGACCCAGAAGATGAAATTCTGTGTTAGTGACAGAACCATAACTGAAGTCTCTAGTTTTTTAACTCTAGAATTCCAGCCCTCTTTAGATTCCCTATGTTCAGGGGCACCTGGGTGGCTCAGTGGGTTAAGCCTCTGTCTTTAGCTCAGGTCATGATCCCAGGGTGCTGGGATCGAGCCCTGTATCGGGCTCTCTGCTCAGCAGGGAACCTGCTTTCTCCTCTCTCTCTGCCTATATCTCTGCCTACTTGTGATCTCTGTCTGTCAAATAAATAAAATCTTTTTTTTTTTTTTTTTTAATAGATTGCCTGTGTTCAGATTCCGGCCTCCCCTCAACCTCTTAGTAAATGCTTTGTCTTCTCTAAACCCTGGTTTTCTCATCTGTGAAATGGGAAAATTGTAATCCCAACCTCATGTGTTTGTTGTATGCAATAAATGAGCTGTTGATTTATTTAAACCATTTAGCACTGGGCCCAAGAGACAAAAAAACATTCAGTCAAAGTGAGTTGTTATCACCACGATCATTGTTCCATGGCAACTCTTTGGAAAAACATTCACTGTGGAATCCATATTGTATCTTGTGACATGCTCTTGCCTGTGGCATCTCACTATCATTATCAGGTTTCACCTAAATATAAGCCTGAACTTTATGTTAATGGAACTTGCTTTGTGATGCAGGTTATTTGCAACTCTTTAGGCATTGGTTGCCACTAATGGGGATTGGGCTAATTATATTTATTATGATGTTTGAATAGTGGACAACTGCATGTTTTCTGGATGCCCAGGACCCTTTTATCTCTCTTTTCAAATCTGGAGACTTACCTGTGTCGTGAAGCCCACCTCCCCAGTGCTAGTGAGTTTCACTTCCCAGCCCCCTTCAGAGCTGGGGTTCTAGCCATCCAGTGATCCCATGGGCCTTCAATTCAGAAAGTAGCACAACAAAGGTCTAGTGACACTGAACTCTTCTTCAGATGAGCTGGGTGGTAGAGTTGTCCTATTCTCAGGTGGCAGCGATGGCAGAGTTTTTGGTGTCTGGTCCTACACAGTATCCATGTAGGAGCTCTAATGATGAAGTAACAGTGGTTTCTCCAGAGACGCTCCCGAATGAGATGAGGTTTTGCTAATCATAATCTCTATTGGCTCATGTCACCAAAACTTCCAGCAGATGTTTTCCTGTGCAGTATGCACAGTACCCACATTCTCTGGCTTACAAAGTAGACTTTGTAAGCACTTAACACTTGTAATAAATCCTTTTTTTTTGTTTCAGCCAGGCGGAGTGTATATTGCCGTCTGCAACTAGACTCCTGAATCACATACCGAGTTTCTACTACAACCTGTCACTCACCTTCCTAGTCCAGTTCTGAGAAGGTTGTCATGTGGGTAGGAATATTTTTCTTGCAAAATATTTTCAATTAGTGCAAAAGCATGGCCTTCCATGGGGAACAAAAGGAAATTAGGTACATAACTCGGTGCTGATGGCATTTAGCACAATTTATATTTGAAATTTCTTGATTTTTTGCTATTCATATTTCCCAATTATCCTTGTTAAATATTGATTTTTAAATTAAAACTATTAGAAAAAAGCTAATTGAGAGTGACTGCATATTGTATATTTGCTGCACGTAGCTTCTCTTGAAACCCAGTTACATCAGAGAGCCCCATGGCACGAGCTTTTTGACTACCGCCCCTTACCCCAAAGTATTCATGAATTTGAATCAGAATCTTAAATTAAAGAGCCTTTCAAACAACCCCTTGCACTCAAGGAACTTTTAAGACTAATTAGGCCGAATTAGTAGTATTTCTTTGATATTTTCCATTTATTTTCTAATCTTTAAATGGCTATAAGGCAGAGATGTTAATAATTTCTGAAGTGTAAGGGAGGTCAAGTCATTCAGGTGCTGAAAATATGTTTCTTAAGCAAAAAAAAAAAAAGGAGTTGGTCGTTTGTGACTGTTTTAGATTGAATCATAAAGCTGAACTCAATAAGCTACATTTTGCCTTTGTGTATCTGTTTCGGAATAGTGAGGCCCGTGTTATTTCTTTCCATACTTGTTATCTCTTGGCAGAATTTCAAGAAAAATATTTTTCATTTAAGCTCACACCTCACCTCAAAAAATGTCCACAAAAGTAGTATTGGCAATTCCTGAGTTGTTACTCTGGTGGGGGAGGAAAAGAGAGAGAGAAAGAGAGAGAGAGAGAGAGAGAGAGAGAGATTTTTTTTTTTTTTTTTTAGTTCAGAAGGAAAAGATCTTGGAAAATATAAGTAAATATTAGTAAATTCTTCCCATATTGACTTATATTAACTTGTTTAAAAATTTTGTCTGAAGGATAGGCCAAATTTTGGTTCACACAGTTCAGATAAATTCAGATAATATAAGAAATATATGTATTTACTTGTTTTAATGTTAAATTTAATGCACATGTCCAATTGTTCCATAAAGTTTATCAACAAAAACAGTAGTTTCCTTCTTTTTACTTTTAAAGTAATTGCCCCATTTCTTTGAGATTATCATTTTAAGCTCTTTCAGCTACTTATGGAAATTAAATCCCTTAAATCATATTATTGTAATGAATTTTATCAGCATTATATATGAACTTTTGAATACACATAAGCTATGTATGAAGATAAAAGCAAAGATTAAGTGATTTTATGCTGCACACACATGTCTCCCCCACTTTCAGGCTCTCCTTTTATCTAATTATACATGTTTACATGAAGTGACCTCTGCTGAACCAAGAAGCATCCTATGATTATGTTTCTTCTTTCATACCATTCTTTATTTCTACTGAAGCTAATAAACACCTCTTTTTCCTTTTGCTTGGTTTTCTATGTACCTACTACAATTTTTCCCCAAGAGCTTTGACCTATCTGTTCAAAACAAACCTATTAAATCTATTGTGCTTATCACTAATATTTTCCAAGTATTTAATTCTTGTGATAATCCATCAGTCCCACTTTCTTCTGGAGTCCCCTTTGTGGAGACCTTCATTTCCTTCTCCAAAGTGAAATGATCTTTTGGCCTCTTTCTTCTCCCCCTGGGGTGGAATGTCCTTGGTCTTTTTTTATGTTGATCTGGAAGGGGGCCTTTTGTCACCGGGCACTGACTGTTATCTGGAGATTATCTTGCTGTCCTGGATAGGAGACAACATAGAAAACATCAAACAGAAGTGAAGTTGCATGGTATTGACGGACATAGCCATAGAGCTCATGTCAGGGTACATCCACAGAGCAGAGAGGGATGGCTACAAGGGCCATGAAGAGCTTTAAAAAAAAATTTTGCTCTCCTTTAATATTTCATGTAAAATCTGAAATCCGTTTAGATTTCTAAACAAAACTATGTATGGGGCATGGATATTTGTTCTTTGAAAACAAGTTATTACTCAATGGGTTCCCATTTTCTTAGGTTAAAAACAAAGTTTCTAAGTAGACCCACTAAGTTTCTAAGGCCCTGATTATCATCTGGCCAGTCTCACGTGTCTCATTGCTCCAGTCTCTTTCTCAGTCCCATCCATACTTGACTATCATCAATATGGCTTTATGTAGGTGCCCCTCACGTGCCTGTACCCCCAGCTTGCACATGGGCTGTTCTGTCAGCCTGCTGTGCTCTCCAGCTAACCCAGCACCTCTCCTCCTTTACCTGATGGATTCATTCACTTCTGCTTCAGATCTCACTTCCTTGCAGAAGTCTTGCCAACATGGCTCACAAAACCAGTGTCCTTTGTGATGTGTTCCCCTGGGTCCCTGTACTCTGCACATTGTCTTGACGGTAGTGGGAATTTACATATTTGTCAGTTATTTGATTGTCTCACTCCCCCAAGAGTTCATGGGCAACATAAGAATTGGGGGCTTACTATTTTGTTTGTTTGGGCTCACAATTCATTCCTCAAGCCCTAGCACAGTCTCTGGAAATAGAAGGCACTTAATAATTACTGACATGAATAATTAACAGCTAAATAATTAAAATTTGATGAGAAATAAGCATGTCAGTGTGGCTTAATTTGCTGTACTTTGAACATGAGATAGTGCCTGCACACGATTTTCATTTAGTAGATGTTTCTTGAATTAATGCTTTAATTGATGAAAATTAACTTGGTTGTGTCAAAGTAACATGTTAGGATAAGTTTGACTCCCAGAGAATTTTGTATATGGGCATATATGTTTCAAAGCTCCCAGGATCCAAATTATCATTGAATTCAGATGCATGTCCATTATATTATTATTTTAAAATTTGTCCAAACCATTCTCTCTTATACTGTGTCTATACAGTTATGAACACTCATTAGGTCCAGACTGTACAAGTGCATTGCACTTGACTTCTGTTTTGTGTTGCTGAGATATCACAAAGTCCGTGAGGGGAAGCTGTGTTCTAGATATCCACAGAAGAAGTCTTCAGATTTTCCCCTTCTATTTTTTTTTATACTTACTTTACTACATTTTAACAAGCTTGGTTATCTATATTCAACTTTGCAAATTGAAAGGGTAGAGAGAGTTTATTAAAAAATAAGAAGAGTTGATTGCAAAGAAGGTGACAGAAAATCTTCCAAAGACAAACACAATTAAACCACACACGCGCACACACACACACACACACACACACACACACAGTAGTGATTTAATTAATCCCTGAAGTGTTCCACATTCCTTGGTTGAATCTAAGGACATTTAAGTAGTATTAAAGTAAATGATTTGCGTTAAAATGCTTTTGACTAATTAAGAAATAACCAACTCAGTTTAACATGCAGGGAATGCTTAGCACATTTTCAGAATGTTTCAATTCAGAGTAATTAAATAACCTAGTTCCAGGACTTAAGGGAATTTGCCCTCAGGGATTTCCAAAGTTTGGCTTTCTGGAAGGATCCAATCCCCAAGGATTCTGAATGGCCAAGGTTTTATTGTACTTCCTGAGCTAAATTTCCTGCTGATAATAAAAAAAATAAATAAATAAATTAAAAAAAAATAGAGGGTTTCCTGTTTGGTTTCCATTGTTTGCGTGTTTCCATAGAATTCGTGGTGGCCGCAGAGTTTCAGAGTGACAAAGAAAAATTCAAAATATGAAGAAATAACTTCCCCATGTTGAGGACTGAATTTTGAAATGGTGTATATAGTTGTGTATATTGTCTTTGTGCAGTGGTAATGTTAGTTGAATATTAAAGACAACTTGGAAGATAAGAATAGCCAGTAAAATACTAGGACCCACTCTTTTTTAGTCACTGCTGAGAAAGGTACACTAGTTTTTCTACTAAAAATACCAAGTTAAATTTGGGAAATCTAATGGTTCAAGTATGAATTGTGCTATTATGCCCTTCTCTGAGTTGGTAGAACCATGTTGGGCAATAGTTTTTTTATGGATTAAATAGAAATATTGTTATTCAGCCTACCAGGTTGCTAAGGTGTGGACAAGCAGAATAAGATATTAAACATCTAGTGGGTTTTGAAAAGAAAACAAATATAGGTGTCAATCACCATGTTTTGATATCCTCATAGTAAAAACAATACGACCTTGTTGGCATGGGCTCATTTACAATTATACTGGTTTGCAACAATGCTTCTTACTTGTATTAATACCCTAGCAAAAGCAACTAGGCACAATGGCTTCAAATGAGGATAGTAATTGTCAGGATTCTTAGTGTCTTGGGGTCTCATTTCCATTGTGTGTAGTCAAGTTTTTTTCAAGTCTTAGGCCTATTTTAGTTGTCACCCACATTGCTGAAATTCAGAACAACACTAGTATATCCCATTCGGCCAAGTTGGGGTGGAGACACCTTCCTGTACATGTCTGCTGACCCAAGTCGTATTTCTGCCTTCGAGCTGGTGGTGAAGAGACAGGCAGTTCTATTTCTTTGAACATTTCTATTTCTTTGTTATATACTAACAATGTCAGACAAATTTAACGATTTTAAATAAAATCATCAATGAGCAAAATTGCCAAAGACTTTGAATGCCACAAATATTTACAATACTCCTGAAACGGTAGGATTTCTTATGTGTCACACTTACCAGATTTTCAATGCAATTGGATTATGCTGACCCATGGGAGCTGGGAACTAATTAACTGGACTCCTCTTAGACCTTGGTATAGAGTCTGCTAAATGCCATGTCCTGAATGTCCTCTGGGTTTGGGGAAGCGAGGCTATGTGTATACAGATACGATGAATGAATAGCTTTGCCAGAAATTGCTCCTGTCATAAATATTTAATTTTTTAGCCATTCTTTCTCTACAGCTGGTATTGTATTATTTAAAACTGGTATTTTCCAGGGATGCTAAGGAATTCAAGTTGTCACAAATAAGGAGAAGCCACAGAGCATTTCTCAAACACATGCGAGGGCAGGAGTCTTAGGGATGCAGGAGAAAGTAGATGGTCTTTACAGCATAGTTAGGAAACAGTGTGGAGGAGCTAGCCCACATATTTTGAATCCTCTGCATCAGGGACATGACCTTGCAGCGATATAAACATGGCTCTATTCTGCCCCCGAGTTTTGGGGGGACATGTCAGCAATATGAACTAGAGACCAAAATGACAAAGCCTTTCCTCTCATGATACTTGCAACTCTCTTCAAGCAGACTAAGGGAAAAGAAGCCAAGATTTTGCTTCTATCATTGCACCTTTCTATAACTCTTCAGAATTTTTCTGTCCTATAAGTATTCTAGATTTCTAGAGCCACAGACGTAACAACCAAACAAAGATCACTGAACTGTCAGTCAGCAAGCTGGTAGGAGGAAAGCGTTTCTGGCATAAGAGGCAGACAAGGCTGAGACAATGAAACCAAATAAAAGGATTCTATTTTGATGTGATTTACAAAAGCATTGACAAAGTGCTGGCTATTTTCCTCCTCTTCCTCTTCCTTCTCCACCTTCCCTCCTTTTAGTGAACGGTTTCGCATTTTTCCAATTGATGTAAGCCTGGTTTGCACATGCCGAGTTAAATAACGTTGGAATTTATTGAATTTCAAATATAGTATTGGATGAGGGATTCCTTATTATCTTTAGTGGGAACTCATTTTATCAAGGCCCCTAAAGAAAGAAAAATAATCTTGTATAAGGAATTTGACACATAATCAGAATGGTAGTTGCTATAAATCAGAGTTAAGCTAATACATAAACTATTATTGTGCATCTTTTTCCTTTTACTATTGTCTAAGTCCCATTCCTTAAATCATCACTTTAAAGGCAGTTATAGGGCGCCTGGGTGGCTCAGTGGGTTAAGCCTCTGCCTTCGGCTCAGGTCATGATCTCAGGGTTCTGGGATCGAGGCCCGCATCGGGCTCTCTGCTCAGAGGGGAGCCTGCTTTCTCCTCTCTCTCTCTGTGCTTGCCTCTCTGCATACTTGTGATCTCTCTCTCTGTTTCAAATAAATAAAATCTTTAAAAAAATAAAAAAATAAAATAAAGACAGTTATAATCTTGCCAACTGTCCTGAGAATCTTGCACAGATATTAGGACCTGGACCTCGTAAGATCCAGGATGCAGAGAAGGGTCCAGAGACTGCTATAACTTGTAAACAAGCTTGAATTTTTCCAAGGATAAGATGAATCCTGGACTGAACTCTGAGGTGCCTGACTGGAAAATCTCACACACCCATCATGTTGATTTATTAATTCCTAATAATCTTGGACATAGGAAAGGGGATGCCTGTTGAGATTCCTACACCCGGGTAAAGGCTTTTAAACTTACCTATTGTTTTCTATTTCCTTGTTCATTTCCAATAACATTGTAACTGGGGCCAAATTTAGCTGATTTTTAGTTAAGTTAAACCAAGAAGCTTTGAAAGACAGTGAGAGAAAATTGTTAACAACTAATGCAAAAGTAGAAATTATTCAGGATGTAAAAGTCTCACTTTGGAAAGCTAAATTTAATGGGTTATTAATATGTAGCTAAATAACACACAAAAAAACTCTTAGAACAGGGTTTGGCAAATTGTGGCCTATGGGACAAGTCTGGCTTGCTGCCTCTTTCGGTAAATGAGGTTTTTAATTGGGGGCACAGCCACACCTATGTGTTTACGAATCATCTGTGGCTACTTTCTCAATGCAGTGGCGGAGCTGAGTTGTTGGGAAAGAGACCATAGTGCTGGCAAGGGCCCACATGTTTACTATCTTATCCTTTATGGAAAATAGTTCACCAACACTGGTTTTAGACATGAGCATTCTTTATTAAAATGGTCTTTGAGAACAAGACTATGGAAAGAATGAGTCTTAGAGTAATTGATTTTCTTGGTTCTCTCTCCTGGTTTTCCCTTGAATGTTGCCATGTTTCAGGGACTGTGTAAGCTCTTCAGATATCTTATCACATTTAATTTTAAGATTCCCTTTCTGAGGGAGGTACTATGGATATTCTCATTTAGTTAAAGGAAATCACATTTTGAGAAGCTGACTAACTCGTATAAGTTACCCAACTAACAATTAAGGGAATAGGGAATCAAGAGTATCTGACCAGTTATGAAACCCAGTTTCGGAGTTACAAGTACATATTTGCATATATACAAGCATCCAGAGGGGTTGATGTGATGATTAAATAATCAATCTTTTTTTTTTTTTAACGGGAAGTTAAAATTTATTGAAAATGTTTTCTTCGCTTATAAATACTAGTCATAGAATTAGCCTAACACATTCTACGATATCTAAAATTACCTGACATAATAGATGTTTAGTAAAAGTTCATCTTGGCCCTTTTCCTTTGGATTTCATTCTGCTGGTTGAATTGAATTGAAATGGATTTTGAAAAATCAATGTATACTTGGCATGGACATAGCATACCTAATTCCACGAAAAGGCAAGAGTCATAGGACTTTCTCCTGCCTAGGAGTGGCCCACCATCAGTGGCTCCTATGTGCTTTTGTAACGCTATTGTAGTGAAAAGTGGCCTTGAGCTATGCACATGCTCCTCCCCAGTCTCAGTTAGGAATGAGAATGAGTCTCAATAACAGACATGACTTGAATGAAAGCTCCATGCTATGGTTATGAAAAATGACTTTATCTTATTATTATTTTTTTTTCATTCAAAGCTCACTGACTCCCACAGGACCAACTCCCTGACCTTAGCATCATTAGCACCATGCTCTAACCAGCTAAGCTAATTGTCCTATTAAGATTCATAAACTCAAATTCAAAAACTCTAGGGTAGGAAGAGAAGCTACCTAGATTCGTGTACCCTTTTTAGTTAGCTTCCCTGATGAGACGACTTTTTCCCTGTATGACTGGGCTTCTAAATAACACATTTGTGTATTGCCAAATTATCTGTTTTATTGTTTTTAGAAATAAAGTACTATTGGACTTAGGAGTAGACTGAAAACAAATAGAAAATTTGGAATTGTGTGCTGAATTCACACAGTATATGCTTTTGTGTTTTACATAGGAGGTAGAGGTTGAATATACTTCATTCTTGCTGGGGAAAGGGAGGTCGCTGACCTCTCAGCTGAAACCCTGGGCACAGAGACAGGCTGTTGTTCCATTCAGACATTTACCTGTGTTCAGTTCTTCAACAGCCAAACTGAGATTAACTCTTACCTCAACAGACTTTCTGCCCATCCATGCAGATGTACCCATACCTGGCAACAGAAAATAGACACATTCTAGATACTTACTAATAAACACAGTCTTAAGCTTGCAGCCACTACACACAGGGGGAAGGTCAGTATTAAAAGATTTTTTTGACTTGAATATTAAAAACCCATTAATGGGATCGGTAGAGAACACATTTGGTTGGTTTCCTACAAAACCACTGTTCTCCTTTAAAATAGTTTTACTGAGATATGACTGGCATACAACACTGTATATTTAAGATGATTTGACTTACTTGGATTGTGAAATTATTAGCACAATAAGTTTAGTTAATATCTGTCATCTCATGTGGATACAAAAAAAGAAACAAAAAAAATGTATTATTTTCCTTGTGATGAGAACTATGTTCTCCTTGCAGAATCTACTCTCTTAACTTTCATATATACCATATAGTAATGTTAACTATAGTTATCCCTAGTACTTATTTATCTTATAACTGGAAGGTTGTACTTTTGGACCACATTATAATCACTGTTCTTTTTTTTTTAAAGATTTTTATTTGAGATCCTTATTTGAGAGAGAGAAACCGAGATAGCGACAGAGGATGGGACTAGAAGAGATTATGTTGAGTGAAAAAAGTCAAGCAGATAAAGTCAATTATCATATGGTTTCATTTACTTGTGAAACATAAGGAAGAACACGGAGGATATTAGGGTGAGGAAGGGAAAAATGAAGAGGGGAAATAGGAGGGGGAGATGAACCATGAGAGACTGTGGACTCCAAGAAACAAACTGAGGGTTTTAGAGTGGAGAGGTTAGGGGAATGGGTTAGCCCAGTGATGGGTATTAAGGAGGGCATGTATTGCATGGAGCACTGGGTGTTATATGCAAACAATGAATCATGGAAGAGTACAACAAAAACCAACAATGTACTGTATGGTGACTAACATAATAAAAAATACATCTATAGCTCAAAGAAAACTCATCATAGCATTTTTATTGAAACTCTTCTTCACTACATGGCATTCTTCCATTTTCTGGCCAAAGAGTAAACTCTTTGGCCAATATTCATACCAGGAATATGTATAAGTCACCTGAAAAAGTGTCCTTTTGTTATTGAAGCTTGCCCCTTTCAACTGGCAAATCAAAGACCGAGGGCCAAATCCGTGATATTTCTAGAGCACATATAGCACCTGTGCCTTCAGCCTACGTCCTTGTCTCAATTTGAGTCATGTTTTTTTGTATTCTTTCATAAATCCATGTTCTTTTGTTATAACATCTCTACTGTTTCTTCAGAAGGGCCATTTTTGAGTGGGTACTTAAAATATGGAGGATACTTAAGTGGACAAAATTTGACCATGTGTAGGCTTGATAACTACACAAGGGAAGTGTGGCATCTTCCTAATCTGGGGTCCACAGCAGAAATCTTTAATCAATAAAGGTTCTTGTTCCCACAAGTCTAGACTTTCCTTCTCAATTCACCTTTCATATAATTACTACCAATTGATTGAGTTTGGCACTCAAAACCTATCCGTCATTTTTGCTTTAGAGGTGTTTTCCATGAAGTTTTTTGTTTTTGTTTGTTTGTTTGTTTGTTTAAACATATTGCCTCTCACCTCTAACTTCAGTAAAATTGCTTTCTGGTTTCCTTAATGTGAAATACAACCTTTGCACCATTAAAAACCAGTAAAACAAAATGGTACTATCATAACAACAATATATACATTTTAAAATAATTTAAATTAATAATAATTTTCCTGAATGTATTTTTTTTTAAGACTGAAAAAATACATTTCTTGTTCCTCGTGACCCATGAGATCCCTGACATTTAAGAAGTAGAATAGCAAGACTATACCGAACTACTCTGGTTCTTGAGGATCGTGGAAACCTTTGTCTAGGTGTGACTTATCTCAGCCATGTTTTGTGTAAGGAAAATGATTTCCATATGTCCCCACGACTTCACAGCCAAAACATTTGTGCACAGTTCGGGCGAATGCTTCCCATAGGGTGCGATCCCTTGGTTTCAAGTCATGAATAGAAAGGCTCTGGATTACAGAAAAGAATTTGACTGTCTTTGCGGTGTGTACAAACACACACACACGAGTGTGCATGCATTCTCACTGTATTGCAGTGATTTAGAATAACTTTGGGTTCATTCTCTAGATATATGTACTCTAATGAAAATGCCATCATCAGAGCTCACAAGTGAATTTAAGTCAGTGTTACATCATAGACAACATAAGGTAAAGTATCAAAGGGGAAACAGTTATAAAAATTTATTTTGGTGTGTGTCTTGGAAAACCTCAGTGGTCCAAATATGCTGCTTGCCTTCCTGTATTTCCAGCTCCCCAGAGTAATGGCCCATTCCAAAGCCAAGCAATTTTGAAAATTAAAAACATATTTTATTAATAGCTCAAATACAGGAAGAACACAACAGTCCTTCCTGGTGATGTAATTGAACCTGATGATTTGAATTAAGAATATGCTAACATCTGGTAGTACCCAAAACACGGCTTATTAGAAATGGAACAGGCTAGTCTCTGAAGCAATATTCACACATTCTCTCTATTTTTTTTTTTTTTAGAAACAAGAAGTCTATTCCCCTAATAGTTCTGTATCATTTAAAAAATATGTATAATTAAAGAAAGAGGGAATTTCAGTTTTAAGTCTGTGTTCAAACTTATGGAAAAGGCAGTCATACAAAAAAGGCTTCTGAGGAGTCCTGAGTGTCAGACAGGAGGTAAAAACAGAAAATCCCTTTCTCTGATGTTATATCAACATGCTTCTATCAGATCAGAACTGAGGGAAAATGTATTATTCAGCATGACAGAATTTAGGATAAAGTACATAGATAAGTACATGGATACAAAGTTAAACTGAGGTAGGAACCCTAAACAGGTCCTTTATTGTGTTGTTATTAAGACATTGTCAGCCTTGGAAGGAATTAAATTATATCGTGGCAATTTGAAAAGTTTCCCTTCATATGCACACCAAATAAGGGAATTGGGGGAGAAAATGAAAAAGGGAAAAAAAATACACAGAATTTCTTTCATTTCAATTTTCAAGAAAGGCCTCGGCAGGGGTTTTCATTTGATAAATGCAAAAAGACAACCTAATAACAGCTTGCTTTGTTCAAAAATTAGGAACGGAAAAAGGTGGAAATGAGCATGTAGCAGGGTTTTTAGGGAAAGGACAATTTGGTTTGGGGACTGAAAATTCAGTTTTTTGTCCAGAGCGTGGAAAACTACTAGAAAGGTTACAAAACAGGTATCTAAAATGGCTTCAGGCATCATTGTGCTAAATTTTGTTTGTTTGTTTGTTTTTCTCTCAGCAAGTGTTTTTAAAGAGGTTTTCTATTTTGGGTTTCTCAGGAACAAACGTACATCAACAGTTTTCTTTCCAGAAAACGTGACCTGTGTTTCTGTTCTTTACCTTTCCGTCATGGAAATCTGTCACGCTTACCCAGGGCACAAATGAAAGCCATCCTCATCACTCTTTCTCCAGCTAGAAGAGCACTTCTTAGTTGTGAAATTAGATGATAGATTGGCATTCATTTGTATAGCAGAGTTTACTTTTTCCAATTTTGAACTTTTATGTGGTGTCAAAATTCAGAAAACAAATGCAAGTAAAGGGCAGGAATTCTTATATGTCCCTTACAATTGTTTATGTCTTGACTTTTTAAAAAATATTTTATTTATTTATTTGAGAGAGAAAGTGAGAGAGAGAGCACACAAGCAGGAGGGAGAGGCAGAGGGAGAAGCAGACTCCCTGCTGTGCAGGGATCCAGACATGGGGCTGTATCCCAGGACCCTGGGATCATGACTTGAGCCGAAGTCAGATGCTTAACCAACTGAGCCACTGAGGTGCCCCATGTGTTTGACTCTTTTGCTGTATTATTCTGTCTCTGTCTCCTCTTCTCTTCCTTCACACACACACACACACACACACACACACACACACAGTATATTACTTTTTGGAAATATTTGAGGGTAGCATTGTGCTTCCAGTTACAAATCAACTTCAGAGCATCTTGTCATTTTCTATATTTCTGTCCCCCTTCTCCAAAAGTAAGAAACTTGGCTCCTATTATTCTTAGTATACTCATTTGTTCAAGTGTTGAATACAAGAATAGTAGTTTCAGAATTGTTAATCACATTACCGTAAAACACAAGTTTTACAATAGAGTTCATATTTGTTTACAGGTTTTTGAGATACAATGTGCTTACAGTAGAATACAAAGGTCTTAAGTGTAGAATTTGATAAGTTTTGACAAATGCATATTCTCATTTATCCACACTCTGACAAAAATACAAAAATTTTCTATCACTTTGTCCCTTGCTGATAAATCCCTACCCCAAAGCAAATTAACCCAAAAGAAATAGAAAAAATGAAAAAATGAAGGAAAGAACAGAGTCAATAAAACAGAAAATTCACAGGCAACAGAGAAAAATGAACAAAACCAACAGCTGAATATTTGAGCACCATGATAAAATTGATAAACACTTAGATATACTGATCATTATTCAAAATGGAAGAGAAGACAGGAGTACAAATCTTTAAGATAGTGAAAGGCAACAGGGGAATATTGTGAACAATGTTATGCAATGTAATTTCTCTGTATAGATGAAATGAGCACATGCTTTAAAGTACACAAAGTAGGGGCACCTGGGTGGCTCAGTGGGTTAAAGCCCCTGCCTTCAGCTCAGGTCATGATCACAGGGTCCTGGAATTGAGCCCCACATCGGGCTCTCTGCTCAGTGGGGAGCCGGCTTCCTCCTCTCTCTGCCTGTCTTTCTGCCTACTTGTGATCTCTGTCAAATAAATAAAATCTTAAAAAAAAAAATACACAAAGTAACAATACTGACACAGGAAGAAACAGAAAAGCCAATTAGCCTTTATACTTGTTAAGAAAATGTAATTGGAGATTTAAAATCTTCGCAGAAATAAATCCTTATGATTCAGTGGTAAACTGAAACTCTTAAGAAAGGAAAAATACAAATCTACATGAGCTTTTATTTGTAATTTTTTCAGAAAATAGAGGAAGAAAATATTCTTATTTAATGTTATCAAAGCAACAAAACTCAAATACCAAAGCCAGACAAAGATGTTAAGTCAAAGACAATCTATAGCCTAACACCCTTTAAAACACAAACTAAGCGTGTCAATATTTGATAAGTATAAATGGTAATGCAGATTGGAATTTACCCCAGAAATGAAAGGTTGGTTTAATGTTTGAAGATCAATTAGTACAATTAGGTTTATGAAAAAGATAGATTTTTTAAAAAAATCACACTATAATCTTAATAGATGCAAAATATTATATAATATAATAATATACAAAGTATTTTTTGTATATAATTTATATATAATATAATTTGTATATAGTAATATACAAAGTATTATTGTCAAAATACCATTTGACAATATTTGTCCATTTATGATTTAAAATTTAAAAAAAATAAAACAAAACAAAAAAAACTTCAGCAAACTAGGAATTCCTGATAAAGGGCATCTATAGGAAGCCTGGAGTCTTAATGTTGAAAGAGTGAAGCCTATATTGTGAGACTGGAAACAAGGCAACATTGTACACTTTCAGAACTTTTATTCTATTTATTTGTTTATTTATTTTTTAAATAGGCTCCACACCCAACATGGGGCTTAAACTGACAAGTGAGATTAAGAGTCACAGGCTCTACCAATTGAGCCAGCCAGGTGCCCCTCAAAACTTATACTAGAGCTGGCAAAACTAATCTATGGTGATAGAAATCAAAATGCCTGAGAAACTGACTAAGAAGGACACCAGAAAACAGATAGGAGTAGCGGTTCCTTAGATGTGTTCATTACAATCTGTGTATTTTGATGTATATAAATTATATTTCAGTGACCTCAAATTTAGTGTTCAGATATGCCTGTTCCTTAAAACCATTCAGCTTCTGAATTTTTACTTTTTATTTTGATCATAGTACTTAAAACTTTTCATATTCCTTAACATGGTAGGAAAAATTCCAAAACCTCTAATGATTCATGCTTTTGTATAATCCCCTTTTTTTGAGTGTGGGTAGGACCTGCAATGTGCTTGTAACCAGTAGAATATGGCAAAGGTGATCTGATATTTCTCCTGCGATAATGCTACATTACATAGCAAAGATAAAGGGATTTTACAGAAGTAATGAAGATTCCTACTCAGTTGATTTTCAGCTAAACTAAAAAGATGTCCCTGGGTGGGTCTGACCTAATCAGAGAATCCTTTAAAAGTGGGTCAAGAAGTCAAAATTCCTGAGCTTCAGATAAGATGCTAGCCCCAGTTGATAGCTTGAATGCAGCTTTGTGAGATCCTGGGCAAAAGTTCAAGCCAAGCCATACCTGGGCTCCTGACTCATTACAAATGTAAAAAAATGAGCACATGTTTTTTCAGGCTCCTAAATGTTTAGCAGTAATTTTTTATTCAGCAATATAAAACAAATGCACTTGATTTTACTTTTCATTTCATGCATATGATACCTCTTGGATCTCTCTGCATTTGGTCTATGACTTTTTTTTTTTTTTTTTCCAGAGGAGATAGACTTTCTCTTTATTGAGTTTTGGGTCTATTGCTCATGTGGTTCATTTATAGTTATTTTGGGTTAAAGTTTTATCTTTGCATTTGATTCATCATGGTTAGTGGCTGTAGGTTTTGTTTTTAATACCTTGCCTTCACAATTAGCACTCAAGTTGTTCTGCAAGAGAGGGCACAGAGAGTAAGACAAGATCTCTTCTGGATATGGAGCCCCCCTTCCCTTTTACTGAATTATCTGGGCAAACTTCTCAGGGCTTGCTCAGTGGGGCTTTTATATCAAGACCCACTGAACAGTGCTTAGACCATGCTGGAGTCAACTACTGTCCACCTAATTTTTCTTTCCCGCTGTGGCTGCCAACAGCAACAATGGCCTCAGGCAATGCTGTGCTTCTCTGTCCAGCATGAACATCCATGTTAGACTCCCTCCCCGGCTATGCTGTCCTCAACATCCCCCCTTCCTTTTTTATTTATTTTTATTTTTTAAGGATTTTATTTATTTATTTGAAAGAGAGCCCAAGCAGCGGGAGCAGCGGGCAGAGGGTGAGGAGAGAAACAGACTCCCCACTGAGCAGGAAGCCCGACAGAAGGCTCAATCCCCAAGACCCTGAGATCACGACCTGAGCTTAACCAACTGAGCCACCCAGGTGCCCAATCCTCCTCCTTTTTTTAAAGACAATATTTCTCTTGTGTTTAAATAAAGAGAAAAAATTATTGTTTCATGGTAGGCAGAGGAGGGACAAGATTACTCAACTATTTTAAATGTTGCACTTTAATTACTTCCTCTGATAATTGCCCAATGCCTTTGTCCTGCTCGTGGCATGCATTTTTCTCAGTTGGGTTATCCCTGGAATTTCTGGAAGACCTCTGTTCTCCTGAGTGTATTTGAGTTTGTGGCATCTCTGCTCCTGCTTATCTATTAATATGAGTCTATCAGGTTCTTATCTCAGGAATTCTTCAAAATCTCTAATATACCAATGACATTCTGCCCCATTTTCAAAACTTGATAGGTATTTCTATTATCATTTTGTTGTTGTTGTTGTTGTTATTTGTAATCTTAGGAGATTTGAGGCAGAGGAGAGATGCTTTTAATCCACTCTCTTTTTGGGGCACCTGGGTGGCTTAGTTGGTTAAGCATTCAACTGTTGATTTTAGCTCAGGTCATGATCTCAAGGTTGTGAGATGGACCCCTGGGTAGGGAAAAAAAATCCCTGCTGAGCAGGGAGTCTGCTTGAGAGTCTCTCTCCCTCTCCCTCTGCCCCTCCCCCAGCTCTCTCTCACTTGCTCTCTCTCTGTCAAATAAATAAAGAAAATGTTAAAAAAAATCTATTCTCTTGTTATATTCTCATCTTTGAGGCAGTCAAATAACATGATTGGATAACTTCACAGATGAAAAATTGAGAGTCATATATGGCTACCTGACTTACCCAAGTTGACCCAGCTGGCAAGCTATAAAGATCTGAGCTTAAATCCTTTAACTCTTTTTTTTTTTTTTCTTAATTCTCCAACTCTTAATGCAATGTATTCTTGCCTACCATTAAGACCTGACTTATAACTACTAACATGATGGAACATCTTTTCTCAATACACTTGATTTTTTTGTGTACTACTATACTAAGACAAATTGTCTTGAAATTCCAGGAACCTGCATATCAAATCATACTTCATGATTCTGAAGCAGCTGTGTATATTTTAGTATAATTATAGTTCAGTGTGGCACGTGCTTTTGTTTGCTACCACAATTTCATATCTTCCACGTACATACGACTCTCACACATACACCCTGAAATTACTAACAGAGCCCTTAGCAAAGTGTGTGCACGTGCTCAGATGACACAGGTGGGAACTGACAGTGTTCATGGAGGGGAAGATGGGTCTACTAACTCAACTCTTCATTATTGTCTCTCTCCATGTTAATACCATCATTTGCACTGGAATTTTCATTTGTATGCTCATCTTGAGTGGGAGTTGTTTCTCTCTCTCTCTCTGCCTAATTATTCCTGTCTAGTCATTTTATAGTTGCCTCCACCTGCTCTCATTCTTCCTCAAGTCAGTACGAATCTTGTCTTCCTGGCTTGGGGCTCCCATGTCATGTTGTTTTTGTTTATACAGAAGGTCTGATTACTGAACTGGGTTAGTTTCCTCCTGTACTCTTTCTGTAGGGGGACAACTTCATGCATGCTGGAGCCCTGGGAGAAGGGACAGGTTATCTTAACTCTTCAGTAGCCTCTAGCTTAGCTTAATGTACCTGGTGCAAATTCATTATAACATATGAGCTGCTTTTGATCTCTGTTACCCACAGATTCCAAATCGGGGGCCAGGAGATTTAAGGTTCCTTCCTTTCTGCTCATAACTGTGGGAGTGGATCTCATTAGTTTTGTTACAATCCAAGAAGGCAACTCCTCTTATTTTTGTTAATTTTAACTTTTAAAAATGTTATCGGTTACTCTTGTGTTCATAGTGAGGAGGGGTTCCCTCAAAATACGAACAGAAGATGTTCCTTTGCTCAGAAGCCCCAGGATTTCTGTGTTCCATGGAAATTTTCCTCTCATTTCTGTTTGATGTGAGAGTAGAACAGGGTCCCTCCCTCACTGTGTTTTAAAAGTTCACTGTGATTCTGATAAAAGTATTCTGTAATTAATTTATTCATATCAGTAAATGTCTAACAGCAGGACTAAAACACTTTCAAATCACACTTTATGCTAGCCAGCTCAAGGACCGGACAGATGCCAAAATATTTTTCATTTGTGTTTTGGTATTTTATATTTGCTAAATATGAGCCATTATGTGATATATTTACATATATATGATGAGCATGAATCAAAACATTTTCCTTCTGATTTTCTTAATTGGTTATGGAAGGAAAAATATCTTTAATCTTGTTTGTAAATGATGTTTAATTTTCTTAGCCTTAATTGGTGGCAGTATGAAACACTCTTCATTGGTAAAACACATACAGGAAGATCTTATTTACGGGCTTAATATCCTTAGTTAATGATTCTAACACCTGGAGCTATTCTTCTGTACGACTTGACTCAAGCAGTAACACTAGTAAGGTGAGTCGATCTGTCTTGTAAATTATAGACCTGTATGGTCTAAGGGAAAAAAAAAATTGTAGGGAGCAGAATCAAGTCAATTTTTAGCAAAACACGCTATGGGTAGTAATCAGACATATTTTTCACGAATATGTCCTGCCAGACTAATGTGGACTATTATGAAGGACAGGCAAGCATGTTAGACCTTGAAAAGTCATAACGACAGGAGTTACTGGAATAATACTAGCATGGGTTATAGCAGTCTTTGGTAATAAAAGGCTTAGAATTTAAAACGTTCCATTGGCGTTTTGTTATACAAATATTGTTCACATCTATCTTATCCTCATGCCACTTCCGAAGGTCTGAAAGAACCCTTTCCCATTGTGTTTACACTTGTATTTAAAATAAGGAAAATAACCTCATGATTGAAATCACTGAGGTTTGTGACAAGGGCTCTTTTGATGAAAGGTTGATGGGGCCACACACAGCAGGAGGGAAGCCAGAGCTCCCCAGGTAATCACGGAGCAGGCTTTCTTCTGCGGCTGCCCCTCAAGTGTCAGCACACACATCCTGAGGTATGGGGGAGGTATAGCCGAATTTCAGAAAAGGCTTCCAGATAGCTGGAGAAAAGGTTTTTGAAAATGCTGGAGGCATAGGAACCTTATCCTTTTATCCTTCTTATCTTCCTCCTCCCCCTCCTCCTCTTCCTACCTGCCCCCTCCTTTTTCTCCTCCTTCTTTCCACAAAAATAAAAGTAAAAGAAAACACTCTTGTACCTACCTGCTTTCCCTGCTCACCTCGCTGCTTCTCTCTTGTAGCTCACTCAGGATATAGGAGGATAGGACTTTTCATTCTCTCAGGAAACTCGTTTATCTGTAGAAGGAAACCGTCTAATTAGCCTTGTCACCATTTGGCTCTGCTTAATTCAGATGTTAGTGGTGTTCATAAAACTACATGGACTGTTTACTACCCAGATTCCCCATTGTAGCGAAAAACTAAGCTTTGATTAATTGTGGATTGCTACAGAGGTATTGAAGGGCTTTCTGTGTATCCGCCAAAAGGAAAAAAAAGAAACTACAGAAAAAGCACGGGAAGAAACTTCAACACCAAATTGCTCCACCAAAGGGTAAGGCTATCCCGACTGATGTATTGAACCAGGCAGAGAGTTTTATCATTTGTCACTTTTGTCAGAGTGACTGTCACGAAAGGCATAATTAGAATGGAGAATCAAAAGCCATGATGCAAGCAGGGCAGTCTAGTCAACAGAGACGCATCTCTTTGGGAAAAACATATTCATTTATGAAATAGACGGTGGGAGTGGGTCAGAGAATCTAAAGAGGGGAGAGCGTTTTCCTAAACATTTTGAAGAAAGGTCTTATTTCAGAGGCTGAATATGCGTTGACACAGAATAGTTGTGGCAAGATGAAGATACATTTTGTCCTGCATCCATTTCACCATAATATGTAGAGTTGAACAAGCGCAGCATAATCCCTCCTCATGCGGATTTGAAAATGAATCGAGAGCAGTTTTCAAACACAAGTTCACATGGTCATTGATGGTCACAAAGATGAACACGAGTTTTCTTGTTCCATACCGGATAATTGCTCCAGGCTCACAAAGGTATCTTGGATGGACCCTACTGTGCTCCAACACAAAATTTGGCTCAAAAAATGATTATAATGATTGTGATTACTTTGAAAACAGCAGAATCCTTCCATGATGAAAGGGGTAAAATGGTAAGATGTAAAAGCTGGAAGTGTGGGATGCCGAGGTGGCTCAGTGGGTTAAGTGTCTGCCTTCGGCTCAGGTCATGATCCCAGGGACCCAGGGATCCAAGGATCTTGGGAGCGAGTCCTACATTGGTCTCCTTGCTCAGCAGGGAGCCTGCTTCTCCCTCTGCCTGCTGCGTTCCCTGCTTGTGCTCTCTCTCTGACAGATAAATAAATGAAATCTTAAAAAATATAAAGCTGGACTCCTCTGGGGTCCACTAGTCCAGCATTTCTTAAAGTGTGGTCTGCAGACACAGAACGTTAATTAAAGAATATGCAGGAAAAAGATGGCAGATGAAAGTCATTTCTGAGCACATTATTTTTTAAAAGCTTTGCTTAAACTCTTAAACTTTTTTTTTCTTTTTTTTCTGCAAGACTTTTTGGACCCTTTAATATAAATGCATTTTGATTCTCTAGATGAGAGAATTCTCCCAAATTTAGTGTGCACAAGTACATACACAGTGCATGTGGACATTTTGTGCATGCGTGTGTGTGTGTGTGTGTGTCTGTGAACTAATGTTCTATGGGAGGCATTTAAAAAAATTTATTTAATGCTCCTGTCTCAAAGATAGGAACTGAGGTCAAAGCAGGTTGAGCTGAGCAGTGGCTGCATTGGTCCTGGCACTCAAGCTTCACGACTCCATTATGATGGTTTTCACATAGTGCCATAAGGCGACGATGGAGGGATACCCCTGGCCTAAGGAAAAGAGGTGGTGGCCGACAAGGTTTTATATTATAGATAGAGAGGAGATTCCAAATATTCCTCCCCTGACCTCCTACAATGTCAAGAGTTTCATTTTATTCTTAGGAGCTAAGGGCACTTACTCAGTTGTGCCTCAGCATGAACTTACTGGGGAGAATACTATATTTAGCCATTGCGCTGCTAGCTGGCATCCACGATGGAAAGAAGCCAGATGTAGAATTGGTCTCCTTTAAGAATGTTTTAAAAAGAGAGGTGAGGAAAAGTCTAGATTGGTTCTTTTCTGTTTAAAAATGTATACATGGCGATTTTATTGAATTCAGGAGGTCTGGGTGGGACCTGAGAATCTGCATTTTTACCAAGCCCTAGGCCATGCTAGTGTTGCTGGGGTGTGCAGTGCACTTTTGAGTAGCAAGGCACTGGGTGATGGAGTCAGGAACGTGTAGAGAGGGAAGAGAGAACAGTGCGGAATGCAGAAACCAGCACAAAACTCTAGCTTTGCTTCCTCACAGTTTTGCTGAGGAGAGGAGAAACAAAGGCAAAACATATGTGATACTGGAGTTGAACTTAAACACTGATTCTAAATTGTGGAACTTTGCTCTTGATTTAGCCCCTGTCTTCTCTCCCTCATCTCAGACTCAGGAACCACCTGGAGACAGGGTCTCTCTCTTCCACTTCCTATCTCTTTCTTAACCTTGAAAAAACTTTTTGGAGAGAATCACGAGGCCTTTAATTACATCAGATGTACAGGACATTTTTTAAATTGAGGTATAAGTGCTCCTGGGTGACTCAGTTGGCGAAACATCCGATTGTTGATTTCAGCTCAGATCATGATCTCAGGGTTGTGAGATTGAGTCCCGCATCGGGCTCTGCACTCAGTGGGGAGTCTGCTTGAGATTCTCTCTCCTTATCCCTCTGCCCCCTGCTTGCTCTCTCTCTAAAAAAAAAAAAAAAAAAGAAAAATAAATAAATAAAAGATAAATTAGGATATAGTCATAAAAATTCCTATTTTGGGTGTGCTCTTCTTTGAACCTCAGTTTTTGGATCTCTTTATTGGGGACTGAAGAAAATATGATGACAAATGAGATGATATGTGTGAATGTGAATGTGCTTTTAAAAACACACTACACCATTCCCTCACCCCTCTCTTTGTTCCTGAAAAGGAATCAATGAACAGAATTTGGGGCTGGAAGTGAATACAGATTTTGGGTGCCAGAAAGATCTGCAGTTACACTGCTGTTGTTTGTCCTATTGTTACGAAGACAGGCACCTGTTCCCACACTCCTGGGTCCCTCCATCAGTAAACACATGGTTCTTGTGCTGGGGAATAAGTAGGTACATATGGCAGTGGGCAAAAATGTTTTGTTGTGGAAACAACAGTTTTGCCCTTTCTTGGAGTCCCTTTCTATTTTTAATTAAAGACACTTATTTTTGTCACACAGTAAGGTATTTTCTAGGCCAAAGCTTTATGTAGACTGTCAAGGAATAAATTTTCTATCATTGCGCCTTATCTTAGCAACTCCCTTTGGACAAGAAAGACTCCAGAGAGAGCAGAAAACAATGTGATGGGAGCCAACAGTCACTTGGGAAACTCTCGATTCCTGAGATCCACAGAACAAATTTGCTAAAATTTCTTCACAGGCAAGACTAGTTCTACAAAGAGGGCTGTGCCAATGAAAGTCAGTATTCACTGAAAAAGGAATGTTTGTCTTCATCGTAAAGGGGCCCATGAGTGATAGTAAGTAAACAATCCAAAACAGCAGCATGTCTCCACCCGTTCAGGTAGAGGTGACACCATGAACAGGAGAACTTGGGTTCAGCATCAGGTCCCATCATCTAATAGTTGTCTGAATCGAATGGACGTAACTGTTTTGCACCTCAGTTTTCACATCCAGGAAATGGACATGATAATTCTTGCCTTTTGAATTTGAGTGAAAATTAAAAATAACTGAATAAACACCCTTGTATAATAAGGACTAAGGAAATAGTTGTAATTTTATTTTTGGTATCTATTTATTTTATTGCTCACTCTATAATTATTGCTTATTTTAGTATTTTTCTTTCCAGGTCTATGTTGACACTCCCCCTGCCCTGCGCTGTGGCATTAAATGCCTGCTCTTCCCACTGCCTTTTCTTCCTCCTGTGATCTTGATGGGCTTTCAGCAATTCACACCTTCCTTCCCATCTCTCACCCCACTCCCTCATCTTCTCACTGCCACATTGTTAAATTCTATTGTACACGAATCTTCACAAAACTGGCAGGCAGGCACGGTCCCATTGGGCATCCCAGGTATAGTGTCGAGGCATGGAGCCAACTCATAATTATTTTCTAGAAAGTTATTTTTTTAGTGTTAACATAGCACATCCTAATTCCTATGCACGTAGGGCCTAGGATTAGTTGGAAAGTGTTAAAGTATTTTCTGTGACTGCTCTGCCTTTTATAACCTTGAACAAGTCATTTTCACTCTTCTCTTCTCAGTTCCCTAATGGAAAGATTAGGAAGATAATATCAGGAAGGTGCTATCTAAATATGAAATGATATATAAAAGAAATGTCAGACTATGGCTGTCAGGAGCTGCTGATTCTCCCAACTGTATGTTTTTCTGTGACCTTCAATCTCCTACAGTTGGTCCAGGAGTCACTATACAACTCAAGAACTACTTCAGTTCTCCAGAGCTTTCTTAGGGTGGCTGTTCTGCTTGTCTTGCCACTGGCAGATTTTCAGGCACTTGTTCAGCGAACTGGGCCCCAGGTTCCCAAGAACAGAGCATGGCAATGTTGAGACTTGAATGAATTCATGCACACCAAGAGTGTAGAAGGATGCCCAGCGTAAGGTGAACACTCAGTCAGTGTTAGCTATTAGCATTCACTTTGTCATTTCCGAACCTTGCTTGCCCATTGGGTTCTGTTGTATTGCTTTGCTCTTCTCTTCAGGACCTACCATTCAACACTGTTCTTCGGGACCCAGACTCCAGCTTAGCCATCATTGCTTTGTAGACCCTACCTTGCATTGCAGATCTCTCTCTCCCAGTTTCTACACAGCTATTTCTATCCTAGATTTAACTCATGAACTTTGCAATCCACTGTCTTTGGGGCCCTGAGCTGACAGCGAGAAGGTGAATCCCACTCTGCAAATTACCTGTTCTGTTAAAGTAAAATTTGCGAGAGTAGCTTGGTGGCGTTGGAGGGTGGGGAGGTAGGTGTCAACTGTAATTGAGCAGACTCACTCAATCCCCTTGAATTCTCCCAGGCCACAGGGAGTATCTAAAATGACCTTGGAATTGGGTCATTTTTCAAACCCAAGAGTCTATAGTTTCCTATCGTTTGAAATGTACTCATGAGCAAAATCATTTTAAGTTTTCATACTTACACCTCCCTAGAAGGTGTGTTAATACTTTAAAATAACATTTCAGAACTGTAAGAGGATGGTTTTGTGCTGGATGTTTTAACCAGTGTTTATTGCTTTAATGTGGTAAATGTGTAAAATTGCTTCATAAATGGCTTAAATGAAGATTGTGTGTATTTCTAAGTCTAGATTTTTGTTTTCTTACATGCATAATCATCTATCTTTGTAAAATTATATTTTTCTTTCTTTGCAATGAACTTTTCTTAAGTAGTCCTTTTTTTTTCCTTCCTTGCCAGAGCTATTTTCATTTCAAAGTCACAATTTCTAAACTGGGGATCATGACTTCCTTGCTTTTTAGCCAATAATTTCTACTTGAGCACTGTACAATTTTAATTCTCCTTAAGTCTCTTCACACTTTGAGCTTTGTATTTATAATTAAAGTTAAAACTCACTTTCACATGGTTTCAAAGGAAGAAAGTTTTACTGACGTGATTATTTTGCACACGACCTTCTGTTTTGTAGTAGCCATGCAGGTTATTCTAGGAAACACCCAGCTGTGTGTGAAGCTTGTCGTTAGCATCAATCTGTCCCCTTTCATGAAATAGTTCATGTTCACCTGAGTGGGCCTCTCCACAAACTTGCTGCAAAGGCATCACTGCACGCTCTAGACCAGGAGTCCCAAACTTCAATGCCCACAGGAATGAAGCAGTTCAAGGAAACGAGTGATGCCAAAGGGTGGCAATAGTTGTAATGATGATGAGCTAAAGACTAGCTGTCCCATCCAAACTGGGTAGCCATTGTTCCCTTCCAATAGATTATCACCAACCGTTATTCTGGATCTGCGGATTTTTCAAGAAGAGCCTGGTATGTAGATTCAATTAAAAATTAATGTGAGGGGACCTGGGTAGCTCAGTCAGTCAAGCATCTGACTTTGGCTCAGGTCATGATCTCAGGGTCCTGGAATCGAAACCTGCTTTGGGCTCCGTGCTCAGGGGAGAGTCTGCTTGTCCTGCTTTTACCCTTCTCCCTGCTCATGCTCTTTCTCTCTTAAAGAAGTAAGTAAAATATTAAAAAAATAAAGTAATGTGAATAAATAATGCATGAATCAAGCAAAACATGTAAACCTGTTGGCCTTTTGAGATCTTTCCCTTCTACCCCTAAATGTACATAACACCAACATTTATCTATCCCAAATTATACTCTTGTCTGCTGGGATTAAAATGAGAAAAGGTAACAACTACTCCTAAAAATACAAATAATATATTATAAGGTAAAAATTGGCAGTCTCAGAGTGGAATTAGCTGTGAAATAAGAGGCACGTTATTTAAAAAAAACAAAAACAAAAAAAACATAAAAATAAAACCAGAAAACTAATTTTGCATTTTGACAGGCATCTTTTGGCCTTATCAGGATGTACCGTTCTAACCGAGTCTAGGTATGCTGCTAGTTGCTGTTAAAATTAAGCATGCTACCTGTTTCTTTTTCCTTATAGGTGTATCACTACATTATCCTCAGCCACCAGAATTCAGTGGAATGAATGACGAGGAGCACAGGGAAGAAGGCAAATGCCTCCCACCACTCTGTAATGATAAGCACAGTGATTCCTGCTCATGATGGCAAAAATCATGAACAAATTTACAGAAACAGAAACAGTATTCAAGTCTCTCTAGTCCTTTCATAAAGCACTTTCTTCTAGATTTTGGACTTAACCAAAAACAAACTTCTAGGAGAGCTCTGAACCTCTTTTCCATGAATACATCTGAAAGACCACACAAGCACATTACAGAATAGGAATTTATGACCATAACCTCAATTTAACAAATTTCCTGTATGTGTGCTATAATTAAGGACCTGGTTATTCTCTCTACAAAGTGTTCTCAAAGCTAAGACAAATGTACTCCTTTGAAACTATTTATTTTTGAAACCTAATTATCAAATACAGAAGTTGGTGCCCTTAGCTGTATAGTTTATCTACATTGCTGCAAACAGGATATGCCACTAACTCAGACTCTGTACTGACCACTGAATGCCTGAAAAGCTGTTTATCAGCCTCTCTCTCTCTCTCTTTTTTTCTTAAGAAGGGAAAAGCCTGAGTGTAGACTAACCATAAGAAGTGTTGTTGCCCAACTCAGTCTTTGAAGACATGAGATATTTTTAAGTGGGAATACATGGAGTTTGTCACAGATTTTTTGCAAAAAGTCATATGCCTCTTTTTAAATGACAGGGGGAGAAAAACAACCAGACATTATGATGAATTATACTCCTTCTATGTATGTAAACTAAATGTAGCATGAATCTGACAGGCACTAATTTGGGATTTTAACTCTGGTTTTAATAAATGAGAACACACTGATGCATTGGTTAAAACAAACAAAACAGCGATACTTCATTTGCAGAAGTAAGAAAATCTCAAACTGTGGACTTCATTCAGTTCTGAATTATACATCTCTGAACACTGTTAAGTCAAATATTTGAGTGTCTGTGAAACAAAGCCTTCCTATTTCAATTACAATCTATTATAAGTCTGTCCTTCCTCATAAGACTGATGTCAGGACAGCAGTATGTCTCTTGCTCTGCTAAGGCTGATCTTCAGAAGGAATCTAGCTGGATGGGCTCATTCTTCAAGTGGTAGAAGGAACTTGAGTTTGAAGACAGAGCTCAGAAAGTAAGTGTTAAAACATATATCCTCTAGGGAATTGATTCAAACCAGCTCTGTGTTCTTTAGAAGCCATTTTCGTGTATGTAGAGACTCAATGCTTCCTGCTAGGTCAGATTTCATGGCTTTGGCTTTGGAAACTTAGGGAGTTACTGTGGGCAGTCCCTTGAATGATTTCCTTATACTTCAGAGGAACAGGACTGGTGGGCTGATCAAAATGAGAGAGTGTGTATCGCTCTAGTTCTTTGGTCAGCTCATGAGAGCTCGGTCAACTCCCACTGCATCACATTCTAACACTGCTATGGGTTTACACATCATATTTTATATTGATACAAAGGGTTGTAAGGTTCAACTTCGGGATCCTAGAACCCACCTCACCCAACTAAACTCTGGCAGAGAAAACAGCCCATCTCTGATCCAATCACTAGTGGTGGCCTTTGTGGTTTTGGAGAAAAGATTCCCTAGGCAATGGCACTAGGGAAAGAGTGTCCAGGCTGGGCTGGAGGTTTCCAGTGAGGAAAATGTGCCCAGGCAGCACTTGAATAGCAAGAAGATGAGGCAAAGACTAGAGATGGGCAGAACATGTCTTGAAGTCCCAAGGATAAAGTGGATACCATGTCTCAGACTTTATGAACTTCTCATTGTTGTTACCCTTTGTATCACTAGCTACTGATGCATCTCAATCCATAAAAAAATGCAGTGGATCAAAATGAAACATTTGCCATTGTCCATGAGCCCACAGTCTGGTTGAATGGTTCTTCTTGTTCCAGTGGGACCCACACATGTGTCTTTGGTCAACTATACAGCTTGGTGTATGTTTCTGCTGATCTTGGCTGGGCTTCTACCAGGTCATATCATTACTCAAAGTATTTCGAAGTCTCCCTTTCACCTCCTTAGGAGTTCTTAAACCAGCTTGGTCTTGATACCACTTTACTTGCTTAAAAATTATTGAGAACCTCAAAGGTCTTTTGTTTATGTGGGTTACATTCAATACATATCATATTTGAAATTAAAGCAGGAATCTAAAAATATTTATTCATTGGTTTAAAAATTCAACTTTTACATATTAACATAAATAATGAAAAATAACAGTATTTTTCCAAAATAAATAAACAATTAGTGAGAAGAGTGGTGGTGTTTTACATTTTCACAAACTTCTTTAATGTTTGGCTTAATAGAAAAGAGCTGGATTCTCATATCTGCTTCCATATTTGGTCTGTTGTGATGTCACATGTTAGGAGCCTCTGGAAAACTCCACTGTGAACCTGTGAGAATGTGCAAGTGGAAAATGTATATAAAATTTTTGTACTGTTATGAATATAATTTTGGCCTCATGAACAAAGGTCAGTGACAAGAGGGGTTCCTGGACCCAACTTGGAGAATTCTGATCTATGGTATCGAGTACAAACCTTCAGCTTTCTGTTGTGAAGACTTTCATGATTTTGACTTATTCCCTAATGTGACTGCATTCAAATATCTCTCTTGCTACTTACTGTCTCTATAACTTGGGCAAGTGATTGAATCCACCATGTATAAAATCAGCATACTTACCTCACTCAAGGGGTTGTTTTATAAGTGAATTAGATATTCTGAATAAAACACTCAGCATCATGGCAGGCACATTGTAAACCCTCAGTAAAATGTTGCTATTATTACAGGTTTTAGTAGTTATATTTCTTTTTTTTTAATTTTTAATTTTATTTTTTATAAACATATAATATATTTTTATCCCCAGGGGTACAGGTCTGTGAATCGCCAGGTTTACACACTTCACAGCACTCACCATAGCACATACCTTCCCCAATGTCCATAACCCCACTCCCCTTCTCCCAACCCCCCTCCCCCCAGCAACCCTCAGTTTGTTTTGTGAGATTAAGTGTCACTTATGGTTTGTCTCCCTCCCAATCCCATCTTCTTTCATTTATTCTTCTCCTACCCCCTAAACCCCGCATGTTGCATCTCCACTTCCTCATATCAGGGAGATCATATGATAGTTGTCTTTCTCTGATTGACTTATTTTGCTAAGCATGATACCCTCTAGTTCCATCCACGTTGTCGCAAATGGCAAGATTTCATTTCTTTTGATGGCTGCATAGTATTCCATTGTGTATATATACCATATCTTCTTTATCCATTCATCTGTTGATGGACACCTAGGTTCTTTCAGTAGTTATATTTCATTTAACACCTATTACTTTAAGTGCATTCACTGGAAAAAACACTGTTTAGACACTGTAATAAAAGTTGTATATACTACTGCCAATACCACTCAGAATATTATAGGTTTTAGGGTAAATGAAATACTAATTTATTCATTTCATGAATAAATGTTTATTGAGAAATTATTATGTGCTACCGAATGCTCTGAAGCCTATGGGAGGACGTCCTTATCTAAGCTTGAGTAACAGGAAAATCCCCATGAAGTTGCATTATAGCGTTATAGCTTCAGTCAGTGGTTACAGAAAGATCATGGCATGGTCCCTGATGCTCTACACTCAGGAGGTTCCAGGGCCCTCTGAAATGTAGGTTCCAGGGCCCTCTGAAATGTCTGATGCCTGTTTACTTTTCTCCAATTTCATAGCCCTTCCTTCACTCATGTTATTTTCTCATTATAGCTGGGTCTTGATCATTATAATCAAAGGAAACATGAGGAAAGGTATTCTAAGAAGGAAACTTTGAGTGCAAAGTCATCAGACATTTTCTAGAAAGAGCGAGGTAGGAAATCCTTTGGACTTTGTGGGTAACTTCTCAACATTGCCACTGTGGTGGGAAAGCAACCACAGACAATACATAAGGGGAAAACCATGGCTGTGCTCCAGCAATGCTTCATTTATGGACAATGAAATTTGATTTCATATAATTTTACATGTCCCATAACATTTTTTATCTCTTGATATTTTTTCCCCTCGACTATTTAAAAATGCAAAAAGCATCGTTAGCTGGTGGTGCCCTGTGAAATGGGCATTGAGAGTTTGCAGACTTCTGCTCTGGACCTAGGGTTGTATGGTAATAAACTCTCCTGTCTATTTGGGGAAGACGAGTGATTTATACTGATGCTTGTACAGAACAGGTTGCAAGTGAGTTATCTAGACAGGGGTTTTGTTTCTTGTGGAAGATAAGGATGAAGGTAAGCCTTGAATGCCTAGATAATAGCAACAATAGTGGTAATTAAGACCACCAAATATGGGCATCAGTTTACAATGTTTTTGGCATGTTCTTATTTTGTAGATGAGCGAAATAAAAATACAGAGAGATGAGCTGACTTGACTAAGATTGCATATCCAGGCAATGGCTGAAGAGCAGCTATTTTTTTCTGACCTCTCCTCGTTTAATTCCCCTTCATCTATATTATATTGAGCTTATCCTATAAGTCATGGATACAATACTACTTCCTGGTTGGGGGGCACCTGAGTGGCACAGTCAGTTAAGCATCTAAGTCTTGGGTTTGGCTCAGGTCATGATCTCAGGGTCATGAGATCGAGACCCATATTTGGCTCAATGCTCAGTGTGGAGTCTGCCAAACACTCTTTCCCTCTTCCTCTGCCCCTCCCCCTCTCTCTTTCTCTCTCTAAAATAAATAAATAAATCTTAAGAATACTACTTTTAAAGATTTTTATTGTTTTTAAGTAATCTCTATGCCCAGCATGGGTCAAACTCAAAACCCTAAGATCAAGAGTTGCAGGTTCTACTGACTGAGCCAGCCAGGATCTCCTGGATACAGTACTGTTACACAAAATATTCTTGCAAGCTTTGTTGTCTTCAAGGAATGGAAACACAATTCATCATCTGGGAAAACAAGTATATTCAAATTTGGGGATTTTTATCTATATTAGAATAAGTGCTAGAATCTAGTCCCAAGAAGTCAAATAAAGTGGAGTTAAACAGTTGTGTAGAATAAAGGAATAAAGCGTTTCTTGGTATGGGCATACAGAGTTTTTACTTCTGGGGCTTGAGGGCCGTTGGGTTCCTAGGGTCTGGGCAGAGAAGAGCAAGGGAACAGTAATTTGGATCCAAGTAGTATCAAGCCCCTATAGAATGATCTCACATCAGAGAGAGCCAGCAGTGTATTTGTGGACCAGGTATGGTTATGAATTTTAAGAGATTAATCATTTAAGTAGAGATCTAAATTTGCCTTTTCTGCATTGCTACTTTCTTGCATTATCTTTAGACAATTAGAAAAAAGAGTAAAGCTTTACACCTGGTTGTAGTTTGGATTAGCAGTGTTTTCAGAATTAAGTAAAGGAGCTTATTCTTGCTTGAGGCAAGATGGTGCTGGAGATGGCACCAGCCTAGATAAACACTTAGGAAACATCAAAAAAGGACCAACAGAGGACACTTGAATGACTGATTAGAACAAGAGAAAGCAAGCGGCTGTAGGGATGTATATTCCCACACCTAGGAATTCTCAGCAATATTTGGGATTTTGCAAAACTTTAGGCAGTGATATAAAATAAGAACATATGCTTTGTTTATTTTTATAAAAATAGGGACATCAATAGGAAAGAGACCAGAAATCTGGAACTTGAGGAGTAGGGATAACGGTTGCTTGCAATGGAGAAAGTTGTCATCAGATGGATGGACATTTTCAGAAGAAATTCTATGAGCAGGATAAGAAGTCCTTTAGAGAGAGAGTCGAGGTATGAAAACCAATTAGGAGACTCTTACAGAAGAGATAAGAGAACATGAGTGAAGGCAGGGCTATGAGATTGGAGAAAAGTAGACAGGCATCAGACATTTCAGAGGGCCCTGGAACCTCCTGAGTATAGAGCATCAGGGACCGTGCTCTATCTGTAACTACTGACTGAAGCAGCTAGAGCATGTACTCATGTGGCAGGAGTTCCATTCCCTGCCAATAGAAGTGAAGTAATTTGTTACTGAGGATGCGCAAGTTTCTATCCAGTCTGTCTTCAACCTGGTCGGTTTCCTTAAACACTCTTTAAAGCTAGGTGAGAATGTGTGTATTAGATATGTGTGTCTTACCTACTCCTGGGGAATTGGGGAAGTTACTCTGCCAGCATTCCCCACCCCCCCGCCAGTTTTACTGAGACATAATTGACATGTGATATTACATGAGTTTAATGTGCACAATATAATGATTTGATACACATGCATATTGCAAAATGATCACAATAAGTTTAGTTAATGTCCTTCATCTCACATAGTTACCTTATATTTTCCTCATGGCGAGAACTTCTAAGACCTATTCTTTTAGCAACCTTCAAATATACAAAACCATATTCTTAACTATAGTCAACCTGCCGCACATTTTATCTCTAGACTTATTTAACTTGTAACTGGAAGTTGATACCTTCTCGATTATCTTCACCTAATTCTCCCACCCTCTACCCCTTGCCTATGGCAACCACTAATCTGTTTTCTGTTTCTATAACTTTTTTTTAAAGATTCCACGTATAAGTGAGATCATACAGTATTTGTCTTTTTCTGACTTTTAAAACTAAGCACAATACCCTCCAGGTCCATCCATGTTGTTGCCTATGGCAAGATTTCCTTCCTTCTCATGACTAAAAAATATTCAGTCTTACCTTGACCTCTCTATCCTGTTCAAGCTGCCTTCTGCCTCCTGAGACAGCACTCTTAGAGCTTAACTTTAGAGAAATACCATAATTTTTTTTTCCTCCAGAAAAAGGAGGAGACTTTTTTCCTTAAGTCCAGTTAGAACTTCCTGTGATGAAGAAATGGTCTATATCTGTGCTTTCCAATAAGGTAACCATTAGCTACACTTGGGTAGTGGGCCACTGAAGGGTAGCTAGTGAGGCCGAGGAACTGATACCTAATTTAATTTAACTGATTTACATTAAATAGCTCCATGTGGCAAGTGGCCGCCAAAATGGACAGTACAATCCTAGATCCCAGTGTTCCACATCTGACCCAAATTGTGCGCACCTGCAAGTTTTAATTTGGGGGGATTTTTACAGATTTGCTTAGTCCACTTGAATCAGTAGACATAGCAGGCATAAGCATCTGTCTTCGCTGTTACTCTTTCGTGAGTTCCTTCTAGGAATCCTGCTGGCAGACCATCTTATATCATATAGTATAAGTGAAAGAGGCTGAATGTAACTAATTATACAAATTGGAATAGTTCAGGTTTAATTATTCTAAAATTACATAATAAAACTTGAATATTTAGCAAAATTACTGGCAAAAAAAAAGAAGAAAAAGAAAAAAGAAAGAAAGAAATCTAGATTTAACACTCTCCTCTTTAGCCCTTGATTCATTTATTTAGTACAGACTCTCTTGACTCCTCATTGGTGTCACTGCAATTTTATTATCTGGCAACCATTTTGGCTCCAGGCCTTATGGACGAGTACTGAAAAACCTTGGACCCCCTTTCTCTAGACCTTTCCAGTGATCATGTGAAAACGTATTTATCTGACTTTGAGGTTTCTGGAATTCTGTGTTTGACTAGTTATTTTAACTTAGCTTGTACTGAGATATTAATAGGTAATAGTTGTTTAATCACTGGCAGATAATATATTAACATTCCAGAGCTGCAGCCTTCAATGTATTAAGTCAAAGAAAGGACCAGTAGGGAGTTTCCCAGTTTTTGCTGGCTGGTAACTGAAGAGTGTAAGAGTAGAGGACAAGATGTACCTGTCTAGTTCAGTAACTATTTAGGATATGACAATGACATGTGAAACTTTGGAGTAGAGAAAATCACTATCCCTTTTTTTGTGCCAATAAAATTACAGGGCAAGTCTCTCTTATATCTGTAGAGTTGGGTCTCGTATTATTTGCAATTTATTGGTCTTTTTCTCTAAAGACTTCAAAGTGTGATGTAATTAAACCTTGATGTTTTTAGTAAATGTATTTTTAAAAATTCTAAACTATTCAAGCAAAGAAAGACATTTGCCAGCCTTATGGTTTGCTGATTAGATACATATATATATATATATATATGGATATTTATGTATATCCATTTATGTGTATATGTATATATGCATGTGTACACATATGTGTACATGTATACATATATGTATGTATACATATATGTACACGTGCATATAGGCACACACACACACATATTCCTCTCACCCCACAGTAAATAATTACAGCATATTGTTCCTTTTACTGGGAGTTCAGAAGCTTTGCCATTTACTGGGGCAAATCTCAGTTTCCCTTGCCTCAATTTTCTTACAAAATAGGGGTAACCGTATTTATCTCTGTAGATTGTTGAGAAAATCAAATAGAATAATATATAAGAAAACAATAAAATAGAAAGCTGCTTAAGGTTAATGTATCTGATGGGGGCAGAGGTGGGAACTGCTTTCTCCAGCATGAGTATGAAGACCCGTGCCTAAGTCTGATTGGACAAATGTACTAGGAAGCATATGGATACGTTTTCTGGACAGATGGCTTATACATTCTGTGCTTCACATGCATGGCTTTCTATGGAGTTGAAGAAGAGCCTCTTTCAGGGATCTTTATGGGGCTAAACTATGTCAGGTGAACCTCACCAAACAGGGAGCTGGAGACTTGAACCTAATGCAAACAGTTGCAGGGACGTTCAGTACACTGAGTGTAAATAACATCTTGAATGCCACCAAATGTCAATACCGAGGCTTAATGGTATTACATAAATTCTCCTTTAACTGAGCAAAGCAAAATCCAACCAAATGGACCTTTTTATATTCTTAAATACTGAAATGAAGCCTAAATCATGGAGATTTTATGCCTTGGGTCTGAGATGTCCTCATACATAAGACAGGCACAGAAATACACACATATGTACATGTCCATGCATATTTCCTCAGCTTGACAATTCTTATCTACTTGAGAACAAAGTCTAAAGTAAACAGCCACCCTCAGTTACCAGCTGTTGAAGGGCTACTCTGTAGAACAGAGGAGGAGTGATTTATGTAGGAGGAGAAATTGTTTATATCCTGTGACACAATGTGTCCCCGCTCCATTAAAAATTAGTAACCAAATCTATCTAAAACAACCTTAAGAAATAACATGGGTTCATAGGAGGTTCAGTTTCCCGGTGCTAGCACATTTATGACTTGGAAATAGATAATTTGCAAGATTTCAGCAGACTGCTGAAAAGACGAGATATGAGGTGCTCTTTCTGGGTACTCTCACTACTGTGAAGTGCGGGAGTCAGACCCAACTGGTTCCAGGCACAGAATCAAATACACAGAGCGCCTCTAGTTTCCCAGGCAGGTGTCTGATACTACGTTAAATGCTTATATATGTAAAAAATAAAAAGAAATTGAAAGAATATCACAGCTGGCGAGCAATAAGCATTTTTGTTTTAAAAAGGAGATATTTGGGACATGTGTGGCTGCTGTTCTATTAAAAAAAAATCTAGAAGAGAAATGGCAATTTTTCTCCTACAAAGATCAAATCCGGTTATTAAAACCGTGATTTGCAAAGGAAATGTCTGCCTGCCTGGAGCTGAAATTTCTGATTTGCCACGTAGGTGCTTTCCTCCTTGTTCTGTAATCGGCTGAGGTTGAAAAATAGCAGTTTATGATCTTCTGTATAACAGATAGCACGCAAGTGTGGATTTATTATTATGCTGCAGCTAACTACCTCTCCTGCAAGCGAAATAGCCTAGTTCTATGAACCTTTCCTTAAGTGTAGATCACTTTTCAACTGTTTAATAGCCATCTTTGTTGATTTCCTCTGAAGGGTTTCCAAATTATTCTCACCCTTCTTACGTTTTCATCATCTGAAATACGCCTCGTGCCTGTGTCCGAAATGTTCTGCTGGGCACTGTGCTAGATTTGATTGCAAATGTCTTCTACCTGCCCGTGTTATAGACAGCACAAATAAGATCAATATATTTAATAACACAACAACAATGTATGGCCTCTGATTTAGGAGGAAAGAAAGGCACAGGCGTGGCCGAGCTTTTTTATCATGTTTTACTTATTTCTGTTGAGGACTTTGGTCCTTCGCCAAGCCTCTTTTGATATTGTTAATCTGGAGGTTTCTCACTGATTTTTAGATTCAGTGTGAGGGTATATTTGAAATCCACTCAGTTTAAATTGTAGGGGTTAGGTGAGAAGGCTTCGAACCACCATCGGGCTCTCCTGGCAGAGGTACAAGAACATATGAGAAGACCAAAGGAGGTTGTGGTGGATACATGTGGGGCTCAAACCTAGGCATCAGTATATAATCTAGGGCCATGTACGAACCAGGTGGGTGACCCCAAAACCAGGAGACCCAGGTATTAGGAAAGGTGGTCCACAAACTAAGTAACTACGCCAACACTGGTAACAACACAAACAAAATAGAGATAATTATGGGATCAACCAGTCAGAGCAACTCTCAAGGTGGCTATTGAGCAAGGACACTTTGCTGTCCCTTTGCTTTTGGGGGTGGCCCTGGGTCCTCTGGTGAGGTCAGATAGGGACCACCTGCAGGCTGAGCTGAGGGGTTTGCACCTGTATTACGAGGGATTAGAGAAAGAAAGTCACGGGAAGAACTCTGAGTTCAGAGATGTGAAAACTGTTTTAAAGAATAAATATTAGTTGTTAAAGGAATTGCTTAGCTGACTCCCCCATTCCCAACACTGACTATCAGGAAGCTTAAATTAAAACACATTTGCAGATCAATGATCACAATGAAGGCGACTCCCTTAGCCTATATATTTATACTTCTTTTTTTTTCTGACTTATCTTTATTTTCTACTCGTATGGATGCTTTCCCTGGTTCTGGTTTTGCAGCCTTATTTATATTTTCCCATATTTACAGTAAGAGTTCTTACACCTCAGAAATTCTACTGAAAAATAAGGTAGGGCATAAATAAATAAAACTTTGCATCCATAAAATAAAAGCATTGAACGGATTGTAAAGCTTTGCTGGCTTATTTGTGTGCTCTATCCATTGTTATATTTATTTGCCAAGATCTGTCTAGTTGGGCAAGATTCACAATCTACATAGAAATTGTTTACCTGAAATTTTCTTCCTTCCCAAGAGATGTTAAATAGAAATAGACCTTGTCTTCCTTCAGTGAAATCCCTTCGGTACCCTAGCTATTATCTCTTTTGATGGGAGGGAATGACACATGCTTCTGCTCAGATGCCTGTCACATGCATTCTCAAGGATGCCTGGTAACCATAAGGAACCGAAGCAATTTGAAACTCAGACCCCTAAACTGAGAGGTCCAGGGATACATGGCAGGAATGGCACTGACTTATCATTACCTGTAACCCAGCTTTGTTCCTCTTTCCTGCTACTTTGTAGAAGGGCATACAGTTGAACACCGGGCTCCCTCTGAGGGTGCACTCAAAATGCTTTTTTTTAAGTCTTGGGTGTCCCTCAGTTTTCTTTTCACATATTTGCAGATACAATTTTCATCCCGTGCTGCCTTACCATCCAATATTTTGTTGCTCTTTTTCTTTTTCTTTTGATGACTCCTTCCAGAGAAGCATTCTTCTTCTTTTTTTTTTTTTTTTTTTTTTTAAGATTTCATTCATTATTTGACAGGGAGAGAGATCACAAGCAGGCAGAGAGGCAGGCAGAGAAAGAGGGGGAAGCAGGGTCCCTGCCGAGCAGAGAGCCTGATGTGGGGCTCCATCCCAGGACCCTGGGATCATGACCTGAGCGGAAGGCAGAGGCTTAACCCATTGAGCCACTCAGGTGCCCCGAAGGCATTCTTCTTGAAAGCAGGGAACAAAACATGTAGTAGGGATGCCGGGAAACATCTTCTTAGAAAATAGTCTTGGTTTTGGGTTGTGAGTTCAGGCTTTGAAACCAGAAGTGTTGGATTCAGTCCAGCTTCTGTTGTTATTCACTCTGTGACCTTGTACCAGACATTGAAATTCTCTGAGCTTCATTTTCCCTATCTGTAGAATGGGTATGATAAATCTCCTTCAGTCTCATGGGGGGAAGTAGAGATAATTTACTTGAAAGGTCAAAGATTCAGTCCTCCATCAGTTCAAGCTGTGGACTCTCATGGTTGCACCCTTGACCTTGTAAGACATCCTGTCCATTAAATACACCACTGTCTCTCTCTAGCCATCTAATCCCAGTTCTCTGTCTTTTTTTAAAAATTCAAATCGGATTCTATTGTCTACATAACAACACTGCCCTGCATTTACGTCCCTTCTGCAAATGCTCATGGAAAAGTCCCTAGTCTGGTTAAAAAAAAATTCCTGCTTTCTTCATGCTTGTTCTCTGAGTCAAATGTCCCCAAAGAAAAATACACACCCTTGCTGATTATTTTTGCTTTATACTTCTGGTCACAGATCTCGGATGGGCATGTCATCTCTCCCTGTGCTACCTGCTGATGACCTTTCCTCATATTCCTGTGAGAGAATGGAATCATCAGGCAGAAGGCCTTTCATCTGCCCGCCATCAACATTATTAACCTCCTCACATCTCTATTTTGTAAACAGTACCAGAACCTATGAATATTAATTACTATTGTGGTTCTATGATTCTTGGTTGGAGATAGCTCATGCATTCAGAATATTTTCTAAAGAAAAAAAAAACCTTCTCAAATTTGACCTCTATTAAACTGTTGTACACGAAAAGGACTACACTAATCATAGTGCACTGTTGTAAAATTTAGCATTATTAAGAAGTGTAGTAGGGACATATGAAGCACAAAAGGAGCTGCTTAAATCTGTTCAAGGTAATGAACAGTCCGACCATTGTCATTGAATTTTTTTAGCGTATTTGGGAGGATAAAGATTCAAATCGAAGCATTATTCACTGGGTTGAAGGCTGAGGGCAGGTGACACTTGATTCCCTGTGTCCTATCCTACTCTACTTAACAAACCCCACAGTGGCTTTATTTGGAACTCAGGTTCCAAATAAATTTTTAAAAAGTTCCTTTTCCCCTTTGCACCGTGTCACTTGCAAATCCAGCAAAGCCTTATTTGCTCTTGAGGTGAAACCGTTCGGCCTGGAGGACACTGTCAGCTACTTGTTCCCCTTCCTCTGTGAAAGAGCCCTTCCTCAGCTGCTTCTCTGCGAAGCAGCACGAAGACAAATTAACAACCTGAAAAATAAGGCTGTATTTTCGCAATTCATCATAATCTCTTTGATCTTGTTAGGAAAAAGCTTGTCAGATTTCTTTTCCTCCTCTTAGTTATGACTCAATAATGATCCAGATCTCCATGAAGCTACTGGCACGCTGAAATTCCAGGCTTGAGCCCCTGCTTTGTAAATCTTTCTGCTCACCATCTGTAGTCTCAAGCCTGCAGGCAGGGACGGTATCGCAACTGGGCACAAAGACTGGGTAGTGTAGGGAGTGTCTTGGGATTGAAACTTTCTCAAAATGGCTGAAGCAAGCCATGTCTTCAGCGTGGCTACTAAATACAGCAAAGTAGAATCAGAAATAAAATTATGTTCTTTCTTTCTAATTTGCTCCATTAAATTTCCCCAGATATTACCTTTAAAACATTGGCCCTCTGAAATGCTCCTTGAGAGGAAAAGAAATTTCCAGGGTCAAAAACATTAGGAAACTTTCATACTCTCATCTTCCTCAGAAATTCACAAGGCAAAGTACTGAAACACTCTGCTGTGTGACCTTCAGCACCCTACTTAACCTCTCTGTCTGCTTGTTTACACAATGAAGATAATAATAGCATCACTTCATTAAGTGATCTGAGGATTAAGAGTTAATGTACATAAAACATAGAAGAATGCCTGGCATATTAAATAGCTATTACTTTTAATATAGTATTTTCCAAACCTTTGAGTAGAGTGTCCAAAAAGACCCCATAAAAGAAATTCTGAAAAACCTGTCTTATGACATTAAATGCCCCACTGGATGGGGAGCACCTTGCAGACAAGAATACCTGCTCTGTTTATTTTTGTGTATCCTCCTCGTAGCATGGTACCTGACATGGAGTAGGCACTTGGTAGATATTTGGTTACATGCATGTTCAAGATTGTTCTGCATGTCACCTCATGTCTCCTACCCATGCTTAGTTTAGATAGTTGATGATCTGGACTGAATGTTCGGGTCCCCCCACATTCTTATGTTGACATTCTCACTCTTAATGTAGCGGTACAAGGAGGTGGGGGTTTTGGGAGGTGATGAAGTCGTATGGGTAGAGCTCCCCTGGATGGGATTAATGCCCTTGTAGCAGACACCTGAGAGAGTTGTCTCATCCTCTCTTCTCAGTGAGGACATAGCTGGGAGACAGCCACCTACAGACCAGAAAGTGGGCTTTCACCAGACATGGCATGTGTGACAGCTTGATCTTGGACTTCTGAGACTGCAGAACTGTGAGAAATAAATTTCTGTTGTGTATAACTGACCTGTCTATGGTATTCTATTTTAGCTATCTAAGGCAGGTGGCTGGTTCCTGAGCATGGCTGAATGAACAAGAATTCCTTTCCCTCCCCTTGGTATTAATACTATTCAGTTGATTAGTATTTTATAAACTTGTATTTTCTCATTTCATCCACTAAATGGAATTCAATTATCAATTAGGTATTCAAGACTATGGGCAGCAAAGTTGGGATTTGAACCTGGAAGGACTCCATGAACACAACTTTTCCACCATCATTTCAGAAGAGAATCTCAGGTCTCTGATGTTGGAAGTTGCTACTTTTCTTGAAGTTTCTTCAGCCTCTTCACAGCTTTTGAGATGGAGAATTTGTCTCAATGCTGACGAGTATCAATGGATTGGATAACTTTTTTGGGTACTTGAAACTACTCTTAAAACTTGAGTTTTGGGCTTTTTCCTATTATATATGTTTTGAATGATTTGAATGAATTTCCATTGATAACACATGTAATTTGCTTGCTACTTTGCCTGTTTTTTTTTTTTTTTTTTTGTAAGATATGTAAATTCGTGGGAACCCAAGACACAGAGGATTTGGTAACGAGACTTCTAAAGTTGGCTGGAAACTTGGATTCTTTGGCATGTGTTTGTTCTCTTCAAGATAAACACTTGCTTATCTGAAGGAATAGATTCCACAGCTCAATGATGCCTCTCACCAACATTTTCCTCATCTCAGACATGGGGCTATTATTAGAAGTTCTCTAATAATAGAGAGGAGGGAAATTTAGCAATGATTTCCTTTGTATGTGAAGATTTTATAGTCTAGTTCTATTTAAATTTCATTTTTACTGAGTTAGACCTAGAAGTGTGTTATTTGATTCCTTAGTAATCTAAAAATGACTCTCCCTTTCTTTTCTCCCTTTTGAAGTTTTTAGAATAATCAAGAATATTTCCTTTCTTCTTTACTTCAACCATCTATGGTAATAATAGCTTTTATCATTGGTCATCTACAGAGACCTTTCTGAATTTATTTTTTGAGTCATAAGTAGAGGGAATACTAAGGAAAATTTGCATTCCACTTTGGGCTAAAAATCTGAGAGCAAATAGAGCTTGAAATATGTTCTGTGGCACTTTTCTGAAGCTATGCAATATGCCTCTTAAATTACAATTTCAGTTTTGCAAGGGCACAGCAGAAAAATCAGAGGAATGAATGGGACCACCCATCTGGTTCATGTGTGTATGTGTGCTACTCAGACAATGTAACACCAGAAAGATAAATTCCTTTTTGAGTTCCACCTAGAGTTCTGAATTTGACTGATGACATTCAAAATGCAGGAGCAGGACTGGTAGTAAGTAAAATCAAAAGAAATAATGGATATGAAAGTGCTTGCATATGAAGAGTACTTTGCATATAAGGTATTCCTATGAGCCCACTACTGCAAGAGAAAGCATTGGAAGATGTTGAGAATATGGCCCTATATCCTTTCAGTTACCATCAAGACAACTGAGCAGTCTAGCTATAGTCTTTGAAAGCCAATACTTGAGAAAGTCTAGGTTGGATTCAAGAAAGACAGAATACTTGTCTAACTGTATTCTACATACCTAAATATGGCTGCCTTGATTTGTAGTTTGTTCTCCATCTTGATTTAGGGGTCTTCATAGAACATGAAGAGCCTTTCTTCTCTGTGTCTTTGATTCTGCAAAAGTAAATAATGGTGAGATCAGTGTTGTATTTAATGTGTATGTAAAATTTTACTTTATTGAGCACTTCTCAATAGCATTACCTGCTGTGAGATTCTCAAATCCTTCAACAGCAAGTGGGTGTCCTACAATTCAAGGCTATTCTGACATGATATACGTTCCCATCAGACCCACATATTCTAGGGCTTGGTCCCACGGGACTGCCTCCACTTCAGATGCCAGTCATAAAATCAGGGACACTGGTATCACTGACTGACAGGCGATGAATCAGGTATTCCCACCACCTCCTCCTCCTCAGGTTTGATCGTTTGCTAGAATAGCATACAGAACTCACGAAAAACACTTAATTGACATTTACTGGTTTATTATAAGGATGCAGTTCTGGAACAGCCAAATGGAAAAGCTGCATAGGGCAAGGTGTGGGGGTGTGGTGTGGCACAGTTTCTATGCCCTCTGTGGGCACTCCCCCCCACCAGCACTTTAATGTGCTCACCAACTGGAAAGCTCTCTCAATCTCATTGTTCAAGTGTTTGTGGAACTCAATCTCTAGCCCCTCTCCCTTCACCAGAGATGGGGAGAGGAGTTGCTGAGAGTTCCAACCTTCTTACAATTTGCTTTTTCTGATCTCCAGTCCCATTTTGAAGTTATCAATGGGTCCTACCCTACATTATCACATTAGAATAAACTCAGTATAATAAAAGGGGCCTCATCATCAGTATCAAACGACACTTATATTACTTAGGTAGTGCCAAGGGGTTTAGGAGCTCTGTGTCAGGAACACAGAAAGTGCAGATAGAACCATAGTAACCAGGGAAGGTAGCTCAGTCTTAATTACAGGAGACAGTTCTAGACTCTCATTGCACCAGAGAGGACACCAGACTAATCTGCATAAACATCTTACCCATTAGACCTTATCTCCATTAGTTTCCCTGCATATTTACCTTCTCACAGTTTGCTGCCCTTGGAAGCCTAAAACCTTTTTCTTTGCTCTGTCACCTCTCCCCAAATTCTAACCTTTGAGTCCCTTAAGACTGAGCTCTCCTATGCATATGCATGATGCATGCATGAATAAACTTTGGTTTGTTTTTCCCTATTAATTTGTCTTTTGTCAGTCTAATGTGCAGGGCTCCAGGTAGGAACCCAGAGTATAGAGGAAAAAGAATCCCCTCTCCTATAGCATGGATCCATGATTGTGGTTGTAATACACAATAGTTTCTTTGCTGTAGAAATCCTTTATGATCTGCATATTCATTATTCACCCTTTTTTCTTTCTTTCTTTCTTTTTTTTTAAGATTTTACTTATTTATTTGACAGACAGAGATCACAAGTAGGCAGAGAGGCAGGCAGAGAGAGAGGAGTAAGCAAGCTCCCTGCTGAGCAGAGAGCCCAATGTGGGGCTCGATCCCAGGACCCTGAGATCATGACCTGAGCCGAAGGCAGAGGCTTTAACCCACTGAGCCACCCAGGTGCCCTTCACCTGTTTTTCAATACCATATTTTAGGCTATTTGATAATCATGCACAGCAGAACCCGTTTGGATATCTACTGTTTCATAAATTGGTGGGAGAACCGTTTTCAGGAGAGCCCAACAAACATTTGGCCAGTTCCCCAGGGATGACATACCCTACCTTGAAAAACCTAGTGGGGATCTAAAGATAGTTTTGGTATGAGTTGTCTTCCCAAGTGTGCAGAAAACCCAAGATGACCTGACATGAGTTTAGGGCAAAAGCTAATTTACAAGGTGCAATCTTTGCTAAAAAGTTAAAAAGAGGTTCAGCCAAAGCATAACTCATTTTGAAGAAAGATTGTCCACTTCACAGGGCATAGGCTGGTCCTCTCAAAATCAGAGATGGAGTTGTTGGCAGACAGTAGGGGCTGGGCTCTGGCTCATTTCCATTCTACGTATCATGGTCCCAGGATATCTGTGAAATGGGTCACTTCTCTGCAGCATGGTGGTAGGACCACACATTATTAACAACAGAAAACAGCATCTGGAGTTAGAAATTTAATAAAATCCATGGCATTCCCAATTAGGATTACAAGGTGTTTTATTTCTTTCTTTAGTGGTATTTCAAAAGGGCACAAAAAGCGTCGCTTTACCCTTAGAGAACAAATTATATAGGAATCTATGCCACTAATATTATATCAGATTAGAAATCCTCCTTGAAATGGCCTGTGTGTAAGAGTCAGCCCTCTCAGGCCAATATGCAATGATTTAGTTTTTCTTTTGGCAGCAGCCAAAGTCATGCTGAGGAACATAACTCAAAGACTCTGGAATTGTCTAGAGATCTTAAAAGTTCATAAAACAAAAAGATAACATATGAGACCTTTGCAGAAAGTGCTCAGATGGCTTTGAAATACCAAATCAATTCTTATTTTAAATAGTAAAATAAAAGGCGCACTCAATATTTAAAGAAGCTCAGAGATAACAAGAACAATTTGTTGATGTTTATTTTTCTAGAAGAGTCCTCTGAGGTGGTAAATGGTATTCAAAGGGGAAAAATAAAGATATATAAATAACATATACTGATGTATGTTGTTGGGATACTTTCTAATGGAATAGGGCTGGTAAGGATGATTCCTTCTCAGAGGAGGGGAACTCTTTCTCCCTACTTTCCTGTAATACCTGGTGGTGTCTGGTTGCACTAGGAGAGGTTTTAAGCACTCAGTTAGTTTGCTCTGGCCCTGAGTTCACTCATCACATCAGGGAACGGCTATATAAAACAAAAGCTCTGAGCACCATATTGTCTAAGAGGATTTAGGCAGAAATCTCTGGATAAAGTCTGTGCTTCTAAGAAGAAATGTAACTTCAAAGCTGCTTTGCAGCTCAAAAGCTCCTAACTCATTAACAAAAAGAATCAGGAGGAGGAGACTTGTATAAATGTCAGAAGAACTAAAAGGAAATCTCCTGGGTGCAATGCTTGCTGATGGTTGGTACACCAATATATTAACATCGGCCCAATCTTTTAAACTGTTTTCAATTTTAGTTTTAACATTGAAAATGTTTGGCTTTGGGATAGTGGGGTGATGTTTTTAATAGTGATTCTGATTTTGCTTAATAACTATCATACAGCCTTTTATTTACCACCTGCACACCTATTTCTTCCAGTATTTTATGGCTCAATCCTGAATTAGATGTTAATTTATCCCATTGATTTACACCTCAATATGAAATTGTTCATTTCCCACTGAAAAACAGAAGTGCCACTTCTACACTGTAACTGGGACTATGGAACCCACTTTGTATCTCTTTGAACAGTATGCTGCTATATAGCTCAGCCCAAATGTTATAGGATAGGACATAAAAGTAAAACTTGAACTCCCATGTTATGGGCTGAATGTGTCACTCCAAAATTGATATATTGCTATAACCCCAATGTAATTGCTTAGAAATGGGACCTTTAAGAAGGTAATTAAGATTAAAAGAGGTCATAAGGGTGGGCCCCTAATCCAATAGGACTCGTGTCCTTATAAGAAGAAGAGATAACAGTAATGTACATTGACAGAGCAAAGACCATGTGAGGACACAGTGAGTTGACTCTCTGGAACCCAGGAAGAAAGATCTCACCAGAAACCAACCCTACCAGCACTTTGAGCTTAGACTTCCAGCATCCAGAACTGTAAGTAATAAATTTCTGTTGTTTAAGCCACCCAGTTTGTGCTATTTTGTGATAGTAGCTCTAACAAACTAATATGTCCTATATCTAAGGAGCATAGTTGTTGGAGAACAGTTGTTTTATGTTTTGGAGCAGTGGAAAAGCCATCTTTTGGCCCAAATCCTAACTAGGAAGACTTCCTTTCTAGCAAATGGGGCAGAATTCAGTTTCTCTTATCCCTTCTTCAAATGCAGAAATGAAGGAGGACACTATGTGACATATGAGAAGCGAAATTCCAACTTGACCAGAACAGAGATAATCCAAGGCATCCAACTTTCCAACATATACTCATGAGGATCTAATAGAAAGCTTACTGCTTTTTGGAAAGTCATTTATCAATTGTTACAGATAAGTAGGTTTAAGCTAGTTGTGTCTTAAGGCAAATATAGTTCTCATTATATAATATGGGCTTGGTCCTTATTAAAATGCCTTTTTATTACATTTACTAAATTATTAGTTAAAAAATTGTACAATGTTACTTTAGGTTAGATATGTGGATTAGGTGGATATTACCGAATGATTGAATTTTGTATTAGTACATCTAAATACAGAATAGAAAAAAAAGTTCAAAGATTCTCAACCTCATTAGAAGTCAAAGAACTGCAAGTTTAATCTACTAGCATATGTAATATTTTTACCTACCAAATTAACAACAAGAAGAAGACCCAGTTTTGTACTGGGTATGAAAAAAACAGGAATTTACATACACATTTGATGGGAGTATAATTTGAAAAGTAACTTATCAATAGGTACTCAAAATATTAAAAATATTTGGCTTGTAGTTTTACATACGAAAACTGACACTAAAGAAATTATTATCTAAATTATCTGCCTAGAGTTCTCATGGTTACATTTTCTTTTAGGAGTAAAATCCATCCCCGTCCCATGTTCAGCAGTGACAATGCTTTTCCAACATTCCTAAGGATTCTCTGAGGCCGTTTCTTCTAGTCACTCAGATTTTCTGCCTCTGTGGCATTTTCAGATGCAGCCTCACTATGGTCTTCTCCTGTTTGCTTTTCTATGTTTCCTTATTGTGTGGGACCCTTAGTCCTTCTCTCCCCCTAATGTCACATGGCCCTTCACAGTATAGTAGATTTTCACTGAAGAGTGTAGATGATAAAACAGAGTCACAACACAACACAATATAGGCAACAAGGTAAATTACAAATTACGAGTTGTCTTAGTCCACTGGCTGGCCCTGTCATGAGGAAATGCTCATTAGTCATGCCTCCTTCCCATGTAATCCTTCTGGAATTTGGGATATCATGACTTTTTAATTTAACTTAATTAAAGAAAACTTTTATTTATTTGTGAGAGAGAGAAAGAGAGAGGGGGGGAACATGAGCAAGGGGAGGTGCAAACAGAGAAGCAGCAGAGAGCAGGGAACCCGATGTAGGGCTCCATCCCAGGACCCCCGGAATAGGACCTGAGCAAAGGCAGATGCTTAACTGACTAAGCCACCCTGGTGCCCCATCATGACCTTTTTAGACCAGAAGATAACTGTTTCTTCTCTAGCTGAAAGCCACTAAATCTCCCCCAAATCACCTTTCTCTAGGTGGAGCTACGACCCTCCCTCAATCTATGCTAGACGTCGGGCTCAACTTTGCAGTTTGAAAATTTATTGAAGTGTTTTCTAAAGTAAATATCCTACCTCCTCTGAATCCCCACTTTTAACTTAAAAAATAAAAATGAAGAAACACACACGTACATACACACACACACACACACACATCCAGACACGTGGATAGGCAAACATGCATACCTAGGGCTACATCTTAGTGGAGAAAGTTAAAAAATCAGAAAGGAAAGAGGAAGTAGGAAGTCAAAACAATAACAACAAGCTGAATTTAAAAATTGAAAAACTTGTATAATAGAAACGGTGGAGATCTTAATGTCTCTTTTACTCATTTGTGTGAAGCTGCATGTGCCTGGGCATGGAACGGTATGTGATCAGCAAACCGGGCACGGTGATTACCTCAGGGATGAGATTCTGTGATTTTTAAAAAACTCTGTTATCTTCTAACTTTATACATTGTGCTAGTTATTTACAAGTGTACTGTATTATTTACATAGTCAGAAAAGCCTAGCAATGCTACTTTACTGGAGAAAATTAGCTATATTTTATGAATCAAATCATACTCAGGCAGGTTTATCCCTTCTGCCCTGATACAGGTGATTACCAGGCTGACTGGGTAGCATCAATATTTATTTCCTCTCTCTCCAGAGCAAGGTTTATATGGACTTGTAGGTGATCTCTGTGTGTTTTTCTTCCAGTTGCTCTGTGGTAGGATGGGAACATAAATATGCATATGTTTGGTTGTGTTATTATGTATAAGAAGGAAACCCCAGCTCTTACAGAGTCTAAGGATACAAAAGCTGCCTCCAGTCTGGTAGGCATTAGAATTGCATGTTACCCCACAGTAGATGGGCTCCTGTAAACAGCTATCTACACACCCGGGCTAAGTTATGCAGAAGTGTGCGGACACCTGCACCCTTCTGTATATGTTTTCTAGAAGGAAGTCTAAACAGGCTGGAAATAGCAAACAGAGTGTCTAGGGCAAGGCTGGGCACAGACATCATGGTAAACCAAGCTTGCGGGTGAGGTGGGTAATGCAGACATGAAGTGGGAGCCAAGCGGATGGGGTGCGGCCTTTGGCAGGTGACAGCAACCACAGGGCATCCATGGCTGGAGTCGTGGTCGACATCAGCTTCAGTCCAGGTGGAACCTCTCTCACTTTCATCAGCTGGTTGGAGCAGATTCTACAGACTAACTTAGTTGTGATTTTAGGACTGTTCTTTCCCTCGTATGGAAAATCAGTGAAAGGTACAGGTCAGGACCGTGGTTCATCTTTGCCTGCTGACTCATACTTTTTAGAAGTCTCTTTTACCTCGGGGGGTAGACTGCAAAAGTTATGGTAGAAAAACTGAATCAGATGCTATAGTCAAACTCAGGAGGAACTATGGAAAGAGCATTTCAAAATTACTGTTATGATTAATTTTGTTACATTGAGAAATAAAAGGATTCAAAAAGGGTAAATCTTTTAAAAGAGAATCCTATCTCTTTTCTAACTAAAGAATCAGGAATTTAGAGAGGAATAAAAAAACAAATTTACAATAAGCTTGTAAACCCTCACTTAAATGGGAAGTAATTTTGATTTATTTTAAAAATTTGAATATACTTCAGAGGCTCTGGCATTGGTCAGCTGGATTAATTTTGTATCGCTGCAGAAACAGATTACCACAAAATGAGTGGCTTAAAACAACACATATTTATTATCTTACAGTTTTGGGGGCCAGAAGTCTGGCATGGAGCTCGCTGGGCTAAAATCAAGGTGTTGGCAGGGTTGCATTCTTTCTGGAAGCTCTAGAGGAAAATCAATTACCTTCCCTTTGCCAGCTTCTAGAAGCTGCCCACATTCTTTGCTCAGGGACCATCTTCCTCCATCTTCAAGGCCACCAAGGTTTTATTTTTTTAATTCTTCTTCTGTAGAGATCACCCTCCGATCACAACCAGACAAGAGTCTCTGTTTTTAAGGGCCCATGTGATTACATTAGGCCCATCCAGATGATCCAGATCATCTCCTCATCTCAAGGTCCTTAATTTATACCTAAAATCCCTTTTACCTAAAATCCCTTCTCCTGTGCAAGGCGATATGTGCATAGACTCCAGAGATTAGGTCATAGGAATCTTCGGGGTTCTTATTCTGCCCACCACACAGACTATGAAGGGTGTGGTATGATAGTACAGAATAACATTGAAATGTTTGCACATTTTTTTTTTCATTTCATTTCATTTCTATTACTGTTGCCTGTCTATCCTAAAAATAGGAACTTTGAGAAGTGGTACACTATCATTTTACGATGTCAAAGCAACAAGAGTTAACCTTCAACAGTAACCACTTACAACATAATGGTACCCACAGCCATATCACGGACCATCCTGCTTCATGCAGATGGCGTTCATAAGTGTGGTTATTTAAGTATAAAGCAACAATTTGTCCAAGATTTAAAGCAGTTAGAAAACATTAATTTGTGAGGATCGAGTAACGGGAAATAATTTGTGACGGGAAAAATTCCACCGAAATCTGGAATGTAAGGATATAAGACTCGTTTCCTTTCCCATTTGCAGAGAGGGTTTTTATTACAAACTCGTCTGTAAGGCTAATGAATTGTCTTCCTAAACACTGTGTATTTAGTTTTATGGTTTAAAAAATTAGTATTATTAAAACATCGTAGGTAAGAGAGGCTTTTTGAATTCCATTGCATTTGGCTAGTGAAAGTAAATTGCATAATTACTACTTTGCTGGCTTGAAATGCTGGTTCTGATACTCAAGTTCACTGCCTCAGAATAGTAAATAAAAAAGAGAGCCAGTAATCAGGATTACATGATATTGCTAAAGAAGGGATTCCTGAAGAATGAAGACTATGACACCCATGTATGGAAAATTTGTTATAAATGTTTCTACTTGGTACTTTTTAAAAGATTTTTATTTTTATTTTTTATTTTTAAGTAATCGCTATACCCATTTTGGAGCTCAAACTTACAATCTCGAGATCAAGAGTCACATGCTTTACCAACTGAACGAGCCAGGCATCCCTTTATTTGGTATTTTTTAAAAAATAGTTAATTTCCCACTGATTTCTAACCAAGTGCAATGGATACTTTAGTTTCCTTCCTGGCATATATTTCCCCTATTCTCTCTCCTAATATATCACCAGCTGTTCATGTTGCATGGGCACGCTATCTTTCATCCAATCCTTGACTCAAGGGATTGATTTAAGTAAATCTAGTATGACTCCTTTCCATTGGCCACAGAAATTGGCATAAGCATGGCCATATATACTGCAGAGTTTGTGTGTTTTCAGCCAGGGACTTTAATTTATGGCTTGGGGACTCTTTTCGATGGCATTGGGTGTGGATGCCACTCTTTAAAAAAAAAGAAAAGAAAAAGAATATCTGAGCATAAAACTAGCTGCTTTGTAAGGAGTATTAGGGTCTCTTAATTCATTAGATAATTATTTTATGACTGATTTGGTGCAGACACAGAGTACCAGTGTAGGAAGTTCTATGCAAGTGACAGAGATTGATTTATACTCACAGGTCCTAGAAGAAGAAGGCAAGCACACTCAGGGGGCTAAACAGAAAGTACCTAAAACCTCAAAGTGGGGTTTCTCCAGCTGAATGCAAAGAAAGAGAGGCAGAACAGCTGTGGGTAGCAACCTATTCTGGAAACTAAGGATGATAAGGCTTTGGGCCTGCAGGAAGTACACTTGTTGGCTAATTTGAACATAACTGGGTCAACAAGAAGTTGTAAACGATCATGGAGGGGGAATGAGGATGTCATGAGGTTTACTGCTTGGTTGTAAATCTTGATCTTGGTGGGTGTGGGGCAGATTCAGGAAAGCTGAGTAAAAGGCCAAAGAGAAGTGGTCAGGGAGGGGACATTGAGACAACAGACATTTCATGCTTAAATACCACTAGCTAAACAAAAGGAGAAAGATATTGCTGAAAGAATTGCAGAGACTTGGAGGAGAAATCCAATACACAGATTCTGAGCCTTAATTACCACTGGAATTTTCAAGTTATAAAAGTTTCACATTTTCAACAACTTATATATGGCTATTCTGTTACTTTCAACAAACACTATCTTAAAGGATGTGTCTAGCAAAATGGAAATACATTCTCCTTTCAACAGATACAGATGCATCTAAACTAACTGCCATTCTGAATTCTAGTGCGTATACAAATAAAAATGCCAATGGTTTTAATATCCTCTCAGTTGTCATTAAGATCTTAAAAGCGACATTAGAAAATACACTGAATTTATAGATTATTTCTTAACTTAGGTAGACACACAGAATTGCATTAATTATGGTCCCTGGTTCATAATCAATCATCATTGCATAGCTTTCTTGTTGGTTTATGCAATTCATTTCTATATGGACACTCTAACCCACCTCAAAACTAAAATATAACCAATATCCTTACATCAATCCAAGTGTCATCTCTTTACCTCCTCATGAAGTAACTACCATCCTCACAGTTGTGTTGGTCATTCCTTTCTTTTTTATATTTAGTTTGATTACCAAGATTTATGTGCCTAACAACATATTGTTTACCTTTGTTTGTTTTTGAGCTATATTAGCAGGATCATGCTTTATGTAGTCTCCTGGGACTTGTGCTTTTCAGTCAATGTAAACATTCCAATCATGAATGTTGTGGCAAGTAACTACTTTTTATATATACTGGTGCATAATATTCTTTTGGGTGAGTAATTTCTTTGTATATATTTTGTATATTTTACTATTAATAGGCAATTTTGAAGTGTTTTCAGGATACTGATACTATAAATCCCTTTTCTATAAATAATCTTGTGTATGTATCCTGAAGCACAGATAGGAATTTTTCTCTTTACTCTGTATCAAGGAATAAAATTGCAGTCATAAGATAATAGAAAAAAATACAATGCTATACTAACGCCCAAGGGGTTAACAACTTTACATTTCCATCAGCAAATATGAGACATCCAAAACTTGAAATCTTTAGATTTCTTAACATTTTCTAATCAAGCGTGATTTCCACTTTAATTTTTTTAAAAGATTATTTATTTATTTATTTGATAGAGATCACAAGTAGGCAGAGAGGCAGGCAGAGAGAGGAAGGGAAGCAGGCTCCCTGCTGAGCAGAAAGCCCATTTTGGGGCTTGATCCCAGGACCCTGGGATCATGACGTGAGCTGAAGGCAGAGGCTTTAACCCACTGAGCCATCCAGGCACCCCTGATTTCCACTTTTAATCTTGGAATACATTTCCAAATTATTAATAAAATCAAAGATCTTTTCATATTATCTGCCATATGAACTCCCCCTTCTGGAAATACTTGCTCATGTTTTCTGTCATTTTTTAAAGTATGTTGTTTACTTTAGAAAATGATCATCTTATTATGATTAGCACTTTCCAAGGCATTTAAGAAATGTCTTCTTAATGTAACATCATAAAATATTCACCTGTCTTTTCTTCTAAAATTGCTAAAGTTCATTTGACATTTATGTCCTTTATCATCTGGAAGTAATTTCTGTTTATTGTATGATATGGGGATGTTTTTATATTTTTTCAATTTTTTTCAGTACACATAGTAACCTTTCTGGGTTCTAACCCTAGCAATCTGACATGAGACTTCTATTTATATATCAATGTTTTAGTTATGTATTGTTTTCTTTATTTTATCTACTAATTGTCTTCTCCTTGCCAATTGTCATCCATTTTATTTTCTCCAGCTTTATTGAGATATTATTGACATACAACATTCATAAGTTTAAGATATGCAATATGATGATTTGCTATATCATATTCATTATTATAGTTGATCATTAGCCTGGGGATCTGAAGGAGGAGAAGAATTTCCCAGGTTAACGAGTTACTTTGAGTCCTTTTCTCTCCCATAAAACTCTCAGACTGTGCTTGTCAAGTTTTATTAATAATTCTGCTCAGCTCTTAACTAAGATTACATTGAGTCTATTTATCAGTTTGGAGAGAATTAATATCATCTAGAGAATGATATTTTTATCCATGAACATAGTCTATTTTTCCACTTATTTAGAAGAGATATGATTACAACTTTTCCTAGTTTCTGAAGTTAATTCCTTTTTTTTCCTCTTAAATTGCTTTAAAATGGTGGTTCTCAATGTTAACCATATACAAAAATTACCTGAGAAGTTAAAAAAAAAATAATGATGCCTGAGCCCTGCCCCACAACAATTAATTTCCTATCCTTGGAGATAGGGCCCTGACATTGGTATTTTTATAAGCTGCCCATGGTGATTCTCTTTTGCAGTCTGGAGAGAAAGCTACTTTTAAAAAGTAATTCTAGTTAGTAAATCATCTGTTTGTATTCACTAACACCAGATGTTTGTGTGATCTTAATTAAGTCTTATGTGGGACAGCTGAAAGATAAACTCCTACAGGGACAGAAGCTGCCACTGGTTAATGTGGTTGAGACAAGTAGCTTCTCTCTTTTCAAGTCTAAATCCATTCTCTTCATGCCAGTGACTGGGAAAAGTGAATTAATTCCTCCATTACTTTCCAAAGCTGTGGAGGAATTACTGTTGGTGGCATTTCAAAAAGGAAGGAAAGCATGCATTATTTTAGTATAGTCTTCATCAAATACAAAAGTAAGGAACTAATTATAAAGGAAACTACTGATACATGTGGCTACAATTAAAACTAAGAGCAAATTATTTTTACATGAAGATACTTTATGTTGATATGAAAAACAAAAATAAAAACAAAATAACAGTTTAATATGTAAATATCTCTTTCATATCAGTAAAAAGCTGATTAACAATCAAAAATGGGCAAAGTATCTGAGTAGACAAAAGAACTCCACATAACCAGTGATAGGTGGATATCTGGATTAGTCAAATATCACCATATCAAAGAAATGCATATAAGGTATGTTTCATCTATGATACTATTCTGCACTAATAAGGGTATATGTGACACACAACTTTTAAAAACAAATTATGAGAACATAAGTTGATAACCTTCTTCAAGCAATTTGTGCATAAACATCTTCTCCTTCTTGGAATTTCTTAAAATTGGAAAAAGTCTAAACATATGGTAACAGGATATTAATTATTTTATGGCATATCCATGCAGTGTTGCTCTTTTCCTTTCAGTTTTCCAACATTCGAATTGCCATCCTATGTTTGGAGAATCTCCCCATGTGGTTTAAACAACAGAAATTAATTTCTTACCATTCTGGGGGGTAGAAGTCTGACATCAAAGTAGAAATAGGGTTTGTTTCTTCTAAGGTATCTTTCCTTAGCTTGAAGATGGTCTTCTCCCTGTGTCTTCACATTGTCTTTCATCTGTACCTGTTTGTGTCCAAATTTCCTTTCTTTATAAGGATAACAGTCCTATTGGATTAGGGCTCACTCTAACAATCTCGTTTTAATTTGTTTGCTTCCTTAAAGACCCTCTCTCCAAATACAGTCACCTTATGATACAACTGGGAGTTAGGACTTCAACATAAGAACTTTGGAGACACATTCCTGAACCCATAACACTCACTTTCCCAGCTTATCTTTCTGATAGGATGTCAGCATTTGACTTGGATTCAGCCAATCGGATTCATTCCCTCTGGAATTTGAATTAGGGCATAGTTATGCAAAGAAACATGGCCAGCAGAAAATTCTTTCTGGAAGAGGTAAAAAATAGTGTTTCAAGCAACATCCAGGTTCTAGGTCAGTGTAGTTCTGGGTTGGAAGCTGCAGCATCTGGAATAAAGATACAGAAGCTGTAATGTTTTCACCAGACTTGTTCTGCCTCTTCCATTGTTTATGCCATTTTATAAGCTTGCATCTTCAGCCTTCTTGGTGATCTTATGAGATGCTCAATGTCGTCCCAATATATTTATCTCTCCTTAAATCAGCCAGAATTGGTTTCTATGACATAAAATCAACAACACTGACTGATACATCTCATATGGTGGAATAGTATATAGCCATCAAAATAAGATTTTCTAAGAATTTTAATGGCAGTAGAAAAATACTTAAGATATACTACACAGTGAAAAAGAAGGTTATTATACTATGACCTCAATTTTATTTGAACACCGTGTATGTGGGCCCATAGACAATATCTGATATTTATAGTGATTATCTCTTCTTGTTGAGATTGTATTTTCTCCCTTAGACTTGACAAATTTTGCAAATATTCTACATACATTACCTTTATTATCATACTACAATTAGAAAAGGGAAATTAAACAAACATGGCCTTATTGGAATTTTCCTCACTCCCCTATGGTTGGCCCAGATGTATCTCTTTGTGCTTCCATGGAGATCTTCATGACAACTCTTACTACCCCTCATGTTTCTAACATGGTCCTTAGGACTCTGAATTTGCCTTTGAGTACTTCCTCTCGATTATAAGTTTCTTTAAGAAAGTCACTAAACTTTACATCCCTATATGACTAGTGCCAAGCAGAGTAGCTGGCTTAGAGCAAATGCACAGCAAGTGTTTGTTCAATGAAAGAATAAAGCTACTTTAATATAATTTGATTATATTCTTCAGTTGTTGAATTTTGTTTCTGTGATAACTACAATTCTAATATTACTATATTCTTGAGCTTTCATGTGGTTTGATGATTTATGTAATGAAGGGTATATTAATATTATTATTTTAGAGTTTCCCCCATTTATAAAGTAGGTGCATTAACAATAGTTTTCTCCCTTACTGGTGAGAAGTGAATAAAGGGATGGAAGAAATAAGCCTATTTAATGGGTTGTCTAGTACCTAAAAGAGGTAATTAGTTATGTTAACTATTAATAACATCATCAAATCCTTAAGTCAGATATAGAGCTAGCTGTATTTTATTTTGTGTTCAGTTCTAATATAATAGTCTAGCTCAGTCTCAAGCCACTGACAGATAATCAAATCCAAGTTTTAGAAAACACTCTGATAAAATACAATTAGGAGCACTATTTCATGGATTGTAATTTTATTCAAACTTAGCACATGATTCTACTCTAGCTCCAAAAAATTTGTTCAAGCAGGCCAACCAGATTCTTGGTATAGGGGAGTGGTTTGTGGCTTCTTGATGGCGGCAACACTCTGGACCCATGCTCATCTTAGAACCCATTTGCAACGAGATAAGGAGCTCATGCCTGAATGTAAATCAATACACTATCTTCTTTATCAAGAAGGTTTGGCTATGAAAAGATTGTCAGCTGTACTTAACTGCACCTTTAATAACCACCTCACCCCTTGTCCCCAACAGCAGATGTAAAGGACCACCAATTCCCCCAGCTGAAGGTTCCAATGATTCTGGAATTTCCCAAGTTCATCCCTTAATTACTTCTGTCTTTCTAAAAATGGATTTATTTTCTTTGTTTGCTAAAGCAACCAAAATAACTAATAAGGTAGGACTATAAAAATGTGATACTGGAGCCTAGGAATATGGATTCTGAACTCATGGTCTTAGACTTTGTCATCGGAGGTACGGTGGGAAGACGCACAAAAGAATGCCAAGAGAGTTTAGTGGTAAGAAGAAATACCTTGAAGCAAGAACTAGTTTATTTGAGGGGCTGGGATTGGAAGAGGCATAATCAGAGGTGATCAGGAAGGGATATCAGAGAGTGGGGAAGAGCCAGAAATTCATGTCATAAAATTCTTGGGAGGAAAATATTTGCCAGAAAAAATACTAGCCTATTGCTTCAATTGGATGGGCTGCGCATGGTCACAAATAAACTCAAGTCTTTTAGTGACTTAACCTAATAGAAGTCTATTTCTTGCTCACGTAACAATCCAAGATGGATGACCCTGGTTCCTGGGTGATTCAGGGGAAAAGGCTCCTTGTCTCTCATGGCACCAGACTTCATAAGACCTTGCTGTTATTGGCTGAGAAAGAAGGAGAGAGAGATTATTTGGAAAAGTCCTTGATCTGGAAGTGACTTATGTCCTCCTGCTTATATTCCGTTGGCAAGAACTAGCCAGAGCTAAATGTAAATGCCAAGAATCAGGTGGCCTCTTCCTAGAAATAAATCTGTACTATGAGAGGTGTAGATACATCCTGGAAGACAGGTGACTTCTCTCCCTTGGGGTTTGATGTCCCAGCAAGGCTAAGAAAATGAGGCCTGAGGAATATTGTGGCTGCATTTGGTGATTTCAAGTTATTTTGTGATGTGCAGTAGGGTGAGAGGGACTGAAGCCATTTTTCATTTGTTAAAAGATATTTGAAGAGATGCAGCTAGAAGAGATAGGTTTCTTTTTCAAATAGGCAACCAGTGCATGAGCAGTAAGAGAGAGAAAAAAAAAAAAACCAGATTGAAAAGGTAGTAAGATGGAAGGAAAGGTTTTATTTTTACAATTACATTGATCTGAGTGTGTACAAAGTAGAAAGAATTGGAAATGAAACAAGGACAGCAAGAGAAGAAAACATAGGTGCAGGGATTAGCAACAGGTGGGAAGAGGTTGAGTATTCCGGAGAGACTAGAGATTAAAAACAAGGATGGACATACATGGTACATCAGTGAAGAAAACATTTCACTGTCAAGCACTGTCCAGAAAAACAGGAAGAAAGGCCATTTGCTTAGGTTGAGGCATAGGGATATAGGTTAGGGCTTCAGGGGACTATAACAACTCTGGAAACTCCAACATAAACCTAAGGAGAGAGGTCAAGAGATAAATAAAAGAATAGCTAAGTAGAGGAGAGCACAAAGCTGGGGTTAGAGAGTTAGAGACATTCCAACCGAACAATAAACTCTTGGTCATAGTCTCCAGTCTCCTTTCCATATAAGTAATCTTTCATTCTCATTTTTTGTTGTTGTTGTTATTTGTTTTGTTTTGTTTTGTTTTAGAAAATGATTTATTTTAAGCATCAGTTAAGCTAGGCACAACTTTTTAGGTCAAACCAGTAAACTCTATGAATCGACTGGAGATCATAATTTCTCTTTTCAGTGCTTGGTACTGTAGGTTGGCAAAGAAAAATAGCAAAGTGCACATGAAAAAAAAGTCCTGTAAAATTACTGAAATATACAAATTGAGGGTGTAATTTTTACTTATCATTTTATATTTCAAATAGCTTCTGAGTAATGATCCTTATAAATGTTTGTTCACAAATAGAGGTATGAATTTGTGTGGGTGTTAATACCATTTAAAAACTGGAATTACTTAAGATGCATTATTGGTGCAGAGGGTGGTAGTTATTTTTTCTTTCTAATATGAGAATAAATACAAATAACATTCTTAGAGAAGAGTGAAGTAATTTTTACTCAGCTGAGTGGCAATGTTTTCAATTTTATGACTTTTCTTAGCCTGCAGGTTGTTATTTTGCAAAGTGTCTCTAAGAATAATCTTTTTTTCCTTCCATTCTTCCTAGGAAACACTAAACCTATCCATTATCAAAGACTCCTACCAGTTTAAACACAATTTTAGAACTGTAACTTTTTCTAGGCCAAGAAGGAGACAGCGATCTCCACCCAGAAGGCATTTTATAACCCACCAAACTGACCTCAGCATGAGCCAGATTATAAAGGAAAAAAAAAAAATTCATCCCACATTCAGGCTTTAATTGAAATATTTCTAATTAGATATAGAAATGATTATTTATATACACATATACAAGCACATGCACACATAAACACACTCAAAAATATATCTTTGGGGGGCACCTGGGTGGCTCAGTGGGTTGAGGCCTCTGCCTTCAGTTCATGTCATGATCCCAGGGTCCTGGGATTGAGCCCTGCATCGGGCTTCCTACTCTCTCTCTGTCTGCTTCTCTGTCCACTTGTGATCTCCATCTGTCAAATAAATAAAAATATTAAAAAAAAATTTGTCTATATTTTTAGTCTTTTTAGGATTATTTTCTCAGTCATATCAACATCAAGTGAAACTATGAGCTTAAAAGAAAACTAAAAAGCATATTTTAATATGGAGACATATTTTAAAATAAAAACTCAAAAGCACTCACTATCTTAGAGTTACTTCTTTTGGAAAAATGGGAGTACATTAAAAACCTTTTAATATCCATACTCATCAATCTATATGATATTTTATACAAAATAAATAAAATTGCATTTTCACTTGAGAAAAGGAAATGTAAATGTAACTTAAAATTGAATTTGGTTTGTATTGGTTCTAGAATTCTAATATATGAGCATTGTCCCTGAAGAAAAAATTTTATGGAAATTTTTAAAAGTATTCATGGGCTAGGCTTCAATAAAAGTTCAGATTGTTTCAATAAAATAGAAGAGCAAACTGGGTTCATTTTATTACATTGAGTCCGAAATGACTATATATGGTAGGTTTACATGTGTGTGTGTATGTCATATATATGTCATTATATATATATAATATATGGGTTAAATCACATATATTTCTCTCTATATAGATATATAAAATTGTTAAAAGGGGGCTAAACTCCCATAAGCTATACATGATCTTAAAATACCACAATATAATGAAATCACTACAAGTTGGTTTATTACATTTTTTTCTCATATATCTGATTTTTCTAAAGCTAGAGAAAAAATTACCAAATGTTTATAGACAGATGGTTTAAACTTAATCAGATTAAGTATCAACATGGAAATCAATTCAAGGTCTGAAAATTCCAAGAATGTTTTAAAAAAAATCTATAACAAGGCAACTTCACAAGACAGAATTAGGCAGAGCACTCATATTTCATCTGCTGGATTTATTCTGCAATTGACTTGTTAAGTGTCCCTCAAATAAGCTGTCTTTGTAAATGGTTGCCAAAGTACATTTCTGAATTTAGTATAAATGTATTGTTTGACAGTTGGGATTTGAAAAGTTTAACTAGTTTCTTTCTCTTTAAAAACTAGCTTCAGTATGAGATTGTCTAACTTTAAAAAGCACAATAAGTTCCAGATTGATAGTATCCATCTTTAACTTCAACTTTGGTAGAATACTGAATAATAATACACAATTTCAGTAGAAAACTAGATAATCTGAATAATACTGAATAATCACAATTTTGATGGATATTCATTGATGTTATGTAAAGTTAATTTATTATTATTTTTTTCTAAATCTATTTTATCTATCTATCTATCTATCCTTTCTTTTGACTTCCTTAAGTAGAATTTAACATAAAAATATGTTCATCTTGAAGAGATATGCATACTCTCAAATTGGTTGCAGCATTGTTTATAATAGCAAAGATTTGGAAACAACTCAAATGTTGATCAACAAATGAATGGATAAGAAAATATGGTACAGCCATACACTGGAATATTACTTAGCCTTAAAAAATAAGGAAATCCTACCATCTGTGACAACATGGTTGGACCTAGACAACCTCATGCCAAGTGAAATAAGGTAATCACAGAAGAGCAAATACTGCATGGTTCCACTTTAATGAGGTATTTAAAATAGTCAAACTCATAGAAGCTGAGAAGAGAATGGTGTTGCCAGGGCATGAGGAGTTGTTCAATGTGTGTAAAGTTGCAGTAATAAGATGAGTAAATTTTAGAAATCTGTTATAAAACACAGAGCCTACAGTTAATAGCTTGATGTGCACTTAGAAACCTGTTAAGAAGATAGATCTCATGCTAAGTGTTCTTACCACAGAAATAAAACAAAGCCTAACAAACAAACAATAAAAACAAGGAAACACACAAAATCTTTTGGAGGTGATGGATGTATTTATAACTTTGCTCATGAGGATGGTAACACAGGATACACTCTTGTCCACACTCATCAAGATATATGCGTTGAATATGTTCAAATTTTTGTGTATGAAGTATATCTCAATAAAGTTAAGGAAAGAAATCTATCTGTGGTGGGAATAAGCTTAGCTCTTCCTTAGTTTAATCATATCTTCACTTTTCATTTGAGGAATGAAAGGGCAGATAAACATTCTTTACGCCAAAGCAAGTTTTTGGTCAAGTCCATCTTAGTGTCTGGGTCGCCTGATTTATAATATAAAGCTCCAAAATTAGGCAACATGTGACCTTTCCAGATGTTCATTTAAAACTCTTTTGTAACACCAATTACTTTGTAAGTTGGATTATGGTGATGTATGTACTTTCTGTCTTCTGCTTCTCCCCCTACCCCACACTCATAGGTTTTTCAGGACCTATTCAAAAACACTGGGGTCAAGGCCTCTAAGTTCATACCTATGAGCTCCAAAGTACAAACCATGACCTCCAATGAATAAAAGCTTTTATCTTCACAAAGAACAGCCTTGGTATAATTAATGCAAACTTGCCCCTACCTTCCTACAAAAACGATGATCTAGAATCAGTTTTACCTAGCTGAAATATATAGTCGAGTATAGTCACCAGGGTAATTCTACTCCAAGTTCTGTTTTTGCCTGAATTTGCTAGATTGCTGCCTCACCTTATGGGCCTTAATTAACTATACTATCAGAATATGACTCAAGAACTTAGCTCAGGGTTTTAGGAAAATTGAAAGCTTCTTGGAACCACTAGTACCTTTTTCTCTCCCTACAGCTGTCAGCAGGTTTTTAAGGCTGTTGTGGTTGAATAGCAACTTTTCCCCATGGTATAAATAGCATTTCTGTCCTGAAACCCTTTCTCCTACCAATGACCCCTTGGAAGCCATTGGGCCCCCATATATTTCCATGAGTCTACTTACATATCTTACTCCATTATTTTCATTGTTATTTTAAACAAGAAATAGAATTTCTATTTTTACTTTATATTCCTTTATTCCCTGAAGATGAAAGAGATGATTAAGAAATTTATAAAAGTTGAATAGCTCCTACTCCCTCCCACCTCCTACTTTATTGAAGAGTGTGGGGTGTCTGAGACTCTAAAATACCAAACTCAAGGGACTATGCTCATGTTCCAGATCTTAGGACTAATCCATTCAAAGGGTTACAGTTTGTTCTTCATTTAAAAATTCTGGATACCAATCTGTCATATAATCAGTGGTGAACAACGAAGGCAGGAACATGAAAAAGACAGTTCTTGTCATAGGGATAATATCACATCTGCCTATTTAAACTTCCATACTACATATTTTTTTTCTTCCAAATATTTCAAGGTGACAAGCAATTTCTGTTTTGTAAAATGTAACTTTCAGTTTAAGTAACAGCTTCTTAAAAGTTGTTTTGATCATCTCAACTTCAAAATAAGAATCTCAAAGGAGAAAATTGCAAAATAATACTTTTGCTGTAATGCCCTAGAAAAGCTGTAAATACTTATTCAATTCAAACAAACAAAATGAAAAGGAATTCCCTTGGTATATAAGTATGTTCAAATCAATTAATTAATAAGAAGAGAGTATCTATTAAGCGCTGAGTGTTGTTTTATGTAGATGTTAAAATTCTCTAAGGAGATTTTTAACATCTGCATATAAAATGATGACTTACGGAATATGTCATTGAATATGAGTATTGTTCATCTTATCTACTGTGGTGTTACAAACCACCTTAAAATTTAGTGGTTTTAAACAACAAACACCATTTATTTTGCCCATGAATTTTATAATTTGAGCAGGGTTTGGCAGAGAACGGTTATCCTTGCTACATTCAGTGTCAGGTGGAGCAGCTCGACTTGTGGGCTGGAGGTCCAACTTCCAAGATGGCTGCTGACATGGCTGGCAAGTTGGTACTGCCTGTTAGCTGGGAGTGCAGCAGGGGCTGAAGTTGGGGAGTCTCAGTTCTCTTCCATGTGAGCGTTTCATGTTGTGTGGGTTTCCTCTCCACATGGTGGCTGCATGCCAAGGGCAAGTATCATGACAGAGAGAGTCAGGAAGAAGCACTACAGCCTTTTATGACTTGACTTAATCAAAGAGTATCATGTCCACTCCATTCTATTCACTAAAAGCAAGTCTCTAAGGTCAGTTTATATTCAACCCACATCCAGGGGAAAAGGAATTAGGCTCAATGTCTTGAAGAAAGGAAGGTCAGAGAATTTGTGGGCATATTTTTAAAACCACTACAATATAAAATGAGGAATGCTAAAAATAAGTTCTAGATAAATTCTGATGAACTTGAAAGATCAAATCTTCCTTGAGTTATAATTTTTAAATGCCATTTATTGAACTTCTAGCATATGCTTTACATCCGTTTTTAGTAATCCTTATACAAATTCTATGTAAGTATTTTTCCATTTTACAGATGAAGAAATTCACAGTCAGAGTAAGAAGGGATTTGCCCAAGGTCACACAGACAGTAAATGGTAAGACCAAGGATTTAAAAATGGATTCTTTCTGCTACCCCATGCTAATGTTCTAAGGAAAGGGTGAGATTTGACCCAGAATTTGGCAGCTGGAGTGAGATTTAAGTGTGCAGAAAAGAATAATGATGTTCTTTTTCTGCAAAGTTATGTGATAAAAGATACAGGAATGCACCAGATAATTTTCACAAGAATCATTTGGCTGTATCAGCATATTTATGTGTTCTGTCATATTATGTGTTCTGAGACAGGTGTAGAATGAAGACAGTGTATTGGTTCTTGCTTTCTGGGAGGTCTGGACAAAGGATATGGCAAAAGCCTTTCCAGTGGTTCTAGTGTGTTCTCAGGGGGATCAGGGCCAGTGAAGAGGGGGCTGGGTTGTGGAGGAATTGGCAGACTAGAGCCAAGTAAGTCATCTTAGACTAGCCACTAAAGCTTACTGGTAAGACGTCAGCTAAGTCAATATATACATTACAATTTCTAGAATTATTACCCACTTGGAATTGGGTGCTACCTTTTTTCCATAAAGAACATCTGATACTCTGTGTGGGTGTGGGCAGTCCGGCCTATAAAACATTTTTCCATGTTCTTCTTTAAGAAGTTGTGGGATACTACTGTCTTAAATTTTATATCAATCCATTTTGAGTTGTGAAATGAACAGTTGCATTCTTTTACTCAAGAAAAAAATTTAATTCACTTTTGTTTAAAAAACACATTTATAACACCTATTATGAGCCAGACACAGTGGCACATGCTTTACAAATATTAAAACACACACACACACACACACACACACACACACACACTATATTTACTATTCCTGTAATACTTGATAATTCTTGTAATACGACCATAAAGGCTCACCACTATTGTGCCTTTTTTGTGTGTGAGTGAAGAATAGGGAAAATAAAAGTTGATCTGGGTCCATCTCACAAGCAGTTGTTGTGTAAAAGAAAGGACCCTCAAATGTTAAAAATTGCCGATGTCTTGAGGATCTCATTAACTTCTCTGAGTCTTGTTTTCTTCTGTCTAAAGTTGCCATGAGAATTAGAAGAGTTGCATTGGGACACCTGGGTGGCTCAGTCAGTTGAGCATCTGACTCTTGATTTTGGCTCAGGTCATGATCCCAGGGTCCTAGGATTGAGCCCTGTATGGGGCTTCACACTCAGAGAGGAGTCTGCTTCAGATTCTCTACCCCTATCCCACTCACACATTCTTTCTCTCTCTAAAATAATTAAATGAATCTTTTAAAAAAAGAATGAGATGAAATCATCTATGGGGAAATGTATGAGAAAGTATTCCATGAAGTAAAGAATTATCAAAATATTGAGTAATACTTTGTTAAAGAGGATGAATGATTGACTGTGTCCCCAGACCACACAGGGCAGCTTTGGACAAGGGCCATTGGTCTGTAATCATGTAAAACATCTTTTAATTCACATACCTCTTTTAACCAACATCTCCTCCTAGACTGGCTCTAGAGTTACTTCTATTATTGGCTATTCTATTATTTCTATTAGAAAACAAATGTGTATTACAAACAATAAAATTTATTTATTTTTTTTGTATGATAAAGATAAGTATGCATAGCCATCTTAGACTCCACCATGACTGGCTTAACCATGACTCTATTACTGACCCTTCCAGTTTTCCAATTCTTTTTGCTAATAAAACATTTTTTTTCCTTTTGTACACAATATTGATTTTAAAAAAATGTTACCTTTACAAAATACTTACTTTTTAAAAATTGTGACCTTTACTTTATTTATCACAGATCTATCTATACTGTTGCACTCTAACAAAGTGTAGATGAAAAACTCATTTGCTAAAACCAAATATATGTAACTTTTCATGAAACTTCAACCAGGACAAAAGTGTAATAATATGAGTGTGTGTGTGTGTGTATGTATGTGTATATATATATGTGTGTATGTGTATATATATATATATATATATATATGTATATATGTGTATACACACACAATGTATATATGTATATATACACAGGACAAGTGAAATACACACACATTATGTGTTGCATATTATGTGTTAAATATATACAAAATATTTAAAAATACATGTTAAATTAAATACATAAGTTTCCTCTTCTCCACATACATGACATACATGTATTTAATTTATGTGTAGTTTATATATTTAACATTCAAATTTGTAGTTGTTTTAACATATATTTAATTTGCCCCAAGATTTCATTGCCACCTCTATATAATTTTGACTTCTGACTACAGATACTATAGTGACAAAATAATGCAATACCATCTGAAGGGGAGGAAAAAACCTAAACAGTATGCTAAATTTTAGTCTTTCAAATATTTTAAAATATTTCTAGCACTTCACACTTAAATATTTTGTAAAAGCAGAATTATCTGTCAGATATTCCATGATGTACATATTTTTTCTTTATAGAAGCTTTTAAGTTTCCATAGAAAGTCACACTTGCTTAAAATAGAAAATGAGTAGTTAAATCATCATAAATCTAGCCATAATGTAGACTTTGCTCTCTTTACTTCTAAAAAGAAGTTACGGCTAGAAATAATGATGTTTTGGTTGTAACCGTAACATATAACAATAACAATGTAACAGTGATAGTAATCACAGTCACTGTAATAAGGATAGAAACCATCTATTGAGTATGAACCATCTATTTTTGGTGTGTCTTTTACAAATATGCTATTACGTAATGCTTAAAATAATACACAGGACAAGTGAAATTTGTTTCCATATACAGACAAAAAGAATTTGGTTCAGAGAGATTAAATGACTTGCCCCAGAAATGGTAAAACCAGAACTCAAATTCATGCTTTTTTTCCCCCATTAAATGATGCTTATAAAGGAAGATCCTGAAACACAGATTGGAAATTCACTGGCTATCCTACGATTACAAATTATTGTTGTCAACCTGAGCATTTTGTCAGATTTCCAATTCTTTTATTTTATTAAAAAAAAACAAACTTAACATTTATTTATTTATTTGAGTAATCTCTACATCTAACATGGGGCTTGAACTCATAACTTTGAAATCGAGAGTCGTGTGGCTTTTCGACTGAGCCAGCCAGGCACCCCTTCCATTCTTTTAATAATTCTTTCTACTTTGGAATGATAGTTTACATTATTTAAGTGCTTTAAAATTGCAAAATGCATTTACATGTGTTTTCTCTCATTTCCCCTCAACGTTTTTAGTCTCATTTTACAAACTGGACACTAGTTTATATTATAACTAGATCATGGTTTCTTATATGGTGATCATGTCTACAGAGCTAAACTACCTTCTGCCATGAGTGCACACAGAAAGAGCTCAATAAATAGTTGAGTAAATGAGGGCCCTTTAAAGAGGCATGTGTCCCTGTTGACAGAAGTAGTAATGAACTACTCATACCAAACAAGTAAGACCTTTGCCCCCAAACTGAGGAGAAGCACCCCCAAAAAGGTCAGAGAAAGACAATGACCCACAGACCCCAGACTCTAGAGGCCTTGGTCTACTTCATGCACCAAAGACTTAAAAACCATCCACTGGACTCTTCTCCATGACTATTTTTCTAGAACACTCTTGAACGTATGCAGCCCTTCTGAGCACAGTCCCAGATTGTAGAGTTTGCTCAGTCAAACCCAGAATTTTAAAGAAATAATAAAGAATAGCAACACAATTTTCCACATACTCTAAGCTCTCTTGTGTCCATGAATATGGTGGCCTTTCCACAACTCTATCTGTCAACCAATCAATTAAAATGAAAAGTAAAAATTAAAAAAAAAAAAAAGGAAAAGCATAATACACTACTTGAGGTTTCCTGACACAGTCTGTCACTTTTCTTCTCCTGTGTACATAGTGGATGCTTTCTTAGCAAGCCATGCTTTCTGCAAACTTCCCTGTTCTCCACAAAGCAGGAGATGTGCAGATATTTTAGGGGACCAGCTTCTAAAGAGACATGTGGAAAATAGTCACGAGTTGTTTTTACATTCATTTTTCATCATAGAACTTTGAGAACAAACGATGCTTAAAATGAACATTTCCATAGAAATTTAGCATTTGCCCTATTCTTTTTCAGCTACATGATATGCATTCATGAAGTGCATCCACTGTACACTTGAAATTCAATGACGTAAGCAAGAGTGACCAACACTGCTTGAGAGACTATAGCATCCAGAGGAAACAAAGCTGATCTGCTATTCAGATGTCTAGAAATATAATTACGGCTCTATAACAACATTCTGGAATTAAACCCATTGACTTCCCATGCAATTGATAACTTTCTTGGTCATCTCCATCTGTAGCAATGCAAATGGCAGTTACTACTCAGGAGGGTTGGCGAAAAGAAGAAACTACTCCAGGTGAATTGACTAGTCTATATTCTTTGAAGGAAAGGTGTTGATTTCATTTAAAATGTAACTGCACTTAAATGGAGTCTGAATAAGCTCTGAGTGGCATGTGGAACCTAGAATGGGTTCAAAATGAGGCCAATGAAAAATGTCATTTTATTTCCATTGAAAGCCAAGGAATAATCTTCAATGTAAGGTTTAGTGTCACAATGCTGACACGTAACTTATGTACAGACAATTCCTCTTGGAGTGGAAGGTCAGGCAATTAATCCATTGCATCACCCATTCACCTATATGTGCCAGCTATTTGGGAGAACTTGAAAAAATGATGGAAAATTCTTAATAATCTTTGACATTACAATATTTATACTTAGACTCTGGCTATCCCAAAATGATGCTTCCCTGTTAGAATGGCTAGTCAATCTCACCACATGATGGAAAACAGATGTAAGATTAGGATGCAAAGTAGTTTTCCAGATCCTTAGTCCCAGCATGCTGCACTGTCCAGCCCCAAAGTTAACCAGCCAAGTGCTGACACATGTCTTACAGCAAAATATCCCTCACAGCCACAGTTCAAAGGCCTCGCTACCCTCCAGGGCAATTAATACAGCATCACGTTCAATGGTGCTTGAACCAAATCCATTGAATCCTCAGGGGAGAAATAACGAAGCAATCGCAGAGCTCAGACAAGAGCAGTATGTAGTGGTGGCTAAGGTTTCAGTCCCTGAAAGCGTAGCTTTTCCCAAAAGCACGTGTAGGATTCCATATTTACTCGAAGGGAGCTATTCTCAGATTGTGTAATCTACTTGCAGCACAGTTCTTGTAAGACAGCATGAAAACCGAAGCATAGTTATTTAATAAGAAAGAAAGGAAAGAAGACAGGAGAGGGAGAAATAGAGAGAGGGGAAGGAGAAGAAGGAGGAGGAGAAGAAGGAAGAGGAAGAGGAGGAGAGTGGGCAGGGGAAGAGAAGGAGAAGAGGAAGACTAGAAGGAAAAGAGGAAGGGAAGGAGGGAAATCTATTTATAGATGTCCATCTGCCATAGTAGAGATTTTCAAGTTTGACCTATTGGAGATAACCAGAAAAACCAAAATAGTGTGTTCCTTTAATAAAACTGGATACTACTGATGGTGTGTACTACCAGGACACCTGAAAGAGCTCCTTTCTGAGATGTGAAGTAAGCACGGTTTAATTTCATTCAGGATTATGTTTTTCTTAGCCGTCTTGAGCATTCCTTAAAAGATATTGGATCAAGGAATGGTGGCAAACAAATTGTATTGGTTAAATTTTCAAATAAAATCTAAAACAGAACAAGGTGTTTTGCAATCTTTTATATGTAAATTACAAATGAATATTTTTACTTTTGGCTGGACCTGGAAACAACCACCATGACTCGCAGCTTCTAAAGCTGCTTGGAACGCTGGTTAATGAGTCAAGCACTTTCAGATGCCACATTAGCTCTTGCAGGCCACGGTGGCACCACTTAGCATTTTGTTTTCATTTGCTGTGCCTATCAGCTGGGTCAGGAAGATGGAGTGCACCCAGGATACAGATTAGCAGAATATATTTACAGTCCTTGCCATTCTTCCCCTCTCTAAAATGTATACAAGACATATATTGTTCACTAAAGAAAGCATAGCTAAACAAAAAATTCCAGTCACTTAAGGATAACTCTGTTAAACCTTGACAGAAGTCATTCTATATTTTATTTATTTTATTTAATATTTTATTTTCTGCACATATTCATATAAACATAAAATAATAAAATATTTTATTTTCTATATTCTATTCTATATTTTTATAATTTTAATAATTTATTATGATTTATAATTTTATTTTATTTATTTTATTATGATATAATTTGTTATATTTTATAATTTATTGTAATTTATACAAATATAAAATATATATTTATATTTTATATTTTGTTATATATATATATATATATATGAGCAAAATCCCACATGTATTTATACACAAATTGATATTACGTTGGAAAGATTGAGAGTATGGTCTCTGTAGCTGTCTGTCTAAATGTACAGGTTACATCTGTCACTTATTAGCTGTTTTATCTTTGGCAAATTACTTCAGGTCTCTAGGCTTGGTTCCTCATTGATAAACAAGGGACAATTTCAATGAGGTTGCAGTGAGTTACTATAGAGAAGGTGCAAGGACACTTGCCTTTCTTGTAGTAAGCACTATGTAAATATTACCTATTACTCTCACCTTGCTTAGAATCCCCCTTTCACTTCACAGTGTATCATGAACATCTCATCATGTCAATGAATACACAATTCTGTCTTCATTTTGAACAGATATACAAAATAAACACATTTTATGACTATCATAGTGCATTCTAACTAAATGGGATCTATTTCTTTCCTCCTGTGGACCACATTATATCCTTGTAAATACCTCTTTGTATACTGATAAACTCCTTTTGATAAATATCTAGTAATGGAAGTAATGGATCCGATGATATTTTTTCAGATTTTGGATTTCTACTGCCCAATGGTTCTCCACCAAGTTTTCACTAGTTTGATTTCCACCAGCAGTGTATGAGAGTACATATTGCCCCACTCTGTTGCTGACATTAAATATCAACTTTGTTTGAAATCTTTATTAAATACAGTAGTCAATAAAGGTAATGAAACAAAAAGAGTGGATTTGAAAAAAAAAATTGACCTAAGATTAGCAACTTTAGAGCAGTTTTTTCCTCCTTGAAAACTGTGCCAGCTGTGTGGGTAATAGCTACACTTTTATTTGTGAGCATGTGTTCACGTGTGCTTGTGTGTGTGTGTGTGTACACACACAAGTATTCATGTACAAGTTTGTACATGTACACATATGCAATGGGTATGTTCAAATACTCACAAAGCTTCCTTTCTTTAAATAAATCCATTAAGATTATCTATCAGAATTTGTAAAGCTTTTTAGGATTATTTTTGTTTCACGGAAAGTGCAAAAACAGTGTTATGTAAAGATGCACATTCAGCAAATATGCTACTACCCAAGGAAAACTGGTTGGTTTCACACAACGGGTTTTCCTTTTCGTTCCTTTCTCTAAACACCTTACCCATTTCATTTGGGTGCACATTATATGATCAATAAAGGAATAGATATCTGGGGTAGGGTGGAATGATCTAATAGAAAATATTACATTGCAGTAATACAGACTCAGCATAACAAAATATAGCTTCTCTAAGTGGCAAGGTTTTTGTTGATAGAGCCCAGGTTTGCCATCAACTGCCAGAATTCTGCCCTTCTGCCTCAGCAGTAACACATATTATTCTAGATCCTAAAGATCCATGATCGCAGGAATTGTGCATATTTTAGTCCTTATTGTATTATAGTTTCTTTAGAAACTAATCAGTGATGAAAGGATTCAGTGATAGCTTCTCTCTCTACCTCCACTTATTTAGAAATGCCTTTTTCATGCACTGGCTGGTCATCAATTCAGAATCCAATCTGCCTCACCAATAAACTGGAATCATTACTCACAGCAGGCCCTCAGTAGGTCATGAAATGGGGCACGAGTTCTGGCTTCTTTTTGATTCTCCTTGGCCATGATGATTCCAAGTCTCCCCCCATTCTTTAAAGAAAAGGTATTAGGTCTCTATGCAAAGACATGGGAAGCATTTCTTAATTGCTCTCCACTTTCCTAGTGGGTGATTGAAAGGTAACTATGTAACTATTTGTGAGTAGTAGAGTTCCTAGATATTTTCTCTACCACATTCTGCTTGTTTTTTTTTTTAACCTCTTTTTTTACCGCCAGCCTAATGTTTAACGTTAGTTAAAACAAAACAAAATAAAACAACAACAACAAAACACCTAATAGTATAAGATGTCAGGGAGAAAGGGAACTCCCCAAAATATCATTGAACCAGATTCTGTATAATAGTCCTGGAATTTTTTTTAACTTTTGTGAGGAACATTTGGCACATCCAGAGTGACTCTCAGAAAAGATCAGTAAGAGCGATGTCCCCAGAAAAAGCCTTTGCTCAGTGGTGTTAACTGCTAGAGGTTGCAGAGAACAAATTTCACATGCAGAAATTGGTAACAATTCAAATGACTCAGGGTGGGGGGAGTGTTATGCCTGTTCAGAAATGCTGAGCTGACCAGAGTGGAAGGAAAATGGGATTTGTAGGGGCGCCTGGGTGGTGCAGTCAGATAAGCGGCCATCTCTTGGTTTAGGCTCATGTCCTCATCTCAGAGTCGTGAGAGGCAGGTCCCCCTCAGGCTCAGGACTGAGTCTGCTTAAGATTCTCCCTTTCTTCCTGCCTCTCCCCACCATCCTCTCTCTCCCTCTCTCTCTAAAATAAATAAATAATTCTCAAAAAAAAAAAAAAAGAGGGAGAATGGGATTTGTATAAGGAATAGCAGCAGGTAAGGACTGATCTCAGTTGTTAAGCTAAGATTCAGATTTTAATACATTTGTAGGTGAGAATCACAGAAGTTTTTTGAGAAGGGAGCAAAAAGGTAAAAAGCACTGTTTAGGAACCTGATGCCTATTTCCTAAGCGTGGTCCATGAGGCTAAGTAGATTGGGGGTTGTGTGGGAGATGCATGTATACGAGGGAGCGAGAAACTGTTAGGACCCATAGAAACCCAGGTGTGAAGTCGTAAAGAGTTGCACACTAGGAATGAGAAGAAGGACCTGTGCGAGAGATGCTGAGAGGAAGTGTGGTCAGGACTGTGTGCTCATGAGGGGTGTAGCCTTTATCATGAAGGGACAACCATCCAAGGCAGTCTGCACTGAAACAAGGGCTTCTGAACTTACACACAGTGTCAAGGTCACAGCCATATACATGATGGAGAATCAAATACATGTTGGAGCAAAGGAAAACCGGGAGTTCTAGACGTGGTCTACTCTATTTTTCTTCTTTGTTGAAGCATTTCCTTATCTATAGTCAATGAAACCTTTTTTTTTTTTTAAGATTTTATTTATTGATTTCAGAGAGTGTGCACGAGTGTGAGCAAGGGGAAGGGCAGAAGGAGAAACATGTTCCCCGCTGAGCAGGCTCAATCCCGGGACCCCGGGATCATGACCTGGCCGAAGGCAGACACTTAACTGACTGAACCACCCAGGAACCCCAGTAGTCAATGAAATCTATACAAGGAAGAAGATTGAACATTTCCTGGGAAATGTGCTTACCATACATATGTGTCCTGAACTGGCCTTCCCTTTCCTTTTCTCCTGAAATGTCAAAGGTGAGTTGGTTTCTCTGACCTTCCTGATGGGCCTTCCGGGCAGAGGGAGGCTGGGGAACAGTGTACATGTGTAGGATTGATCTTGCAGGAGGACTTTGGGTTAGCCGTAAAAGCAAAACTTTGCCTATGGAGCAACTTTTACAAACTTCTTATCCCTAACCTATCCATGAGATTCTTACCTTTTGCCTTGTACTTTTTCTCTGAATAAAACAAATGAACCCATAAGGACCATTATGCTTTTGTGAAAAGGAAGACTCTGAGAGTAAGATTTATAGAGACACGAGTAAATTTGTGAGTGCTTTGGGCCTAAAGCCATGGGCAGTATTGTGACAGAGGGGGAAAGGAGGGCCAGGGAAGGAGATTGCAAAATGAATCCCTAATCAATCTCATAGGGAAACATTTGAATCTCATTTCTGTGGGAATTAAACTGAGCTTTCTGCAAGATTGTACTTTGTGTGTAGGGGAAAACACAGTGGGCGTTAAGGGCCCTAACACTGTATTAATTTCTTAATTGTGGATCCCATGTCAAGTGAGTAAAAAAACAAAAAACAAAAAAACACAAATTGTTCCATATGTATCTATTTAACATTAAAATTTGACAGTGCGTTTGCTCACTTCACAACCGGTTCTTGTAGGCTAGAGTGAAGCTTCGAGAGGGCTGAGGACTTCATGACATGATCACTTCTTCCTCTGTAGGAACACAGGCCTCCAGGCCACACTGCCCAAATCTATTTTTGTCAGATGTTTTATTAGATTCTCTAAGCTGTATCATCCTTAACAAGAATGGAATTCCAGAACCCGATTATGATTCAGGTTGTATCTCAATTCTTTGGGCTCTTTCCTATAGTTCTAAAAGGAAGTTTTGTGCACTTCTGCCCAATAACTGGCAAAATGATTCATGGAGATATGTTTAATAGATTCGTGGACACCTTACGTGACATTAACCATCCAGAGGTTCTGTGATATTGAGGGCACCGGGAAGTTCCTGTCTGTGCTGTGGCCATAACTGTGTCTTCCTGAGGGTCTGGGAGACCAATAATGTCTTAAGGACAATCTGTCATTTTTCATCTCCTGCAAAACACCTTGTACAGACAACATTTAATGTTCTTTGGTGATAGTCTCTCTCATCAGTTGACTGATATTTGGGTATCAATTAGCCTCTCAGTTCTGTAGTGGGGGCTTTCTTATTCTCATACCTAAGAGGACCACCACCCAGGCTCACAGTTGTTAAACAGTGATTAGCACAAGGCCACACAGCTAAAAGGAGGTAGGACTATGTCCTTCTAGTGTATGAAATTGGGTAGAAATGGTATCTATTCTCGCTTCTCAAGCTGTCAATCTAGTCCAAGAATTACCTAAGTGTATGACTACAGATCTTCAGTGTGTTCACCTAAATGATTCACAAAACCTGGGATAAATGTATTTCTACCATCAAGTTTTCATTGGTTTTTAGCAACATAATTAAAAAAAATATGTGGACTTAAAGGCATGTCCTTGATTATGAAACATTTTAGAAATGATAATGTTAATGGATAGTAGTTCTTAATATCAATGTCTTTAATGCCTATATTAAAAACTTGGCAACATTGTATTGAACCACACAATTAAAAAAAAAAAAATTCCAGCTTTCCAAATCCCAAAGTCGAAGTTACCCTATGCAGCTTGTTGAGAAGGTTTAGCCTCATTAATCGACAACAGGGAGGAATCCAGGCATTGTCCCTACTTTACTCTTGACTTTGAGAACCCTAAGGAAATCCTGAGGAAGCACATCCTTCAATATAATTGTCCTTGAGACTCCACACCATCTAGTAGTCTCCATAAGCTGCACCTCATATGCTGAATCACTGCTTAAAGCAAAGTCATGCCCATCTAGGTAATGCCAGTCTCTTAAGCCACACAATTTAGAATTACTTCTTGCAATGACATGATTTAAAATGAAGTAAAATAATTTTTTTAAAGTTAAGTTTTACAAAAATGTTTTGTTCTGGGGGTATTGGCGTTCAGGGTTAATGTGTATTTCTATTAAGTAATTAACCCTCCAGAGGTTCTGTGTGTATACACGCATACACACACATATATTCTCTATTACATATATATGTGTATATATATGTATATACATATATATACACATACATACACACACACATATATATTCTTCATATATATGGAGATATCAAGTCTTGGGAAAATATAAAAAATAAAATATTAAGAATAAATTATACATTGATCAATTCTTATGAGTTGGTTAGATAAGAATAGCAGTTGTTGGGGGTGCCTGACTGGCTTAGTTGGTTAAGCATCCAACTCTTGATTTCAGCTGAGGTCATGATCTCAGGATCACAAGATCAACCCCTTCGTTGGGCTCTATGCTAGGCATGGAGCCTGCTTAAGATTCTCTCTCCCTCTGCCCCTTCCCTCACTGCTCATGCTCTCTTTCTCAAAAAAATAAACCAAAAAAAAAAAAAAAAACTAAGAATATCATTCTCCAAAAAGAAGTTGCAATAGGCTCTAAGATGAAAAAAAGGTAATCAAACAATATTATTATTTCCACTGTATAGTATGATATCAGTCTTCATCAATGGGAGAAAGCAGCTGACTTTAGATCCTAAAGTAGCTAAATCATTTTGAAAGAGAAGATAGGAGATAAGCCAGAAAGGGTTTTTCCCTAGAGACTTGTATATTTTTAAATAAATAATTGATAAAGGGGAGCATTTTGATGCTTCTTTTTTTTCGGTGAAAAAAGTATGGGATAGTATAATGGATATCCACTTGTAAGTGTGGGAGAATATTTTATTTTTGTGAGTGTACATGCCCATGATTAGGCTGCCAAGTGAGGGAGGTAGGAGAATCCACAGCAGTAGAAAAAATAAGCTATTTTCATTCCTTCCTAAACCTCTGCCAGATTATGCTTTAAGTAATCCTTTGCCATTTTACATGGCGTTGTCTTTTTAAATCTGAAATAATTCTGCACTCAAAACAGCTTAAAGTGTGACCACAGACACTCATATGCAGACAGAACACATCGTAAACACTTTTGGGTTCCGAAAGTCTCCAAACACGCAAGCCTCAAAATCCTCTTGGGTGGATTATGTCTGTGGTCATCTTCAGGATCCCACCAATTGAATTCCATCGAGTGTGATTCAACTTAAATCTCAGCACACATTTCTAAGATTCCTTTTTCTGGCTTTCCTAAAGTTTTCTGTTGTTCTAATCATTGCATTTGTGGCTTCATATTTGCCTTTTCTGTACTTTTAATAAGGCAATAGGATGGCTTCCTTAAGCAATAAGTGTTTTTAAGGCTGCTCTAAATATACTTTTCTAAAGGGCACCCAAAGGACACATCAAATTGATTTTCTACTCTATTACTTCCTTTCCTCTTTCTTGTCTAAGTCTCTAATAATTTGAAATAAAGTGATAAAAGCAGATCTAAAATACTACTGTAATATCCTAAATGTACTATATGGCATGTCTTTATTTTTTTAGGCAGAACATACAAGGGATGGATCTTTAGAATAAGAACCCACAGTTAGTATATAGGTATCATAGCATTCTAGAACAATCTTGAGCTCTCATTGGATTTTTGTTGGTTGATTCAACTTGGGTTAAAAAAAATTGGAATCTGTACTGTTTAATTTGTAGTATCTCTTTTTGCATACAACCGTACAATAGATACAATTTTTTTATACAATTGTATCTATCCCCATAGATAGGATATAGAATATTGTGACCAAGAAAGTATTGAGTGACACCACAGACATTTTTGAAAAATTCTAAAAGAGGAAATGTCAGATTTGATTGCCTATGCATTACAGAAGTTTAGGTTGTCTGATAACTATCCTGGGCAGTGGTCTTCAATGCCTAGAACTATTTTTTTCCTTTTGATTCCAGGGATAGGAGGGCTGAGCAATGGGCCTGTAATCCTCTACCCCATCCCCAGACCCCCTCCCCACCTTGTTATCCTGCCATGGGGAGAAAAAAAAAAATCTTGCCACTTTCTCCATGCCTGTAGCACACAGACTCAGAGTTGACTGTAAATTGTTTGGGAATTAATAATCTCCAGTCTCATGAAAGCCACAGCATCACTTGTCCTCTGCCCATATAGCTTGTTTGCAGCTTAAAATAAACTGAAAATTCTGTTACTGAGATGTTGCGACTTTCTGACCAGGTAGTCCTTTTTGTTTCTGTTTGTTTTGTTTTTGTTTTTACATCTTTCATTGGCCTCCAGGGAAGAATCAGTGTATTTAAATATCCGGAAGATTTGTTTGAGGTTGTTGATGTCACCATGATTTGTAGTCCTATTAAAATGACATTTGCTGATGACATGATACAATGCGGTGCATCATTTTATCTCAGCATGAAAACTCACTGATCTTTTCATCACTGCCACACAGGTGATCCACTAACACAGGGCTCTAATGTGATCAGCCACACCACCACTGCCAGCATTTGCATAAGTGCTGCTCGGAGATGGACTGCATTTCTAATCCAAAGTCACGTCAAGGAAAAATAGCTGTTGCAGAATGATTTATCCTTTTATTGGCTAAATGAAATTATTCAAATCCTGAAATCTGCTTTCTTCTTCAGCATTAGAATTTCAAGTAGACACACCCTGGTTCTACATTCCTATCTTAAACACACACACACAGACATACACACACACACACACACACACAGAATAGAACTTTAATGGTATGAGATGCTCACTTGTTTTCTTATACATTGAATGATTCCGCAGAATAAGTTAAAAAAAAAAAAGGCAATTTGTTGGCAAGGAATAATTAAGAAAATTAAATCATCCTTCTAGGCAAGATCTTTGTGTGAGAGCTTACTGATACTCTATTTATACCCAGAATCAGCATAATGGTAACTTTTCTTTCCTCCCTCAACTCATAGAAGAGAAAAAAAAATACAGTAGGCAACAAAGCAAAAAAGTTACATGGATTTCTTTGAGACATACATGACTCTAGGTAGTGTACTTGTCACAAAAGGAGACCAGGCCATACAGACAGGAGGCTTACTTGAGAGGTCATGATACTCTCTCAAGTACAGAGTGAATTTCATATTCTCTCTTGAACATCACTGATGTAGAAAAATACAGAAAAAAAAAGCATTAAGGAAAACAAAGTGAATAAAAAATGCTCTCAAGTAAATTTTTAAGTGCCAAATACATTTGAAGAAATCCATTCTGTCTCTTACAAAAGTGCATTACCTATTCCGAACTGGTTTCTAAAGCCCTGTGTTAAGACTTCAAAGAATGCATGAGTTAAAATATCAAAAGGGCAGTTTTCTCCTGTGCTTTTTTTTTTTTTTTTAAATCCCATGTGAAAATAAGAAGCTGTGGACATTTCACCAAATAGTCCGTTTTCCTGACTGGTTTTACAGACTTGCAAGATTTGAATATTTTGGGATGGTTCCAAGGTTCTGAATCCACCAATGTTTGCCCATCAATATTTGAAACCTGTCAGTTCCTGACATTAAGTCCATGTGATGACAGACAGCGAACTGGACGCGAGACTGTAAAAATAAGGTCCACCTGTTTCAGAGAACAGCCGGTGTTCAGTTCAGTTTCTGGCCACGTGACTTGGCCCTGAAGACGAGCTGTGAGAAATCAGATGGACAACACTTTCATGGGGAAGCAACCTCCATTTTTTTTTTTAAGAGTGCATGCCTCAAACTGCTCTTTTGAAGGGAACCCTCATTTCCTTGAAAAAACACCTCAACTTCAGATTGCAGGATTCCCTTTTCAAGCATAAGCACGTTTTGTCACTTAAAAAATAATTGTATACCATAACCTCAGACACGCATAGCACATAAATACAATCCAAATTTGTAATTTCTAGGACAAAATTTATGTGGTATTGTCATTACATATTTTTATTCTAAGTTTTAGTAATACTACATGATGGAAAAGAGAACTTTTGAAATCACATAGCAATAGGAATGCCACTTGGGTTTCTCATTCCTGCTCATAAATCTCTCACATCTGTAAGTTTCATGAAGCTTGTCACTGTTTATTCGTAAATGCCCGGCTCTTTTGAATAAGAAAAGGAAAAAACTCCACAAGACGAATAAAACTGCAAAACTGATAACTGAATCCTTCTAATTGGCTGGAGTTAGTAGTCCAAAACATTATGTGGAATGGAAAGTTAAGAAACAGAATGTTAAGAGTACAATGACAGTTAAAGAGAGGTGTCTTTACTATGATTTATAATATAATTAAGGACAAATTTCTACCCTTCATCATTCAAGGAGCTTGGAACTTCTTTTCATTTTAGTCCAGGATTTCATGAGTCACATATTTTGTACGTATGCAATCTTGTGTACAGCATTTTTATCTGGATTGTTCCACGGATCATACAGCCTTTGAGTATTAAGAAAACTGGCCTTAAGAATACTTTAAACAATGGCCCAATTCAATTTGGTATTTTAGATGTTTGGAAAAAGAAAAAATCCAAGCAGCTGAGTTAAAGTAGCTTTCCTTCTTTTCACCAAGCATATGATACCAATCCTCAAACACAAAACACGTCTTGTAAAATTTTACACTTGACAATCTGTTCTGGTTTAGTAAATGGTTGAGAGTATCTATGCCAGTCTTCATGGAGTTGTATCATCTTTGGATCATCACCACTTTCATACCAGCATTTAAACAAATAACTTTAGTATTAGCAATTCAAATATTCCTTATATGAAATACTATTTTTTTTTTTTGGTTGTGGTTCCCAATCTGTCAAAAAGATACTAATTTTCTGAAATGTGCTTATTTCATTTCCTCTAAACTGTTTTCACCCTACATGTATTATGTAACTTTTTACCATTACATACAAATAGTTCTGTAGCAACAAAGTGGAACTCAGGAAGAAATATGGCTATTTCCGTAACAAGAACTGCTATTTTCATGGTGCTTTGTAGTTTACCAAATATCCAATTTAATCTTCCCAACATCTCTCTGAAGAATGTTGCACTGTCCTCGTTTTTACAGATGAGTGCCACGAACTTGTTCAAGGTCACCTATGAAAGAAGGGGATCATCAAAGTCCTCTGCTTTTTTCATGCCGTTACCATTTTTGTTCAAATAAACACACTATTCTCATTTCAATGATCCAAAGAAAAATATAAATTTAGAATTATCTAGATGATTTTCCATTCTCTCTCTCTCTCTTTTTTTTAAAGATTTTATTTATTTACTTGATAGAGAGATCACAAGCAGGCAAAGAGGCAGGCAGAGAAAGAGGGGGAAGCAGGCTCCCCACTGAGCAAAGATCCCAATGCGGGGCTCGATCCCAGGACCCCGAGATCATGACCCGAGCCGAAGGCAGAGGCCCTAACCCACTGAGCCACCCAGGCACCCCTCCATTCTCTTTTGAAGGTGTAGGCAGTTGAGACATTATAGTTGGTATAATTACTGAGTGTCCCTCTCATCTTACCTGGGTCTTTTCCCTACACACAAATAATGCTCAATAATGACACATAAAATATAGCAATTGGGTATATAGGATCCTATTTGATTTTACTATTTTATTGAAAAGCCAGAATTAGAATTAAGAGTTTGAACATATCAGCAGGGCGATGGCCCAGGATTCACTCAGATAAAAGGGAGCATTATAAAGAATCCTGGCTCTAGCCCAAAGGAGAAAGAGCTTTCTCTAGTGCAAATTGCCTCACACTTCGACACAGTGTCAGCAGTATAAATGGGACATATTTCTTCTCTAACAAATGCCAAAGTATCATATTTACGTTTTCTGAAGACTATAATCAAGCCATTAAATAGGAAGTTTCCAAATTAGACCGTGTTTGAAGGAAAATGTTAGGAAAGTCCAGGACAGGCCATACTCTCTCTGAAACATCACAACCTCTCTGGCCAAATTAGCCATACTGGTGTGTCCTTACCCATCACTTGTGTGGGGGCTGATTTTGCCTATAAATAGTCATAAATAAGGAAGGCATGACCAATGGTTTCATTTCTTTTCTCTTTCAGTCTCTGCTAGTCGACTTCATGGGTTTTCATAAATCAAACTTCAAACTTGTGGACTTTAATCTAGGCTTAAGAGAATCTCGGAACTCAGGCAGCAAAATAGTACATCTGTATTTCACTAATCTGTAGTGGGAATTTAACATTTCCTTCAATGATCCCACAAAGAAAAACGTCGCCAGGATCTCAGCAACAACTAAGGTTTCTTGCTAGTGCGCCCTCAGTTATGGTCACGTTACATTTCAGTGGTCGCCATACAAATTTTGTCACTTCTTTGAAATTACAGTAGTTGGCAATGTTGCTAGTTTTTGTTTTTTAATAAAAAGGATGTACAATATTGCTATGTCAGAGATGCAGTTTTTACATATCTTAATGACTGCTTTTCAGTATACTTGGAAATTTTATAATTAATCCTCAACACATTTCCTTTTGTGCATTTAAAAACACTCTTCTGAGAAGGAATTCATGGAGTTTACCAGACGGACAAACAGGTCCATGGCACAAAAGAAAACATTTTATACCTTTGCAAAGGAGTCTACTGTAGAGATGGGCATTTCTTTTTTTTTTTTTTTTAAGATTTTATTTGTTTATTTGACAGAGAGAGAGGTCACAAGTAGACAGAGAGGCAGGCAGAGAAAGAGAGAGGGGGAAGCAGGCTCTCTGCTGAGCAGAGAGCCTGATGTGGGGCTCGATCCTAGGACCCTGAGATCGTGACCTGACCCAAAGGCAGAGGCTTAACCCACTGAACCACCCAGGTGCCTGAGATGGGCATTTCTATCTGGTTTAGTTTCAACAAGTATGTGTTTATGTGTGCGTGTAGACATCTTTATACTATTTGCTAGCCTCTGTGCTAGGCACAAAAATATTAACTACTCTATTGTCATTGGCTTTACAGGAAGCATATGCATCATATGAATATGTTGAATCCATCTTAATTTTCATCTTTGCTTTATGTATGAGGAGACTGTGGCACTAAGAAGTAAAGACAAACAAATAAACATATAACAAATATTTATTTATTTTTTAAAGATTTATTTATTTCTTTTTGAGAGAGCACCCACACCTGCACATTGGTGGAGGGAGGAGCAGAGGGAGAGGGAGAGAAGTAGACTTCTACTGAGTAAGGAGTCTGATGAGGGCCTCAACCCCATGACCCTGATATCATGACGTGAGCTGAAATCAAGAGTGAGCCAGTTAACTGACTGAGTCATCCAGGTCCCCCTAAATAATTGTTTAAAAAGAAGAAGTTATAAATAACTCCTCAAACAAGTAATTGGTGGAGTTAAAATTTTACCTAGGAAAATAAACTTCAGGGTCCCCATGCTGAACCATTGAGTTCTCCCATTGCTCTGTGTGAAGAGTGCAGGTTTGCCAGTTTTCACAGTACCTTTTGGAACAGAGAGGGCACATAAACAACCTGAGAGTTGTGTATGTGTGGAGGGGGGTAAAATAGGGGGTATTGTGGGTGTCATGTCTTTGGGTTATGATGCCTAGATAAGGCTGGCATGATAGCAGCAGCTGTCCAGGTAAGGAAGGGAAGTTGGCATGGCAGGGAAGGTTAATGACGCTTGCAATAAGGAAGAATGTTGCAGTTGATTTATTGCTAAATATTGCCAAGTGTACAAACAAGCCAGAGAGTGGCAGAAGTGGAGCCTAGATGGGAGATGGGAATAGACAGTAGGCATGGCAATCAGTGCACAGGTATGTTTTTCTTGATGAGTATTTGCAGAGGTCAGTGATCTCTGAGTAGTACTGCAACTTTGCCCTGCATGTTCTAGCTCATAAGATAGTTTTGTTTAGTGATTGTATTCATCAGTTTGGTCGCTTGGTGGGGGGACTTGAAGCCTATAGGTTAAAGTTTATAGTCATTGCCACAGTAATTCTTTTTTAACTAACTTGTCTATTTAATTCTTCACAAAAAGATGCAGAAACATCCTCTGCTTTTCTATCTTCTTGATCTTTTCTAAGCCATAGGACTTAGTCTTGAGCAGTGGTTTTCAAATTTAATGTGTATCAGGATCAGCAGGACAGTTTGTTAAATCACCGGTTGAGAGATTGCTGATCTTAACCCCAGACTTTCAGGGTTAGTACTAGGTCCAGGGTGTGGCCAGAAAATTTGCGTTTCTAACAAATTCCCAGGTACTGCTAAGCCACTGGTCCAGTTTAGGACCGTATTGATACTGTACGACCTTCTCTATAGAGGCCACCTCTGGTTTACTTTCCCTGATGGGCTTCCACAGGGTGGCATAATGGGGACAAAATGGGCTGTAACATCAGGTAGCCATTTGGGTCATATTCAAAACCCAGTATTTAGTAGTTGTGTGATCTTGGCAAACTGCTTTATCTCTTTTGTCTCAATTTTTCTGAGTTTTAAAACGGGGACAAAATACCTACCTAATAGCTTTGTCCTGAGTATTAAATAATTGTTTTATGTATAAACATGCAACAATCTCTAGTCAGTAGTAGCCATTACTAGATACTAACTATGTGCCATAGTTACTCTCTCTATTTTATGTATAATGAAACTGAGGTCTGTGGAGGTTTAGGTCATGTGGATATAAGCTGAAGGGCAAATAATGGAAGGAAGCTGGGCAATTTGTCTCCAAATGGTTTGCCCCCAACTCCTATAATACACTGCCCTGGTGTTCTGGCTCTTGCCTCTGCCCAACTTCCCACCAAGCAAATGCTCTGGTCTTGGGCTAATTATGTGCCTTCTTCCCTTCCCTCCTTCCATGTTCATTTCTGACAAAGGTCAGGTCTTCTCCCTCAGGTTCTAACGTGTTTCACTCATGCGCAACAATCAAGAGATACCTGGCCCTCTTCAGCCAAGTCTGTTCAGACAATGCAGTTCAATAATGATTCAGTTCAGTTACAGTTATAGAACCCCTAGTATGTTTTTTTCCCCTCTTTCTTATAGAACATTCTCCTTATGATTATGTATACCCATATTACCTGGGTTTTTCTTTCAATTGTTTTTCTTTCAACCTTATTCGAAATCTCTTGGAGAAAGATAGTTATCTTCCTTTGGATTTCCCACTGTCCCGAGTAGGGCTAGACGGACAAGGGTGCTTACCGAGGAGGGATCTCATAGACACTACCCACCCCCCAGTGCTTGCCTACATCTCTATATCCCAAGTCAAAATACAAAAGTGCCTGAAATCAGTTTCAGAATTATGTAACACCATATCTAGGTGACAGACTTTTCAGTTGACACTTTAGTTCAAGATGTTGAAATGATTCATAAAATGAACTTACAGGGTTTCTGCATAGAGCCTCATGTTTTGCTTAATCAAGTAAACTTCTAAAGAAAACAAAAAATAAAATCTGATGAAAGATTTCTGGAACAAGCTAGATTCTTGAGGAGATAATTATTGAATACTGAGGTGTTGGAGGCTGAGGACTCTTGAGTCCCAGCAGACTATTCTCACTAAGCACTTGCCATGGGCCACGGATGGTGGTGAGGCTTCTCTGTAGATCACTCACTTTATTATTATGATAACACTGTGAGGGAGGTATTTGTAATTCCCATTTTGTAGTTAAGGAAGCTGAGTCTTAAGAGAGGTTGAGCAACTGGCCTAAGGCTGTAAGTGGGTGGAGGTTGCGTCCAAACCCAACTGACCTCACAACAAATACATTTGAACTTCACCACAATTCTACTTTTTCCTCAACCTGTGTTTCAAAATAACACCAGGGGCACCTGGGTGGCTCAGTGGGTTAAGCCTCTATCTTCGGCTCAGGTCATGATCTCATGGTTCTGGGATTGAGCCCCACATGGTGCTCTCTGCTCAGCGGGGAGCCTGCTTCCCCCTCTCTCTCTGTCTGCCTCTCTGCCTACTTGTGATCTCTCTCTCTGTCAAATGAATAAATAAAATCTTAAAAAAATAAACACCAAAACAATTGCTTCACTCAATGACAAAATTATTCAAACGAGGTATTTGCAATGTATAACAAAGAAATACGTCTCCTTAAAATCAAATTTTTATTTTTAGTTGTAGAGTGGAGTCATAAAGAGAGCTTGAAGAGTATAAAATGTAAAAAGTTTAACAATCCAGTGGAAATATTTTGGGATTTTATTCCAATTGTGAAATTTGACCTAGTCTTAAAGATTCTTATAAATAGTTAGATGATGAGTTCACTATGAATTCAGAAACCCTCTACATTCATTTTCAGTATTCATCTTATTGTCTCTGAAAGCCTCATTCAGGATTTTTTTGTTGTTTTGTTTTTTTTTTCTTTTTGCATCATCTAGAAGATATTTGTGAATACTGAGGAACCAGTCTTATTACTTTATAAAAAATAATTACCACTATAGGAGGAATAAATCAAAAAGAGGAGGAACGCATTGCTGCTCTCAGCTACCTAATTAATGCAGCTGGGGAACCATGTTATTTAAGTTTACTACCCCTTCTTGTCACCTTTTCAAAATGTTGTTTGATGAATATAATCCCCCCTCTGAGATCTATAAACCTATTGATTAGACATCTTAAATCGCACAAACACACAACACAAGAATTTCCAATTGATTCACACCAAAAGGCAATGGAGCCTAGCCATCAGTTTTTGCAAGATTGCCCAATAGGAAGGTACTTTCTTAGATTTCTATAACTTTAATGTAATTTGAATGTTCTAGAACAGAATCACCCACATACCCTGGAGCCTTTTTTTATAATTCATTATGATTAAATTCAGAATAAATAGTTTCATCTTGGATTCTACCAGATTCAGGAATATATAAAACCATGTGAGAACTTCAGCTAATACCAACTCCCCAGTAACAGAGATGCATGGCAAAAATGCCTGTTTTGAACTATGGAGATGCAATAATGACTCTTCTGTATAAGCAAAACTATGTGTAAGATTTGGTCATAGCAAAGCTTTCCATAGCTCTTACTCTGGGCCAGGCTATCATCTAAACTCTATGTTAATTAATATACTGCTCATAATAACTGTACAAGGTAGACACAAATATTATCTGCATTGTGCGTATGAGGAAACTGAGGCAGAATATTTAAGGAACTTACGCAAGGTCATGTAGAAAGTCCAAAGGAGCTGAGATATGAGCCCACACAGTTTGCTTCCAGATTACCCGTTTCTAACTAGCAAGCTTTACTCCTCCCCAGCTTGAATATCTTGAGCACAGAAATGATGCTGAGTTATTTTTAGCCACGTTTGAGAGATCCAGGAGTTTGCTGAAGCTCAAATTGAAATATCATACGGCAAAGGTATTTGCCAATTCATCTCTAATTAGATCCTTCAGAATGGAAACATCTCCTCCAGCTCTTCACACGTGAGTTAAAAATTGACAGTGAAATAAAGATGGTGGCCACCGCGAAACCCTGCATAAAAAGACTTCTTCCAAATGATGATTAAATACAATACGCCAAGGATAGATTACATTATAAAAATCTACATCAAAAGACCTTCGATCAAAGCTAGTGATAAAATATGCAGGAGTAGAAATTTGTAAAGGATCCCAGGTTATTATTGATCAAAAAGGAAGAGGGAGAGGAGCAATAAAGACAGGCATAAAGCACCAGTTGCTTGGCTGCCACAAATAAATAAGAGACACTTAATTCTGATAAGCAAGTAAGAGTCCTCAAGTAACAGTAGGTATTTCAGCACCAGGCTCTTTTTTAAGGCTCTTTTTGTTTGTTTACAAAACAAACAAGGTAAGTAAATGTTATCAGAGAGAGCGTCTGTGCTGTGTGAATGGAGGTCTGGGTTCTTGGATACCCCACACAAGATTTTATGTGAAGATCTGCACTCAAAGACAACCAGAAGGAAAGAAGGAAGCACAAAGCATTTTATCAAGGACAGTACACTCTCAAGGTGGAAGAGTGGGCAGACCCAGAGGGGTCAACAGACCTGAGGCTACAGGAGTCTTTTCTTTTTATATGAGCCAGGATCTTGGGTCATGAACAGGGTGGTCTCTAATGGAGGCTGCTTCTGATCATTTGCGGGACTTCTTCCACAGGTTGGGAAGGGGAGTTTTTGGCCCTACAAGGTTTATACCTGGACAGTCATTATAGCCTTCCCCCATGGTGGGGGAGGGACTAAAACCACAATGCAAATGTATTAAAATGAGTCTAGGGGTTACCCTTGGGCAGAGGTAGAAGAGCAGAGCATCTTCTGCACCTGGGGCTCCTGGGTCTGTTAGCCCTGGGGTCTTAAGCCACAAGACCAGGCTGTTGAAGATACTTGAAAGTCACAAAATCAGGATGTTGCGCCTTCAAGCTCCTAATGTGTAACCTATTTATCACCATCCTGGCCTGAGCTCCCGTCTAACTGCCTACTCTGTCATAAACAAATGAAACATCCTTAGCTAAAGAGGAAAAAAAAAAATCAGAATGTCCAAGAGCTAACTAAAGAGCTACATAGATTTTATTTTAGGCTAGTAGCTGACCTAAACAACCACCGGCTTTTTTAGGGTAAAGGTAAAGAGTTAATTAAAAGCAGGTGGGGTTGGTGGTCTAGGAGAAGAGGTGTTTTTTATTTTTTATTTTTATTTTTGCCAAGTAAGGTAAGAGACAAGATCATTTGAACGTACAGGCTGAGGCAGTTATTTACACCAGGAGGAACACCATACAGTTCTCCATACAGGAACTAGGTTAGGGTGATCTGGCTGAGACATCGGTCTGTCCTCACTAATCTCAGGGTTGATTAGACTGAGCACACTGGTTGACCCGCTTCTTTAGGCACAGACTTCCTGAGCTGCCCAAGGAAAGAAGAACAGAAATGTGTTTTTCAGACCAGTTTTATAAGCTACGGTTCTCCTTTGCCAAAAATATCTGTTCAAGAAATAGTTCTCAACCCCAGGTTAAGTAAGGTTAATGTCAAATAATGATAACAAATAATCATGCTAGGAAAAGTTCTTCATCTAGGAGCTCAAAAACAGTGTAGCTTTCAAGACCAATCCCACTTCTAAAAGTCGTGGGCATGATGTTGCGTGGGGGATAATGGTGTAGTAGTTTGCTCAGGCCATAACAAAATAACCACAGACTGAGTGACTTCAACAACAAAATTAAGGATGTTCAAGATCAAGGTGTTGGCATGGTATCCTCTGCTTTGTTTACCTTTTTGCTGTTTCTTCACACACTCTTTTTCCTGTCTATGTGTCTATATGGTATATCTTGGCATGTTCAAATTTTCTTCTTCTTATGAGAATAGCCAGTCAGATTAGATTAGGGCCCAGCCATATAATCTCATTTAATCTCAATTATCTCTTTAAAGTCCCTGTTTGCAAACACACTGACATTCTGAGATACTGAGGATTAGAGCTTCAACATACGAATTTTAGAGGACACAGATCAACCCCTAGCAGAGCTCTTCTCACAAAGATTAAGAACCTCTGGTTGGAGTTAAAGCATCAGTTTCTTCTTTTGGTGTCTGTCTTACGTCAAATGGTATTTTACCATGTTGCTGTGTCAATATAGATACTTGCTATGTAATGTCATGCAGGCATTAGAGAAGTTTTATTATTATAGATGGGAATACTGAACTTCCTGTCACTAATAGCATATGTCTGACATGCTCTCCAGATGCTCTCCATAGTCCTTTTGTTGGGCCCCCATTAATACAGCAAAAATGATATTTAGGACAGGGGTCCACAGACCTGTTGTGGAAAGGGCCAAATAGTAAACAATTTAGGCTTTCCAGGCCATATAGTCACTCCTGAACTACTCAGCTCTGTCACTGTAGCATGAAAGCAGACACAGATGATATATAAACAAGTGGGTGTAGCTGTGTGTCAGTAAATTTTATCTATGAAGACTGTTGAATTTCATGTAATTTTCACATATCATTCTTACTTTGATTTTTTTTTTTTGACCATTTCAAAATGGAAAAAAAAAAAATCTTATCTCTCAGACTGTGTGAAAACAGGCAGCCAGCCATGGTTTGCTGATCCCAGCCTAGAAAGAAGAACTAGTTCTAAGGAACCATGCCTGTGATTTTAGAATTACTGCTGTGACAAGGAAGTTTCATATATTGTCTCCTCTATGTTGTCAAACGTAACATTATAGAGAAATACAAAATGTATCTTGCTAATCATGGGTAGACAGTTTTCCTCCAAAAACTCATATGCTCTCATTTTTAAAAACTCATTAAACAATAATATAACAAGATCTTTTGTTTTGATTTCCTGTATGTGAAATATTAATCTAGATGCTGTAAACATTGGAGGGAAAAGAATGAATAAAATGAAAGGCTTCCTGCCCCCATAAAGCTTCTTTTTCCCATTTCTCTTCAGAGAAAGAGAAGAAAGTAATTAAAACATACTGAGCATCCACCTGGTACCAGGTGCTCTGCTGTACAAAACATTTAACCCTGTCTTCACCGAGATGCACAATCAGAGCTGCCACATCAGACACAGCTGTGTGTTGCCCAGGTGTCTGAGTCTGATAATAGTGAAGTCCCCTGAAGCTATGCTATGGAGTGATCTGGGAAGCATTCTCTCCTTTTTAAGAAGAGAAATTTATTCTAAGTCATGTTGCTCTTTTCTTTTCCTTTTCTTTCTTTTTCTTTCTTCTCTTCTTTTCTCTTTTCTTTTCTTTCACAGAGTCTGGGGGTTGAAACATGGACATCTTTTTTTTTTTTTTTTTCTTTGAGTATAGTTGACACACAATATTACATTAATTTCAGGTGTACAGCACAGTGACTCAACAAGTTGATACATTATGCTTTGCTTACCATGAGTGTAGTTACTCCCTGTCCCAATGCATCCTATTACAATATCATCAAAAGTCACTTTGCTCTTAAATAGCAGGACAAGGTACAAAGCTGTTTGCCTGCAAAGTTCATGCCTTTTCTCTTACGTAATTTTGTCCTTTCAAGATAATGTTTGCCAATATTAAAAAGCAAAACCAAAAACAACCCTTTGGTACACTATTCTTTGAAAATATAAAAAAAGTTTGAGGTCAAATGCAAATCTAGTTTACCCAGGCCTATTTCCATTAGGGATTCTCTTACAGCACTAGTTTCCACACTAATTGGAGGATTTAATTAAATTTAATCAAACTTTTTTTTTCTAATATTTAAAACATCTCCCTTGAGCCTTTTTTCTTAGGTAAATTTCATGTCACACCTCTCTCAAGTTTTTCCTCTCTTAACTTACTCACTTCCCTCCCCACAGTTTCCAATATCAATTTTGATAGTTTGTTTTAGATTCTCATGACCATAGGTAATTAATGCCATGAGCCAGTATATGAAACCCTAAGTTGCATCTCCATTTAACAAATAAGTAAGCAAGTTGATGCTCAAGCTGGAGGAAATTTGGTTTTGCCAAGAACGAGAAGATATCTACCATAAACCTAGAGCAGATTAGAAGACAAAATAATGAAATGAGGAATAATGAGACTAGACATCTCAAGGTTTAAATCTACTTGGAGTTACAAACCTGTCTAAGCCGCCTCTTATACTAGAATTCTCTTTTTCTAATTAAGAAAGTGATGTTTCCTTTAACCTTTCACATGGCATGGGTTTTCTACTTTTGTGACCCAAACAGATATATCCCGATGGAGAAATCTCAGTAAGAACATGGCTGGAAATGGACTCAGTGTCTATTATCTAGGGTAATATTTGGGTAGTATGCAAATAGAATTTTGAAAGAAAAGTTGTACCAAAATTAATCTCAGGGTTATGGTGAGAATTAAAAAACAAAAATATAAACTTATTTAGTTCAGTGCCCGTCCCAGAGCAAGTATGTTTAGGACATGACTATAATCAGTATTATACTTACCAATAATTCTTAAGCTATGAATGCTCTGATGGACACCCAGATATCAATGCAGCAATTCACAATGAGATTTGTAGCTGTCAAGTGTGTCCCATATGGCCATCATCCTGGTTATTGCATTCTCTCCAAGTAGGAAATCTCATATCCACAAGAGATTGCCAGGGAGCTTGGACCAGAGTAAGAAGAGATTGGTCATGAGGAAAAAACAGCTTGATGTGTTTGTTCCTATAGTCAGGTCAAGCCCACTGGGTTGATTGGACCTCCATTTGAGCTGATCTTATTTTGTGGAACTCTGCCAGTGATTTCTTCTTCCTTTTCTTTCATCCTTTTATGACAGGCGGAGTAACTGGCCACCAAAGATGTCCATGTCTCAATCCCCAGACTCTCTGAATGCCCTACATGACATGGCCAAAGGTACTTTGCAGATGTGATTAAGTTAAGAATCTTGAGATGCAAAGATTACACTTGGACCATCCAAGTGGGTGTAATATACTCATAGAATCCCTGTTAGAGAAAGCAGGAGGGTTAGAGCAGAGAAGGTGATATGGCAGCAGAAGCAGAAGGAGAAGAAGACATGTGAAGATGCCAACAGGCGTTGCACTGATTGTCTTGCTGGAAGAAGACAATGAGCCAAACAAAGCAGGCAGAGATGAGGAAATGGATTTTTACCCCGAGCCTTATTTAAAGGCTTTCAAATGATTTTTTATGTTGGTGCTTTGATACAATTGGGTGGGTTTTTTACTTAATTCTCAAGGTACAGTCTGATATTTTTTAAGTCCTAATTCCCTTATGGTAGCTCTCACCTTAGGTACCAGATCCTAGCCTCAAATAGATACTGGCTTGATAGGCCAGTCTTCCTAGTAATAGACTCCAGCTCCACCCCAAATACAAAGCCACCTCTGTTATTTTGGAAAGCAGTTATATGAATGTCTCACAGGGTCCCCCAAGGTGGTCTGTTAACAGAAGTTGTCACAAAGCTGGTCTTGGTGATATTTCTGGCTCAGTCTACCATAGGTTCATCCTTGTCCATATTACTTAAGCAACTCATAGGCAATCGCCATGCCTCTGCTAACTCCAATGTCCCTGGATGCCCAGAAAGCTTCCCAAATGCCAGATTTTCTAACGTGAGCCAGGCTAGGGAGGTTTATGTTCCTTATCACTCTGGTAAAAGGCCCTGTAGAACTTCACCTTATGCCCTGCCCCACATGAAATCTCAAGTTTGGCCTCTAATGCTCCTTCACTGTGGTGAGTCAACTGATTCAGTTGGACACAGGGAGAGAGAGAGAGAGACAGAACTTTTCTCCCTCCCATCTCCCCATTGCCAATATCTCCCTTTTCCCTTCTGATTTACAAAACAAAATCTCAAACCTATGAGTGGAAAAGAGACATTTTTATGAATGCGAAGGGGAAGTGTTTTTTTCTACTGTGGGACAGGGAGAGGAAAAATTGTTCTACCTAAATAGCCAATAGTTACCTATACCTACAGCCTCACTGTTTTATTCCACGAATCTGGTTTGAAGCTTCTAATGGCTCTCTTCCATTGTTCTCCCAATCCCGTTAATACCTGATCTGCCCCATCACCTAAGAGGATTGCTCGTTCATAATCTCTAGCCCATTTGGAGGTCATCTGGAAAAGTCCTCAAATTAAGACATGCATTCCACGTCTGGTTTCAGTGTGAGAGAAGCCTCCAGGCACGCCACATTTTATGGTACCAGCACTGGTTTGTATCATGTATTTAGCTGTTCCAACCGTTCTGAAGAAAAATCAGGCTGCCTTTGTATTTGTATTTTTATATATCCTCAATATGACATCAAGTATCATATGGGTTGGGAACTTGACTTTCAGACTCTGCACTTCTCACATGGACTTGAGATGAGCTTGAGGGTGGTGATGACCTGGGACCACCACTTATTACAGGTCCATGATGTACAGAAAGTTTTGATAAAGTGACATTGATATTCAAGCCAGGGGCCAGAAGAAAATCTTACTGAGTTGGAATCAGGTGACCTTTTTTTTTTAATAGGGTAGTCTAGACTGAGGTCAGAGAATTCATCATCATGGGAAGACATGAGTATTTTTTCTTTAAATGAACAAAAAGGCTTTTGTACCTCCTCTGTCTCCCACCCCACCAGCTGGGGAAAGGGTGACAGTAGGAAAAAACACTGAATGCGAAGATATTACAAAAAACAACAACCCAACTTTTGAAAATGAACCACAATAAATCCTTGAAAACAGAACTTGTCTTTAGGGATACAATTTTATGCTCTTCATACCTGGTATTAAAATAGTCATTATCTTGAGATATATATATATATATATATTTTTTTTTTTTTTTAAACACACATGGAAGAGCAAAGAAAGCCTCAAGATATTTCAGACTTGCTGCAGTTGTTGCAAAGACATTTTTAGATACTTTAAAACAATTTAACGTATTCCTTTTTTTTTTAAGATTTTATTTATTTATTTGACAGACAGAGATCACAAGTAGGCAGAGAAGCAGGCAGAGAGAGAGAGGAGGAGGAAGTGGGCTCCCTGCTGAGCAGAGAGCCTGATGCAGGGCTTGATCCTAGAATTCTGGGATCACGACCTGAGCCGAAGGCAGAGGCTTTAACATTCTGAGACACCCAAGCGCCCCACATATTCTTTTTTTTTTTTTTAAGATTTTTTAAATTTATTTATGAGGGAAAGAGAAAGAGCATGAGCAGAGGGGAGGGACAGAGGCAGAGGAAGAAGCAGACTCCTCACTTAGCAGGGAAACTGATGAGGGGGTCATCCCAGGACCCTGGGATTAAGACCTGAGCTGAAGGCAGTCGCTTAAATGACTGAGCCACTCAAGCACCCCAAGATTTAACATATTCTATAAAAAATATTTGTAAGCTATTATAAATCTACGTATATTTTGATCTTAAAAGATTTCAGTCCATTACCTGAAGCTGCATAGAATAATGACTACTATTTTTTTTAAATATGTTCATTTTAAATATCCATTATAAAGAAATAAAGGACAAATTTGCATGTGCAATTCACATGAACAATACTTATCATATGACTTGACTAGAATGTAAGCTACATGATGGTAGGAAATTTCACTGTCTTATTCACCTCTTTTGTCCCAGTGCCTACCATAGTGCATACACATATGGGGTGCTCAGTAAATATTGATTCCAGTCAATGAACAAATATACAGCCTTACAGTTGGATAGAACATGACTGGTTTCTCTACCTACACTATCATGCCGCTGTATGAATGATGGATTACATTCAATTTATCTTCTACCTGAAGACATTATCTTATATTCTGCATAGTATATAAGACTATATATATATATAATATTTATAAATTATTCATAATATATTATAAGTGCTTATGTATGTGTAATATATATGTAATATATAAGTGTATATATCATATATAATGTATATAATGTATTCATTATACTAATATTCATATAATGAACACATAATAAAAGTCTTTGCCTTTTATTAGGTGTCCATTAAATATAACATATAATATTATATATATAATTCCTAAATCATTTTAGTGCTGCTAGTTACTGAATTGTTAGCAGAAAGGAGTTCCATCATTATCAAATTAATAGAAATTCACAGATGATATGTAAAACTTCCTATTATTTAAAAATGCTTTGAATTTTCTCTTCCTGTCTTGGTGAATTCAATCCTCCAGTTCTTTTTGCTCTGGATGTTAAGATGTTCTCTGTAACTCCAGACCACGATGTGTGAAACCAAATCTTTGCTATCAACATGATAAGCATATTCCAGTGATATGTATCTTATCGATAAACTGAAAATCATCCTTTCCTAGTAGTAAAGCATTTTAAACACATACATTTTATTTCATGGAAATAGTTTTTCTGTTAATATATGTAGTAAAATAGAAAAATTTAGATATTCTAAGGAGACCTTGTTCAGTAATGTGACTCTTGATTCTTAGATAATTACTGAGCTGTCTTATGACCACAAATATAGGAAGGAAATAAGACATGAACTTATATGTTTATGTTGATCCACAATTTTACTTTAAAAAAATATTTATTTATTTATTCATTTTAGAGAGAGAGATGGGGGAGGAGGGGCAGAGGGAAAGGGAGAGAGAGAGAATCCCAAGCAGGCTCTGTACCCAGCATGGAGCACATCTCAGGGCTCATCTCACAACCCTGAGATCATGACTTGATCCCAGATCAAGAGTTGGATGTTCAACAGACTGAGCCACCTAGGCACCCCTGCAATTTTACTTCTTCATTTTTCCTCCTTGAAGAGAACTGAAGAGGATAATTACTTCAATAGTCAAAAAGACTAATCATAGCAGATGCCATGATTCAAACATCACAATATTTTATAAAACAAGCAGAGGGATCCCCAGCTGATAGGGGGTGAAGTTTAGATTTCCTTTTCTATCTCAAAATCTTCCACACAAAAAATCAATCACCTGAAGTGTAGGAATAAGTTCATTTATGAACACCATGGTAGAAGAAAGAACATGTGTTTCCCTCTTTAAAAAGTCCCATTGGGGAGGGGGTGTACCTGGGTGGCTCAGCCAGTTGAGCATCTGCCTTTAGCTCAGGTCGTGATCCCATGGTCCTGGGATGGAGTCCCATGAGGGGCTCCCTGCTAAGTAGGGAGTCTGCTTCTCCCTTTGTCCCTCCTCCTGCTCTCTCTCTCTCTTTCACACTCTCTCTTAAATAAATGAAATCTAAAGAAAAAGCAAAGACACTTTCATTGGTTTTCTGTCAAAAGGAAAAAAATAAAAATGAATGAATCCAGCTCCTTGCCATGAGCCACAAGACCCTACCAGACCTAGAGAATTTCCATAGCACTTCTGCCATGTTCATTTGTCTCATTCTTTTGATCAGGTGTTTTCTGTCCATGAGTCTCCTCGTGAACCAGCTAAAGTATTGTCTATACCACTCACCTCAAATGCTCAACTCCTCCCACAGGAATAGAAGCTCCAAAAGAAGAAGGGATTTTTCTGTCTAGTCTACTGCTGTCTTCCTCAGCAATGGGATGGTGCACAGTAGGAAGGCACCTACCTGTTCAGTATTTTTGAGAGACATTTTAAAAATATGCTTCTTGTTTTTGCTTTAATTTTACAAATGAACCTAAGCTTGGTGATTCATTCAAGGTTAGTCAGTAGCTGGTAGAAGAGCTCCATTGTTGCCCGAGTTGCCTAGCCTGCTGACATTTTTCTCCTCTGTCTTGAAAATAGATTTTTATCACTTTAGTTTCTGCCTTTTATTATGTGTTCATCCTTCAAAGTACTCTTCTACTCTAAGTAATATTCTTATTAAAAATATCTGGAGGAGACTTTTCCAGGCACCATGAACAATATTCACTGGATTTTCTTTGCTATGGATGATAATGATGACATAGAGGAGTGTGCAGATCTTGGCACCATTCATGTCAAAAGTGTAGAAACCATTATAGTTATCTTGTGTTTATTTGTCTATGCATAAGGAAACTCTGGAAGGATATGTAAGAAATGAATAATAGTAGGTACTTGAAAGGCAAGGAAAATAAATTAGAAAAAGGATAAGAATAAAATGTTGCATTCCACAACTTTTATTTTTTAAAAGATTTTATTTATTTATTTATTTATTTATTTGGGAGAGACAGAATGCATGTACATGTGCAAGAGTTGGAGGGGGCAGAGGGAGAAGAAGAGAATCTCAAGCAGACTCTTAACTGAGCACAGAGCCCCCATGGGGCTTAGTCTCACCACCCTGAGATTACCACCTGAGCCAAAACCAAGTGAGAGGCTTAACTGACTGAGACACCCAGGCTCCTCTCATTTTACAACATTTAAAACACATTTTAGGTTTTATTTTATTTTAGTGTTCCAAAATTCATTGTTTATGCACCACACAGAGTGCTCCATGCAATAGGTGCCCTCCATAATACCCACCACCAGGCTCATACAACCTCCCCAAAACCCTCACTTTGTTTCTCACAGTCCACAGTCTCTCATGGTTTGTCTCCCCCTCCAATTTCCCCCAACCCACTTCTCCTCTCCATCTCCAAATGTCCTCCATGTTACTCCTTATGCTCCACAAGTAAGTGAAACCATATGATAATTGACTCTCTCTGCTTGACTCATTTCACTTAGCATACTCTCTTCCAGTCCCATCTATGTTGATGTAAAAGTTAGGTATTCATCCTTTCTGATAGAGGTATAATACTCCATTGTTTATATGGACCATATCTTCATTATCCATTTATCTCTTGAAGGGCATCTTGGTTCTTTTCACAGTTTGGTGACTGTGGACATTGCTGCTATGAACATTGGGGTACAGATGGCCCTTCTTTTCCCTACATCTGTATCTTTGGGGTAAATACCCGGTAGTGCAATTGCAGGATTATGGGGTAGCTTTATTTTAATTTCTTAAGGAATCTCCACATTGTTTTCCAAAGTGGCTATACCAACTTCCATTCCCACCAACAGTGTAAGAGGGTTCCCCTTTCTCCATATCTTCCCCAACACTCGTTGTTTACTGTCTTGTTAATTTTGGCCATTCTAACTGGTGTCAGGTGGTATCTCAATGTGGTTTTGATTTGAATCTCCGGGATGGCTAATGATGATGAACATTTTTTCATGTGTCTGTTAGCCATTTTTATGTCTTTTGGAGAATTGTCTGTTCATGTCTTCTGCCTATTTTTTGATGTGATTATCTGTTTTGTGTGTGTGTTGAATTTGAGGAGTTCTTTATAGATCTTGGATTTCAGTCATTTGTCTATAGTATCATTTGCAAATATCTTCTCCCATTCTGTAAAACACATTTTAATTTTTAAGTTTTGCAATGATATTCATTATTCAACTAAAAAAATCAATAAAATATAAAACTCTTCAATCTAAACAAACAAATAAGTAAATAAATAAATAGATTTACATATTAAAAAATCATGTGTGATCATTTTTGCTTTCAAAGGCAGACTGGAAATGTTGTTATTCCCACCTGTGGTCATTACTTTATACAGTTAGGGTAGATCTGCAGATTCTTTGAAGTCATGTTTGAGTTTCTGAACAATATTCAGAATATTTTACAAATTTCAAATTACAGCACATATTTTTTTTCTGCTGTGTTAGAGGAAGAAACAAAATTACCAAAACTACCAAAAAGGATGAGAAAATTTTAAAACAAGTTTGCATGTCTTTACTGATTAAAATTGGTCAATTCTTTTAGCTGATGACTTTCATGTGGTATTTAAGTGAATATTATTTTCATAGCTGGCACGGTTCCCCTCATATTGATTTGCAGCAAGTAAGGAAATACCATTTTGGAAACAAGATTGCATTTAGGTGGAGAACATTGACACTGAAGGGAATATGAAGATTTTTAGGAGGATTTTCTAATGTGGCTAGCAAACCTCACCAACATCATTAAACACAATCAAGGTTTTAAAAGTTGATTGACACTTATGAATTAGTATAGGCAGGCAAGAATATGAGAGGCACATCTATGTATATGGTTAAAGATGAATGAACCAATTTTTCTTGGATTATAGACCCATGAACCTACGGCTTTTGCAATGAATAAAAGAAGTCTCTATGTAAGCCTTAAGATATTTCTCTGTATTTTCTCCTGGACTCTTTTTTTTTTTTTTTCAAGTTAGTTGATTTAATTAAATATTCTCTAAAACACTGGATGTTAAGAAATGTACAAAATCTAAGATCCTGAGATCTCCCAAATTGTGTTGATTAAAATCGATGAGTTTGGAGTTTTCCGTTAAATCAAAAGCTTCTGGCTTTCAGCAACTCTTTATTTTTGGAGAAACAGCTTTCTCTTTGTGTAACAAAAAGGCTTAGGAACTTCTTAGGGGGGTAAAAAAAAAGACCTATTGGCTTCTGAGTCTTAAAATAGCCACAGCCTCGGAACTAACAAGGTGTGCAAATGGACCAGGCACAAAACCAAAGGAGTATAGAATCTTTCCAGTTAAGCAGGAACCCCCACTGGGGTCACATTCTCCACCTTGGTTCTGCTGTTGTGTTGCATCTTTCTTGGAACTCATTAAAGCAGAGGTCATTCCTTTTGTTTCTTTTCCACTTACCTCATTACGTAGCCTATACCATTGCTATGCAGACATGTACAAAATATTGACTGACAAAAGCATAGAACTTTGAACTCATATAAAATTGTATTTGGGGCACCTGGGCGACTCAGTCAGTTAAGCATCTGGCTCTTGTTTCAGCTCTGGTCATGATCTTGCTGTTGTGGGATCAAGGCCCCTGTCAGGCTCTGTACCCAGAGCAGAGTCTGCTTCAGATTCTTTCTCTCTCTCTCTCTCAAACAAATAAATAATATCTTTAAAAAAAAAGATTTAAAAAATGTATATCCCATTACTGTTTCTCTAATTGCAAGGAGCTTATATTTACTGAGTGCTCTCTGTATTCCAGGCACTGTACCATGAGCTGAATGTTTATAGATAAGAGACTTTGGCCCTACCCTCAAGTAATCCATCATATAGATTAAAAGAAGAAAACACAGGTTTTTCAAATGTGTATTGGATGCAATATTTTTTTAAATTATTTATTTATTTATTTTTAATTTTATTTTTTATAAACTATAATATATTTTTATCCCCAGGCATACAGGTCTGTGAATTGCCAGGTTTACACACTTCACAGCACTCACCATAGCACATACCCTCCCCAATGTCCATAACCCCACTTCCCCCTCCCAACCCCCCTCCCCCCATCAACCCTCAGTTTGTTTTGTGAGATTGAGAGTCACTTATGGTTTGTCTCCCTCCCAATCCCATCTTGTTTAATTTACTATTCTCCTACCCCCTTAACCCCCCATGTTGCATCTCCTCTCCCTCATATCAGGGAGATCATATGATAGTTGTCTTTCTCCGATTGACTTATTTCGCTAAGCATGATACCCTCTAGTTGAATGCAATATTTTTAAAGAAGTAACTCTGTTTTGTAATTAAAAGTCGACATTAGAAATATGAAAATGAATATAAATATCATTTATTTAAGTATTAGCTAAAGTAATTTTGAGTGCAAGATATATTGAGGCACTATGAGATATGATACAGCAAAACAAGCACTGGTAGATAATTCCTATAATTAGTCTGAAAATATTTTAAGGGTAAATAATTCTAAAATAAAGACAATTCAAAGATTATGTGTATGTTGAGTATCTACTTTGACATTGGTTGATTTTATAATTCTTTCATTTCTGTAGGGATGATTGATGGGGAAATGTGGCTTCTTTGCAGTGTCTTAACAGAGCAGGATAACTCTATAACAAACTGATTCCCAAATGTAAGGTGACTTAACATAAACTTTTATTTCTTTCTCATTAAACAGGGCAGATGAATGAGTTGGTATAATGGTACATCTCCATGACGTCAGTTAGAAATTCAGGCTTAGAGAGGTGTAGCAATCTTTGACATGAAGCTCCTAAGATCTTTCTGAGGTTGTCTCCATTCTAGTAGACAGAAGAAAGGAGGCATGAAAGGTGAGTAGTGGGAATTTCCATGGACCACAACTGAAAGGAGTGTACTTCATTTCTCCTCACTCTCCAATGGCTAAAGTTTAGTCAATAGCTACACCTGACTAGAAAATGTAGTCAAGCTGTGTGACTGGGAGAAAAAAGTAAACATAAATTTGGGGTAATATCCATAAGTCTGTGCCATGGAAGAATGATTGTTTTTGTTAGTTGGTATAATGACCTATTGTATCAATTCAGTTTATACAAGTTGTCTTCAGATATCAAACAACTCCATAAAACAAGTGGCTATGATGGATGGTCCCAGATTTATACATTGATCGAAAATCTCATTTTAATTTAGTCATGGATTAGTTGTGTTTTTTCTTTTTTTAATCCCTTCCCCCTTGAGAGAGCCATATGCTAGGAAATTTGTCTTTCCAGTTGAATTGAGGTTTTTGCTAACAGAATGTATGTACAGATATGTGTCATTTTCTCTTTGTTTTTGTTTGTTTGTCTTATACCTATAAGCCAATCCACTTCTAAAACCTTTCTGGCAATGAATGTGCATAGAAGTGATGCAATTTTAAATCATTCACATTAATGAATTTTAGTGCACATTTTTGTTACTATTGTGAGAATTTTATAAATGGAATGGGTCTGGAACTGGTGGCACAGGGAAGGCACATATAGCTCACATTTCATAGGCATTCCTGACCCATTCACCCACAAATATTTATTGAGTGCTTACTCTGAGCTGGGCTAATGCAACAGATGTGTTCTAAGCAATGGGTGTTGACTGTGTGTCAGAATCCATGCTGGGTGGCATACATCTGTTTTCTCTTTTAATCCTCCCCAAAAGGCTGAAGTTAAAATCGCTGAAAAATCAAAAACCTGATGAGATTAAGTCACTCATCCAAGGTCACTTGGACAGTACTAGAACTGCAGTTAGAAACCAAATCTTCATGCCTCTACAATTGGACTCTTTCCAGTATACCATACTACTCCTTAGGTAATTGTTTATTTGCCTGATCATCAGCAGGACTGTGAGACCTGGATATACGTTGTACATAAAATGAAGTAATGGGGCAGGAAGGAATTAAGGGGCTTCAGGTGCTGCTGGTTCACATTTCCCCCCATTAATATTGCAGCAGTTTGAATATAAGCCATGGATTTTGAATATTAAGTACACATGTTGTGTCCTATTCTCACCAATGTGGAAAAAATTTTTGAAACAGGAATTGAGAAAGATGATAAAGTATCTTCTGTTTTCTAAGAAAGTTATATCACTCGATGCTTTCCTCAGAAACATTTCTTGCCAGTCCAAACCATGAAAACAAAATAACAAGGCTTTCACAGAATGCCAAGAATATTTTAAGAGATTTTGGAGCACTAGTGGAAACCACAGAATTGTGGTGGCCACAGGTTGGACCACTTCTTGGCCTGACTGGTACAGGGTTGTAGTTCTGACCAAACAAAACTTGTAGCTATGGGGTACCCGTAGGTCCCCCAAAGCCTAACAACCTAGTGTGACCCTGCAATTATAAGACCAGAGCAGAATTCATAGAACAATTGTGATTACCATTAATAATTTATAGCCCAATATCTGGGTTTTAACTATGATGGATATAAAAATTGCTTTACTAAAAAACACATTATATGTTTATTTATAAACCTTATCTTATAATATTTACCATTTACATTAGGCATTAAATGTTTATTTATTTAATACAATAAATTAGGTTTCTGGACCCAATTCTAATGTGTATGTGGTGGGCAGAAGTTTCCCTACACCACCAAGCAATCTTGGACACCAGCAGGGTGCCTGAGGGTTCAACTTAATTCCAACACTGTCGACTCAGAGATAGCATCCGATTCCATAGGTTAGAGGCTCGGTCCCTTTTAACTACTCTCCATTTCAGATGTGACTCACAAGCTCATGTTGTTATGTGTGCTTTTGACTGGCTGGCTATAAACTAGAGGTTCCCATGAACCCAACCTATGATTCTACTAATTTGCTATAATGGTTTGTAGAATTCAGAAAAACCTGCTTACTCACTAGATTACTGATTCATTACAAAGGATATTAAAGGATACAAGTCAAGAGCCACATAAAGAGATACAAAGAGCAAGGTCCCAAACAGGAGCGTCTCACCTCATGGAGCTTGGGGCATGGCACAGGGGCCCTTGCAAGTATTCTGCTTTCCCTCTTTTTGGGTTTTTATAGAGGCTTCATTATAGAGGCACAACTGATAAGATAATTGGCTCTTGGTGATTGATTCAACCCCCAACTCCTCTGCCCTCCTTGGAAATCAGAGGATGGGACTGAAAGTTCCAATCTTCTATTCATGGTTGTTTCTCCTAGCAACTAGCCCCAATTCTTAGGTGCTTTCCAAAAGTCACCTCATTCATACAAACCCAGTTAGGGTGGAAAGTGGCTTGTTAGGAATAGCAAGACATTCATTGCTCTTTTATGACTTTGAACATTTTCAGGAACTGAGGACAAGAAGCCAAATATTATAACAAAAGATTCTCCAATTACTCTAATTGCTCAGGAAATTCCAAAGGTCTTGGGAGCTGTGATTCAGGAACCATGGATGAAGACCAAATGTATATGAGAAATAGATTTTGGTCATCTGAATGACCAAATAACATTTTTTCTTCTAAATCACAATATCATGTACAAATGAACCGATCACCTAATATATGCCTAGAATGGGGGATAAAGTGATGAATATTTTGACAAAATTCCTGTCTTGACCATACTTAACTTCTTGTAGGGGAGACAAACAGTCCTATAAATACAGGTTAAATATTTCAAGTAATAATGACCAAGAAGTCGTTTAGAGATAGAAGGCAAAGTATCCTCAAAAGATTTAAATGAAGGGGCAAAAGCTAATGGAGTGGGGGAGAAAAAGTCCCCTAAAATAGAGAAAGGAGAATGTTGGAGGGGACCTTTGAGCAGGGACATGAGTGATTGGGGGAGAATGTGGGCAAAGTGTTCAAGGCACAGGAAACAGCAACTTAGGTGATTTTGATCTAGAAAGGGGGAGAATTGCAGAAAAGAAAATCTAAGAGGAGCCCATGGTAAAGGTTTTGCATTTTATTCTAAATCTAAAAGAAAGCCATTGCATTTTTAAGGGAATTATACAAATCTGATTTACATTTATAAAGTGATTACTATTACTACTAACTGGTATGTAAACTCTACTAGAAGAATGGAATTTGGTGGTACCGAGGAACTTACCTGGCCAGAGCTTCAAGCAGACTGGGATACCAGTTGCTATCACATAGATAATGAACTCCAGGACAGCAGGCTCTGAGGAGGACCAGACTGGCTCATGTGCCTGTGGTGGAGGGGCCTCCAGAGGCTGCCTTCGCAACAAATTTAGACTTCTGAATTGAATTCAGTGCCCTTATGCTCTTGGGAAAAATGAGAAGTTATGAGTATAGATGTCCTTAGAGACCAAGCAGATGCTTTTTGAAGAAGATATAGTGCTGAATTGAGTCCTCTTGTTGGGAATAAGGACCATACAGATAAGGTTTCCACATTAAAAAAAAAAAAAATGGAAATAGAGACCCACTCCTCACATTTTTCCATTTAAGACATGGTGTTATCAAATTCAACACTAAAACAAACAAACAAACAAAACCCTAAAAACAAAAAAGCAAACAACAACAACAAAAACCCAAATAATTCAGTCAAGAAATGGGCAGAAGATGTGAACAGACATTTCTCCAAATACATACAAATGGCCAACAGACATATGAAAAAATGCCCAATATCACTTGTCATCAGGGAAATACAAATTAAAACCACAATGAAATACCACCTTACACCAGTCAGAATGGCTGAAATAAACAAGACAGGAAACAACAAATATTGGTGAGGATGTGGAGAAAGGAGAACCTTCTTATACTATTAGTAGGAATGCAAGCTGGTACAGCCACTCTGCAAAACCATATGGAGGTTCCTCAAGAAGTTAAAAATAGAACTAGCCTATGACCCAGCAATTGCACTACTGGGTATTTACCCCAAATATAGGGATGTAGTGAAATGAAGGGGCACCTGAACCCCAATGTTCATACCAGCAATGTCCTCAATAGCCAAGCTATGGAAAGAACCAAGATCCCCTTTGCAGATGAATGGATAAAGAAAATGTGGTATATATATACAATGGAATATTACTCAGCCATTAGAAATGATGAATACTTACCATTTACATCAATGTGGATTGAACTGGAGGATATTATGCTAAATGAAATAAGCCAGTTGGAGAAGAAAATTATCACATTGTTTTAACTATATGTGGAAAATAAGAAACAGTGCAAAGAATTATAAGGAAAAAGGGAAAACTGAATGGGAAGAAATCAGAGAGTGAGACAAACCATGAGAGACTCTTAACTATGGGAAACAAACTGAGGGTTACTGAGGGGAGATAGGGAGGGAGATGGGCCAACTGGGTGATGGACATTAAGGAGGACAAGTCATGTGATGAACACTGGGTGTTATACATAACTGACGAACTGTTGAACACTACTTCTGAAACTAATGATGTATTATGTTTTGGCTAATTGAATTTAAATAGAAACAAACAAACAAATAAGATGATGGCTTATCTCAGAATGAAAAGGATAATTAGAATGAGACAGCTAAGAGAATTTTGAGGCAGAAATGGGCAGTTTTAGCTCTAGTCTATACCAGGATAAGACATCCAGTTTCCTTGCCCTCAGTGAGCTTACATTCTATTAGGGAAGGCAAAAAATTTACAGATAATCTAACATAAGAATCAGGAGTCATGTCAAACCATATGAACAGTAGAATACAGAGAATCAAAATAGGAGAGTGATATAAAATGGGTGGCCAGTTGGAAATTTATGTGTATGCATGTATATGTGTGTGTGTTTTAATTTTTTATTTTCATACAGTTTCAGGCCTACAGAAATGTTTCAAAACTAGTAAATACTGTGATTCACCAACATTAAGATTTTAGCACATTTGTGTTCTCTCTCTCTGTTTCTCTCTTTTACACACAAGGTGCACACATATGTATGTGTCTGCTTTTTCATTTTACAGCAAAATACAGACATGATGGCCTTTTATCTTTAAATACCCAAATTTGAATTTCTTAAAAGGGCATTCTATTACAAAGTGACACCATAATTATCAAAATTAGGAAACTATAATTAATATAATATTATTGCCTAGTGTATAGCTATTATTCATTTTTGATCAATTTTCTATTTTTTTTAAGCAAAATAAAATTCCAGATCATATGTGGCATTTGGTTGCCATTTCTCTTTAGTGTTCTTTAACTTGGAATAGTTCCTCTGTCTTTCCTGTGTTTCATGACCTTGGTATTTTTGAAGAACAGAAACCAATCTTTTTTATGGAATGCCTTCAGTTTTCACCTGATTAGACTGAGCTTATGTTCTTTTGGTGGGAATACCATGGAGGTAATGCTGAACATCATATCAGGAGGGACATGGTGTCTACAGTTCAGATGTGGCTAACGTGTTTTTTTACTATAGAATTTGTAAGTATCTTGTGGGGAGATACTTTGTAAATATCCTGTTTCTTCTCAAACTTTCACTCACTAGGTTCTTTAATCACAGTTCCTATGTTTCTTGCCTGAATCAGTTCTAATTATAATTACTGAATGGTAATTTTCTAATCTTATCATTTCTTCTACATTTACTAGTTGGCTTTCCTTTTTCTTTTATTGATTTATTCATATCAATGTGGACTCTGGGATTCTTACGTCATTCAATGGGTTGCAGGAATTCACCATTATTATTTATGTTGATGATCTGAATGTCCCAGATTTGGCCAATGGGAACTCCTTTCTATTAGGTCTTGTGTCCTTTGGAGATGTCCCCATCATTTGAGTACTTCCGTACTTTCTGGCTCCATAAGGTTTTTCAGGCTCATCTTTTACATTCCCTGACCTACAATGCAAAAAGATCAGCTTTTAAATCCCTCCAGCTGAGATCCTAAAGACAAGAATTAGGCAGTGATGCACACAACTGGGAATGGAAGGTGGGGGAGGGGGTGGCAGGGTGAGAAAGACAGAGAGAACAAGCCATGTAAGATACAAAAGCAGGGATGTCTGGCCAAGCTCAAGGATCAGGAAGCAAGCCAGTGTGCCTGAAATGTGTTAGGTGAGAGGGAGAATGATAGTAGATGATGTTACAAGGACTCAAAGGTTTGCATCAGTATTGTTATGAGCAAATGATATTGTATATATAATATTGTGTGTATTTTAGTCATTGTTACAAAAGCTTTGAGTACTACCTTGACTGGTAAGGAAAAGTATCCTCAGAGAGGGTCAAGAAGTGGGAAACAGAAGGAGAAGAAAATGACAGCACTGCAAAGGAGAAGCAAGGAGGGACCCAATCCTGGTTGTCAGGATAGCACCGACTAGCACCTGGGAGAAATATAAATTCCAGCACAGGTTCTTCAGTAGACCCAAACCAAAGAGCAACAGATACTAAGGCAAGTTGCAGTTTTGCTGATCACCTAAAGAACAGTCCTTGTGCTTTAGCAATGTTACCAAATGAGTGCAGGAATATGAAGCAAACAAGGTACAGAATAGGATCCTCAGCAAAACAGCAGTAGGGGAAGGAAGCTGCAGTGAGTGAACAGCTTGTTAGAGTGTAGAAACTGTGCTTAGGAAATATAGTTGAGATGTTGGGAGGCTCCCATAGGCAATAGGCTTCTAGTAACCTTATTGAGAGAGATGAGTCTTAGTCTGGGAAGGTAAATGTGAACCTCAAAGAGGGGAAACTTCAGGAAAGAAAAAGTATGATGCAGCCTGAAGCTTTTTGACTAGTAGGTCAGGGAGAGAAGAATGGAGCATGTCTTACAGAAGCAGTACTAGAGATCAGATGATGGCCCCTCCATTAATGATACAGGTCTTTGGAAACCTGTATAAAACTCAGCCACAATGTTTAGGCTCTACTCAGTTGTTCTTTGATTTCTGTTACACCACAGTTAAAGAATTCCATTCAGAGTTGCTGAAATAGAATTAAAATTTTGGAGCAGCAGAATGAAGGAGCAACTACTGAAGACCATCTTGCACTTTCTGAGCTGGTCTTTTTTTTAGAAAAAAAATTTATTTATTTGAGATTGAGAGAGAGAGAGAGAGAGAGAGAGAATGATCGGGGGAGGGGCAGAAAGAGAGGGAGAAGCAGACCCCCACTGAGCACGGATTCTCAATGGGGGACTTGATTCCAGGACCCTGAGATTATGACCTGAGCTGAAGGCTAAACCCACAGAGGACCCCCCCCCCATTAAGCAAATGCAGGAACACCTGAATCCGGGTGGGTCCCATGTACCACACTCTACTGTTTTTTATTTTGGGCACTGATTACTTGTCTGCCACAGTTTCTCCATCTCACCCAAAGTGAGTCACTTTTTATTTACTGGCTTTTCTTTTTCCTTTATTTATTTATATCAGTGTGGACTGCTCGATTCCAGTTTTATTCGATGGTTTTGCTATTATTAAGAAAACTGATAAGTATTGTTCATACATTTATTGTTATAACTTTTTCTACTCCATATTATACTTTGTTCAGCACAAATTACTTTTGACTCTCCCATTTAACTGGAACTCCTTGAAAGCCACAAATACAGTGCCTGGCCGCATACTGGGACTCGGTATATATTTGTTGAACGAAGGAATAAACAAACAAAGGCCCCAGAGACAGGTTAACAACCACCACCTAAGAGGGTACTCAAGTAGATTTTACTGCTATTGATTGGTGTTGTTCATAATGAGTGTGTGTGTGTGTGTGTGTGCGTGCACGCGTGTGTGTATAGTGGGGGGTATATTCCCTAGCCAACTATATTACAAAAAAAAAAAAAAAAAAAGCTAGTTCCTAAGAATAGTTAATAAATGTTCCCTGTAAGGAAAAAATGTTCAATTGTGCTCTCCTTTCAACTTGTTTTTTTTTTGTTGTTTCCTGGGGTGATTTGAAACAAGCTATCATGATCTGAGGTTTTCTTCTCTTTTTAATTGAATATTGAACTGCCTGGGTCTCTCTAGAATCTAAAGGTGCCTAAGGATCCAAGCAAATGATCTAGACATCTTGCCTCTTTCTGTGAGGTCCTCAGGTTTTCCACCTAGACACACATATTGGAGTCATGCTCTCTGCTCCTTCCCATGGAAAAATATAGAGCTCTGTGGCCCCCAACTGGAGTGTGGTTATTGGCCATACTTTGTGAACCTTACTAATCATGACTTAATTATGAAGCTTGCTCAAAATAAAATAGAGATGGTAAACACAAATTCAGAAATGCATTAATTTTGATTAAAATTAAAGCATAACAGGGGGATCTATTTTATAGAATCTTATTCTATCTAAGACCTTCTCTGGTGCAAATGGTCATTTTTCTTTTGGGTTTTGTCATGACTAATGCACATGACTATTGATGCCTTTAACAACTTCCAGCACTGGACTTCTTCTTGACATGTATGCTTTCCTACTTACTGTGGGAGTTTCAGGAAGTCTGGCTGTGTTCTATTTCCATACCCAGCATTTAGTCCAGAGCCCATCACATCACAGGAGTTTAATAAATAATTTTATTAATGAACAAATGTGTGCATATATACACACATATACAGGAATACATATATATATTTAGTTAAGGGACTATAGAAATCAAGACTGAAAAATAATATATTTTGCCCCTAAAAATCTTTTTCCCAGAAGAAAGATAAAAGTACAATGTGGAGTCCCTTCGTAAAATGCTGGCAGCTTGAGAATGAATGTGGGGTTTTGTTGTTGTTTTTCTGTTTGTTTTCTTTTGCTTTGTTTTTTATTTTTTTTTTTTCAAAACAAAGCTAAAGAAATTTTTCTTGGATAACAGTTTTATTTAAAGAGAAGGAGGAGGAGGAGGAGGAGAAGAAGAAGAAGAAGAGGAGGAGGAGGAAGAGGAAGAAGGAGGAGGAGGAGGAGAAGGAGGAGGAAAGAGAAGGAGAAGGAGAGGGAAAGGGAGGGGGAGGGGGAAAAGAATAGGTGATTTTTAGTTAAATGTCCTAAACACTCAAGAATATTTGTTTACATGAGTGAGCAGGTGAATGAATGACTGTGATTAAAAACAAAACACTTTCTTTGGAATTACTAACATTAAGTCCCTTTCAAATTTATTTTAAATATAAAATAAAAAACACATATATACCAAAAAAATACACACAACAAAATGTCAACATCTAACACACACACAATTAGACACTCTTTTGTTTCTGCTCCCAGACGGTCTGGTTTTTCTGTGAGTAACCATACCTTTAAGGTATTCAGACTGAATAGTAACTGGACCCAGTTTGGCAGCTCCAAGGCTGTGGTGGAGACAGTGCAGCTTTGAATGGGCCCTTTGATGGAGACAAGCATCTCCTACCTCCCAGGGCCTCATTCCCCTGAGCACACTCCCCTGGGGACAGCCCTTGGCCAATAGGCAAGCAGACTGGGGCATGCCCCACACTGGGCCTCACCCTGTCACAGGCCGGCTTTCCAGTCTGGCTTTGTGGCTGGTGGTTCCATCCCATAGCTTGCTTCCTGCTCTCAGCCTGGAGCCATCCTTTGCTCAGAGGCAGCTCTTCCTTTCTAGGCTGCTGCTGTGAAGCTGACCATGTAGATGGCTGCTTTGGGGGATCTGTGGGCCTGGGCTCAGAGTGTCCAACAGCTGGCCATACTCCATTGTGAAATGGTAAATGCTCAAAACTTTTGCTCCATTCCCAGAGGACCCCCCATTAAAATGATTTTGCATTCACTACCTGCCAACAGGACCTGTAAGCCGGCCAAAGGGAGCTGCAGATTAAACATAATTATGAATTCTGAGTGGAATGGAGTAGTTGGAGATTGTTTCTCATGAAAGACCTATTTTTTTTCCTACTGAAAACGCACATAAGGAAGTACTGAATGCTTTGTGGAGTCTTTATATTTAAATGTGCTTTACAATTAATGCTTCTCCTTGTGCTTTCATGAAACAGATAGACAACGTCCCAAACTTGAAAGCTGTTCTTAGAATTGGATTTTAGTTTGCTGAGGATTTGTAGCTAATCAGCACAGAATTTTATAGGTAAGTATTTTAACATTTATTAACAAGAACTGGTACCAAATGCAAGACATTTCCCAGGCTTAGTTGTCAATGAGCGGCTAATCCCTAAGGATTTATAAACCAGCACAACTGAGTAAGGATTCAAAGGTCTCTTGCAGGCTCTTCTCAAGAGCTTAATGTGTCCCCATCGGGAACAAACCGGTTGTACCATTTGTTCTTTTAGTCTTTCCTCCTTCGCAAATGGAAAAAGGAAGTTCAAAATGCTGAGCATAAAAATATTAGCAGTGTCTGCAGACACCACATCAATTCACTACTGTGAATGTTTACAATGTGGCAACTTTTTCTAATTTGATATAAAATAACTAACGCATTTCATCATTGTTTTCCTCCCTTGCCTAGTTTCCCTCTCCTAAGTACCTCTATCTGCATGCAGGAGTAAAATTCAAAATTTCTGTGTGGCTGTCCAAATAGTCTGTTTACCTGCTGAAAGCACATCACAAACTACCATCATACTATTAAAAAGATAAGATCGGAAGTTGTGTGATATTGAGTAAAAATGCTTAATTTTTAACAAGCCCAATAGAATGCTAGGCTGTGATAATGATAAAGACAGTAACCTTGGTAGCAGCAAGAAGGTAACAGGTCCATAAGATATGGCAGATACAAACCCAGACGCTCTACATCTCTTGTCTCTTTAAATATTCCCAAATCTGTGTGGGAGATGCTTTTATTATCTTATAGATAAGAAAACTGAAGCTTAGTGAGTTCTAGTTGGTTTCCTGAGATCATGGGGCAATTTTTGGCTAGAGGCTGAAATTTGAACCCTGACATACATATGTTCCGTGGATGCTAAAGATATTTTTAAAAAATCTTTATTTTTAATTGTTTTCAGAGTAAGCTTATAGAACACACAAGAAAAATGGGTCTCATTTCTTTTTAATCATCTTCATATAAACCCTCCTGTTTCCTACAGTCTTAAAAAATTTTTAGATCTATTCATTACATGTGGTTTTAAAGCAACTAATGTATTTAGTTAAAAGAAAATCCAGGGGCGCCTGGGTGTCTCAGTGGGTTAAAGCCTCTACCTTCAGCCCAGGTCATGATCCCAGAGTCCTGGGATTGAGCCCCACATCCGGCTCTCTGCTCAGCAGGGAGCCTGCTTCCTCCTCTCTCTCTCTCTCTCTCTGCCTGCCTCTCTGCCTACTTGTGATCTCTGTCTGTCAAATAAATAAATAAAATCTTAAAAAAAGAAAAAAAAAAGAAAATCCATATGTTTATATCAATGATATCACCCCTAAATCCCAGTCAAATTAAATTTTTACTTTTTATGCAGTTGTGTATTTGGAAAAAAAAAATAAAACTGATTTTTATTTATACTGTTAAAACATGGGCATGCTACATGAATAACTAATAAGATGGTTTATTTTATTAGTTGTTAATGAAATTAGATTTAACCATTTTTATCATTATGTTTATCAAAATATTTTAAAAATATTTTATTTATTTATTTGGCGCAGAGAGAGAGAGATAGAGAGAGCACAGAAGCGGGAACAGCAAGCAGAAGGAGAGGGAGAAGCAGGCTTACCAAGCAGGGAGTCCAATGTGGCGCTCAATACCTGGACTCTGGGATCATGACCTGAGCTGAAGGCAGACACAACAACCGAGCCTTCCAGGCACCCCCGTTTATCAAAATACTTAATAATTAAACAAATGTGAGACAAAACTAAAATATAGTAGGAAATAGTCTCTACTCTTACATAATCCATACCTCTTCACAAATTCAATATCCCATAGAATTAATGGTTTATGCTTTGGGCCATATTAATGGAGCTATATATATTTTTTTGGTGAGATGAATTATATTTCTTGTTTGGTTGCTGATATTTGGTCATTGAAATGACTTAAAACAGTGTTAATTAACTCCACATTTATGCTGTGTACTTATTAAATACAAGACACTGTCTGAATTTTTTTGTTGTTTTTAACTTAAAAACACCTCACTTTATATTGAACAGTCAGGAACTTTGGACACTCATGAATTGCTTGGTTAACGTTGTAATCTATAGGTGGGTGCTGTGTCTGGGTGCAACTCTTGTTTTTTTCAAACATGCAATGCTTAAAGTTTCTTAAAATATTTTCATAGTAAAAGGCACAATGTAAGAGGCCAGGGTACATATCTTCCTGAGTTATTTCCCTCTGCCTCTTCTCTCACACTTTCATTGTTCAAACACAGTGATGGCCATGTAGAATGACCTGGAAAGGCATCAAAGAAATGCTATTCTCACTTGATATGTGAGCATTCTGATCTTCAAATATCTGAAGAGCCTTAGAAAAGTGGTCTGAGTCCCCTCTGATAATAAGCCTGCAAAACCAACTGGTACTTGATAAATAATTATAGAGTTCCTAGGGAAGGTGATGAGAAATAAAGGGAGAGAAGGAAACTGGGTGATTGAGATAGGTATATCTATATCTATATCATCTATATCTATATATATATATCTATATCTATATCTGTAGTGGCATAAAAATGAGAATACATAGTCGTACTTTTTCCAGTTTTAAAAGGAATATATTGGAGTATATCTCTGTCTCCCTGCCATGAAGACAGAGGGAGAAATTTACTATCTGCAAGCAGGAAGGGAGCTCTTACCAATCCCCAACCATGATGGCAATTCGATCTCAGATCCCCAGTCTTCAGAACTATGTAAGAAATAAATGTTTATTGTTTAAACTACCCCATCTATGGTATTTTGTTATGGCAGCTTGAGCTGACTTCTACAAACAATGATTTTAAGAGGAAAACTAAAGATTAAAAATATTTTCAATAGAAAAATAGCAAGTAGACTAGAGAGAGAATAATAAAGCATGATAGACTAAAATCATGCAAAAGCTGAAATAATTAGAATAAGATCTGGGTAAAGTCAAACATCTTAAAACACTAAGCAAGAGAGAGAAGAAAGAATGATAGAAAATAAAGAACGAAAACCATTCAAGGGAAAGAAATAGTGAAAAGGTGGAGCTTGAATACCTCTCCCACAAGGCAAATAGGCCCTTGAGTCAAGAGGGCCACCGATGGCCAATGGGGCTGCTTCTGTCATCCTCCTGCTAGGACAGGCTCTGCCGTGCCCAGGCCAATACTTCTGGCGATGCCTTGGATGACAGCAAATCCATAGACCTTGCCCTTTGGCTCTCCCTGAGGGTTGGTACCCTTCATGAAATCACACATTTCTCACTCATCTCTATCTGCTACAGATGATCCCAGCAGCTCTCCCCACCCAGGACACAGATCTATACAAATCCAACACCCCACAGTCATACAGAACTTGGGCTGAGTCCCTCCTTCCCATCCACCACTCTGACCTTTTCTCCTTCTCTTGATTCTTTCCCTTCATCCATTAAAAAAACAAAAAACAAAAAACAAAAAACTTACTGGGAGTCTTTCATATATTGGGTATCATGCCAGATGCTGGCTGAACAATGGGGTTTATTGAAAGGAAGCAAGTGTCCTGCCCTTCTGAAGTTTTCATTCTAGTGAGTGGATGAAGGAAGAAGGCAGAAAACATTTAAGCAAATCCATGTTTATTTTTAGAAAGTCAACTGCTGTGAGGCAAAAAAGTATCATGCTGAGAACGAACAGGAGGAAGCTCTATTTTCAGAAGGAATCCTCATAGAAGGCCTCAAGGGAGGGATCGAAGCTGAGACCGATGTATGAGAAGGAGCCAAGAGAAGACTGGTAAGTAGAGGGAACCGTGCAAAATTCTCTAAGTCAGAAGGAGCTTAGCCTGCTCTTGGCTCCCCCCAAATGGGCCCGTGAGCATATAGTGGAGCCGGAGGAGGGGAGGGCCAAGGAGGGGATCGTGGGCCCCTCCAGGTGTGTCTCTGGGCAGCTTATATAATGGCTCTGTGCCTCGATTTCCTCATCTCCTCATAAAATGTAGTTGACTCCACCTTCCCCGGAGACCACATATAATGACTCATCAGAGACACATAAATCATGGTCATTCCTCTTTTCAAGTTCCTTCTTGGTACAGGCGATTTTTCTTCTAGAATTGAGGACATGTTTGGCCTCTTGAGAATTTGACCTGCTGGAAATGTAATATGAATGCCTATCTTTTCTTTCTTTCTTTTTTTTTCTTCTAATTTATTTGAAAATCAGACCCAATTTATTGGACTGATAATGCACTCATGCAAACTCAATGTGAAGATAGTTTCAAACCCCAGATTAATTATTTTTCAATTGAGTTTTTTTTTTTTTTTTTTCATCACGTAGTCAGCTTTTGAGACAAAGACTTGGTCATAAATCTTAAAATTAGCTGGGGAATTAATTTTAAAATTAAACACACTATGATGAATTATAGGCAAATGAATGATTAGTAATGCAGAAAAATATAACTGGGTTAGCTAGGCACATTTGTGTATGGCGTTTGATACTGAGTGGCCTCTGCAGGGCAGCATCTTGTTCAGGGAGGACGAGAGTCATAAGCATTTCCTTGATTTTGTGTTTTGACTTTGCCTGTCTCAAGGCTCATACCTGAGAAGTCGTTTCCAAATTTAAATGGAATTTATGAGCTGTAGGATTTTATAGCACACAGTGACATTGGGAAGAGTTGAGGTACTTCAAAAGCTGAAAATGCAAAGATTGGAAAAATGGTCACACATGAAGAGTGTGGACTGTCACTCACTTGACTTGCCTGAGCTCATTCACTCATCCATCTTTGTTACGTTAGTCCCTCTTCCCCTCAGCAGCTAGCTACTTCCTTACCTCAAAAGCAGGACACTTATTTTTTCTCCTTGTGAAGGGTGATTAAATCACGGGGAATGCTCTGTAAGTAAGTAGTGGTTTTATTTTCATCTCATAAAGCTAAACCATTATCAGGGAGATGTTCGATAAGAAACATAGTTAACTAGGAAAAGAGGAGGAAATGTAATAGATCAGTGTTTCTTTATCTGCCAAAGGCATAGATTCCGAGGGTGAGGATGGGAGCAGGAAAGAGTGAGGGGGTTGGAGACCATTCTCTACTTCTTTTAAAATCTTAAGTCTCCTCCTTATTAGAATGAGATCCCTGCTCCCCCTGCCCCGCCTCCACCACCACCCCACACAGGTGCATTCACACACTTCTGTTTGGAGCCCTTTGTAGAATTCCCGTGTTCCCCTGGACGCATTCCCATCCATTTGTTAGGAAGTGAAATTGTGAGTTTAGCTGTGATCTACAGAGGCTTTGTCATCATTTTAAATTAACTAATTCACTATTGAATTTTATTTGTATTTATTTAGTTTAATTTCTATTTGTTTGTTTGTTTGTTTATTGGAGAGGTCTTTGTTAAAATGCATATTTGGACCCTGAACAGTGAGAGTTTCCACAGTGGCCCCATTTGACTTCTGGTGGAGGGGTGGAAGAAGCTGACTGGTGCAGGGTGTTGGGGAGGGTAGCACTAACCCAGTCCTTTAGCCTTTATTCCGATTCTGCATGCACGCCTGCTTATGGCCATGTGTCTGCCTCTTGTGGTTCCAGACCCTGTGGTATTTACTCAACTTTCTAAGCAACACTTTCTTTAGCCCAAAGATAATGAAGGGCCCTTACCCCTTTACTCATGTTTAAATTTAATTAATGAGAAGTTCTTCTCGATGAGAAGAACTTGGCATTTCAACCAGAGCACAGTTCATACTTCAAAAATGTTAGTTATTGTTAGTAGCTTATCAGATTTTGCAAGCTGATGTGGGAAAAGCAAGATTTGACAAGAGGAAAGGGAAGAAGTTAGTGAAAGGGATCAGGGAATAGCCTGGGGTGGGAGTTGCCTGTGGAGGGATTCAGTGTGGGCATAAGGACCGCTGTGAACATGGAGGGCCTTCACTGTCAGACAGAGAAGATGTTGTAAAGGGTCAAGAAAGATAAACTTCTGTTTCACTGTCAAACACCTCTTTAGCTTTACTCTCAATCAGGTACTGTTTTAAGTATCTTATGAATATTAACTCAAGAAGTCCTTGTTATAACTTTATTAGGTAAGTACTACTCCTATTTACAGATGAAGAAACTAAGGCACAGAGAGGTTAAGTAACTTGCTCAAGGACACACAGCCAGTGAACAGCAGAGCTTGGATTTGAATATGGGCTTCCAAGTCCATGATTTGAAATATGAGTGTAAGCTTCATTTTTACAATAATCTTCACCAGTCCTTGACCTGACTCCCTAGAAGTGTAACAGAAAATAGGAAGATTTCTATTGTTTGATCTTCTCTATTTGTGCATTTCATTCTTTCTGGATCCCCACTTTCTTGAATACTTTTTTGTTGTATCACTATTTTAATACATCACAGTTTGGTCACCCAATTCCTTTCCATTCCTTCTTCAACTTCAGTGTGCCTTCACATTTATGTATTTTCCACTTTTATTTTCCTAGAGATCTGGGAACTAATCAAATTTTATTTCATAACACATATAAATTTATCAAAATTAATATGCACTGTCTCCAGAATCGACAATATTTTCTCATTTTATTATAGATTATCTATAGTGATATGGAATATGCAGTTAAGCTAGTGGTAGTGATCAAAATCTGCAATCTGTTTTGCAGAGACAATATTCTTTTACTATAAATTCTTATTGCTTCATGTGATTTAGAAACTGGTAATAATTCAACTGGCCTAATAACTGTTAAAATGTAGGTGCTTTTCTTTTTCTTTTTTCTTTCATGTGTGTGCTCTAAAATGTTTTCTCCCACTAGGGGTGAATTTGTTACCTTTTTGCAACATACACTTTCAAAATTACAGCACTTGAATTCCTTCCAAACTTTTTCTTGTGATTGAGCTCCAGTTTCAAAGCATTGTAGTCTGAGAATATGCAGGGAATAATCTTAATCTTTTGGTATCAGTTGAGCCTTGATTTGTGACCCAGTATGTGGTCTGTTCTGGAGAAAATTCCATGTGCACTTGAGAAGAATGAGTATTCTTCTCATTCTTCTCAATTCTAAAACAATAGAATTGTTTTAGGGTGGACAGTTCTGTGTATATCTATGAGGTCCATCTGGTCCAATGTGTCATTCAATGCTCTGGTTTCTTCATTGATTTTCTGCTTGGATGATCTATTACTGAGAGTGGCATGTTAGGATCTCCTACTATTAATGTACTCATATCAATATGACTCTTTATCCTGATTAACAGTTGTCTTATGTGGTTGGCTGCTCCTATACTGGGGGCATAAATATTTATAATTGTTATATCTTCTTGGTGGATAGACCCTTTGAGAATGACATAATGTCCTTATTTATCTCTGACTACAGTCTTTAGTTTAAAATCTAATTTATCTGATATGAGAATCTCTACCCCAGCTTTCTTTTGAGGCCCATTGGCATGAAAGAGGTTTCCCCATCCCTTCACTTTCAGTCTGCATGTATCCTTAGTTCCAAATGGGTCTCTTGTAGACAACATATGGATGGGTCCTGTCATTTTATCCAATCTGCAACCCTGTGCTGTTTTAGGGGAGCGTTTAGGCTGTTCACACTGAGAGTGATTATTGAAAGGTACGTTTTTATTGACATCCTATTGTTTGTGATGTCCTTGTTTCTATAGATTGTCTCTGTAAATTTCTGTTCTATGACACTCTTGGGTTCTTTCTTCTTTTATAGAAAGAATATTAATATTTCTTGTAGTGCTAGCTTGGTGGTCACATACTCTTTTAAACCTTGTCAGTCTTGGAAGCTCTTTATCTCTCCATCCATTTTGAATGTCAGCCTTGTTAGATGAAGTATTCTTGGCTGAATGTTCTTCTCATTTATTGCCCTGAATATGTCTTGCCAGCCCTTTCTGGCTTGCCAGGTTTCTGTGGACAGGTCTGATGTTATTCTGGTGGACCTTCCTCTGTACATAAGTAATTTCTTCCCCCTAGCAGCTCTCAGGAGCTCCTGTCTAAAGTTATGATTTGTGAGCCTTGCAATCAAGCGTCTTGAGGTCTTTCTAGATTCATTGATCTTGGGGGGTGTTCTTTCTACCTCTAGGATATGAACACTGGTTCCATTTCCTGGAACAGGAAAATTTTAATGGAGAATTTGTTCAACTATATCTTCTATTATTTTTTCTTTCTCCTCCCCCTCAGGGATTCCAATAATTCTGACAATGGAACATTTCATGGCATCATTTATTTCCCTAATTCTGTTTTCATGGCTTCTAAGCTATTTGTTGCAGGCCTCCTCCTAATCTTTTTTCTCTATCAGTTGTCCTCTACATCACTAATTCTATCTTCTGCCTCAGTTTACCCTAGCTGTTAGAGAATTTAGATTAGATTGGAACTCATTGATAGCATTTTTAACTTCTTCCCCAGCAGCTTTCACTTCTACCCTAATTGATCCCATGTTGTCACTAATGGTTTTCTCCAACCTAGCCATTGTCTGGATAATTGTTACCCTGAATTCCCTTTCTGACATACTGTTTATGTCCATATCCAGTAGCTCTGATAGAGAAGGCTCAGTCTCTGAATTTTTCCTCTGTTGGGGGGTCCTCCTCCTACTCATTTTGGTGAGAGGTTGTTGAGGGGATATGTAGCTGAATATATCAACCATGATCCAGGCAAGTTGCACCCTAGAATGCTTCTGAGCAATCAGAAGTCACCACCAAAAAGAAAGAAAAAAGAAAAAAGAGAGAGAGAGAGAGAGAGAAAATGAGAAGACCCAGCCAGAATGGGCTCCAAAGGTAAGATTTATAAGGTTTACAAACAAAAATGGACAAACAAAAAGACTGACAAAAGTAAATGATAAGGGAAAAAAAAAAGAAGAAGAACCCAGCCAAAATGAACCCCAAGAATGAGATTTATATAATACTGGAACAGAAACAAACACAGAGAAACACTGACAGAAGAAGATGGGAGGGTGGTTATAAATCCTCAATGTGGGTGAGGAAGGTTATTTTGATTCTTCCTGGGTATATCTTGATATCTTTGTTAAAGGACTCAACTTTCCAGAGGTAAAGGGAGATTAAAACTGATTTATATATAGGGGTAGTATTAATTAGGGAAAGAGGATTACCTTGAAGCTTATATCTATATGTATATTAAAAAAAAACAGAAAAGAAAAAAGAAAAATACAGGTAAATGTATGAAAATAATTCAAGTTAAAAGGTTATTATGGAATATGTTGTAATAAACCTCTAGTTATAATGGTAAGTAGGTTAAAAAAAAGAGAACAAGAATAGTGAGAACGAATTAAAAATAAAATTTGTATCTATGAAATACACAGGTTTTAGGGAAGTACCAGGAGCTTAATATATTGTTTTCCCCTGATATTGGGGTTTTAAAGTTTTATGGGGACCCTGTGGTGGTTGTCCACAATGCAATTATTTATTGACTTTATTAAATGTTGCCATCTTTGATGCTGTGAACCTATTCTAAGACATTGAAAAACCTAAAACTGCTCCTATAAATCTGAGTAAAATTTGCAGTTGTGAAGTCCCAAGTTGTTTTCACTAATCTGTATAAATGCTGAAAGGGAAAACAGTCTCTATTTAGTTGCAAAGATATACATGCATCCATGAGTATGCCTTTTATATTTAAGTGAATTCACAGCATCAGAAACCAAAATTGTCTTTTTCTGTATTAGACAAAGCAAGATAAACATTTTCGCTGTCTCACATGAGACACCACCTGAGCCAAAAGCACCAGTTTTCAAGAAATAATTCTTTAAGGTGGCCATTTGAGCTCTGGGTGGTTTTTGATATTGTGGCTCCTTTTTACAGTACTTTTTTTTTTTTTTTGCAGTGTGTATTTTGATAGATATTCTGTTTTATAGGAATACCTAATTAATCCTAATGGTGATTTTGCTGTGACTTGCTTGAATATTCATATTTTAGTAACATTTCCTCTACATTCTGGTCACTCAGAAGTAAAAGGAATTGCCTACTGCCCTGTCAACTGATTACCTGAACCAGAGAGAGGACATTTATGTGGCTTACATTTTCAAAAACGGAGTGTGGGTGACTACAGAAGAAGCTGTATTCCCTATGTTTTTCTCTGCACACAGAAGGAGAAATTTTGCTTTTCTTTTGGGGAAACCTGAAAAAAGAGGACATGGGGTAGGTAGAGAGCATTTTCATTTGTTTTGTTCTTGTTCTTTCTTTTTCGGGAAACTACCTGATTATTTCTGTGACGTAAAAGTAGTTGGCAATTCACAGAGGCCCTAGTGTAATTCCCTATAACAATGATATATTTTTCTTGTCACTATCAGAGTCATCATCATTGCTTTTCATAAATATCTGTCAGTCCATTTGTGGCTGAAGAACTTTTTCTCCCTAACTTCCCTTTATTTGGAGATTTTACTATGTCAACTTTAGAATTAAAAAATTGCTTAGTCATATAATAAATAAGGTGATAGAAAATAGAATGGAAAACATTATACATGCATTAGATGAGGTTAGAAAATCCAGCCTGCCACTTTTTTTCTGTACTGATCTTGAACTTAAAAAAATAATAATAATAACATTTTCAAATGGTTGGAAGAAATCAAAAGAAGAGCAATATTTTGTTGAGCCATAAAAATGATATGAAGTTCAAATTTGTGTCTATAAGTAAAATTGTACTGAACATAGCCATGCCCACTCATTTATGTACTGTCTATGGTGGATGTCCCCTATCACCACAGAGTTGACTAGTCATGAAAGAGACCATGCACACACGTAGCCTAAAACAGTCCTTTACAAGAGACATTTTGTTGACCACTAAGTTTTTTTTAAAGGTTTTATTTATTTATTTTAGAGAGAGTGAGCAGGCGGAGGGGTAGAGGGAGAGAGAGAAAATCTCCAGCAGACTCCATGCCAAGCTCAGAGCCTGACCTGGGGCTTGATTCTAGGACCCTGAGATCATGACCTGAGCCGAAACCAAGAGTCAGACACTTAACCGACCGAGCCACCCAGGCAGCCCATGCCCACTAATTTATAAAGGTATCTGGAGGAGAGAAAAAGAGAAAGAAACATTTGGTTAAAGTATGTTTTTCAACTTTAGGGCTTATTCTAAAACGGCGAGTGACTTAGAAACATAATCTCTAAACATTCTTAATGGAACGAGTACTTATAGATTGTCTCAGGCACTCATTTTGTAGAAGAAGAAACAGAACAAGAGATTCCAACAATTTTTATGGAATGAGTAATACTAAAAAGAATGATGTATTATGACACTTGAGTTCCTTACATTTCCTCAAATGTTTATGTCAACTATTTTATATACCTGTAAGAAAGGGTTCTATAAAAATGTCAGATGTTTTTATGTACTCTGCCTCAAGTAGTTCATGGAAGATTTGGCAACAGCATTATAGTTACAAGAAGTAATCCTGATTGGCTCTGTTTTATGGGACAGATTCCCTCCCTCTGTCCCAGGAAGACAGACTAATTGACGGTTTACTCACCACTCCCCAGGACTCTGTATTGTTTTGTTTTGTTACCTTTTCTTTCCTCATGTATCACACAATCTAAGAACATTCAAGTAATTTTGGTAAAAAGAAATCCATTTCATTAAGCCCTTCGTGAGCAGAGTTTCCTGATATTGAGACTAACCCTTCCTTTCTTGCCCTTGAATGTATTAATTATTCATCTGTGTTAAGTTATGAGCAGCTTTCACCGCAGTCATCTTCCTGCTCCTTGGTTGTTTATGTTTTTCATGTATTATCATGTCATCACCTTAGTCATCCCTCTGGCAAGCTGTACTTATGGATAGATAGTCTGGGGCATCAATCTTGCCATGTAAGTCATGTCTCCCAATACCTTTATCACACTCCTTTCTTGTCTCTGAACTCCCTCCAATTCATCTACTGCCTTCTTTCTGGGGCTGTGATGTCCCAACTTGACTGTGGTATTCTAGGTGTGATTTCACCAACCCACAACTCAATGCCTTCTTGAAGTCATAATTCAAGACAGAACTAGCTCTCCTCTCTTCAGGCTGTGGCACAAAATAAAATACAAACAGATATATAAATCACCACCGTGGCTCTTCCGTGTCCTTGACAGCCTTCACACAAAGCCAGTGTTCCCATCCCCGAAGTTTGAAAAGACCTTGAAAAGTCATTTACTTTTTCTTACAGGCAAATTTAAAGATAAGCACTCATGAATTCATTTATCCCATCCTGTAAGACCTAAGAGCCAATGTGGGAGGCACTTTTCATTTTTTGTTATTCAGTAGGTCTTGCCCATAGTGAGTCTTTGGTGGATCACAAATATCTTCTTTCTCTGCAGTATTTATTTTGAAATCTTGGATATGATCTTTATTTAGTATTTTTAAAACTCAACATAATTAGGTATCTATAGAACAATCTGGATGTATGCAAATGTGGATATCTCGAGAGATGTCTCAAGCCTTTCTCTTACCTGGGAAAGTGCCTGGAGAGGTGTTATGCAGTGGAATAAAACTCAAACATCATTTATGAACTTCCAAGGAAGAGAAGCACATTAGTCTAATGAAGGGAGTGGAAAAATACCCCTACACCTACTAATTTGAGCAGCAAAATGATCAGGAGAAGTTGGAGATCTTGATAAATGGGGCCAAGTAATTGACAGAGTGTTATAATTAGGGCAAGGCATCTGTCAGTTAATTATCTTTTCTTCAATAAATAATTATAATTTTACATGTTCCCATAGCTTATAATTTCTAGCTGTGATTATCTTCTGCATTCTCATCTATCCGAACTTTGAAGACCAGACAGAAATTGATATAAAGAGAAAATTGCCTAGTTATCATCTCTGAAAAACAAATCAGACAGATGCAAGGTAAAGACTATTTGACTGGGTAAGAGCATGAATTTGACAGAAGGAATCTAAGTTGGCAGAAAGGTGAACTTGCTCTTTTAGTATGTCCGTGATTCAAACTAACCATCGAAGCTTGGGACTTCCTTTACTCACTTGTTCATTTATTCAACAAACCTTTATCAAATCCCTAATACTATAATGGCTCAGGGGATACAAAGATATTTTAAGGGACATGTAGTCTTAGGGAATAGACCTACACATAAACAAATAAACAAAAAATGGAAATAATATGAAAAAAGGCACATTGGAGTCTTTTAGAGCAGTGGTGCTTCTCCTTTTAATTGCTAGAAAAAATACTTTCAAGAAAAAATATTTTGAACATCGACTCTCATTATACACACATCATTTAAACTTTTATATACATATATATGTACTAGTGTTAATCTGGATGATGTTAGATATTTATAAAATTAATTTATTAATTTTTAGAATAAACAGAAACAGAAAATCTGATTTTTTTCCCCAATTTCCAATAAATCTTAGCATACACCTTGCATTATAAACATCCCACTTTGATGAACTTCTGCTTCCAAAAACATAAAGGTGAATATTTCAAATGGCTCATGTTCAGAATGTTTGGGTATCTTCTGAAATAATGTTGAAAAGATAGGCAGAGGTTAGCAATTGTAGTGGATATTTAATATTCCAATATTCCTCAAGAGGTATTCTACTAAATATTAGTAGAGATTTATTGAAATTAAAAAAAAAGATTTTTGCTGTCAAATAAGTTTGGAAATCACAAGCTTAAGAAGCAAAATTCCATTACTATGGGGTTAATATTCTATGATTCCACATGGCCTCATGAATGTGTATTTTCTGTTCTACTAAGCACTTGAGTTGAGGCACTGTATTTTCTATTTCATTTTTATTCAATAGTGAATAACTATTGAAGGGGTCTGCAAATATTAAATTCATATTTAGAACTGAAATCTGGCATTTGATATGGGAACAATGTGACTTCATAGACTTTGATTCGAGAAACTTTTTTCTTTGCCTTATACTATTTTTACTCTTCTCTATTAAATATCCATGAATAAATTACTCAATATATTTGTTTTGACTTGAAATTGGTCATCTAAAAAACGTTTTTTGTAGACCTATTATCCATGGAGGCAAAATAAGTAACCATTCTGTAGTTGCAAGCTGAGGGGCTCCTGAAGGGTCTGAAATACTAGAAATTTCCATCATTACATTAAATGTTCAGATCAAGGCCTTATATCTCCAAATGGCCACTTAAAAATATGCCAATATTTTATCTACTGAGGAATTAAATGTCACTCTTGTAGTGCCTAAGCCTATTTCACCTTTTGTGTGGGAGAGAAGTAGTTCTGAAATGCTACACACAGCCCTACACTCACAAAGACAGCATAACAAGCACAAGTTAACCTTTATCCAATGGCATAGAGCTGTAATTATTGTCATTAATCACTGTACTATGATTGATGAAACCATGATATGGTTGGGAGTTCTTGCTCATGTAAGGTTACTTTTCCCCCTGTACTAACTAATCCCAAACTATGTCGTTCCAAGTATTTGTGTCTGCTTTGTATAATTATTTTTTACATATTTTACTACCAACTGTATGCATGTGTATATGTATACATGCACACACTTACCTATTCCATTATTATTACATACTGTATATATTTGGTAGTGTAAAGAAAAATTCCAAAAAGCAGACTTAAATATATTATATATATATATGTATATAGATATATATATATAAACTACTACCTATGATTTTACTCTCCCCACATCACATTCAAGCACTGAAAGAAGAGATCCATCTATATTGTTCAAAGGTACCAACTTTTTCCCCTAAATCAAGCTATGAAGGAACCAATTGGCTCTTACTACCTCCTTGTTGTTTTTCTTTCCCACCCCAGTTTAATTTTTATTTCCCCTCTACATGCTGAAGCCATTTTATGCACTGTCATGTATCTCCTAAGCCTCCAGTAAAAAGAAAAATGGACCAAAAAACCCCCCAAACCTCCTCAACTTTCCTATTCTAATTAAATCAGATAAATCATACTTACAAAAACTGGATATCAGTAGTATCTGAGTGATGGCCTGAAAGCCATTCTGTGAAGTAGCTCATGTTCTCTACCTCTTTCAAAAGTCATTTCTGCTGATTTATCATTATTTACATTTTTTTGAGCACTGAAAAAGTAACAGTCGTTTTCACATACAATTTCCCCTTTAATTTCTGCAATAAGAGTACAAATTAGATCTTTTAACAGCATTTTCATGTGATTAGGATTTTGAGATTTACCGAGTAAAATTGCAGAACTTCCAGTTAATGCTGAATTTCACATAAACAAATAAATATTTTTTAGTAAAAGTATGTCCCCTGGAACATAGTTGAATGGGACAAATTTACACTAAAAATGATTTGTTGTTTATCTCAAATTTCTATACTACTGGATATTTTCTGTGTTTTATCTGACAACCTTGCCTGTCAAAGGCTAAGTTTCAGAGAGCTTAAGAACCTGTACAAATGTACACAGCTAGGAATTATTATGATTTAGACCAAGGTTTTTGATTCCAAGTCCAGGGATATGACTATTTTCTATGTTACTGCAAATGCTGAAAACATTTCTTCTAGATACATAGGACATTAATGTATGTGAACTACAGGACCCACATATCAAATCATTCCTGTCTTAGTTTCCTAGGGTGACTGAAACAAATTGCCACAAACTGGGAAGATTAGAACAACAGAAATTTATTGTCTCATAGTTCCAGATGTCAGAAGTCCAAAGTTAAGGTATTGGTGTGGCTGTGCTCCCTCTGAGAGCCTTAGGTGGGGATCCTTCCCCTCTCCTTCCTAGATTCTGTTGGTTACCGATGACTTTGACTTGACTTGGCTTAGGGCAGCGTAACACCACCCTCAGCTTCACGCCTCCTTCTTCCTGTGTATGTGTCCATTTTCCTCACCCTGGAAGGATGCTAGCCACTGGATGAGGGCACTTGAACCCAGCATGACCTCATCTACATTTGATTATCTCCACTAAGGAAATACTTCCAGTAGGGTCAGAGTTCTAGGTACTGGGGGTTAGAAATTGAACATATGTTTTCAGGGGGCACAATTCAACTCACAACTAGGAATCATTAATACAGAGTCGAATATAAGAAAATTATTACCAATCTTGAAGATCCAGGTGACTAGACAGTGCCTGTAAGTGGGGCTGGGGGCACTATGAGCCGATGGTGGTTCTTATGGGGCAGGTCCAAAATGTAGCCTTGAGGTTGGAGGGTGATGATGACAGTGGCTGAAACATACCTCTATACACTTACTGTAGGCATGTTCTTGGGTCTGTATGTTTAATAGTGCCAGGGGGCAGGAGATAGTATGGTTTCCATTCCGTTTTGTGGGTGAGAAAACAGACACAGAGGTGCTAACAAATTTGCTGAAGGCCATGCCGCTAATAATGTATGATGCAATTGTGACTGGAGCCCAGGCAATCTGACTCTGGAATCCACATTCCTAACAATTATTTTAGGCTTATTGAGGAAGGAGAGTAATGAGAAATAAAGACTACGCTAATTTTCCCGTTGGTTATTTTTTGTCTTGTGGTCTTCCCTGTTGACATTGCTGGTGATTTACACTGACCAGACGTCCGTTCTCAGATGTAAGTGAGCATCAGAATCTCTGGGAGGACTTGCTGAAACACAGTTCACTGGGCTCCACCCCTGGGTTTCTGATTCCATGCGCCCCGGGTGAGGCCCGAAAGGGGTACTTCTTACAAGTTCATGTGTGAGGCTGAGAATGCTGACTGGGAAGCCAATTTGAGAACAATTGCTATAGAGAACAACTGAGGTGAGGTTACGGTAGGAAATGCTTTTCAAGTTCACGGGGATGGCAATGGGGATCAGGAAAAGTACAACCAACCATTTTACAAGCTGTAAACTACCCCTTTAAAAGTAGTAATGTGATGTGTCTGTTCATGTCTTCTGCTCATTTTTTGGCATGATTACCTGTTTTGTGTGTGTTGAGTTTGAGAAGATCTTTATAGACCTTGGATATCAGCCCTTTGTCTCTAGTGTCATTTGCAAATATCTTCTCCCATTCCATGGGTTGCCTCTTTGTTTTGTTGACTGTTTCCTTTGCTGTGCAAATATTTCTCCAAAGAAAACATACAAATGGCTAACGGACATATGAAAAAATGCTCATCATCAGGCACCTGGCTGGCTCAGTTGGTTAAGCAACTGCCTTCGGCTCAGATCATGATCCCAGGATTTTGGGATCGAGTCCCGCATCAGGCTCCCAGCTCCACGGGGAGTCTGCTTCTCCCTCTGACCTCCCCCCCTCACATGCTCTCTCTCACTTTCCCTCTCTCAAATAAATAAATAAAAACCTTAAAAAAATGCTCATCATCATTAGCCATCAGGGAGATTCAAATCAAAACCACATTGAGATACCACCTGACACCAGTTAGAATGACCAAAATCAACAAGACAGTAAACAACATGTGTTGGAGAGGATGTGAAGAAAGGGGAATCTTCTCACACTGTTGGTGGGAATGCAAGTTGTTGCAGCCAGTTTGGAAAACAGTGTGGAGATACCTTAAGAAATTAAAAATAGAGCTACTCTATGACCCTGCAATTGTGCTACTGGACATTTACCCCAAAGATAGAGATGTGGTGAAAAGAAGGGCCATCTGTACCCCAGTGTTCATAGCAGCAATGACCACAGTCACCAAACTGTGGAAAGAACCAAGATGCGCTTCAACGGATGAATGGATAAAGAAGATGTAGTCCATATATACCATGGAGTATTATGCCTCCATCAGAAAGGATGAATACGTAACTTTTGCATCAACATGGACGGGACTGGAAGAGATTATGCTGAGTGAAATAAGTCAAGCAGAGAGAGTCAATTATCATATGGTTTCACTTACTTGTGGAGCATAAGGAATAACGCGGAGGACACTGGGAGACGGAGAGGAGAAGTGAATTGGGGGAAATTGGAGGACGGTGAGAAACAAACTGAGGGTTTTGGAGGGGCAAGGGGTGGAGGTTTGGATGAGCCTGATGGTAGGTATTAAGGAGGTCACATATTGCATGGAGCACTGGGTGTGGTGCATAAACAATGAATTTTGGAACACTGAAAAACAAAACAAGATTAAATTTAAAAAAAGAATTATCTTGATTTTTGAACTTATCTCTTTTTTTCAATAAAGAACATGTTTAAGTGTAAAAAAAAAAAAGTAGTAATGTGAAATTGTCTACGTCTGTGTTACCACATCCCCCCTCCACAGATAGTGTAGTCTTATAATCTACGGCAGAGGCTCCTACATTTATAACAATTGGAAAACAACTTTGGATCTAGAAGTTTGAAGCAGAAGAGCTGGATTCTAATCAGGCATGTCCCTAAATTGGTCAGGTGCTTTTCAGCTCTAAGTCGCCCATGCTTCTCCCACCCCTCATAAAATAAGGGTGTTGAGATGGGGACGTAGTTGACTACATTAGGGTACCAAGTCATTAAGTGTCATTTTTGAGAAAGATAATGATATGAAAAATATTATCCTTAATATATTGTCTCCTGTTAATTTTTTTACATGAACATAAATGCCAATTGGAAAACTACCAATATAATCAGATAAGCTAAAAATATCTCTTACTGGGACACCTGGGTGGCTCAGTTGGTTGGACGACTGCCTTCGGCTCAGGTCATGATCCTGGAGTCCCGGGATCGAGTCCCGCATCGGGCTCCCGGCTCCGCAGGGAGTCTGCTTCTCTCTCTGACCTTCTCCTTGCTCATGCTCTCTCTCACTGTCTCTCTCTCAAATAAATAAATAAAATCTTTAAAAAAAAATATCTCTTACTTACAGAACACTTACTCAGAGATAAACATTATTAATATTTTGGATATTCTCTCAAAAGATAGTATATATGTGGACAAATTTATCATACCATACATACTTACTTGTAGTCCTATTTTTCTTAGCATTCCAAGCCCATGTTTGTATTTTAATACATATGTATTTATGTCACCATTTTTAATATTCTTATGGCATTACATTGCACAGTTACCCCACAACTTATTAACCAATCCTACATTTCTGGGGATTTAAGTCACCTGTAATTAGGGGCTAATAAGGCGATGGTCATAATGAATATCCTAATGCTTACATTCCAATGTACTTGTCTATTCTAGAGGTGAAATCTCTATGTCAAAGAATAATCTTGTCTTTAAGATTATAAAATATTAAATCTGAAAAGGCTATAAGACAGGTAAAGTTATGCTGTTTTTATGTATATATAAAAATCGTCTCTGTGTATATGAGTATGTGATACAGAGAAGACAGCTATAAGGATGCATCCTGACCTGTGAATAGCACTTACTTCCTGCTTCTTAGACATGGATGACTTTTAAATTTACCCTTTGGTGGTTTTCTGTATTTCCCAATCAGTCTTCATGTGTGAGTTAATTGAGATTTGCTGGAAGAAGCAGCCTTATTGTCAGTATATACCTGCCATAAGTTGGAACCAGAAAATTGAAAGAAGGGTATTTGTGTGGGGAGACAGTGAGAGAGGGTTCCTTATTTTTCTAGACATAAGGAGAAGAATTTGACCAGAAGGGAAAGAAGAAGGAGGAGGAGAAGAAGGAGAAAGGGGAAGGGGAGGGGGCGGGGGAGGGGAGGGGGAGGAGGGGAAAACAGGAAGGAAGGAAGGAAGGAAGGGAGGGAGGAAGGAAGGAAGGAAGGAAAGGGAAAAGACAAGAAGAAAAGAGAGAAAAGAAAAGAAAAAGAAAAGAAAGGAAAGGAAAATAAAGGAAAAAGAAAAGAAAAAAAACTTTCATGAAATCTAAATGAAATACATGCCTCCATCCGCTGGGCCTTTCAGCCCAGCATTCTCTCACAGAAAGGAGGAAAAATAGTCCGAAAAATCAAAGCTGAAAGACAGTGCCAAGGCCGGCAGGTACAATCTGCAAGGGAGGCTGTTTGAGGGTGTTTCAAGGCTTCATTGAACTGAATTTCTTTTTGTGAACTGAGGACCCCCAAGCTGACCCAACATCCTTTAGCAGGAAGGCTGCAAGGGATGAGCTGCTAGAAGCTAAGGCTTCAGGGAGCCCTTTCTGACTGGGAGCCCATTCAAACAGGGAGAGAGCCAGCAAGGGAAGTCTGGGTTCAGCAGATGAGTGCTAAGGAGAATCAGCCGGGCCAGCGTTGCCCTGGCAGAGCGTCAGGACTTGGAGCAGCAGCTGCCGCTGGGGCCCCCAGTGCTCAGACACAGGCTGGAGTCCAGACTGATGGGAGGTGGAGGAAGGGGTCCACACAGGCTCAGGCTTGGCATGCAGGAACCAGAGGCGGCAGCCTTGTGGAGGCCAGGAGAGAGAGCTTCCGTGTGGGGAGGGATTTTTGATCGATTCCCTGGGACAAAAGCCTGGCAGTGTTAGTCAGCACAGCGTCTGTGTGGGACGGAAAGGAAGGAGAAAGAAATAGGAGGAGAAGGGTGGAAATGTGCCAAAAGGAGTGTGGTGCTTTCCAGAGTATCGCTGGAAGAAAACTCAGTGCTGCCTTGAAGGAGGAAAGCCTGGCTGATGGCTCCTGCTGGCTGCGGGGGGCCCAGCGGACACACAGCCCTTCACGGCAGACAGAGCTTACAGAACTTGGGGCCCATCTCCAGGGGAGTACCTGCCGGTGCAAGCATTGTGTGCCCCTCAGAGCATGACCAAAGTCCTGTTCTCTTCGTGGATGGGTGTGAGGAGGACATGGGTGACCTCTTGACTGGATTTGCAGCGTCCTCGGGAGGTGAGCATGCTGTGGGCTTCCCAGAGAGAGGCCAGGGTCTCGGGCAACCATTCATCTGGCCCATGCTTTCTGTCCACGGGAGCTAGGTAAGACAGACAAAGTTAACCAAAGCCTGCATAGATCAAAAAGTAGTACACGCTTGCGAGGCAGTAGGAGGCCAGACAGCTTTCATCTCTAATTTTTCCAGTAAAAAGAATCTAGCTTATTAACCAGAGCTCTTGACATGGAGACAACTTTAATGAATGGATGAATAAATGAATGAATGAAGACATGAATAAAAGAAAGGCACAGAAAAAGAAGATATTTTACATCATCTATCTATCTATCTATATGCAATTAAGTCCCTAGGAACAAGTTCAACATTATAAAACTGGAGGAGAATCTGGTAAAGAGAATCATACAGTACACCTTATCCCTATCAGTTTCCTTTTCAAAGGTCATATTGAACAGCTACGCCAATAGGAGGAACAGCTGTTGCTCTGAGAGGAAGCCTGTCCTCACTTTAGCCTAACTGGCCCCCATCTCCTTGTCCATCCTTTCTAGGGGGGCGACCACTCCCCCAGCACTTCACCCATCTCAGCTGCCTCCCTTATCATAACCCTTGCCACAGTGTCACAAGCAATCATTAAACTCCTTATATGACTGCATAATTCTTTTCTGTCTGTCCCCTCTTCAAGGACGTTGGCTCCATGAAGGTGAAACCAAGCCTCTCTCGGTCTCCATAATATCCCCAATGATACCTGTTGAATGAATGGATGAGTCAGTAAGGAAATATGGCTGGAACCTAGTAAACAGCTACAGATTTTGAGAAAACATGGGCTGAGTGTAGGAGACAGGGTGAGGAATATGTCAGGTGGACCCATTCTGGGACTGTATTACTCCATAAAACCTAAAAAGGCTCCTTGTGAGGGAAAAAAAAAAAAATCTCCCCCTGAAATTCTCACCTTGTCAAACGTCCTGACTATCCAGAGTGGGGAAAAGTATTCCAGAGATCTCAGAATTCTCGGGAGCATGCCCACTTTTACCTAGCTTCCTAGTGGTTCAGTAGAACAAAAAATTGTCAAGAAGAGGAAAGTAGCAGGACACTAAGCATTTTCAAACACCTGCTTGAGAGCAGGCCCCGTAAAGCAGTTCACACATAGGATTACTCCATCCCCACAGGCAGGCTTGTGAATTAGCTATTAGCGATGCTCTTTCAGACTGGAGTTTGCAGATATCATCAGTTTGCTTATGGGGAAACAATGTTCAAGGGTAGAGCAAGGATACTAACCTAGATTTATTTCTTACTCCAGAGTTTATAGTTTTTCTAGACACCACCCTCCTTCAGGGAGATCTTCCAGCATAGCTGCTGACTTTCTAAGGCTTCTGGGATTCCAAGACAACCCCACATCTTCTTAAAGCTCTCAAGCTGCCCCAGGGTGGTGTGTGTGAGTGTGGGTGTTTGCACACGTGTATACATGTGTGTTTTTCTAAGCAATGCTGGGGGTGGGGAAGTAAATAGGACAGATATTTGGAATAATCTTTCCGTCTCAATTATGTCACCTTCCAGAGAAAGAGACGAGGTGGAATTTCAATGACTGCGGACAGCAATGCTAAAATCAATAGTGTATGTACTCTGTGTGGAGTAGATTATGGGTCACTTACCAAACTAGATGATCGTCTTCATAGTAGCCAGACCGATGACTGAAATATCTTCCTGTTCAATTATTCTTGCATTCCGATACGATAAAGAGACCTTGTTAATTATTTTTTTTCAACGTTGTTTGGATTCTCCTATCTGCTCCTAGTCTGGATTATGTATGGGCAGATGATTTTAGTTAAGGTTTACCCAAGGACAATGTGCTTGCAAGTTTATTAATGGTGCCCACTCCACACTTAGGGCTCTGTTGACACCTCTGCTCCTTCTGTTCACTTTTATTGCCCAGATGTCCTTTGAAACTCAAGCACTTGGACTTCTTTACCCAATCCAGCAAAGCTGTGGGGGATGGTCAATCTACGCATCCATCTGAGAGAGATCTGTCGATTCACAATGTGAAGTAGTTTCCACAGAGGACATGAGTAGGAGGACAGGCTGGGGAAACTGGACAGCTTCCCAGACATTTTTCTTTCCCTCTCTCTCTCTCTCTCCCTCTTCCCCCCCCCACCACAGGTGTGGTTTTGTTACTTTATTTGAAGGTTTTAAGCTTAAATATGACAGATGCGTCTTCATTCACAGGCAAGCATTAAAATATAGTTTGAAGTCACATCTAAATGTATTACTTGTCTTTTTGGATTATTAATTTTTCTACTTATCTTAAAAAATTAGTTGTGATCAGGTCCTATTAATAGAACTACATGTAAAGAGTCAACTGACTGTCTATAGTAAATGGCACTTACGTCTCAATACCATCCTCTGTCATGGTTATGGGAATGAGATTTGTCGACCAATTCAAGTTTCATGTTCAGGGATGGAGCAGCTCTGTCTGAGTGGGGTGTCCTTGCCTTGAGGGGCGAAGAAAGCTCCCGTCATTCCAGAGGAAACTTCAGGCTATCAGTCTGAGTTCCCATCCCTCAAGGACTGCAGTAGCTCAGCCGTCTCCTGACTGAAGGCCAAAGAGCCACTAGGAGGAGCTAATGACTGACCAAGTTTACACTTAGGATATTTACAGCAATTGGCTCCACGGACCTCCCAACCTTGGCTCAGGCTGAGGGTGTTTAATTATTTACGTGGTAATGGATGAACCAGGAATTGTCTGCCCTTCAAATGGCTCACCGAGGAGAGCAACGGTGTCTCCTTGTTTCATTTGTGAGTTTTTTCCTGTGAGGAGGAAAGCCATTTCATTCAACCTTCCTGCAGACAGAAATGTGGAGAAAGTGCTGCATTAGCACAGCCCCCAGATGGTTCCCATTTTAAAATAAAAAAAATATGCTGACTTCTGGGTTTCTTATGCTTCCCGCCAACTCCCCATGGGCAGGACCCATGGAAGAAACCCAGGTACAATGAGTGCTTTTCTGGGTAACGTGGGGGGCAACCTTCCCTTTTCTGTAGATAAGATATGGTGGTTTAAGAAGAAAGACTCTCGAGTTCAATGCCTGAGTTTGAAGCCAAGATCTACCATTTCAGAGCTACATATGGTCATCCCCCTTTATTTGTGGGGGATACATTCTAAGACCTCCAGTGGACATCTGAGACTGCGGATAGTGCCAAACCCTATATAGACTATGTTTTTTTCCTATACATATGTCCCCATGATAGAGTTTAAGCTCTCATTCGGGCACAGTACAAGATTAACAACAAGAACTAATAACAAAATAGAACAATTATCACAATATACTGTAACAAAAATTAGGTGAATGTGATCTCTCTCTTTCAGATCACTTTGTTGTACTGTACTTACCTTTCTTGGGGTGATGCAAGACGCTAAAATGCCTGATTGATGAGACAAGTGAGGTGAAGGACATAGGTGTTATGACAAAGGGTTGAGCAACCACTAAGCCTCTGAGGACAGGTCAGAAGGAGGATGGTTTGTTTCTGCACCACGGGTAACCATGGGGAACTGAAACCACAGACAGCAAAGGTGTGGATAAAGGGACTACTCTATCTTTGGATAAGTTCCAAAGATATGTTCTTCCTTTTCTCCATCTATAATAGTGCCATATCCTCCCGGGGTTGTGGTGAGGCTGAAGTGAGTTATTTCATGTATGGATGTGCATTTCAGGCAGTGCCCAGCTCTGCTTGGTGAGCTGTCTGTTCCTCACACCAAGGGCTTTCCTGAAGAGATCTCCAAGTGAAGTTAACCATTTTCTACTCTGTCTTTTCACTTAACAGTTGGTCACAGTCACTCTCAGGGGTGCTCCCCAACGTAAATCGCTTTGTAAGGGTAGAAAGGAGAGTCTTTAAGTAATTGACAACAATTTTGAAAATCCTGGTGATACACTTATGTCTGATTTAAGTCAATGCATAATCACGTTGCGTTACTTTTGGCAGGAATTCTGGCAAATCAAGTTAGTTGTCTCAGTTTGCTCAGAGAGGCATGAATCCTGCAGTTCTGTGTCTTCGAGTATTGCTGTTGTTGTTTTTAAATCAGTAAAAATAAAGGCATTCTTTTTATGTAAACAGGATCTTTCAACTTTAGGATTTCTGTGAGGGAAATTCTAAATCCTCCTTGGTAAGAAAAAAAAATGTGAAGCTTCTTTTGTATCTTTTTAATAAACTTATTATATAGTTATTTAATCAGCATTTTTGAAATAAAAGTTTAACTATTTTTTAAACTATGGTTTCTTCTGGTTGTAAAAATAAAGACGTGATTGCAGAAGAAAATGTATAAACCAAGAACAACTATGTTGAAGAAAATAAAAATCATCTAGTAATTGGACCATTGTGAACTAATCTTCACTAATATTTAGGGCACTTCCTTCTGACATTGTTTTTATACATACGTGTGTGTTGCATGTCTACGCAGCTGTTAAATTTCAGTTGTGATGCACAACCTAAGCATTTCACTTAGCACACAGGTATTTTATTGTATCATTATAGATTTAGAAAATACTGTGTTTGATAATTACATAGTTACCCCTTATTATTTTTACCATTCCTATATGATAGGACATTTCCATGGCTTCTAGTTCATTTATTCTTTTGGCAAAGTAAAGTACATGATCTTTGCAGATAAAATGCTTAAGTTTCAATCCCAGTTACGCCCTTCTAGGCTGTATGAGCTAATCAATGTATTTGTCAGTACCTCTGCTTCCCTGCTTTTGAAATGAGGACAATGATAATACATACCTTATTGAGTTGTGTGAGGATTAACTTAGTCAATTTGTATAAAGCATTAAAAAAATAGCACATAATAAGCACCAAATCAATGTCAGCTGTTGTATGTATACACTTTAGATTAGATTTATGATTATCCCCTTAGGATACATGATCAGAAAGAGTATCAGCTGAACAAAGGTTTTAGGTGCCATTTTTCTAACTTACACACCTTTCTTAAATACATGCGCAGTTTCAGGAGGAAATGGCTTTAGCTGCCTGTAAGTCATTGTAAACATTTTTGCTTTCACTTTAAGAGTAATGAGGAGGCATTGGGAGGCTCTGAACAGGAATGAGACATAATCCCATGTATGACTGTAAAGGCTCCCACTGGCTGTTGGCAGGGTGATCCCGTGGTGGGATGGAGATCAGGATAGAGTCTACCAGGGTAGTCCAGAGGAGAGGAGAGGCAACAAGGACTTACAGTGTAGTGGCATGGTGGAGTCAGAGAAAGTTGGATTCTGGATATACTTTAGCAGGTTAAACCACCATGGTCTGCTGAGCAGATGTGGGATGTGAAGAATGAGAGGAGTCAAGGATGTCTCTGAGTGTTTTGGCTAGAGCCACCGGAAGGATAGAATTGTCATCATTTAAGTTGGGGAGGGCTCTGAATGGGTCAGATTTTGGGGTAAAAATTTGGTGCTTGTATTTGATTATGTTGAGTTAAGATGCTTATTAAACCTCAAAGTGCAGATGTCTAGTAGGAATATGCATGGCTGTGTCTGTTTGGGGGACTGACCATATAAATGGGAATTCTCCATATAAACTCCCACACAGGATAAATACAATGTTTGTGAAAAGATATATAATAAGCATGTGTTCATTTGAACCTTACCTATGTATTATTATTACAATCCAGTACTTATTGCACTGATAGTTTTGAACTTGGACCAACAAAATATTATTTTTGGAGGAAAGGAATATTTAAATCATTGACATTGTTTAGAATTGCCAGCTCACTGTAATGATAAAAAGCAGACCATCTTTCATTCAGGTTTATTATACTTTTCAAAATCTCTACAACTGGTGCATCCTTTGTATTGCCTACACAATTGCCTTCACTGACTGGATTCCCTTCACTGCCCATGCCTATTGGGAACACCGTTGTTGTTAAGAATTCACCTTTGACCTTCTACCAAGAGCTGAATTAACAGTGAAGGTAAGGAATCTTGCGTTGCAGGACCTAGAAAAAGCCCTAGTGTTCACGAAAATAAGTTGTATTAACAACTTACCCTCGTATCAGGTGGCATTTAAGTTTCAATAGGCAACATTAGGATATGGCTAAGGCGAAGCTGATTTGGGAAAGTGTTGGTTTGAGTTTAGTGAAATGTACTTAGTATTTCCTAATTATTTTGTGTGTAGGTAAGTTTTTGCATGGCCTGCATTATAATGGTCAGGGTTGCAATACACCGACTTAACTGGTACAAGGATACCATGATGTAGGGTCAGAAAATTCTCGTATTTTGGTTCTCAGTACAGACAATATGTGACAGAGAGAGAGAAACAATGGGTAGGTGCAGGACCAGAAGTTAGTTTGTCAAAAAAGCTTTTTCTATCATCTTTTATGTAAAATTCTAATGGAGGACTCGATTATCACTGATACCTACTAAAAAATGAAATTCTATCCTGCAAGGAATTTGCTTAGTAATGCAGCATAGACAATTGGAAATGAGCTACACAATGAACAATTTTCATGTATTTCATGAATTTAATTGAAATTACTCCACCTTCAAGAAGCAAATTGTAATATATTTTTTCCCCAAGTCATATAAAGTGAAGAAAGGAATTTGGTATTAAAATAATCGCTAGACTCTTGGATTTTTTGGTAATTCAATTAATGAAGAAACATTAATTACATAAACACATTGGAAAAGAGTTACAGTTCTTGCTAATGTAGTATAAAATACTGACATTGATAATGAAAAATCTCAAATATGCCACTATTCCATGAAAATCAACAACAAACTGGCAAACGAGTGTTCTCAATTAAAGAGTATTTAAGATTAGTCATTGAGAAAGAGAATTTGAAATACACTGGAATGTTAGCATTCATACATGAACAAAATTGGACAATAATCCTACAAATTTAATTATGACAGTCTCAATAAGATGTTTCAAAGATGAATTTCACTTTTTTTTTTTTTTAAGATTTTATTTATTTGTCAGAGAGAGAGAGGGAGAGAGAGCAAGCACAGGCAGACAGAATGGCAGGCAGAGGCAGAGGGAGAAGCAGGCAGGCTCCCTGACGAGCAAGGAGCCCGATGTGGGACTCGATCCCAGGACGCTTGGATCATGACCAGAGCTGAAGGCAGCTGCTTAACCAACTGAGCCACCCAGGCGTCCCTGAATTTCACTTTTTAAATTACTAGTACTACAAACAAATTTTAGTCAATCAAAACTGAGTATTATTTGTATTCTTTCTATAGAAAACAATAAAAATTATTGCCATATGAGGAGGCGATAAAATATACAGCCAAAATTATGGGGGAAAATCTTATAGATGTGTATCAGACAGCAATGTAACAAAAATGTTATTTTTCTTGTTTTTTTATAATGTTTGTGCTAATTATCTTTTTAAGTTTTATGATCCATTTTAAATCTTTTTTCACTTAACTTATTATTAACCTTTGTACCCGATTTTGTATTCATAATACTGCATTCCACCACCACCTTCCCTTTTGGTTCCTTAAAGAAAGCCCTCATAACTGTCTGAGCTTCAAAATCCAAACCTGCCCCCTGCTGCCATCTTGCTCTGAGGCAGCTTCATCAGAACCTACGAAGTTGGACAAACACAAGGGCTGTGGTATGCTCTATGAGTCTTCTGTGGCTTTAGAGAAATGGCAAGACATCGGAAGTTTCTGTGTACTCCAAGTGATGAATGGGGAGCTTGTCAGATGAGGAGGCCAGGGCGGCGAGACATGGCTGAGGCCCCCAGTGCAGGGCACCTGGTCCAGGGACTGAGTTGGTCTAAGAGTCCCTCTCACGTTGGGGGCCATGGAATCAGTTGGAACAGAGTGGAATCCAGTCATGGAGGGCAGGATGCTCCTCAGAGCCCTGCGTTAGAGGAATAGCCCAGACCCTAAGTCCTTCAGCCGTCTTCCCTCCTCAGTCCCTAATGTGTGAGTGATATACGGCCCCCTTCCCTAGATCCTTGAGAAAAGCTGGGAGAGTGAAGAGAGACTATTTGATAAATTGAACATGTGCCTAATGCCTAAACAAAGATTTTCAGTTGTTGACTCGCACTCTGTTTAGAACGTTCTTCCTAATTTCTCGGCAGGCGTGCGGATGCAAAAGATTCGAGCACCTACAGGGAAATGAAGGCTCTGGGTTTCCCGGAGATGGAGTGTGAGTATGTTTGCAACCCTGCCTCGCTCTCCAAGAACAACCTTGCTACTCCCTGTGAAGGTCAATAAGGAAAGAATTAGTACAATGGCTTACATGGGGAATGCGGATTATCTGAGATTTTCACCTACTCCAAGTAGGCCCCCTTGTCCTAGCAGGAATTGCTTCTGGTTTCCAATGGCATGCCAGAGAATCTGGCCAGGGCTGCACACATTAGTCCTGAAATGCATCGTTTGCTCCAGAGAAGGGTGATGTGATTTGCTTCGCAGAGGATCTCAGCAGTAGTTGGCTAGCTCAGAGGTAAATTGGGGTTAAGTTACTTAGGAACCTTGGTAAGTCAGTGGGGTCTGGGCACCTGATGGAGCCTCTCAGCAGGTTCTTACCCAGATATGGCTTCCTCCGTCAGAGGAGCTGGCCTTTCATTCACTCTCTTTCTGAGATGGTTTTCCCTGGTGTCATAGGTGCCAATGAAAATATGCATAATGAAGGTCTCTCTTGGCTTCCAGTTTGGACCTAGCATTTGGCTTCCTACCCACCTGCCCACCCCCCTGCCCACAGCCCTCCAGCCCATACACTTGAAAGCCAGAGACTTCACGCAGTTTGCCTGAAACAGATATTAAGTCAGAACAAAGTTGCATAAACGAAACGCTCTGGGATGCAGGAGATACTGTCAACTAGCCAAGTGTTAATATCAGAGAGATTATGAGAAATTCCTTTTTGATTTAAGCAAGCTCTTTTTTTTTTTTTTTTTTATGGAAGCCAATGTGTTTCAATTAAATGTGCAAAACTGCCAAAGCCTGTAGGACATATAAAATAAGGTAGGCTAATAAAGTCTTAAGGTATGTTAGCAAAATCCAACATGTTTGTGCTAACGAATTCAATGATTCAAGGAACTCACACTTCTGTCGTCTCGGAAAGAGAGAAATGGTTCACTAGGTGTGAGTGAGTCACTTCTAAGGCAAGTCCAGACGTTCCAAAATTTTATGTGCATAAGTGCCCTGTTACTGGAGGAGCTTGCACGAAGTAGGAGAATAATTATGAGGCCCATCTACTTTCTCAGAAGAAGATTTATGGAGCAATTAATCAATTCAGACCAAGGTATTTAATTTACCAAGGGTGATATCTAAACAACATTAATGACCATGGCAGAGGGATTCCTGGTCAGTCACACTCAGCTTATTTAAAGAGATTTGATGCCATCTCGTCTCAAATCAACAACGGGGTCCTTCTAGAAGAAACAGCTATATTTTACACAGGAAGCCCATGCTACAGCATTTAGCTTCAACTTCTGTGAGATCAACTTTTAAAACTGTTTGGCTTCCAAGTTAACCTTGGGGTGACTCTCCTTTACAAATAAAAATCTTTGCCGGCTACTCTGTGTTCCCTCCTCACCTTCCCCCAGCCCCAGGTCAAACATTTTCCCTTAAAAAAAAAAAAGTAGAGAAAAATAAAGAAATCCCTAAGACAGCTTATGGAAGTTATACGTTTAATGTAAATAAAGGACAAAATACAAACAGAAAAATAAAGGGAGGTGAAGGGGGGCTGTTCCGATGCTTAAAGAAAGAAAGAAAGAAAGAAAGAAAGAAAGAAAAGCCCTAAGCAGTCTGAAACCAAACAAAGAAAGGTCTTTTGTTAGAGTTCCACGGAAGCCAGTTTTTGTGCAATTTTTTTTTTTGCTCTTACACCTAAAACTCATAACGATCTATATCTTAAAATGGCCTATCTACGTATGATGGCTCTGGAGTGTCTGTCTGCCTTTATGTGGGGGAGTCTTGCGAAAGGTAAGAAATCCGGTTCGTGGGAAAAATGCGGGTCGGCAGGTTGGACTTGGCAGGCAGCAGCCCAATGGGAAGGCAGCAGCCAAAAGGTGGAGAGCTTGTCGACTTTGCTCACACACAGCTCAAAGCTTCATACCTCCCTCCTTGAAAGGAAATACCCTCAAGATAAATGTAAGAACTGTCAGAATTGACACCTCGCGTAGCCATCACAATGGAGGAAGCCCTGAAACGCCAAATACAGAATAAATTCCTCCAGTGTTTGTTTGCTTCAGTGCTGGTGGATTCCTGCCCCAGAGGTCCCGTGGTGGGCGGCGGGGGTCGTCTTCTCCTGCAGCTAACGAAAGGCTTACCTGTAGTACCTGTTTGAGTAGGTAGGAGCACCACACCCTCCAGGAAGGGGGAGAAGGGTATTTTATATTTTAAAGCGAGCAGAGAAATTTTAAAGGTTTGAATGGTGGTTAATGGTGAGAATCTGGCTCAGGCCAAAGGCTGCTCACAAAAAAAAAAAAAAAAAAAAAAAAAAAAAAAAAAAAAAAAAAAAAAAAGGCTGGCTTTTCTAAGCCTATTCTTTGGGGCTTATTACTGTGTGCCTTTTTTTTTTTTTTTTTTTTTTGAATAATCTCTTCAACAAAATGGGGATCAGAAAAGGAAAAGGAAACCTCCACAATACAAACTGGCCCCTGGGAGCCAGGACTGATTAATGGAGAATTTTATGGCTCATTTGTAGAAAAGGAAATTCTAACAGAGCCCTCTGTTTATTTTACTCCTACAATTCATATCAAAAAGACAGAAAGCAGAGATTTGAGAGGGTGGGGACGTTTTTAGATCTTCGAACACTCAATAGTTCAGCTGAATAGAGCAAATAGATTATAGGCATCTAGCATTAATGAGTCCAAATTACCTGGGGATTTGTTACAAATAATAATTGTCAGGAAATGACAAAATGCTAGCACATTTTTCATGTTCCTTCTTTGATAGTGTAAGCTCAAGTTCAAATGAAACATTGGAAGCTTAAGGGCGGGTTCCAGTCCTTTCTTCCTCTCCCATAGTGAGTTATTCACAATAGTGGCCTACAGGTTCATCAAGGCTGGTGTGTATTTAAATGCGAGCATGTGAGCATTTGTGTGTATTCAGGTGTGAGTATATGTGTGCATGTGGGTGTGTACATGAGTGTGTGTGCACAGTTGTGCATGCAGCTGTGTTAAATCTTTCAGAAACTAAGTTGATTATCCTTTGTTCAACCCATCATAGCCCAGTCCAAGGACAAGCCTGGCTACCTTACCCGGAGATGAACGCACATTACTTGGTTTCTGAGCCTTCTAAGCACAAATTTCAGAGAGGACCATGGGTTGCCTGGGTCGCTCAGTTGGTTAAGTGTCTGCCTTCAGCTTAGGTCATAATCCCAGGATCCTGGGGTGGAGCCTTGCGTGGTCCAGCTCCCTGCTCAGTGGGGAGTCTGCTTCTCCCTCTGCCTGCCATTCTTTCTGTTTGTGCTCCCTCTAGCTAGTTATCTCTCTCTCTCTTTCAAATAAACAAATAAAACATAAAAAAAAAATTCAGAGAGGACCAGCTTTCATGATTCTCCCCACATAGTAATGCAGAGATAGATGGATTCTCCCTACCTAGTAAAGCAGGCTTTGTTTGAATTGTATTAAAATCTGTGTTTCTGGAGCTCAGCCTTACTAAAGAGTTACTCTATATTCTCTAATTCAGGGGAATTCAAATGAAAATGAAAAAAAAAAAAAAAACCTCCTATGAAAATAACAAGCCCTGTTGAGGTACCTTGAATAGACAGAAGCTGGATAGTCGGGACTCTGGAGGTTGCAGCACATGGGATGTTTGCTAGAACTTGCCCGTCTTCCCATGTGCACAAGCACCTGCACACACACGGTGCATAGAGATGGACATAGTTTGTGGCATGTTTTGCCTCAATTTCCCAAGTCACTGTTGAGGGTCTGTGTATAGTTTCACAGAGGTAATCCTCCTGGGAGTTTCCCTCTAGCTGTTTTTGTCCCTGGCCTCCTGGTGATGTCTGGGTCCTCCCTTTTGCTGTCTGCAAGTTACCCATGAAAAGGTCTCTCTTATTGTATAAGTCAAATTTCTTTCAGCTATGGGTGATAAAGCATCCTATTACTTTTAAAAAGGTAAAATGAGAGGTGCCTGGCTGCCACAGTCTGAAGAACATGCCACTCTTTTTTTTTCTTTTCTTTTTAATCTATTTTTTAAAGGTTTTATTTATTTATTTGAGAGGGAGAGTGAGAGGGAGAAGAAGACACCCTGCTGAGAAGAGAGCTGGATGTGGGCCCTTATTCCAGGACACCGAGATCATGACCTGAGCTGAAGGCAGCCACTAAACCAACTGTGCCACTCAGGTGCCCCAAGCATGCAACTCTTGATCTCAGGGTTGTGAGTTCGAGCCCCACTTGGGTGGAGAGATTATTTAAAAATAAAATCTTAAAAAAAAGAGTAAAGTGTATTTACTGTCTTTAGTGACTGTGATTGTTCAAATAATGCCACTGGGTGCTGTTTTCTACTTCTTAGTTCTATTCCTTGGGAGTTGGCTTCATTCTCTCTGCAAGGTCTCCCAGGAAGGCAGCCCCGCAGTAAGCACTGCCAGCAGGTAGCAAGACTCATTTTCCTTGGCATGATGTAAATGTCGGGAAGGTCCTGCATTGTGTGCTTGGGTCCCGTGCCCAACCTTAAACCAGTATCAGTGTTAGGGGAGTGCATGTTATGGTTGGCCCAGCTCTGATCTTTGGCTCTTCATTGTCTCATCTAACAAGAAGAAGGAAAAAGCAAGAGTACAAGCTATAAAGAGAAACGGTAGCTACTGTCATCCATTGCTATTAAATTCTGCACCCATCAGAGGCTCGTTCGTGGTGCTATGGGTGGCAAGAAATGCGCTGGGAAAAAATTGGTAAAAATGTGCCCAAACCTTTTAAAATAAAGTTTCATGCCACAGTCTCTCTGAAGACAGACATAAAAAACTGGTAATGGAGTTGTCTCCGGGGAAGGCAACAGGGTGCCAGAAGTGAGCAAGGGGACTGATACATTGCTGTGTCTCTGTTGTTTTCAGAGTACTTCCCTGTGCCCTTGCACTACTTTTGCAAAACAATTTAAAAAAACAAAAACAAAAACAAAATACAAAGGAAAACCTACAGAAATGGCTGTCAAGAATATCACTTACAGAGAAATACTCAGATACTTCCTATATATGGTATTAAGTATAAGACTGTAGATCTCATTCAATTGTTTAATTTTTTTTTAAGATTTTATTTATTTATCTCAGAGAGAGAGAGGAGAGAGCACATAAGCTTGAGAAGGGGGAGGAGGGGTCATAGGGAGAAGTAGGCTCCCCACCAAACAGAGAAACAATGCAGGACTTTATCCCAGGACCCTGAGATCATGATCTGAGCCAAAGGCAGATGCTTAACTGACTGAGCCATCCAACCATCCTTCAATCAATTGTCTATTAATAGCACAGGAGAGGGGAATTAAAATCATGCTTCCAATAATCAAATTGATTAAAATAATGTCTTCACAGATCATGTAGTAAAATAAAATTTAAACAATGCCTAATAAATGTCAAAATCTTCCACACAGAACTGTAGAGATTCTGAATCACAATTTTGCAAAAATTAAAGTATATCAGTGAAAAAGTAGTCAGGAATGGAAAATATCATTGATAACATATGGGTGGTGGAGTTGAAGAAGGGGTTTTATTTTTTTCTTGTATTTTCTAATTTCCCTCCAATGAATTTGAATCTATAAGCAGAAAACAATTAACTTAAAATATGCTTAAGTATAGTGAGTAGCAATTCAAGCTTCTATTTTTAAAAGTGTAGAATGATTCTCTTCCTCTACATTGTTAATGCCCTCGAACTTCCCGTCATAAGTAATACCATGCAGTGTCTTGACCTCATACACTTTGCTGTATGTTATGTCATTCCTTCATTTATTAAGAAATATTTGATTTAATGTGCTTGAAAAGTAAAGGTCAAAATTAAAGATTTGGTAAAATCCTGCTTCTATGCAGCTTCCTACTCTGCCTCCAACTCCAAGGAGTTATAAGTTCCCCCTAACCTGAATAATTATGAAAGGGTTTCCCCCTCCCCACTTAAAGTAATTAAAAAACTAATCGCTTCTAAGAAAATACTAAAATATTCAATACACACTGGGGTCTTTTCCCGGGAAGGCTTCACAGTGAATGGTTGTATTGAGTCTTTGTTACTTAACAAACTTGGACTTCAATATTGTAGCATGATTATGGGGCAACATGGACTTATAAGAGAATTTCATTACTTTTGCAGTCACAGTCAGGGAGCCTAATCTCCCCTCTACACTTGAATGTGACTCAGATTAATTTTGGTGGGAGTTGGGCATGTGTATCTAGGGGAGAGTAAACTCCTAAGTGTATAATTAGTAATTACACACTTGTTTCTAGGTCCTGACTTGTAGAGATCAATTTTGTTTTTTCCAGTTAAACACAATGGCTACATTGCAAAAACAACAACAACAACAACAACAAAAACCATCTTTCTAGAGCTAACCAATTGATCTGATTGCTTTCTCGTATAGTTTGGAGGTAATGTGAGGTTTTTCGACACATCCCGCACTCCCCGGCCCCGGCAATAAGTTTAGATATTTACAAGTGGGACAGAATTTTTCTGTATGGCACATTTGGCATAGGGCAATGCCCTAGTTTGTACCCCCCCCCCCAAAAAAAAGCTATTTATTGTTATCTGGGCATATTATGAAAGTGTGATTTGAAGGGACCCTCTAGGGTCATTGTATATTTTGCTCATCCTTCATGTCCTTTAAGACAGGACTCTCTTCCCACCAGTGTCTTGTCAGGTTTTGTAAGGTTTTGTAATGAGAGACACCAAAGATCTGGCCATTAGGAAATTTATATACACAGAAGACTCCTCAGATGGCTGGGGCAAATCATGTTCCACCCAGATCACCCATGGTGGCACATAGAACCAAGTAGCTGTTTGCTCCCGTTCCCCTCAGCTTCCTTATCCTGTCAGGAAGCCAGAATTGGAGGGGAACCAGCTTTCCCCAAGGGGCTTAGCATTCCTGATTTTAAGTTTCCATCCTAGATGCTAATCCCCTATGAAGAGTATAGGAAAGTGCGAATGACCTTGAGCTTGTTGGTTTCATTCCAGTATGGACCAATTCACTCCCTCTTGTCTCATGATGGGCAGCCAAGGCAAAGCTGTCTGCACTGACTTTACTCTGCTTAACTAAGCTCCTAGATGCTTCACTTTTTTTAGAGACTAGCTTTTTGGGCGCTCCACTCTCCTCTTTTAGGATGGAGTAGATGTGATGCAGAGTAAATTGTGCAATGATAAGTTCAGGTGTCCAAAATGGAATTTACATTATTTCTAAGTGACTGAACTCTATTCCGCTCATGAGATCTCATTTCTGCTGTGTCGGATAACATTGATTTGCCAAATTGAGGTAATTCAATCACTTGTGGTTTAAAAGTGACTCACTTTTGGATAACTACTCAGTCAGTTCAGTATCCCTTTCCCCAGGCCTTCTGCTTCTGGGATCAAGGCAGGCTTGTACTGGTCCATGCTCATCTTCCAAATTGCCATCTTTCTGAGGCCGACAAGTCCTGTGAGTCCAGTCTCAACATCCTTTAATTGTGTTGCTTCAGCTGTCACTGTCTTTCCTGTTGAGGCCACGCATGTTGGGTTCGAACACTATCTTCTTGCCCCATCACCAGCCTCCACTAGTCTCTGGTTTCTTAGATTCCTCTGGATCCCTTTGGATCACATGGAAAACTTTTGCCTGCTTTACCGTACTGCTCAGCGGCCATGGAGAATTGGGAAGCTCCTTCAGGCCCTCCTTTAGTTAATTGAACCCTGTCACCTTTTCTTTCTCTCTGCAGAAGAGCTTGATTTTTCTGAGAATGGCATGACTTTTCCCAGAAAGATTTTTTTTTTTTTCCTGGCTAAATTCTATTCCGCAATCCCCCAAATCTGCTGGGGCTTTGATTCCACATCTTTGGACCTAGCCTCAGGAGCGGGAATCCCACACTAGGCTCCTTTCTCTGTGTCCTGTCTCCTTCCTTTGCTTCTCAGAGAAGATTCAAGTAAAGAAAACAACTCTTGCGCCATTCTGAATTCTTTCCCACTTTTAGATTTAAAATCTCTGCGCTCTGAATTGTCCAGTGTTTGCTTTTGATACTCAAGTCAAGTTTTTGAAACTGCTCGTCCTTGCATATTCATGTTGAATGCCTTACACCTTGGCCATACATCTCAAAAACTCTACTTCTGCCTAAATGGATGGGAGCAAAAGAAAGTAAACACACACACGTGCCACATGCATGCACACTTACACATTTGGATAGATTTCTCTACCTCATTTCCTACTACTTCAAATTATGTTTGTTCATTTTCTGGTGATTAAAATGACTGGCATTTAATTTCACTAGTTTTTCTCTTATCTGAGTATACATGTAGACGACTACAAAAACAATTCAAATAGACATGCTGACCACAATTTTATTAGTGTGGAAAATGTGTAAAATCTTCACTTCTGGGAATCCCGGAATCTATCACTTCCCCGTCATTTAATCAGGATGTCAACACCTTCTGGGAATGGGTCAGGAGTAAACAGCATGCCATGTCTGCAGAAGCTGGTGGTCAGCATGGAATCTGTGCTCAGATGTTGAACAGCTGCCTACAGGACACTTAGCATGGGATGAGAATGCCTCCCCTACATTCTCCTTATTTCTCCTTTGTCTTTTCTACATAGAACATTTTTATCCAGTCCCTACTAATCACAGTTTCTCCAACACACTCAGTTTTTTTTCCTATCTTCATTTTTTCAGTCTGAAATGACTTTCATTTATTAGTTTTTCACTAGGCTGCTCAAAATCACCTTTTCTGGGAAACCTTCCCTAACTTACCCTTTGGACAGTTGGGTTCCTACTCCTCTGTATTCCCATAACCCCTGGAGTAAACTTCCATAATGGGATTTATTGCATCATTTAATAAGGGTTTGTTTATATCCTCATACCCCTCACCAGATGGTGATCTCTTTGAAGGCAGGAGCTAAGCCCTTGTCATCCAGGACCTTGCAATGAATAGCACAGTGTCTGGCACACAGCTCTCCCCAGTATCGGAGAAATGAATGACTTACCATCAGTGGAAGCAATCCAATGAAAATAAACAAAATAAAACAAAAAAGGCAAATCTAAAAGGCGACTTTGTTCATATACTGTTTTTCCTACAAATAATTGAGAATTTAATAATCACTGAACCAGAATCTACTGGTGTGAAGGGAATAAATTGTTCACATTGTCGCAGACGTATTAATTCTTTGGGGCTATTAAGATCCATTTAGATCTTGATTACACAATTCCAAAATTGCTTGCTAATGTCGTGAGTAAATCAGTTAAAGCTGGTAGAGTAAATCCTCACATTGGAAAGAGGCCAGTTAACATGACTGAAATGTTAGTTTTTTTGCAAAAAAAAATGTTCCACAATTTTAAGATCACTGAACTGTCAGGTCTGCTTTAATGAATAAATAATATTCATTTGTAATTATCCAAGGACTTTTTTTTTAAATAAGTAAATGGATACTCTACTAGTTCAACAAAATCAGGAAAAGAGTTTGGTCTTTTTTTTTTTTTTTAAGATTTTATTTATTTATTTGTCAGAGAGAGAGAGAGAGAGTGAGCACAGGCAGACAGAGTGGCAGAGGGAGGAGCAGACTCCCTGCGGAGCAAGGAGCCCGATGTGGGACTCACTCCCAGGACGCTGGGATCATGACCTGAGCTGAAGGCAACTGCTTAACCAACTGAGCCACCCAGGCATCCCAAGAGTTTGGTCTTTAAAAACAATCCCATCACAATTTCATTCACACAATATTATCTTGCTTGAATTACTTTTTTATTTTTGCAACAATGCAAAGTAAATTTTAGTTCAATGTAGATTAAACCAGACTTATTTTCTTGGTAGCAGGATATAAATGAATGAGGTCTTATTCTACCTGATGAAAGGCAGTGTCTTTTCCTCTTACATGTTCTCCCCACCAAAAAAAAAAATTGTGAATTTTGCCCTGTTATAATCAGGTGTGTCATTCTTTGTTATCCTCTCTGATCCTGCAATGTAATCTGTCTCAAGTGAAATTTGATATGCCACAGGTCTGCTTTGAACTTTTCAGGGGCTCCCCATGGCCCTCAAGAACACGTTCAAAATTTGCAGCTTGTTTTAATTGTTTCAGTTTCCCCTTCCTGCCTCACCTCTGCTCACACTTCCCCATAATCCCTTGCAGCACCTCAGAAGTCCTCCTGCCTCTGCCTCTCTTGCTGCTGCTCCCTGTGCCCGGAAACCTCCTGGCTTTCTCCCCACCTGGCTACCTACTGCACCTGTTAGCCTCAGCATTGTCTCACCTTGTTGCCTGGGTAGCCCGCTTTACTCCATGGCCCCCGGTCTGGATTGGATGACTCACCATGTTCCCTGATAGAACTTAACCACACTAAATTCGAGGTTCTCTTTCCCCTGGCTCTTTCACCAGGATGTGAGGTATTTGAAAGCAAGATCTTTATGGCATTCGTCTTTGTATCACAGATGGCATGTGACTGTGCCTCACCATTGTAGGGATCAAGCATTTGTTGAGTGAATAAATAAATGGATGCTTGCAGGTTTTAAAGAATGAAGGTATATTCAAGATCTAGCTCTACAGACTTTGGTGAACTCGGACTCCCCTTCACCTAACTTATTAAGAATGATTTTTTTAAAATAACAGAAATAACTTAAAAAGTGTTACTTTTATTTTTATTATTTTTTAAAAGATTTACTTATTTTAAAGAAAAAGGGAGCACATGAGCAGGGGGCAGATCAGAGGGAGCAGAATCTTTAGCATGGAGCCTGATTCCAGGCTTGATCTCATGACCCTGACGTCATGACTTGAGGCTGGAATCAAGAATCAGATGCTTAACTGATTGAGCCACCCAGGTGCCCCTTATTTATGATTTTTAAGCATCACTTAATGTCACTGATTTTCCAAGGCATCTGTGGTTGGTCTTCTCTTGAATGAGGTCCAGGCAGGGGAATTAAACTCTCCAGTCTTCTTTCTGACTACCAGGCTAGTTGAAAGCAGGATCCATTCCTCATCTCCCCTCCCATTTTCCCGGAGGGGAGGAGGGAGAAGGTTTAGAATGCATTTTGCATTGTGGTGATCCAGTTTAGACTTGTCCTGAACTTTTGAGTCACTTAAGCCAAGTTGATGGGTCTTGCTCCAAAGAAGACTGAATCCTATCATTAGCATATAAACACTTAGCTGAGTTTGAAAGGAGGTAGGCTGAGCACAAAATGGGTCCAGGAAATTGAGCTCAGACTTAGAAGATAGAAGCCTGGGGTTTTGTCAGGAGTGGTTCCACCACTACTGGCTGTTCTGCCTGGCCAGGTCAATGAACTTCTCTGTATCTCAGCATACTCTTCTGTAAAATGGGCATAGCATCTTCCTGGATTCAAAGGAGACATGAAACTGCATAGTAAGTAATTGTGCTCTCTTATAACTCAAGTTAACTTATAACTTAAGTCTGAAACCCTGTGTAGACCTTGCTGAAGAGAACTTCCAGGGTACTTTAATCACCAGATACAATATTTTCTGACTAAAATGTAAGCTTTTTCCTCAGTTGAGAAAATAATCTGAAAATTCTTTGAGATTTGGAGCCCCCACACATACCTAGAAAAATGTTCATGTTATGAGTAAACATTAATATTAAATCTCAAACTTGGTGCTGATTATTCCATTCTTACAGCATCACTTCTGGGGAATATAAAGTTTATTTATTCTTAGATTCAAATGCCCTTGGGGAGAAGGAGAGCACATTTCATTGTCAGCTAATATTTACAGGGGATTTATAGACTGTCAGCTGAGCTTTGTAAGAGGACAGGAACCTGGGATTTGTGGGATGAGTCTGGATGCCAGGAAAGACTTGGAATTTCTGGTGAGGAAGGAGGGCCCTCGAAGCTGGGAACATGGTCTGGGCTTAGGAATCCCATTCTTATCACTATCTTTGCTACTAAAACAGTTCAGCTACTCTGCTTCTGTCCCAGAATGATTTGATATCCACATCTGATTTTGGATAGGTCTGCACTAGGGTGGGCTGTTTCTTGGAAACTTTCCTAAAGACATATTCTTTTCAGGAGGTGGCTGTTATAAGGGACTAAAAGGGACCTCATCTTCTCATCTAGCAGACTAAATATTCCTTATACCTCCCTGAGGGTGGAATGGTTATACTATTTCTTGTGTAAGAAACATTATAAATCAATTTTACTCCTTTGTAGAGAAAAATGAAGAAAAGTCAAAGGTCTTGCAGTGTTTTTACACTTTTGCCCCTTAATTTTTTTAAATAAAGATTTTATTTATTTATTTGACAAAGAGAGAGAGTGAAAGAGGGAATACAGCCAGGGGAAGGGGGAGAGGGAGAAGCAGGCTCTCCACTGAGCAGGGGGCCTGATGTGGGGCCTGATATGGGGCTCGATCCCACGACCCTGGGATCATGACCTGAGCCAAAGGCAGACACTTAAAAACTGAGCCACCCAGGCATCCCCATTTTTACCCCTTAAATTTGTATTCTTGCCAGATCTTTGAAACCTCACCTGGGCAACCTTTGCAAGAAGAGCAGGGAATCATGGTGGACTCAGATATGACACTCTGAAGAAAATAATTGTAGGTTATGAAAGCTTGAAAGTCCAAAAGGAGATTTTCAGCAAGTCACTTCTCTATGCATGACAATGTAAGAAAGAATGAAAAAGGGAGAGAATACTTTGGTTGGTTTTGTGGCATTTCTTTATTTCCTGATCTTTAATAAAGGCATAAGGACACTCTTCCTTTAGAGGTGAGTGAGTGGTTTTGAATTTCAAGAAAGAATAGGGCTTGTTGACACTTTGAGATATTGATATGTTGGTATTCTCACTTTGCCTCCTTGGGGTTCCTTTTAATGACTGAAAAATAAGAGTCAATAGACAAGATAGGTGTATAGGTCCTAGAGCCTGGGTTTCTTCTTCATCTGTTAGAGGGAATTAGAAATCCATTCCCTATCATCCTCCCAGAATGGGAAAAAAAAAAATCAAGCGATAATATCAATAAGGATTCTAATGTCTCCTGTGCTGGGGGTATGCTAGACACCCTCTCTACATGCATTATCCCACACAATCGTAACAGCTACTCTGTAAGGTGGTATTCACATTCCAATTTTATGGGTGAGGAAACTATGGCTCAGAGAGATTTAGAAACTTCCTCAAGGTCATATGGCTAGTTAGGAATCAAATTTCAAACTGAGGTTTTCCTGTCCTACAAGTCAGTGTTTTCTATTCTACACACCAAGGATTCAGAACGAAAACATCACCATTATCAAGAAGCAGCTTACTCCATATGATTTTGAGCTATTAGGAAACAGTAATGAGTGTGTACTTTCCCACATTGGACATCTATAATGTTAATAGAGGGCATGGTGTAGATAAGCATCTGAAAAGCAGACAGACACCATTGAGACATAGCATTTTATTACATCATTGAACTCTGCTCTTGCTATTCTAGTGAAGGGTTTTGTGGAACAAGGTGATTGATTTCTTCTTTCTTAGCAAATAAATAGATAATGAAAAGAAACGAAGACTAGAAATTGAAATCTTCTGCTTTTTAAAATAAAATTACTACATGCTTATCATTTTAAATATATGGAAATAAGGAACAGTATAACGAAAAAAATAAATATCACCAGTAATCCCACCAACAATTAATAATTTGTATTGGTTTTACATAGCTAATATGTTGTACTTGTAATTTTTATTCAGATCTTTTTATGTTGCCATGTATTGTAAGCATTCTTACATTCTTCTTAACAATTTTTATAAACAATTTTAATGTCTTTACTTTCCAATATGTGACTGTATCATAGTTTAATTAGCCGTTCTCCTATTTTTAACATGTAGATTGTTTTCATTTTTTCTCACTTTTATAAATAACACAGTGAATAGTATTTCTGTTACTTTAATTTTGATATTATTTCAGCTTTACAGAAAAAGTTGCAAGAGTATTACAAAGAGCTCCCAGTTGCTTTTCTCCAGTTTTTATCAATTCTTCTCTCTCTCTCTATCACTCTCTCTCTCTCTGACACACACACACTTTTTTCTGAATTATTTTAGAGTAAACTATCCTATATCCTTTGAACACCTCAGTGTATAGTTCTTAAAAACAAGAACTTTCTCTTGCATAACCACACACAAAATTCAAAATTTGAAAAGTTAATATTGATGTATGCAACACAAATATATAATCCACAGTCGATTTTCAAATTCTTTTTTTTTCAAAGATCAAATTCAGCATGGCAAAGAAAATTTTTATACGTGACATTTTATTTAAATTTGTAATTTTATTTTATTTGAATTTGTAATGGTCTCTAGCTTACATTCCTAAAATGAGGATATAAGGTTATTAGACAGGCATTTTTACGGCTGTTAATATAAGGTGCTGAAGGTGGTGGTTATCTGACCAAAAATATAAGGAAATTCTCATGAGACAGTATGAACATTAACTATGATCATTAAGAAAAGCAAAATTGACTAAACAAACAAATCTTCACTACTCTCTTACTTTCTTTTAACTTCTTTGACTGCTGATGATTAGGAATATTTTTCTTTGTGTTTATTAGTCTACTCAGTTTCTCCTTTTATTAAATATTTCTTGTCTCACCTGTTTTTCTAATTATAAATTTAAGAATTTTCATATTTATTTTATGTGCTCTTTATATATTAAAGTTATCTATTAACATATTTGATAGAAAATAATTTTGTTAAGTAGTTTGCCGTTGGGGAATTTCCTTTTTAAAATGCCCATAGCTTGGGGCACCTGGGTGGCTCAGTGGGTTAAAGCCTCTGCCTTCGGCTCAGGTCATGATCTCAGGGACCTGAGATCGAGCCCTGCATCAGGCTCTCTGCTCAGCAGGGAGACTGCTTCCTCCTCTCTCTCTCTCTGCCTGCCTCTCTGCCTACTTGTGATCTGTCTGTCAAATAAATAAATAAAATCTTTAAAAAAAATTAAAAAAATAAAATGCCCATAGCTTAACTAATGAATCATTGAACACTGCATCAAGGATTAATTATGTACTATACAGTGGCTGACTGAACATGATAGAAAATAAATAAAATAAAATAAGATCCCCATAGCATGACTACAGGGACTTTTAATAGCTTTAGTGATGAATATTTCTTAGACACAAAGAAGAAACGAGAAAAAAAAATAGATTTAGAAGAAAGGAATCTAGAAATGAAAAAGTTTCTTAGTCTCAGTTGGAGATAATCAGGGTCTATCTAGTCTAGTTCAAGACTGTGATTACTTGAACCGAAAAAAAAGAAAGCACTACAGGAAGAAATCACGATGTTGGACCCGACCCAGGAGGCCTTGGAATGTGGTACACATGGAACCAATGACAACTCTGCTCTCTATTATGGACCTGACCTTCCTTAACTACAGAATGGAATCGCAGTGCCTATCAAACAAGGTTGATGTCCTTACAGTATCAAGTGATAGAATAATTTTGATGTATATTACTGCTTATGCTAGTGATAGGAAAAATCTTCTGGGCTATGTTTAATTGTCATGAGGATAGAGCTCAGAGGAAAGTTTTAAGGGCAGACAAGAATGTATGTGGAGAATGTATTGAGGTTGTCTTAAATCTATATGTGTGAATATTATGATATAACATCACCATGAAGTGTTGTAAGTAGAGACATGGAGAACACTGAGCAGAGAAAACCATTCAGAGCCAGTAGTGGGGATTTGGGGGGAAACTTAATGGGGGTTTTGAAAGAGTGGCTAGTGTTATGTTAGGTAAAACCAGGCAAACAAACCCACACTTTGAAAATCATTGATTGATTCTTTATGTATCATCTACCAAATATGATGACTTTTGTACTTCAGGCTTTCCCTTGGTGTTATAAATGCAGCAAGTAATAAGATAAATATGATTCTTTGTTCTCATGGGCTTACTGTCTAACCGGGAAAATAAGAAATATTCCATTATGCATGTCATCATGTAATGACTTGCACTAGAGCTAGGAAGGAAAACACTGGGTTCAGTGAGAGTTTACGAGAGGGCACCACATCTAATCTGGGATGTGGGGGAAGCTGGACGAAGATGTAGCATCCAAGATGATTCCATGCAGAAGAAACAGGAAATGCTTTGTAAGTATGTCATACAAAGGGTTAAAAAATAAATCTAAAATTTGAAAGTATGTGAAACACATTCATTCATTCACTGAATAAACTTATCAACTATCTATTATATGCCAGTTCTGAGAACACAAAAGACATGGCTCCTAATTCAAATTGCTTCCAGAGAACAAAGACCCCACTCGCGGCTGCACAAGGCATTCGTTTCTTTTGGTGGCAAGGAGAGAGGACTTCTGTCTGGTCCACACATGGTATCAGGGGAAAATATAGGGAAACTCATGCCAGGAGTAGATAAACCAGCAGGCAGTGAAAACACAAGGGAACAGCAGACTATTCCTAAAAGGGAGGGTGTATTGGGGCTTGGAAAAAGTATGATCAGCACCAACAAAGCCATATGGAAAACGGTGAGCAGAATCTGGGCAGAATCCTCAGTTCCAACTGTGTCCAATCTGTGGCCCATATACAAACCTGTCATAAACCCAGTCCTACCTATGACTTGATCCAAATTGCAAGATTTTATTTCTTCTCTCTCAAAGCCATGGGGCAGGTCAAGGAAAGTAAAAATGGAAGTATGACCTTCGACATTGACATTGACACTGCCCCTCCTGGCTATCTGTGCAGCTCCCAGGGATGGGAGCCAGGCTGGAGAGTTTCCAGGAGTCAGCTCTGCCCCTGAGGAGATCCACTGAGCAGGCTAAAAGGTGCGTCAAGAACGTGGAGGTTAGGAGAAGGAGAAAGGTGGGGTTTGCAGGAGGTGCAGATGTCCTGAGTTTTAGAACCAGAGGCCAAGGAGCCGAAGATGAAATGGTTAAAGAACATCTCATTTTAAATATAAATAAAATAATATAGACTCTAAGTATTTTATGAGCAAAAAATGTAGTTCAGAAAAGCAGATTTGGTGCTGCACTAAATGTTTTAATTTTTTTTTTTTTATATGCTCCACATTAGAGCTTGCATTTTCTCATACCTCCAAGGCATAGTCTTTTATGGCTTTGGAGATAAAAGATTTACATTTAAATCATGCTTTTCCCATGCCATGTTGTAACAATAGCATTTTAAGTTCTACTGTTCACCCAAAGGTCAGAATAGGCATTCTATATATATATATATAATATATATATATATTTATTTATATATATATAATATATATATATATATATATATATATTTTTTTTATATATATAAAAAATATATATATATATTTATTTATTTTAAGTCTACATATGCTATCACCTTAGCCAAGTGAGTAAATCTTTTTAGCTTTGAATATCTCAGTATTATTTATAGCTTATGTAAAATGAAAGCCAAGTGCCAAGAGTTTCCCATTAACGGAGACAAGAAAGTTACCCTGGGCTTGTTGTGAAAAGCAGACATTGCATAGATCCAGGAGACCATGCCCCCAACAGTATATGTTTTCTGTTAAAGTTTCACTCTTGGTTTTTTTTTTTTTTTTTTTTTAAGCCATATGGACCACCAGGTGACTGTGTCTGTGTTCTTGGCTATAGGCTTTCTTGAAAGGTATAAGGTTGACAACCAGATGCCACGACCCTTTTGGCTCTCTTTATTGCTTTGAAATTGACTAGCTGTATAGTCCCTAATTTTTCCTTTACTCTCTTTTCCTACCATAAACAAGATAGAAAAAAGAAGAAAAAAAAATCACTTTCTTACTGCATTGTACTTATAGTCAAGGATGATGTATTATACCCATACAAAGTTGTCAAGAGGATAGGTCTCATAGCAAGTATCCTTATGACAATTAAAAAGATAATCATATCCTAAACATTATTTGGAACTGGGACCATGAACTGTCTTGTCATTATCATTAACTCACATCACAAAGCTCATATGCGTGGGTTAATGCACGGACTTTCATAATCATATGTCCTTGTATTTTAAAATGTGGAATGTAAATCACACAGGCGAACAGGATTTTTATATTTTATTCTGTAATTAAGTCTCAGTCTGTGGTTTCAAAATTGTGCTTATAAGATGAAGAGGGGAAGACAGCTTGCTTCTGTTTCTGAATCTGTAATAAAAATGTCCATTAGGTGTATGTATCCTTGATTTTTAACCACACACAAGCTTTCTCTCTTCATCACCTGTAGGTGGAGAGTAGACCTAAGAAAGAGGATATGTTTTCAAAAACCAAAAGAGAGTGAGGAAGCTAAATATTTACTGACTGACCTTTGCTTTCAGGAATGGTGTGATGAGGACCCACCATTTTAATTGGAATAGTAGTACTATAGAAGCCCCAAAGCAAGTCATATCAAACAGAAGGGCAAGAAAGGTGATTTTCAAGTTTTATTATTTCTGTTTTATTAGTCCTTGTATTTATTAATTTTTTATAAATATGACTTGATGAGTTTTTTTTAACATATATGAGAAATTTGCTGCTTCTCTTAATATGAATGTATAAAATTCCTCAAGTCCTAGAGTGTTCTAGGGATAAAACTCAATGGCAAGTGAGACATAGTTCATTCCTTTGGTTTCAGTGAAATATGGTTGCCGAGAAAGCCTATTACTATACAAAGTTAGAATTTGAGCCATAATAGTACTCCAGCCTCTTTTTCTGCTCTAACATCTTCCAGCTAAATGTTTTTCTTAGAAAAAAAAAAATTCTGCTAAGCTAGAAAAAGAAACTGCTTTGTCTACTTTGGACAATTGATGATATAGCACTTCATCTCAAAGGAATGTGGAGGAAATGTTTAAACTATGATATTTTATAGGTGGAGAGCTTCACAAGGACCCATAAGGTGAAGACTATTGATAACCCAGTTTTTTGGTGTAGTACTGTCTAGAAAAGACCAGTGAAAATATTCTTTAATAACTGGTTCTGGTCAGACTTACTTCATAGTGCTTCCTACCAAAATCATTATCCTTTCAGATTAGAGAAAAGTTTTATTTATTTGGAGTTACAGACCGATATCTGGCGACAGCTCTAGGCAAACCATGAAGTTAAAGAATTTTGCCTTCAGTACTGTCTGACCTTCTCCAGTCCCCATTGCCCCTCTCTGTTATTCCCTGTGTTCTTACCTGCCCTTCTACCCTTACAAAATATCTGCTCTTCTTGAGGACTCTCCTTCACTCTTTCCTGCTCCAAAGTTATTATCAAAAAGGCACTCAACATGTCATTTGTGTCTGAGTGTGAAATTAAATGAACTCTATTTTCTCCCCTTCACTTTTTTTTTAATGTTTCCCGATTTAACTCTTACTATAGACAGTGAGGCATGAGCTAGTGGTTAAAAGAAATATTTTAGCCATTCAAAACAGAAGATTTGATGGCACATGGAAATCATACTATCTATATGTGGCTTATTCCAGCCTAAATTACATCTTGTGGCATCACAAGAGCCTAAGAAATATCTGTCGTATTGATCTAGCTCCTGGATTGCTTAAGAGAGCTCCCTTATTTACATATTAGTGACAGGCGCTTTCCTGGTGACCAAGGACAGAGTGCCCAAATTCTCAGAGTGCACACAAATTGCATAATCCTTATCAGACCTATGAGAATCTCCAGGATGAAGCAGGAGACCAAGATATGGGTTTTTGTTGTTGTTGTTGTTGTTGTTTACCTAACATCTTACCAGTGTCCAGACCTCCTTTCATTTTCAACACATGACTATATATATGTAGGGGAGGGCATATGACTTGGGAACTTAGATTATTCTATCTCCCTGACACAAACATGAATAGTCATTTCACCCAAATGAGAGTCATCCTTTAGGATTTGGTTATCTCTTCTTAAATGCACTATTTTTTGCTAGAAGAGCTGTGAGGATGATGAAATCTTAGAGCCACCTACAACCATTGCATGAGAAAGCTGAGCATGAACCAAACATAAAGCAAAGAAGAGCTAAGAGGTTGGGAGACCTCAGTATCCTGGTGATGTTCTTTTGGCCTTTGGATATAGCTAAGCTTGAAATCAGCCACAGCTCTAGGCTCCTCAATACATTCTAATATCAAATTCCTGTGAGTTGGGTTTTTATCATCTGTAACCAAAGAAATATTGCTTAACTAGGGACGTCATCAGAAGACCCATCCATGAAGATGCCAAACAACTGATTACAGCTGAGGACAAAGAACAGATACAATTGCTGAAGCCAAACACAAGGTGACATTGATGCTACCCTTTGGTGAATGTCTGCCTCATGACAGATGATTGCAATGTTACAGACACATGCCCTGTTTCACCCCATCTCCGGTTCTTCACTGATAGGTGATTCCTGATTGACAGTAGAAACACATTCCTAGAGTGGACAGCGAAGTGGAATTTGACACCAAGCTATTTTTTTCTCCTGGGTTGTTTAATAGCGCCTTATTGAGCTGGTTTCTCTTTGTCAAGTGTCATTCAAAAATCACCCAATTGTTGGTCCACCCTTGCTTCGTTGTTGATGAGAATGCCATGTGGGATGGAATCAAAGCCTTGCTGAAATTTGTCTATTTTACATCTGTTCCTGGCTGGGAGCTTAATGAGATGCATGGCATAATGAGATGTGTGTCTGTAATGTGTAATGAGATTCTTGATTCAAGTGTCTAATGAAGCCTATAGCCTAATGAAATGTATAGCATAATGAAATGAGTGGCTTCAATGTATAGTACAGATTTGAAAGTCCTTTTAGAAAATATCATTAGGCATGCAAAATTTTCTCTCATCTGCATAAACCCCACCCACATTTCTTTGGATTTTTTTTTTTTTTTTTAGTTTATAATTTCTCAATGCTGTGGTCACCATCACTTTTTTAAAAAAATGTGTTTATTTATTTTAGAGTGAGACAGAGGGAGAGAGAGCACAGGCATATACACACATGTGTGCAGATGGAAGTTGGGGAAGGGACAGAGGAAAGGAATTTTCAATCAGATTTCCTGCTGAGTGCAGAGCCCCATGCAAGGCTCAACATGGGGTTTGATCTCATGATTCATGAGATCATGACTTGAGCCAAAACTAAGAGTCTGTCTGACACTTAACTGACTGAACCACCCAGGTATGCCACCATGAGTATTTCTTATAACCAAAGCTAAGAAAACATCAACACTGGCATTCACCAAATATGATGGGTAGTCTGAAAACACAACATAAGACATTTTTACTTCTTTGGAGAGAAAATTACATCTTTGTTTCTTTCCCTTCACTTTTTTTTTTAAAGGTAATCAAGTAATATCAATGAGCTATTTCTTAACTAAAAACCTAAAACTTTGTGACTTAAAACAGTAAGTTTTACCACTGCACATACTCAATGAGTCAACTGGGTGCTTCTTCTGGACTCAACTAGACACAACCTATGTTTGCGATCTGCTAAAGGTGAAGACAGAGCTTCTGTCTCTCTTGGCTGGGCTTTCCACATCTTTGGAGGTCAGCTGTGTACAGACTTGTCTAGGAAGATGTTAGTTGAGGAGGTTGGGATCTCCTTGATTTGGTATCCCATTGTCTAAACTGGCCATGACTTAATCTAAAAACAGAGGCAGGAGATCAAGAAGAAGAGGGAAAGCCTCATGATGCATGGGCTCCAAACTATCACACCACCCATTCAACCATGTGTATTTGAAACAAAGCAAGTGATAAGGCCAGCCCAGAATCAAGAAATAGGGAAATAGATTCCACCTCTCAATAGGAGGAAGAGCCAAGTCACATGGATACAAACCGCATGAATACAGTGAAGAAAGACTTTTTGCATTTATTCCTCCTACAAACTACAAAGTAGGGAAAATATTTGCACACCCCCTTTGATCTTTCTACATTAACACATTTTTGAGGGGGGCATATTTATGGAAAATTGCTTTTCCTGTAAGTGTTAGAAGTTGTACAAAGGGTAGTGATACTGATTATGAATGCCCTAAAAATAATTTAATGCATTACACTGAACTCCCATGGCCAATGGGCTGATGATAGATACTTTCAGCAAATAAAATAAGTTAACTACAATTTTCCAGAAACAAACAAAAATGCTAGTATAAATTACCCCTAATTTTCCTTCTAACATTTGGAAACTATCTCATAGTGGACAGGATTAGGAATCTATCTCATCTCTGAATTAAAATCTAGTGGAGATTTTTCCTCCTGTTCACGGGTTTGCTTTAAGAGTATTAAAAATTGCATTCTGCCAAGAACTACTGGTGATTAACCCCAGGCATGAGGTGTATGTTACATGAACCAGCCCTAAAATTTATGAAGAACTGCACAGAGTTTTAGCTGTGTGTATCTCATTTGCAATAACCTCCTGGAAGAAACCCAGGACACTCTCTCATTTGAAAATTTATAGGGACTAGTCTATCCAGCAGTTTAACAGACAGTCTGAATTTTTTTTTTAACATACCCTAGCCAAGGTTTTATCTCCTTCCCATCTCCCAGATTGAATATCCATTATCTTTCAAGATGCCATTACCCTCAGATGCCTCAGATTTATTTGTCTAGCTATTTTATAGAATAAAGGCATGATAGGGTCCTCTTTAAATACACATCCTAACCACATTTTAGAAACCAGCAGTTGGTCCCATCATTTCCTTAACTTAAGATTATGCTTTTCTATTGCATGGGGACCATAAATTTCACCCCCATGTGCATTTTACAATTATGAAAAGGAATGAATCAAACAAAATACTTGAAGATCAGAATTTTTTTTTCCCAATTTACTTTCCAGCTGTGCTTTTCTATCTATGGGATAGTTTACTGAGGTCCATGCAGGTACACATCCTTGTGCATATACTCAATAGAGGCTTGTAGATGCATTGATTAATTTATTTACTATTTCAACCCCAAATCTGGCATCAATCTGATTAACTTGATTAGCTTCTCTTAACCTTAGCTTTTCTAGCTGAATATTTTTCTTTATATTTCTTTATATACCATGAAACATTTAGCATGATAGTTCATCTTCAGACTGATAAGAATCTATATCTCTCTCTGTTATCTAAATGATATAAACCATTGTGGACTAGTGGTTCCTAATTAAACACTAGATGTGCCTTTACATGAAAAATGACTATACAAAATAACAGCAAGTATGGGTAGTTTTATTTTCCTAAAGGTCAGTTCAAGTCTAAAAAATTCTCCGAAATACATTGGGATTGGTGCTGCTTAAGTGAACTGCTTACACTGATCCAATTCTATCAGATTACTACCCAATCTCCAATTCACTGTGTCCTGTGATGAGTCACAGGTCTAATAGTATATATCCCCCAAAGCTCTGTAATCTATTTCATTTCTTTGAGTAGCCAACCCACATATTATTTATTCCTTGTGTAACTTTGTAGTGATTTTCAGCACCAGCCTGTGGTCAGCTTCACAGATGCACACAGAAGTCAAGCAGCAGAACTGGCAAGAGCCTGGGCCGAATAAAGACAAATGGAGGAGGTGGTAAGCCATGGAGAGAGCTGGAAACGATGAGTTCCAGGGAAGCTGGTCGGCGTGCATCATGAAAAAGGGAGAACAAATAGTAGATCTGAATTATTCAAAATGCAATTCTCAGATCACCTGCAGTAGTTATTCAGAAAGCCTGATAAAGATACAAATTCTTGGTTCCCATCAACACTATTTCATCAAAATCTCTAGGGAAGATCTTAAGAAATTTATATTTTATCAAAATCTCCAGCTATACATGTACATCTAAAATTTGAGAACCAGTGTACTAGATTTTGAACATTTCTAGTATATAATCTATGCATAATCATCCCTATATTCCTTGTTTCTGGCAACTCATAGATGGTTTTGAGTAAATGAAGGAATGATTGAACAAACAAACTGTATTGATACCAACATCAGAACCCTACAATCTGTTAGCAATCCAGCTCCAGGTTATAAATTCAGGAAGGCAAGGCAACAAATCAATGAGGGATGTCATCAACAAAAGGAAGTCTGATGTTGAGCCAAGTGCTATTAAAGTCGATGGGTTTCCATGTTCTACCTGTTCCTTCCTATGTTCCACCTTCTTTAGAAACCAAAAGGTGTTCCATGGTCTGACTTTATCTGTGGTCTGAGTGCATGGATGCTTCTGAGTCAACACAGGTAAGTCTTTCCAATTGCATCGTTCAAGTAAGATGAAAGACAAAGTAGGTGTTGTCACTGACTAATACAAAAACATAATAAACATAGCCATCACTTTGAGGAGCTGAGGTTCAGAAAGGTTAAGGCTCTCGCCCCACTTTACACAGCTAAAAAGGAGAAGAGGCGGCACAAAAATCAGGTTTGTGTAGCTGGCCAGGAAACCATCTCTCTGATGCGTTATTTCCTTGTATTTTTAGACAGTGTTAAGGGATGGGCATTGGGTTTGGACAGATGCCCTCTTGACCCTCTTCTGTTCCACGAGGTTTAGCTTTTACACCCAAAGAGACCCACTGAGGCTCTTTCTTAAACAATGAACTGTCCCTCAAGACACAGATTATGCAAAAATAGTTGCAGCAAGTGTCTATTTTAAAAGTGATTATTTTCTTTGAATATTTCTCCATCTCATTCATTTACAGCTCCTCCAATCCTGTCTTATCCCTGTTCTTAAGAACACTGTATTCTTTTTCCAAAGAGCTACAAATGACTGTCATGCTGAACCAGGGTATGTCACAGCTTAGCCTTCTCAGGTTTGAGCCCTCAACCTGGCTGCCACCCACAGCATCAGTGTGTCAGCAATCAAAGATCACAGATGGTTAGGACAGGAAAAAAATCTATGAAATCACTCACAACAGCTCTATCATTTCACATGAGGAAAAATGGAGCCCAGGGAGGTTAAAGTGTTCATCCAAAAGTTCACTGTGCCTCACCGCTCTTTTATTATACTATGCTTTCCAACTAATCTCGTTATAGTATGAATGGATTTTTATTGCTAAAATAAGTAGCTGTTTGAAAAATTGTGTCTTATTTTTAAGTGACCTTGACACATCCTTTAAAACTGTCTCAGAAACAGGGTAAAACTTATACTCATTCCTTGAGATAGCTAAGTAAATCAGCTCACTGATAAAATTTTGGGTATGATAATAAAATAATCAGGCTGAATACAATGTAACATATAGGTTGTTTTCATATAGCATATGCTGTCATAAGTTGATCCAGTTAAGAGAATAATGATAAAGGCAGTTTCTAAAGTCAAGCAAAGCCCGAATTATGATTTGGGGTTAAACTGCCAGGTGACAGAGGGAAGCTGTTCACTGTTGTTTAAAATAGAGGTTTACAGCAGGAGTTTACAATTTCTCAGAGAAGGTCTTATCAACGTAAATGTCAGGGAATTTGTTGGTTCTGTCTCTTGCTTTTAGCAAACATGTGGATTACATTCCTCTCGTCCGTGGAAATACAAGATTGTATATTTTAATTCGTCTGAAGCTTTACCACAGAGTCTATAAATATTATATAACAAATCTGAGCATTACTAGTTTCTTGTGCATTCAGGATACATCTCTGTGATCACTATAATCAGCCTAATTGGGCAAGACTCCCTAAGTGAAGGCAATAACATTTGTTTACTTCATTGTAGGAATGTGCTCACAGCCTGGTACCACCACATTTAAATTAGTTTTTATCCAAAACAGAGAGAAATGCACACTTCAGTCAACACAGTCTGTTAATGTGAATGTGTTTAAATTAACTGTGCGCATGCCCGTAGGAAACTCGGAGAAGCTCTGTTCTTTGTCCTCTTGAGAGAGGACTCTGTGACATTCAGACCTTTTCCTTCTTTCATATTTTGCTGGGTGAAGAGAAGAGGGGACCTTCCTCCATTCTCCGAGGTAGCTGGTCACAGAGCCAGAGTACCCCAGGAATAAGATTCCTGGTAGCAATGGAAACAGCGAAACGATTTCTCGAGTGTTGCAATTATCACATTATGAAAAAGTCTAAGATTGTAAGTAGGGGGGAAAAAGGCACAGTTAGACAAGTCAAATCCAAATGAAGATGGGTTATTCTTGCCCCTTTTGTAGGAATCCTTTACCAGTTGTGTGTGCTCCTTTGTCTTACAGAATCAACCTCTCAACACCAGATGCTTCCTTCAGAATCACCAGGGATTTATTCCCAGAGAATCTGTCAATTCTTCCCCATTCCTTCCCATATTTTTCTTTGTCCATTGCTTTGCCAGGTGCAATTTTTACATCAAATCCCCACGTACTCAACGCAGGATGGTAGCTCCAGGTAGGAAAACTGAAGGTGAGGGGAAAGGGAGTGATTTGAGAGAAGCTCAAAGCATCTCTTCTCTGACTTCTGCTACTCCTCACGGAAGTGCTTACATGTCATCACTGCATTTCATCATGGAAAGCACACATATTATTATTACCAGTGTTCTTGTTTGAGTGAAGTCATTTATTTTAAGACATTGTAGGAAGAGGGCAATTTCTCCCTCAAGGAAAGAGAGACAGAGTTGCTCTGGCAAGAGAGGCAGGGGTAATTCACAGGATTGTCTGGCCCTGGGTCCTCCATTTTGTGGAGGCCATGTTGCCATGGACAAGAGGTGAAGCAGAACTGCCTCTGGAGCAAGAGAGATGAACAGCTAATGTCTCCAGCCTGTGCTAAAAATACTCCAGGAAACACATACACAAGTCAGCTAAAATTAATCAAAGTTGCCTCCTTGCTTTCATATGTAGTTTTCAGGAAGCATTTCATATTTCTGTTATCTTATTTCCTGTCAAGCAACCCCTTGGTACCCAGATTTCACCTTCATAAGTTTGCAGGAAAGGCAAAGGGGTGTGATATACTGGCAGCCATTTTGGTAAACTTTAAAGGAAGCCCACAATCCTACTGTTGTCTTTCCAGCCCCCTGTCTCACATAGGCCTGGCACAAAATTGACACCCATTAAATGTGTGCTGAATGGAAGTCATACCTCATGACTTGTTGCTGGACTTCTCTGAAAATGTGAACTATCAAACAAAAAGTGTTTTTTTTTAAGCAACAATGTGGACTCCAGTTGTCTAGGTCATACCAGTATGAAAGGTATAATCTCACAGAGACAATAAAACTATAGTAATTCTTTGTGGCCGGCCCTTAGCAGAACACCTGAATACCACTCACCATTTCTTTGTTCTCCAGTATGGCCCATTCTGTTGACTTTTGTCAGCAGCTGATCCCCTGACATACTTCTTGTCATTGCTCAATGATTCTCCCTGATTCTCCTTATGTGATTCCCTGATTCTCCTTATGTGGGTTCCCTGATTCTCCTTATGTGGGTCTTTTTCAGTTGTTCTGACAGTGACCCAACTTGAACTTGTTGAAACAACCTAGGAATGTATGTATCAATGGATGTATAGGGAACATGTATGGAAGATAATTCTTCAGATATAGCTGGATCCGGGGTTCACAAATAGCATCAGGACTCTTTCTCCCTCTTAACATTCTTCCTCCAAGAGCAGTCATGAATGGAACTTGACAGCACCACACCCATCTCTAATTGGCTTTATTAGTCTTAGAAAAAGATCAATTTTCCTAATGGCTCCTACAGAAACAAGTTGCTGAACACTTTAACAAGTCTGGTTTGTATCACATGTCCATCCTTCACTGATTATTTTGTTGGAGGCATCTTTGTTCTAAGTCAAAAAAATTGCTGCTATTCCAGAAAGTGGATTTAGCTCCAATGACCCACCCTGAATAGGTTCACCTCCAGGAAAAAGGGGTCCTAGGAACAGAAGAAGGGGAGTAGGAGGGTGTCGGAGAGGGCCAACATGCTTCTACAACCATGTTACCCTGTTACTTTGATGCTTCTGAAGTTAAATGAAGTAGTTGTTCCCGGTACCAAAATAAAATGAAAGAAAATTTCCCCATGCAAGTAAGTGATGCTTTCTTTTGCTGACTGTGGATGTGAAAGAGAAATTTTTAGAGACATGGCTAGTATAGCTCTCTCTCAGTAGTGAGCTCCTCTGTAGCTGAGACAGAGGAGGAGCTGTGGGGTAGGAGTACATCATGCTGAGCTCAACAATTACATCCTAACCACTGCATGTTGAGTTTTTGCAGTTAGAGATTACTTCTCTCATCATAAATTCCATCTCTCAGGGGAGGTACACAGGGAGATCCTGGTAATTAAGGAATCTAGCCCTGGGTCCTGGCTGTCAACATCAGTGTGCTGTGTCCATTTGTTGCCCCAACTGTAAAGTTCTGTGGTGTTCTCCAGCAAACAGACTGAGTCTTTACCCTCTGATCAAATGTCTTCTGTTCATACAGCCTTTCCTGACTTGACCTAAAATGGCAACTTATCCTCCTTCCTTTTTTTCATAGAACTTATTTCTATTTGAAACTGTGACACATATGCCTGTTACTTATTAACTTTCTGTTTCCTGCACTATGATATAAGGAGTAGGAAGGCAGAGAATTTTCCCCTCATCCTCTGTTGCATCCCTGTGCCTAAAAAAGTCCCTGACATGTCCTAGCCATGCAGTAACTATGGGGTGTGTCAAGAAATAGATGAATGAGCAAACAAAATTATAACAGCTACAGATGTTAGGTCATAATTCTCAGACACTTATTACACACAAACATAAACACATGCTCATGAAAAAAAAATGTAACTGGCAATTTTTTAATGCATGAATAAACATGCTTGTGATAGTCTTCAGACAATGTCTTGCATTTTGTATCATGTTGGTAGTTTTGCATCCTCCTTTAATTTCCTTCTGCTTCACTTACTAGTTTTCAATTATTTCCCCAGAATGGTGACTTAACTCAAAGGGGTTTTATAAGAAACAAAATAGCATATTTTGATGTGATTTTGCCAAGTAAAGCCAGAAAAAAAAATGGATATGTTCAATTGCAAAGAACATTTATATTGATTCTGTAGAATTTTATAAAGCAACAGCCTTAAAACAAAACAAAACAAAATAGAAACGTGACTTTGTCTTATCTTCTCTTCCTCTATTCTCACTCTGTTACCATCAGGACATTAGTTTTCTGTCTTTAAGAAGGTTTTATTTTTAGATTCTAACCCCTTGCTACGACACAGTAAAATGTCATGGCATCTACTTGCTGTTCCCTACAATTGAAGGGAAATTAAAATCAAGAAGGTCAGTTTCATGATTTCATCTCTCACCAAATTCTTCCAGTTCCTTTGTCTCTGGGGTAGGTGGAGGCTGGGGACAAGGCAGAGCCAGGCAGAACCAATAGCCTTTTCTGGAGGTTCTGCCGCCTCCTTCAGTGCGGTGGGAATTCCTTTCTGCCTGACTGAAATGTCTAGTCTATAAAACTGGTTAGTAAAACATACTGTAATTTGGGATTTGGTAATACCGCCTTCATTTTGACAGAACCCAGGCTGACCCACAGCATAACGTCAGGAACAGATGTGAACTAATCTGGAGGGGTGGGGTGATTAAACACTCGTTCAGAAAGAAGAACATTGAGTCAGAGGAAGTCTCCCTTCTTCCATAGATTCTAAGGAGTATGCTGTGTTTAACCCTGTTTAGTCCAGGTGGCATTCATCTCTGAGTAACAGTAACCTTAGAATCACCTTTGTCTCTCTTGATATTTAGATAGTCTGATAACATGCACAGAGTGATACTTTCAAAAATGTGTATTGCAGGCGTGCCTGGAGGTCTTCGTTGGTTAAGTATCCAACTCTTCGTTTCAACTCAGGTTATGATCTCAAGGTTCTGAGATAGAGCCCTGTGTTAAGCTCTGCACTCAGAGGGGTGTCTGCTTGATGATTCTCTCTTTCTCTCTCTGTGCACCTCCATTCTGACTGTCTCTAGAAAATAAATAAATAAATCTTAAAAAGAATACACGTGGATTACATGGAATTAAGATACCTGGGAACATTTTATATTTGAACATGTAAGAATGCTAATAGCTTCATGACTTAGGACTTGTCAATTAAGAAACTCAGGGCTCAGTTTTTTTCATCTGAAGAACAGAAACAATTAGACCTAAGGTACAGTTTTATTAGAAAAGAAACAATGTGTTAGGTATGGGGTTATTGTGAAAACCAAGTGGGCAATGATTGTATGAAAGTCTTTTTTCAAACTATAAAATGTTATAAAAATATCACCAGTAGTTAGTGTTAAGGGCTTTGGGCAGCCTAAAATAATGGCAATGACTGTTTTATGTAAAAATTTATGGTTAGCATGCTTTTAAAAGGCTGTGCCATGCCTTAGATTTTTGATAGTTTTTTTCAAACTATATTCATAGCTCTGTTTCACTATAGACTTAGATTAATTATTTAATGACTTCAGTAACCAATTAATATTTCGTTGTGTGAATAAAGGTAGAAAGATAGAAGAGTAATTTAACATATATATTTCATGACTTAATTTTGGATATATACCAGATATTAATTGATGTGAATTTTTAGTAATCTTGAGGTCAAATACTTTGAGTAGAGTCCTTAAGATACATTTCTTTTTTCTTATAAAATAAGTAAAGCCCATGCCAGGATAAATTATGAAGCCATTCAACTGATCACACTACTTGATTATCTGTAAGGTGAAGAGTATCCAAATAAAAATGGTCCACATTCAGGTAACACTTTGGAAGATGACATCTATCATCAACTTTGGAAATCAAGATGGTGAATAAGTATAGATTTTATCCATTGGAAGCCTATTACCCAAAGTGGTTTCTTCAAGTCAGGACATTAGTAAACTACAAGTCATTCCTCATAGGATCATTTAGCAAATACGTCAGGCACTGGTCTAAATATCGGAGGTATTATGGAGAACAAGCCAGAGATTGGCACTGACCTTAAGGGACCTGTATTCTAATAGGGGAGAGAGTCAATAAACAACTACAAAAAGAAAATAACTGTAATGTTTTATCCTTCTGCTCTTCATCAAGTGACCCACAGGGGTGATGAAGTCAAAAGAGAAAAATATCCAAGGGCAATGGCAACTCCATGGCTCAACAAGATCCTGAAGGACATATAGCTCTTTGGAGACATAGGTCAATGACTCTCAGTATAATTGTGATTCTTTTCAATTAATTAGCCTGTTGACATTGTAAGCTTTATGAGCTAAACAGACCGCAACTGGCAGGTTGAAATCACAGCAGTGGAGTTCTGGGGTTACCTACCAAGACTTCATCCCTGTGACTTGGACGGAATTTTCAGGGTCACAAATGTTCTTATTTAAGACTGGGTGTTCTTTAGTCGCTCTTCTTGTTCAGTCCCCTCTGATGTTCCACTACAACATCCAAATATAATCAGAGTCCCATCCAAGTCACACTGGCCTGTTTTAACCAGGTTACTTCTAGCTGCTTCTGCTGCTGCTGATAATGACAACGGATGATACTATCATGGTACTTCCAGTGCTGTATTCTTAAGCATGTTAGATAAATGACACGTGTCAGGTCTTACATCTTAAGAAGGTCATTCTAAGTCTCTATCTACAAAATAGCTCAAAGTTTAGCCTATATAATGAAGTCTTAATCAGACATTTTTTTTCCTGCAAGTATTTCTCTTACTATCTGTAACTGCACAGCTCTGCCTCCTAAGGTTTTTGCAATTACATACTTTAAGTGAGTTCTATATTATCAAAACCATGCATTTAATTAGGTTTCCTGTGACTAAGTCTATATTATATGTATTCCAGGAGTTTGAAAACCTGTTCAAAAAGTTATAAGGTGCTAAGAGTATTGCCAGTCAGCTAGGGCCTTCTCCAAGATTATTATTTAAGAGTACATCCCAATTCCTAATATTAACCCTCTCTCTTAATTTTTACTGTTGGAAATATATAATACGTTCAAAAGTAGAGAAACCAGTATAGCAAACCCCAATGCCTCCATTACCTGGATTTAACAATTATCAACTGGCAACAGTTTTGTTTTATCCATATCCAACATATTTCAATGTAATCTTATATTTAGAGAATTAATGACTGATGATGTTTCCAGATTATATAAGTCTTGCGGATGATCTAAGAACATAGCAGGTGTGACGGGGGAGGGAATGTTTAGATTGATAATGGAGTAAAGGAGAGCATGCATAGAAAGAAAGTGTATGGTAAAACTAGGAAAAGCAGCCACAAGGAAAATAACATTTGAAAAATTAGAGTCTATTAAAGTGGAGCTACAGATTCTATGCCAGTAAGTGGAGTTTATTTTCCATCCCCTGAAACTGTGATTGTTTAAGCCTTAATCCACAGAATGTGGTGGAAGGGATGCCCTGATAGTTCTGGATCTAGTGAGTTAAGGGCATTGGAATCTCCTACTTTATCCCTCTTAAACCACTCATTATTGGGTTACTTCCTTTTGGATCCCAGCTTTTAGGCTGGGGAATCCCAAGTTGCATGGAAAGGTCACATGTAAGTGCCCCAGCAGACAATTCCAGCTGAGTTCCCAACCAACAATCAGCATCACCTGCCAGTTAGGTGTGTGTGTGTGTGTGTGTGTGTGTGTGTGTGTGTGTGTATGTGTGTCTGTGTGTGTAGGGGCAGTGAGGTATATCTTGCAGTCTCTGGTCCAACCTAGCTGCAGTATGAAATCATAGTGCAGAAGAACCACCCAACTGAATCTGTCAACCCATGGATTTGCGAAAGAGAATGTTAAAAGTTGCTATTTTAAGGTGCCAGGTTTTAGGGTGGTTTGTTCCATACAGCAATAAATAGTCGAAATAGAATTGGTACTGGAAGGAGTGTACAGCCATGACAAAAAAATAAATAAATATGTGGTATTGGCTTTGGGATTTGGTAGCAAGTGGCAGCTGGAAGGGCCTTGAGGAGACCTGGTGAAGGCAAGAAGTTCTGTCAGAAAGTTATTTTTGGAAGTTGGAGAAAAGAAGACCCATTTAGGTAACGATAGAAAATAGTGACACCGTTGCCTGCGGTACCATGGAAGAGCAGGTATTTCATGAACTTGTGGATCTGGTGGAATTTATTTCTGGAAAGAATGTTGAAAGTCTCCCAAGTCAGAAGGCCAGCCTGGATTCAAAGATAGGAGAATGCACTCACTTCCATGAGAGGAATGACAAAGAATTGTGGCCTTTGTTAATCCATCATAAGGGAAGGTTAACAGCTGAAGGGTATACAGAATCCTAGTGACCAGTGCAAGAAAGCTCAGAAACGACATGGGATTCTGAATTAGGAAATGTGGGGAAGAAAAGGAAAGTATATAAAATCCTCGGGCCTTGAATAGAGTAATAGGTTGATTTAGTCTTTAATTAGGAGAGCTTACCAGTGCGGCAAACCTGCCCTTTGCTTTTTTTGTTATCCCTGAAAGTGATCAGGTGGGCCAGCAAGGATAATCACAGGTATAAATGGGAAATTTCCTTCCACAGAGAGAGAACAAATGAGTTTCATTGTTTTCCTGATGTTGAATTAAGCAGCTAGTCTGGTTTTTCCTTTATACAGAACTAAAATCCACATCCAAGTGAATTACTCGGCTCCGCTTTAAACAAAAGAACATCATTGTCAAGACATAGGCTGTTTCATTTTTATCGTAGGAAGAGATGTTAAGTTAGGTTAATGTCTCCAGAAATTATTTATTCCAGCAAATCTACTGTGCATTACACTGAAGCAGACTGGGAATTAGAAAGAATTAATCTGAAAGAAAAAAAACTGCTGTCTTCCTCAATAACAGCAGACTATGGTTATAGCCAACCCCCCCATATACCTAAATAGTTAGGTCTTCTGGTCTTTATAGATACTGATACTTAACAACTGTGTTCTATTATGTTGTTGTGTGTGCCCCAAAGAAGGTGACCCTACCTTCACACATGGTTTTTATGTCCATGATCATTTGAAGGTCAATGAGGAGGTCCTGGGAAAAAAAATACTGGGATGCTAGTGAAATGTACATGTAGACATGGTCTCCTTTTCCCATGATCTTCCTGGTTTCGTAACGACCCTCTCTGCTGAGGGAGAGGGGATGTCCTAGAAGCTAATGCGGGAGACCACATTCAAACAGGTCCGGGAAGGGAAGGGGAGTGGCAGTTCAGTGGAAGAATAAGAATAAGGGGTGAAGTCTGGTGCCATAGACAGGGGTGTGCCTCTGCATTAATCTCCTAAGGGGAAAGGACAGAGAGACCTAACTTGACTTCTTTCAGATTCATTAATTCACGGATAGAAAAGGTCTTTGACAGATACTCCAAGAGCTCCCAATTTGCTACCTCAATTTTAGAAAACACTAAAACTGCAGAGTGAACAGAAGCTTTCTCTAGTCCATGCATTCAGAAAAAAAAAAAAAGCTTGAGAAAGACATGGATTGCTGTGAAAGTTAGTAGAAAAACAGTTCAGTTCAGTTTCCCAGCCAATTTTCCTAACTTACACCCCTTGCTCCACAAGGAGACCAACCATTTGCCTACCAGAGGATTCTGGTGGGATTTCCTGCCCTAGCACACAGTAAGGTGTCCTGAGGTCTTCAGTAGTCTGGGGTCACCGTCTTGTCTCTGCCACACCCAGACTCAGAACATGGCAAGGAATGTACCTAAGCATAGATCATTCTGTATAATTGGTTCCCTTGTCCCTCCCTACTCTCTGTGACTTTTCTTTTTTTTCCTCTTTCTCTATTTCTTTTGGTAGTGACATTTTCAGAGTGCAAGAAATCTTGATTGCAGTCACTGTGCTCCCTCGAACTCACTTATAATAATAATAGTTTGTGTTAGTAATTTCGCCATCCCACCTCATTTTCTGATCTATGAAATGTGGGATTAGGCTTTACCTCTATAGCTAATATCCTGTGATGCTAGCATACAAGATGTGAGTATTCCCAGGGGCCCCAGTTTTCCTTAGTCATAGCCCAAAAGACATATGCAGAAGATCGTTGTGACTTCTTGTTGTTTTTTTGCAGTGTGCTCTTTGTTTTGTTTCAAACATGGAAATAACTAGCCCAGATGAACACCTTTTTTTCAGCTTTATTTAATTTAAGATTTTTTAAAAAAATTATTTGACAGAGAGAAATCACAAGTAGGCAGAGAGGCAGGCAGAGAGAGAGAGAGGAGGAAGCAGGCTCCCTGCCAAGCAGAGAGCCCGATGAGGGACTCAATCTCAAGGACCCTGAGATCATGACTTGAGCTGAAGGCAGAGGCTTAACCCACTGAGCCACCCAGGCTTTCTTTAATTTAGAGATAGATAGGGAGAGAAAGGAAGAGTGGTGGTAACAGGGGAGCAGATGAAGAGGGATGAGCAGATAAGGCTCAATCTCATGAACCTGAGATCATGACCTGAGTCAGACACTTAACCAAATGAGTCACCCTGGTGCCCTCAGATGAACAATGTTTTTAGAGAGGAAGTTAGCTTGAGTGTCTTACACAGGAGCAAACTGGTATATTTCTACAATATGTTTTCTGTTCTAGGCAAAATATTAACAATAGCATACAACAGAGTTGGAGGTAAACATACAAGAGCCACTGAATATACATTTTTCCCCCAATATATCACAGCCATACAAATATCTCTCTCCAGGTAGTAGGAAGAATCTATGACAAGCATTATTTAAAAATGCCTCACTTGTTGTCTTGGGTTTGGCGAGGTTATGGATGTCTTTGGGTTTAACTAAGGAAAAATGTGGGAGAAGTTGCCTTTTCATTGACAAAGCATGGTTAGCTCTCACCGTGAGGAAATGTACTCATTGATGACTGTCCCCATGGGCAGAAGTATAGGAGTAGAAAAATCAGTGCCAAAATGATGAATGAATGTTGAAGCCAAGATGGATACAGAACAAATATGAACCCGTATTTCTAGGGTCTTCTCGGGAGGAATGTAGGCAAGGCAGAAGTTCGGTTGAAAATGTGCTTGTAAATGTTTGGTCCAGCACCCATCTGGATGAGAAAGCATCATTTTTCTTCCCAAATAAACCCTTTCAGCTTTGTTGTTATGATTGTTTATTTTCTGTTACCCTTCTCCTAGATTTCCAGTCTCAAGACAGGGACAGGAGTTGTTCTCAATCCTTCTTTCCTCTAACCTCCAGTGCAAAGGATCCATGGCTCTATCTCTGAAATGTCTTTTCATTCCACCTCTTTCTTCCTATTGGTCTGCTTTCACCACCCTAATTTGGGTCTGAATGCAGAAACAAACCCCCACTGGATGTGCTCTGTCTTCTGCAGTCCCAGCACTCTTTGTTTGCATCTCTCCTATAATATTTATCAAATGGTGCCTTGCTTTGGTTGGGTTTGTATTTTTGTATGTCTTACATCCCCACTGGATCATAAATAGATGTCAGGCAATGTTTGCTTTATGCTCAATTTTTCCACAGCGTTTAGTGCTGTACCTTGTACAATAGAGCCTCAGTATAGTTCATAAATTGAATTAAAAAGCTAATAAATTATTTCTTGAGGCCCAAGAATCCTATGGTGCCTGATGGGAGTAGAAGCAGAATACGAGTACAGATCTGAGCAGTGGTAGTAATAGTATTAATGACAACAACATTGACAGCAGCTCTGTTGAGTTCTTAAAGATCTCAAAACCCATCTGCCTCTCTCTCTCTCTCTCTCCATATATATATATACACACACACACATATGCATATAAAAATCATTTTCTTCTAAGAACAAACAAGTTGGGGTTTTATTTGTCCTTGTTTTTTTACAGATATTTACATCATTTTACAGATTAAAAAATTGAGGAGCTGAGAAGTTAAAAACCCTATCCAAAGTCATTCATATAGCCTGTAAGCATCACAATTAAATTCCAGTGCCTGACTGCAGAGCCCACCATAAAGCAGGCTGTTGTGTGCTTCAATCTCTCTAACCGTCCCCTCCAGATCATAGAGAGAAAGCATTTCTTGGGGTGTCCTCATGCTCTGTCTCCCTCCTACTCCTGCAAAACCTTTCAGACTTTCCAACCCTTGAAGTAACTGCTGTGGAGCTACCATAAGTGTCCCCCCCAGCCCCCAGCCCTGTGAGTCCAGATGCCCAGCTTTGGGACTTGCCAGCCCCTTGGAATTGGGCAGGAAAGTTGGGGTAAGTTTGTCCCCATGAGGTGCTACCAGGGCTCCTCCTGACTCCAGGCTTCCCCATGGAACTCACACACTGGTGGGCAGAGACTCCCAATACACAATCAAAATACAAACCAAATATCAAGGGGGTGATGATGAAGAATGAAAGGTGTAGCAGGATGCTGGAAGGGGGTGAGGGGCTGTTCCAGGTCAGGTGGTCAGAAAACAACTCTCCCTAAAGAGACAATTAATACAAGGTAAGCATATTTAGGGAAACCTCCTGAATTCAGGCACTGCCTCTAATTAGAACATTCTTAATTCATTTGGTCTTTGCTGTCTTAGGAGGAAGAGTCAATCATACTAAAAATAGAAGCTTAGAAAATAACTATTTTTGGCACCTGGGTGGCTCAGTGGGTTAAGCCTCTGCCTTCAGCTCAGGTCATGATCTCAGGGTCCTGGGATTAAGTATCAGGCTCTCTGTTCAGCAGGGAACCTGTTCTCCCCCCTCCCCTGCCCCTCTATGCCTACTTGTGATCTCTGTCTGTCAAGTGAATAAATAAAATCTTAAAAAAATAAATAAAGAGTCTGAAAGAAGTGTGTCTTGGTGGGCTCAGTTAAGTGTCTGCCTTTGGCTCAGGCTCAGGTCACGATCCCAGGATCCTGGGATCAAGTCCCACATTGGGATCCCTGCTCAGTGGGGAAGCTGCTTTTCCCTCTCCCTCACCCCTCCTCCTGCTTGTGCGCACATGCTCTTGTGCTCTCACTCAAATAAATAAATAAATAACAACTTTAAAGAAAATAAGGAGTCTGAAAGACCCTGTAGGGGCTAATATGGGCAAAGGCAGGAAACGGAGAATCTGTTTGGGGCACACCCCTTCCCAGCCTCCTGAAGCCCACATTCTGAAAACCTTTCCAACCTTTCCACCTAGAGGCTCTCTTTGTTCCTTACCCACATCTTAGTGCTTGGGACCCCAAGCTTCCCTCTGCTGGGGTCCAAAAACTACTCCTAGCAAAGGGACTGACCCAGGCACTTGCAGAAAAGCCAGCATGTGTGTGTGGGCACACACACACACACACACACCAGCACGCATACACACATATATACACAGATACACAGATTTATAGATACACTGATAAATCGCATACACATCAGTGTGCACACACACACAGGCACATACATATACCCACAGATACATACATGTGCGCACACACACATACACAGATACACATAGACAGAAACACACTTCAGAGTCTTCAAGTTCCCCTCATCTGATTTCCTAAAAGAAAAGGGTCACCAAAAGTCCCACAAAGACACCCTTCTGAAAAGGGACACACACACACACACACACACAGGCACATCAATAGTTGCAGAGACAGACATATAGACACACAAACACACATAAACAAGGAACGTTAACTATCTTGTGAGGGATATTTTTGAGAGTCTTAAGTCAAAGGGAAATCTCCTATTATTAAATTTGAGGTAGTTGAGACTTTACCAACCCAAGTCGGGGAGGGGTCAGAGATGGGGGTGCTTTCTCAGTATTCTAGTGATGAGTCCCCCCAGGCCATCAGCTGCCCCACCTGTGCCCAAAAGCAGTCCTGTCCATCAGCAGCTTCTCAGTTTGATGTCCTTACAGTGTGGGTGTTAGCTTTAAGTCTCTGAAAAAGACATTTCAGGAATATATTTTAAAGCAAATTCCAGTCTATTATTAAAACACCTGTTCAATCTTGAGACCGTTCGTGACATAGGAGGAGTCACCAGGAGAGAGCAAGAAATGGCAGTACAATTTATTCGTTGTCTCACAATTCAGTTTTGAGGAGACTAATCCCCTGCATTTCCTGTCAAATAATTATGATAATTAATAAAAGTCTTTCCCTTCATATTTGTAAAATTACACTAAATGCAATAGATTAATTTCTTATATGTCACTGTTTTGGGCACAAAGCAAGAAGACAGGATAACATGACTTATTTCAATGCCATTCTCTGCATTTTAGCCTCTGATAATCAAATTTCTACGACTGCATGGTCATTCATGTATACATGTCCATTTCCGAAAAGCTCAGCAATTACCGGCTCTGCTGACATGATACAAGGGAATCCAAACATGCTTTGTTATTTACCTTAATACATCTTAGCCCTACTCTGTATTGATCGTCTGCAAGCCCCTGTAATGAAACAGAGGACTCAAGCTCGGTAGTGGGAGTGTCCTTGCTGTTCTTCCCCATGCCCGTCAAGTCCATTAAGAGAAACAGCTCAACAGGATCAGTTTTAGGTCAATGGCTTTTAAAACAAAGATTCTATACCACAGAAGGACTTTTCCCAGAAAGGCAGAGAGATGATACAGAAAATTGATACAGGAAAGCATATGTTGGAAAATAAAAGGAACACAACTGGCTTAATTATAAAATTCAATCAAAAAAAAAAAAACAAGCAGGCTAATCTTTTTAATTGCATAACATAGTTTCTATCTTTTCCATCCTTCCTTGCATCTTTCTTTTTATGGCTCCCTTTCATTTGTCCCATGAGACATGAATTATATCAGAACACAATGGAAAGAATTATGTCACAAAGGGTTGTAACTGGGCTCCACGGGTTGAACTCAGTTGGCAGAGAGGTAGGTCAGAAAATTAATTGATGTGGTCTTGTCAGAGGTTGCAAAGATCACGAGCTTTGGGTTGGAGAGAGGAGGCTGGCTTTGAGAATCCCCTTCAGTCATTGGCTTGCAAGGATATTTGAAATTTGGTAAGAGAAGTCAACTAACTCCATCCTGGGAGTATAGAAACTGAGAGAAAGGAAAGAAATGAGTAAAAAGGTTTGACAATATAACTGAAAGCAATCTGCAGATATCAACTTTTCAAGTACAGGTATTATGTTCACAACTTGTTCAATCAACAAATACTAATTGAGCATTGACTCTGCCATGTGTTGTTCCAAGCACTGCACATATAATGGTGAACAAAAATTGGCAAAGTTCCTGCCCTCATGGAACTTACAGTCTAGTGGGAGAAATAAACAATAAACATTTACATCCATTTTAATGCTAGAGACAGATGTAATGAAGAAATATGAAACCATGTAATGAGCTAAAAGATGTGTTACTTGAGATAACATTGTGCGCCCTGAGGAAAGAAAAAAGAGGAGGGAGCCTGATTTGTAGCCTTTGGTGAGTTTGCAGTGTAAATTCTCCCACTGTGGATGATTTTGGCTACAAACATGACATCACTGAACACAGAGACGGGATGAGATGTACTGACTCACAGTTGCTTCTTAAAGTCTGACACAAGCCTGTTCCAACATATCCCAAGTGAACGGAGGAGACTTCCATGAAAAGGCTACATTTGAGAGGAGACCTGTAAATAGAGAGGTACTCAGTAATGCAGACTGATGAGAGCAAGGTATTCCAGACAAAGGGAACAGCCATTGCAAAACACTGAGGCAGGGTCTTGCCTGATAAGTTAGTGGAACAAAAAAGAGACTGATGTAGCTGGGGAAGAAGGATCAGGAAGGAGAGGCAGAGCCAAGGTCATGAAGTGCTGTGTAAATCCCCGTGGGGTCTTCGGATGCTACTCAGGTGTGATGGGAAGTAGCTGGAGGGATATGAGCAGGATAAGATGTGTGATGTGACTTATCTCAGAAGGCTTCCTCAGGCTGCTCAGGTTGGGGGCAGACAGGGGCAGACAGGAGGGGAAGCAGAAAGACAAATTTAGAGCATTTGTCACTTATCTAGATGATAGTAGATTGAATATGAGGGATGGTGGTAAAAGTGGTGAGAAGCCATATTTGGGATCTATCCGTAATTAGCTATCATCTGTCTTTCATATGCACATGCATACACATATGCATACATGCATGTACATATACATACACGTATATACATACATATTTGAATTCTGTAAATTTTACTCCAGAGATGATATGATTCGCCTGAGGTTAAACACAGAGGAAATGGCAAAGCCAGAATGATGCAAAAGCCACATCAGTACTGCTAGGGATGAGATGCTAATGGGGGAATAGGACTCTTTTGAACCACAGGGTTTGAAGATGAGCCTGACTAATAAGAGATTTGGGATATATTTTGAAGCTGAAATAGGCAGCATTTTCTCGTGAATTAGATCTGAAGAGCAGGATAAAGGGAAAGGTCAGCGATGTCTCCATAGATTTTATTTGGGCATCTGGACTAATAGTCTGGCCATAAAGCATGTTGGAAAGTATTAGAGAAGAACATATTTATGGGGAAAAGCAAAGCATTTAGCTTTGGATATGCTGTTTGAAATCCCTCTTTGATAGCCAGGAGGCACCACGGGAGGTGGTCAGAGATGGAGTTGAGTTCGGTAAAGAGGCTGGGCCTATAGAAATCAACGTGGGAGTCATCAAGCTCGTAAATGGTACTTCACTCCATCGCATTAGATGAAAAACCTAGTAAGTGTAGCCAGAGAAGATATGTGAAGAGACCCAATGCCTCCAAAATTTACATGTTAGATGACAGGAGAATCCAGCAAAAGTGACTGAGAAATAAAGGACAGTGACGTAAAAATAAAACAAGAGAATTCCAGTCTCCCAGAAGCCAAGAGAAAAACATGTTTCAAGAGAATAGCCAGCTTTGCCAAATGCTCTTCAGAAATCAAGAAAGATACACACCGAAAACTGACAATCAGATTCACCCACATAAGGGTCACTGCTGACCTTGACAGAGTTTCAGTGGAAAGGAGATTGGGGAGGGTGCTGGGGTGAAGCTTCATCTAAGTCATTTTGAAAGAAAATGGGAGATAGGGCAATGGAGAAAGTCAATATAGAAAACACTTTCAAGTTTTGTTTTATAGCAGAGCCAAGAAATGACTTAGTAGCTATAAAAGCATGTGGAATCAAAAGAGTGATTTTTTAATAAAAATATTACAGCATATTTGTGTGCCAATTGCAGTGAACCACAGGGAAGGGAAATCAGTGATACTCTAGAGCAAGGAGAAAATTATAAGAACAAAGTCCTTGAGTGGCAGCTTTGGAAGAAATCCAGACAAGTGGAAGGGAATACTTTTCTTACGCCGGAATGCAGACAATTCATCCACCATAACAGGAAGAAAGACAGAGTATAAGGCGACAGAGGCAGCCCTGTGGAAGGTTGGTGGTGAGCGGGGAAGGACACGGTCCTTGGATCGCTTCTATTTTCTTAGTGAAATGAGAAGCCAAGTGATCAACGAACAGCACAGGGTGGAGACCAAGGTGTGTTAGAGGTTTGAAGGGCGAGGAAAAAGGGATAACGGCCCTGAGGAGGACTGGGGAGTGAATCAGCTGTAGGGCTGCCTGCCAGTGCTGAATGTTCACTTAAGATTTGCTATCATAAATACAAAGTGAGGCCAGTCGCCAGTTAACATGGCTGACGGCGTCCTCCAGTGAAATCCAGCTGTTGGAGGGTAGTTGAATCTGAAAGTCATTTGATTTCATCAGGTTTGGAGTTTTCTGAGGCACAGAAGGAGGAAGAGAGGGGCAAGGAAATAGATCATAATGCATGGGAGCACGTATAATACAGACATACCTCATTTTATTGCATTCACTTTATTGGGCTTCACAGATATTGCTTGCTTGCTTGCTTTCTTTCTTTTTTTAAACAAACTAAGGTTTGTAGCAACCCTACCTCGAGCCAGTCTGCCAGCACCATTTTTTCCAACCGCATTTGCTCATTTTGTGTCCTGGTGTCACATTTTGATAGTTCTCACAACATTTCAGACATTTTTCCATTATTTTATTTGTTATAGTAATCTGTGATCAATGATGACGACTCACTGAAGGCTCAGTTAGCTTTTCTTTTTTTTTTTTTTTAGCAATAAAGTATTTTTAAATTAAGGTAAGTATATATTTTTTAAACATAATGCTATTGCACACTTAATAGACTGTGTAGTATAAATTTTACTTTTATATGCACCTAGAAACTAAAAAGTTTATTTGATTCAGTTCATTGTGACATTCACTTTATTGTAGTGGCCCGGGAACTGAACCCACCATACTTCCAAGGTATGCCTGTAATGGTCTATGAACTCTAAACTATGCAGTGAGGAAAGTGAAGAGGGGTGGTGTGGCGGAGGTATCCTTGTGATAGTAGGTACCAATGGATGTGAGACCCTCGTGGGTCTGGGTGAGGGGCATGAAAGAGAGTAAGTTGAAAATATAGAAGGAAAAGACCAGAAAGTAGGATAGTTCATTGAGATCTTGGGAGTGGTGCCCTCACAAATCATAACAAAGCAGACTGAGGAGTTTGTTTTTTTAATTACCAAATGTAGGCATCACCCCTAATAATTGAGTGGTAATCTTGGACAGGTAGGGCTCAGGTACTGGTATATTTTAAAAGTTTACCAGGTGATACAACTCTGTATCCAGAGCTAGGAGCCACTGGCTTTTGGAGTTGTATTTTAATAGGTATGGCACAAAGCGTGGGCATCAAGATTTTACAAATCTCTTTTAGTTTTTTTAGTTTTTTTTTCCAAAACTTCTATTGTAACAAAATATACATAACATAAAGTTATTATCTGCATGGAGTATCTTCCTGTTTTTTTTTTTTTTTTTTGCTTTCACTCTTTTTGTGTCTTTAAATCTAAAAGGAACCTCTTGTAGACTGCATGCAGTTGAAGCATGTGTTTTATCTATTCTGCCAATAGCTATCTTTTGATTGGAAAGTTTAATTCATTTACATTTAAAGTAATTATTGATAAGGAAGGACTTTTGTCATTTTGCTATTTGTTTTCTATATGCCTTATAGCTATCTTGCCCCTCATTTCTTGCATTTATATCTCCTTTTGGGTTTAGTGGGTTTTTTTGTTTGTTTGTTTGTTTTCATATATGTATGAATGTATTTATTTATTTAGTAGTGAAATATTTAAATTCCTTTCTCATTCCTTTTTGTGTATATTCTAGAACCATTTTTTTGGTTACCAGGGGGATTACATTTAATATCCTAAAGTTTTAACACTCTAATTTGAATTTATACCAGCTTAACTTCAGTAATATACAAAAACTCTGCTTCTTTATAGCCCTGCCCCTACTGCTTTTTGTTTGTTGAGGTCACAGAATTATATCTTCATACATTATGGGCCTCCAAAACACAAGCTTGTTCCTTTAAATGCATTAGCCTCTTAAATTATGTAGAAAACAAGATTTGGAGTTACAAACCAAAGCTACAAAAATAGTATCTTTCAGACTAGTAATTGTTTTGTTTTCTGGTTTTGTTTTTCTCTGGGAGTGTGTGTAGCCAGCATAAGAATCATGGCTGTAGGAGTGCCTGGGTGGCTCAGTGGGTTAAAGCCTCTGCCTTTGGCTCAGGTCATGATCCCCAGGGTCCTGGGATAGAGCACCACATTGGGCTCTCTGCTTAGTGGGGAGCCTGCTTCCTCCTCTCTCTGCCTACCTCTCTGCCTACTTGTGATCTCTGTCTGTCAAATAAATAAATAAATAAATCTTTAAACAAACAAACAGAAAAAAACAAGAATCATGGCTGTAGTTTATTTTTTTTTAAGATTTTATTTATTTATTTGGCAGAGAGAGAGATCACAAGTAGGCAGAGAGGCAGGCAGAGAGAGAGGAGGAAGCAGGCTCCCCGCTGAGCAGAGACCCAGATGCGGGGCTGGATCCCAGGACCCTGAGATCATGACCTGAGACGAAGGCAGAGGCTTTAACCCACAGAGCCACCCAGGCACCCCGCATGGCTATAGTTTAAACAAACAAACAAACAACCATGGTTTGTAGGCACGATTATGAAAAGGTTCAGCATGAAGGCCGCAGACTCTTCCTAACTGAGCTCCAATGTGGACTCCTCCACTGTCCACTCTCTAGCTCACTTCGGGGGAGTTGCTTCATCTCTGTAAACCTCAGGTTAAGATCTGAATCCAAAAATTAAAGTTTACCTAATAAGGTTTGTGCAAGGATCGATGTGATGTCTGTGTTCCGTTCAGCAGCCTGACGTATCAGAAGGGCTTACTCAGTGTTAACTGTTTTATCATTGTCCCTCTTTGGGGTAATACGTAGATCTGGGTTCAGGTCTTGTTCCAACAGTAACATGTTTTCGAGACTTTTAGGCAATTCATAACTCGTTTTAGCGCATCAGTTTTCTTCTTTGAAAAATGAGAGTTATGTTGAAGAATTGCGGTTCTCAAGTTTTATCCAGCATGAGAATCATCAGAATCATCGGGAGTTTCTGATTCAGCAGCTGTGCTGTCAGGTTTGAGAATTTGCATTTCTAATGAGTTCATTCTACCGTCTATTGATAGTTAGCAGACGGTCAAGAACTTGTATAGCCATGTCCAAAAATTAGTGAAATGAAAGAATTTAAAGAATCTGGAGTGAAAGACCAAGAATGTAAAGGCTGAAAGGAGTATTGGTGTTTGCACACTCCCCCCACATATACAGAAAAGAAGCTTAGATAGGAGCAGCTGCAGGTCCAAATTAATGCAAATCTAGAAAAACACCCTAATTTGGACCCCCTGTATAGGGTTGCCCCCTTGTTTGCTTCAGCTCATGCAGCACCTGGGAAACAGTTTTAATAACTTAGACCTAATTGTAGCAGTGTTTGATCAGCCAGATCCCCAGCCAGAGGGTGCAAATGGGATAACAATAAAAATAATAATTAACATTTATGGAGTCTTGACCAAACACCAAGAGTACAGAAATAAACTATATGCCACTGGCTGTCACCAGCATTTGCCATTCGTTACCATTATTAGCACTTTCCAATAACTTCTGAAAAGTCCCAGGGACGTCTCATGTGTGCTCACAGATGAGTTGGTATCTCTGCCAAGTGTGGTTTTTGTTTGTTTGTTTGTTTGTTTGTTTCCCTCCAGTTCATGTCCCTTCTGTAATATTGGATGCTGAAGTTGTCCATGGAGGCTTAGCTGCCTATAACATTTAGGGTGGCTGTTCACCACCACCTTGAGGGCTCTCCCTTGAGAATATGATGAGATGGACACGCACCTCCCCCGCCTCCAATCACAGGTGCAGCCCTCTGGAGCCTTGAGTGTGCCAAAGCCTCTCTGTGTTTCAGGCAGATAGTGGAGGACCTCAGAGGCACCTGCCCAAACTAAAAAGCTCCTGCTCCCTCAGAAAGCTGCACCGTCACGGAGATAGTGCTGTCTAGCTTTCTGACTCAAACAGACCTTGGGTTTCTGAGCCAGGTGCAGGTGATGGGAAAAGTGATACAGGGTCTTCCCCCTTTCAGGATGATCAGTTTGCTCACTCTCCTTTTTAGCAGTTAAGCGTTTGTCCGCTACCAATTGGGTTTCTCAATTTAGTATCATCAACCTGATTTAAAGGGAATTCCTTTAAGAATTTGACGCTCCTAGAGAAAGAGAGTCAGTTTTTGGTGTTTTCATGATTGCCTTTGTCTGCAATTTATGAATATGTAAGTGAGAATTGACAGATGCTGAATCAAGGGACTGCTTAGCAATTTTTAGTTTTTTTATTTGAATAAATTTTAGAATTACAGAAAAGCTGAGAATAGTCTGAAGTTCTTTTTTATCCCTCACCCAGCTTCCACTGAAGCTAACATCTTGTATATAACCATTGCACATTCATGATGTCGAATTTTCTTATTCTGATGTTAACCTTAATTACTTGGTTAAGGTGATATCTGCTGGTTTCTCCACAAAGTTATAATCTTTCCCTTTGTAATTAATAAATACCTCGGGAGAGATACTCTACGATGATCCAAAGATCTTTTCCTTTCCCTCAAACTGCCATCCATCCATTTTAGCTGCACTATTTTATCTTATCTGCAATAATTACTGTGGTATTTGCCTAATAGCAATTTCCTATTTCTTTCTCTCTCCATTTCTTAGTTAGAGATAGAATTCTTTAATAAGGAAGAATTTGTTCAGTCCTCTAGCTTTATCAGTATGGACTTATGGGTATCCATGTTTTAGTCTGCGGGTTCAAATCCAATGCTATCATTATCTGTATTATTGCTCTAATTGTTCCACTTTGGCCATTAAGAGCTGCAGTGGGTTGGCTCCTGCAGCAGAAGAAATTTTTACTAGAAGCTTGCATTAATATCATTCCTTTTTAATTGTAGATTGCACATCTCCATAGCATTATAATCACATGTGGACCTTGTTAAAATATAATCCTTATCTCCAGTCTCGATGTTCTGATTCAAGAGATAGGGTTCGGGCCCTGTAATCTTCATTTTAACAAAATTCCTGATGGATTGTTAAAACTACTGGGCCTCAGAACACATGTGAAGAAGGCTGGCTGACTTAGAGACAATGTTTCATTGTATATTCTCCAGATTTTGTATCCATGTATCTTTATGTATTTCCATCTATGTTTATCAATCTAGCTACCTACCTCACACACACACACACACACACACACACACACGCGCACACACTATTTGTTACTAGATATTTTGTTTTATAAGTTGCTTTATTTTCATCAGTAATTCCATGAAACTCTTTGCATGTTAATGAATATGTTTTGCAGTCCCATTTTCAATGACTATTATATTTTGGGCATCAGAGCTTGTTAGATTCATTTATTATTATAATATTGTGCAAATAGATTTCAAATATAATGGATTATTTATTAAGAGTAAATTTATAGAAAAATGTTGACTCAGAAGTTATTCAACAAGTTAGGTCTTTGGAAATATATGGACCATTTTGCCCCTACTGGCAGTATATAATGGTGTTTCCCACTTTCAGACACACTCACACTTCAACCAAAATTTAATCACATTCTTCTTGTAAAATTGGTAATCAAAAAGGTATTTAAGTATTATTTAAAGATTCTTCATTTTTAGGAAGTTAACTTTTGCAATAGTTTTTTTGGCCATTTATATTTCTTCTCATGGAGTGCAAAGTTGAAAGAAACTATGTTTCTTGATCAAAGAAACCAAATGGGAAAGCAAAGGTTTCAGGAAGATTGAGTTTGTGACAAAATGAAGGACTGATTGTGCCTATAAGAGCTGGAAGGGATGTTGTTTATCTACTTAGCTACTGAAAAAAAAAAATCACGTACAAAATTTGCATCCTGTGTGTACTCCTGACATAGCATTTCCCCCACCGCTTTGTCTATTTGTCTGTCTCCCAAATTATGAATTGTCTCTCCCTTAAGGGCAGAACTTTATCTTACTTGATTTGTACCCCACCCCTCTAGTGTATATCTACTAGAATCTTTGGCATCTAGTTGCATTCTTGGTACATGTTAGCTGGAAGAGTACAAGAAAATCCCATTTATAGCTAAACATCTAGTATCATCCTTGCACTGAAAGGAGAGTATCATTCACTTTCTTAACTGAATATTGGAAGTAGTAGTATCTTGATTTCCATTAAAAACAGTCATGTATCTTGCTGCTGAGAGTAATTGTTGTCTGCTGGCTTACTAATTTTTTTATTTTTTATCATGAATGCCTTGGTATTCCAAAAAAGATAGTCTGTGGGCTAAATTAGTAAAATATAAATAAACTTTTTTAAAAAAGATTTTATTTATTTGATGGAGAGAGACACAGCAAGAGAGGGAACACAAGCAGGGGCAGAGGGAGAGGCAGGCTTCCTGCTGAGCTGAGAGCCCGATGCGGGGCTTGATCCCAGGACCTGAGCTGAATGAAGGCAGACGCTTAACCATATGAGACACCCAGGCACCCAGAATATAAATAAACTTTCAAAACTAAAGGAAAATTTCTAAAAACTCAAAGTAAATCAGTTATTGCTATGGATAATAAAATTTAATTATAAGATTTCTGGGACCCAAGAAAAAAAGGTGAACATGTCAAGTTGTATAATTTTTATTGTCTCTGGGGAAGCTCAACGGGGAGAAACTAGGAGAAAAAAATCATTTCTTCACCAAGACTTCACCAAAATCTTTATGTAGAAGACATATCATCACCATCAAGGACAATGTGTCCTACTAAAGTTTTGGAAGAAAGAAAAAAATCACACACACACACACACACACACACACACACGCACACACAGAATATCTATATTCTGCATATAGATACAAACATTTTTTGAGGATGCAGTAGTATAGCTAAATTCAATAAGCACATTTTAATAGAATATATCTAAGTATATTGCTCTCTGGATATCGTACTTGTATAAAAACAGAGCTCAGAATACCAGATTCATGGCAGAGAAGGGAGCTAGTGCACAGGTGATCTTATAAGGGTATTAACCTAAAAGTTTACAGGTGCATGGATAGGCTTCAAAATACCTTTACATTTCTAAAATTCTTTGCAATACACAGATATTCTCAAGGGAGAAGACCCATATCTACTTCATATTTTCAAAGGGGTCATCGATCCAACCTGCTTAAGAACTGCTTAATCAGAGTAACAGATATTCCCTAAGCCGTTTCTCCTTGAATGTTATGCTTTCTGGATAATTTTAAATCCTCATTCCATAATCTGAGAATCAGGAGGAAGTATCATGGGGTTTTTCTGGGGAGACAGGGGAGGGAGTGAAATAGGATTTGTGCTCTGGGCATGCATAACCGAGAGGGCTGGTGCCATGAGGGAGCTGATGGATGGCCAGCTCTGGCTTTTCAGGTGGGTCCCTGCTTATTGAATAACTCCAGGCCATAAATTGCGATTGCTTCCCTCCTTTTCTAATTTCAAAATCTCTCATTAAAAATTTACAGTGGGCAGTCATCCAGCGATTTATGACTATGTCTAGACAACTGAAAAACACCAGACAGTGGCAGGGTCGATTTGGGGTTTCTGTTTGTCTTGGTGACCAGTTCAGATCAGGGCAGAGTTGATCAAATCAATTAAGTGAAAATCAGATGTTAATACCCCTGGAGATATTGACCCAGAGAGAGAAACTAATCATCCCCTCTGGGGGGTGGCTGAGGCCACAGATGAACATCCATTCTTTTGTTTACAAGCATGTGTCTACAGCATCACTGCACGAGTCTGCCATAACAGGATATCACGGGTTGGTTGGATTAAAAACAGAGATGTATTTTCTCACAGTTCTGAAATATGGAAGTCCAAGATCCAGATGCTATCAGGGTTAGTTTCCAGTGTTCTTGGGTTTCAGACAGCACTGTTCTCCCTAGATCTTCAGATCGTCTTTCCTCTATGCACAGGTGAAGTTCTCTGGGGTCACTTCCTCTTCTTATAATGACACTGGTCTTATTGGATAAGGGTCCCACTCTTATGATCTCATTTACCTTAATTACTCCCCTAAAGGTCCCATCAGCAATTATAGTCACACTGGACATTAGGGCTTCAACATATGAGTCTGGGGGTTGGGACAAAATCGACTAAGATAAGAGCTGCTGAAGTTTCTTGTGCAAGTCAGGTGACATCCCCTTGTTTTTAGACAATCTTCCTTAATTATCACTGTGACAGTGAGACCTGTTAGCTGTCTTTGAGAGGGATTATCTGTTAACACACATAGGTTGTCCAGAAGCCATCTAAGCTTTATCGGCATTGTTACCAACGAAACACATGGAGGGGCACCTGAGTGGCTCAGTCTGTTAAAGTGTCTGCCTCCAGTTCAGGTCATGATCCCAGGGTTCTGGGATTGAGTCCTGCGACCAGCTTCCTGCTCACTGGGGAGCCTGCTTCTTCCTTTCCCCCTATCCCCTGGTCGCTCTCCTTCTCACTTTCTGTCTCAAATAAATAAATACAATCTTTAACACACACACACACACACACACACACACACACACACACACACACGGAGACAGGCAGAAAACATTCAGGATACCCAAAGGGAAAGACTGGGCAATGATGTCTCACAGTCATTAGAGATTCTTTACTTCCAGAGACAGAAGCCTTGGGTAAATAATGTCTTATAATCTGTGTCAGTTGGAGTGGGGCTGATACAGTGAGAGTGTATGGTTCAGTGCCCAGGTCTTCCCATTCTAGTGTGTGCAGTGGTTTGTTCCTGGGGTAATGGGCTATATGTAATTCTTAATGATGTGGCAAATTGGAGAATTGTGGAAGCACAGGACATGTTCAACCTGTGTGCAAAGATCATGGGATCCTTGAATTTTAGAAATGGTAGACTTACAAAATGGAGGATTACTTAGAGTCCCCTATGTCTGTTTGAGGCTTCAGGCTTCAGGAAACATTTCTGTATACCGCCTGCCTGGCTGAGGCTGGCACCAGGTGTGGACACCTGGATAGAGCTGGGCTAGCCAACTTCTCTCTGATATGGGTTTGGAATTGCAACTGAAAAGTAACGGTCAATTTTTGCTGGTGTCTGGAATGAAGGGCATATAAAACCCAGAAGCTATGAGAAATTTGTATCCAAATGGACCCAGGAAAAGCTGTTTGGCAGAGATAGAAGAGGGAATTAGATATGCAGAGAGTGGCAGACATGGCTAGTGGAGAAGTAGAGAAAGAGAGCGAGCACGTTCAAGAGTGTGAGAGGTGGCAGGGCTGCAGAGAATGAGAGAGTAGTGACTCAGTTCCTCTCAGACAGAGGCTAATTCTGGATTGGCAGAGCCATCTCCGTGGGTGGGTAGGTGGGAACAGTTCATAGAGTAGCAGAAGGGAGACTCTGGCGAGCTTTGGAAACTCCCCCATGGTTTTGCTAGTTCTGCAGTTCAGACTCTGGTCTAATACTTACATCACTAAACAATGCTGCCTTCTGGAACGCTCACAAAGCTTTGAACCCTGTAGTGTAATCCTGAAGGTATAGCTCAGCACAAAGAACATTAATCTATGCAACGAAATCCTTTTAAAATAGCTCAAGATGTTTATATATAGATCCCAGAAATATTTTTAAGTATCTCTATTGCTCCTCGCTGACTTCACACAAACCACAGATATTTCCTTGCATCTTGCTGTAGTGACCTGCTTCTAGTAAAACTCCTTCTGCCTTCACCTAACAGCCTCCTGAGATTCCCTTCACCATATATACTTATTATCTCTTATTATCATGCAGAGGGAAAGCAAAGGCTGCAGATACTCCACTCTTAACATTCGTATCCTTGTACACTTATCATGGAATATAAAAAGACCATAAAATCCCAGAATTTGGGATCCAAGGAGGACTTTTGGAATTATTAAATCTAGACAGTTCTACAAATGAGGATGCTTGGTCCCAGATTGGAGAAGTACTTTCATAAAGATTTTACCTTTAAGTGACAGCAACCTCATAAAACAAATATATTAAAAGGGAAAATTACTGAACTTCTCATATAATTGTCCAGTGTGAGAACCAGAAGAAACTTTGAAATCATTTCTTCAGCCTCCTTGCATTGTGGGTGAGTGCACACCAGCTGTTGTAGCCAACCCAATTCTCTTAAACTTCAGTGAAGTTTAAGAGAATCCAGTGGTTTAACCTGGTTCTCAGAGTGCTTTCTTCATCCCCTTAGACCATTGGCTTTTAAACATTCTATTATTTTAATTTAAGAAATAGGATTGTAATTTAGATAAATTGATATAATCAATTTTAATTGGTAATACCAATAATCCTCTCAATGAAGCAGTGTTTGACACTCCTTTCCCCAACACACACACACACACACACACACACACGCCCACACACGCCCACACACAGAGAGTCATATCTATTTACCCCCGTTCTACACCTTGCGGCCCTGGAAGGTCACTGAGAAACCTTGAGGGCTCTACAAAGCAGAGTTTGGAAGTCCTTATAATGCACCAGGGCAGTCCTCATTTCTGCAATGTATGGGGGAAGCACTCAGGCTTTAGAAGGAGAATGCGTCAAAGAGAAAATGCATTAGCCCCAAAAGATTGTACTGTAACGTACATATTTCTGCAAAACAACATAGAACAAGGGGAATGGAATGAATGAGAAGGGAAAGGAGATAAAAACAAATTTGAGATCTGGCCGAAGTGACTTATTAAAAATCATTATTTATCTTTTGAAGAGGTCCAAATGTATGGGCTTGTTCTGTCTGTTAGAATGAGGATCCATCACTAATCGATAGATGTTTGGACAAGAAAACTGGTTGTCATTACTCCCCAGCATAGTAGTCAGACACAAATCATTTTACTAATTCCCAAGCTGCCTGCTAATCTTCCAAACATCTTTGCTTTGTAGGGGATCTGCTGACTTCATTAAGAAATGAAAATATCTCCCTTGCTTGCACATGTTTACTCTCGGAAAGGTACACCAGCAACCCTGAAAAGGAATTTCCTGGACATTCTAAATAATGAAAGAACACAGGCTGGGGGTAATGAGGACAAGGATTAGGATGAACAGAGGGAATTTTACAATCTAATAACAATGAGAGGCAAATTTTAAGGAATGGAGTGGAAATGAGGAATAAGAGGATGGCATTTCTTTTATGATCAGTTAGTGGAAGAGCTCCAAAGCTGGCTTCCCTTTATTCATCTCCATCTGTCAAATACCCTACTAAAGGCCTATTCTAATAATGTTCTTCAACTACTTTGAATTTGAAATGTCACTAGTATAGGAAATAGAGATTTTTCTAAAATTAAGTTTTCATATTTGTTCTCATCTACAGAAAACAACCAAGAGCCTAAATGACTTTTTAAAAATAAAAAAAATAAATGTCTTAAAATACATATTCTCTGTGAATAAGAATTTGATCTTTTTGATTGAATAAATATAAAAGGACACAAACACAAATATTTTTAAAAGTAACTAAAAAGGTTAAAGAAGCACAAATTAAAAAAAAATCACATTTAAACCTGAAAGGAAATGACCTCAGGGACAGACTAAAAAAGTTGTAGAACATATTTTCATAAGACATTCATACTTAGAATTTTAAGGACCCTAGGTAGAAACTGGCTTATCTGAAGTTCAGACCAAAAAAAAAAAAAAAAGGAAGAAGAAAAAAAGAAAATCCTCTTCCATAACTCTGGTTCTAATAGGCTCTCATTTTATCTATATTAAAATGTTTTTCTGAAGAAATGAAAGCTATCATTGTGCTACTTTTGCCCTCCTTTTAGAGCTCCAAAATACTGTGGTTATAGACTCTATAAAAATTCTTGAACAAATAGATTTCTGTGTAAGAAAATTCAGAAGCAAAGCATAAATCCGTATTATGATCATGAATGGTATAATTAAAATTAATACACTGTATCGAAGTCACCCCCCGAAGAACTTTTATTTCAATATCTGCTTTTATAATTTCAAATAATTGCAAACTGAAGTAATGAATGTATTCATATCCAAATTCATTTGGCATGACTCTTAACTTAGATTGAACATGGGGAGGTTTGCAAATAAACAGTGTGATTATCTTCACTCTATCATGGGTAATTTTCATTCAGGTTGGTTACAACAGCTAATTGTGTGCCTGGGCAGGAGAATTAAGGATAAGAATAATATTGCTATTATGTCTTAATAGGATAAGCCAGCAAGAGTTTACATGTACCATCAGTATTTTTATTCTGCAAAGGAAAGGAAAGTGTTTGGGAAATGTTTCAAAGTTAGTGTGCTGTGGTGAAATGAACTCTGGAAGTGGAGATAAAAACCAATTTGGAGTCTCATATCTATCATGTATTAAGCATGTGACCCAGGGCAACTCAATCATTTGGGGCTCAATTTTCTCATCTGTAAAATGAGGAGATTATACCAGAGAATTTCTCAAAGACCCATCAGAGCTAATGTATTTATGAGGACAACTGTAAATGCTCATAAAACATCTTTTAAAATCAAGAACATAAAATGGAAATTATCTATCAGTGAATAACTTAACAGCGAAAGACTACAGGTGGCATGGACTCCATACATAATGAATAAATAAAGGAGAAAATATGACTTCATTCCCACATTTGAGAAATTTAAGGGGGGTATAACTGAAGACCTGGGACTTTGATATTGATATGAAATACAGAAAAATTATAATTAAACACACACACACCTGGGGCGCCTGGATGGTTAGTCAGTTAAGCAGCTGACTCTTGATTTCAACTCAGGTCATGATCTCAGTGTTGTGAGGTTAAGCCCCTTTTGGGCTCTGAGCTTGGAGGCTGTTTAAGAGTTCTCTCTCTATCTCCCTCTCCCTCTGGGCCCCCACCCCCATGCTCCTGGAGTCTGTCTCTAAAAATAAAATAAAAATAAAATAAATTAAAAAAACCCACACCTTTTGTCTTAATATAATTGCATTCTGTGTTAAATATAATTTTTGTTAGAAAAAAATGAAAGGATTTTAACTTTTATCATTTGGGGATTTTAGAGGAGAAATTACTGTTCGCTCTTTTGGTTTAAACATTTCATGTAATTATGTGAGTTGAGTTGCATAACTGATGTCATGTTACATTTTTAGATATTTGTTAAAACGCTGAATATTAATGTTCATAGTTTTCCTCTATTATCTGGGGAACAAGAAATACACTTTTCTTGTCTCAAATCTTGTCTTAGCTCTTTAATGTCTTCTAGGTCCTAGGCAGTGGGTTTCTACGGCCTAAAGAACAAAGGAGCCCTGCAGGGTTTCCTCAACTAATAGTTCTTGAAGGAATAAATTCTAGCCCTGTGTATCCATCAACATTTGGTAGCGATATGGTCACCGGTCCTCTCTATCTCTTTCCTTTTGGAGATGAGGGTAGAGTTTCATAGGACAGACTAACTATAAACTTCATTGTTACTCTTCTTGGATAACACAGAAACCTTGTTGTCTTGAAAAACCTCCTCTGTACACCTTTCCTGCTGCAGAGTCGATGCTCACTAATTTTGCCTGGCACAGCCAGTAGGTGGCTGGACCAGCCCCAGGCCTGATGTGGGGCTCTCTCTCACAACCTCCCGCCTTGCATTCCAGGGTTGAGTTTGGATGACATGATTGCAACCCTTCAGATTTCCCTTTCTCCCCTCCCAGGAGTGCTTTGACTATGTCTTTATCTTTGATCCTGTCCCTGGAGGGCATTATTCAACTAATGGTGAATTTAGGAAATCATGGAATAATAGTAATATCTGTGGTGGAAAGAGAAAGGGGGAATTCCCCATAAACCTCTTCCATCCAACAGTGTCCCTCCACGTACACCTAGCAGATTCCATCAGTAATGAGGACCCCAAGCAAAGTGAAAGATCAGGATGGGGGAAAAAAAGTGGAAAAATAGGAAAAACAAAAAAAAGTGGAAAAAACAATTACTGACCAAGAGAAGAGAATAGGGTGGGATTATTGAATATAGATTTGATGGGACAAATTTCTTATGGTCCGTTCTGCCTCAGCTACTCACCATATTTGATGAAAAAGGCATTCTGCCCCAATGGGCCCTGCTTCTATCTGAGTTGTTTAGATTCAGTCTGGCTTCTACAGATTCAGTCTTTCCCTCTGTTATAACCCTTGTCTCATGGATAGGGTTGGTTGCCAGATAAAGTGCAGGATGCCCAACCGAATTTGAATTTCAGATACACAGTGAAAAAAAAAAATGTAGTGTAAGTATGACCTAAGTTTCCACAGGTACTTACACATCTTCTATTTTGATTTGTAAAATCTGACATCACGACTCACAGATCCATCAGCATAGCCTGACCCATGGTTCCATTTTCTGTTCATTCTCCTGAAGGATTTTATGGTACTCTCACTGTTAACTCCATCTCTTGGTCTCCAGATCTATGTATTTGTTATCGGTGAGCAAACCCCATGTGCCGATATGGTAGTTTAAAAAAAAAAAAAAGAAAAAGAAAATTCCACATGCATGAATCTCAGGTGGGCATAAAACTTAGGTCAATAGATCATTCTATGCTTTTCTGAGACCAGCTGGTTGTAGAATTTCCAAGGTTAAAGAGAAGAACAGTTCCTCATATATCAGGTCAATGAGAAGATCTGGCCTCATAGAATACAACTGGTTATGATGACGTACAGCCAAATTCCCGCAGGAGGTTTTTTTTGGTCTCTAACTCTAGAGATAGCTACCTTCTCCCTTATTTAACACTTTCAGCCATTTGCTAGATTCTATTCTTCCCCACCCCCAGTTAGGTATAAAATGGACTGTGACGTTCTGAAGGGAAAGATTCATTTTATATTAACCTGGGACCTTAGTGTCCCCTCAAAATGGACTAATAGAGTGTCTTAAATATGTTATTCAAAACATTTATTTATCAAAAATAAGCTTCTAGTTTTGGAAGAAATAAATCGTCCATTTATTATGCATATCAGATTTAAAATACACCATAATCTTACAGTATAGTAATATACATACACCATACAAATCATATGCAATTATGTAATCATAATACACATGTTATTTATGGTTTATTATTAATAGTAATTAATAATACATAATTAATTATTCCATTAATTGCCTCCTCTCTTTCCACTCTAAATTATCCTTATTACAGAGATTACTACTTTTTTGTTCTAGGTCCCCAAATGACTCACCAGTATCAAACTGCCAGCAGCAGCAGAAGGATTTTTCCTGCCTTTAAGTGTAGATAAATGGAATATAATTAGAAGTTTTGCATTTCTTTGTTTAACAGAAGGTGCAGAGGTCCCTTGCCTCAAAAACTGGGTGTTGTAGGAATGGTCTTCCCAATAAAACTGGGAATTACCTTGGAATACATTGTTTCACAGATCAAGGTTGATCTACTCCATTATTGAAGAGCTGAACTTCTCTGGAGAAGCAAATCTTTTTTTTTTTTTTTTCCTAAGATGTTATTTATTTATTTGTCAGAGAGAGAGAGAGAGAGAGAGAGAGAGGACAAGCAGAGGGAGTGACAGGCAAAAGGAGAAGCAGTGTCCCTGCTGAGCAAGAAGCCCGAAGGACTCCATCCCAGGACCCTGGGATCGTGACCTGAGCAGAAGGCAGACACTTAACTGACTTAGACACCCAGGCATCCCAAACCAAACCTTTTTTGAGGGCAAAAATATTTCTCAAAAAGCCAATAGGTTATGATAAGTGCAAACTTATAAAATGTTTTATTACAAAGGATTTGGTTTGAACATGGTCCAGGTTAGTAATCATTAGACATGGGTGCATTTAAACGACCATTTTCCTTTGTCTGTACCTAGTCAATGTGTATCTCTATCACAGAAATTTCAGACAACTCTGTACTTAAAAAGCAATGTCCTATGTACCACCCATCATTTCTCCTTCACCACTCCATTCCGAACTCTGTTCAAATCCAACTTTCTCTATGAAACCTCTGTTGTAAGCAAGTTGCAGAGAGGCTGCCCATAACTACTCCTGAGAAACTTTATTAAACACTCTTTTTTATGCACTCCATGGGAGTTAATGAAGGTGCCCTTTCTTCCTCTTTCCCTCAGCACTTTGGAATAGAGCATGCTGCAGCCAGAGCTGCCGGGTGGCATGGCTCCCTCCGTGCAGCTCTTTGATCTCCTACATGGAATGAATTTACTGTTGCAGTGGGCAGTTTTTGGTGGAGAAGAGCAGAAACTGAATCTCCTTATCATACACCAAAAAGGAAATCATTGGAAGAAAATGGATTGCCTAATGGGATCACAGGGCAGCTTGAAGAACATGCCTGGAAGCCTAGGGATGAGAGCGGCAGGGTCTGCTTAGCAGCCTCGTTGGGCTCCCACTGTTTTCAGACTTTGCCTCATGTTGCTCCCAATTCTGATTTCAGGAGGAAAGCTTTATATTGGTCTCTCCTGGGCCACCAGCCTTCCCACCTGCCTGTCATAGGCAGCACAGGAGAACTTGAATAGTCTCATCAGGCAGTACCCACACACCAGACAGGGATTTCACCCAAACAGGAACAAGGATGCTATCCACAAAAAACAAGGAATTGTTTCCTAGGCAAGTGAAAAATCAGCCAGTAATCACAATACCTTTACTGGAGTTAGTGGCATAGAAACATCTGGAAATCACTTAACACCCCTGTTGCAATTAAGAAGTAACACAATAAAGGAAAAGGAGTGTGGGCATTTGATCCAGAAGCACCTGTCTTGCCATGCAATAACTAGATGACCAGTCCTTTCTGAGCCTCCATTTCTACATCAGCAAAAGAGCCTCACCTCAAGAGGTTATTGTGGGAATTGCAATAGATAATACATGAAAAGTACCTTGCTCACTATCTAACATCCAACAGACAATTCTAAATAGAACTAGTTTTACTTTCTTTGGTCTGTGGTCAGCATTGTCCCCCAGCAAGTCTATGAAAAACTTTGGAGTTTTTTGCTAGTTCTCAGGCAAGTATTCTCTTTCTAGAAAACTCCATCCACTTGATGATGTTAACAGACCCTGCTCCCATTTTTCAGGAAGTAATTGTTTATCCTGCTCTTTTCCTGGCTCTTCCAGGTACGTACAGTGTCTTACATTTTGTTGTCATTGTGTTCACTTTGGTTACGTATGCCCTTTAACTCAATTCCACCACCACCACTGTCACATGTCTCACCTTCCCAACCCTGCGCCTGCTCTTCAGTGCTCCCCAAGTCAGCAATGAGCATCATTGTCTATTCAATTGCTCACCAGAACTTGATCGTTTTCTTAATTATCCTTGACTTCTTTCTCTTGCCATCTTGTCCCAGAGAGTCTATCAGTCACCAGGTCCGTGGATTCTGCTTCCCCAGCATTTCTGGATTGACTATTTCTTTTCACATCTACAACCAGCACCCAACCCACCCAACCAGTAGCCACTTCTTTGCTGCACTTCTGTAGAAGCTTTTGAATTAATCTCCTTATGTCTACCCCAATTAGCCTTCCATCTTTTCTTCACATGACAGCCTGACTTACTCTTCTAAACAGCAAACTGTCCATGTTTCCCCCTGCTTGGGACCCTCCTGAGTTGACAACAAAACAAAACAACCACAAAACCCTCTCCTGCATTTTCCCTTTACTCACTCATAATAGTTCTGACACCAGACGTGTGGGGATTTTCCCCACATCAAGCAAATCTCTGTGACACCAGCTGAGTGTTCTACAATTCAATTCCATCCCAACGTTAATCATGGTTGGCGCAGACTCCATGGGTTAATCACTCAGTCCCACAAGATTATCTCCCACTTTGGACCCCAATCACAAGTAACAGTTCCCCTGGTTAACCATAACTTTTGTCTAACTTGGCTACAAATCGAAGGTTCCCACAACCCCTTCTTGGATTAGATTATTTACTAAAATAGTTCACAGAACTATTTTAGTAAACTATTATTTACTAGAATAGTTCACATTAACTTATGTTTACCAGTTTGTTATCTAATAAAGTATATGATAATGTAGACAGATAAACAATCAGATGAAGAAATTCATTGAATGAGGTCTGGAAGGCTCCCCATCAATAGGAGACTCATCCCCATGGAATTGGTAAGTGAATGTATTTACCAAACCCTGTACTTTGAGGATTTTTATGAAGGAGTCATCATGTAGGCATGATCCATTATTAACTCAATCATCAGCCCTTCTACCCTCCCTGAAGGATAAGGAATGAGGCTGAAAGTTCCAAGCTACTAATCATGACTTTGTCTTTCTGATGACCAGCCCCCAAACCATAGCCTACCAAGAGTCACTTCATTAGAACAAAATACACCTCTATCCCCTAGAAAACTCTGAGGGATTTAGGACCTCAGGGTCAGATGTGCCTTTCATTCAAAAAACTACAAATGCCTCAGGAACTGTGTCTTGGAAACCAGGATCAAAGACCAAATGTTAGAACAAAAGATCGTCCCAGCACCCCTGTTTACAAGAGTTTTAGCAGCACTGTCTGTGTCAGGAAATGAGACAGACATATATTTCTTTTATTATTTCACACCATCCAATGGCTTTCCTGTACACTAAGGATCAAAACCAAAGTCCTTAACATGGGCAACCAGGCTGTACATATTCCTCTCTGTACTTTGGTGGCTTCACCTAGTATCCTTTCCTGAAAATCACAAAGTTGCAGCCAGGCTGCTTCTCTTTTTGCCTCAAAAGTACCCCTTTTGAGGGGTTACCTACCCTTCCCAAATCAGAGACTTTACGCTTACCATTATTTCTGCTTGACTGTTCATTCTCCAGCTAACTTTGGCTTACCCTTCAGGTTCCAGCTTAGATGTGTGTTTCCCAAGAAAGCCCTTCCTCATCCTCCTGTCCAAATTACGTTTTACTGTGAAAATGCATCCATGGAACTCTGTACTTCACCTTTGCTCTCATTTTGATTCTCAATATAATTTGTGTATTTTTTTTGTCTTGCCTATTGTTTTTCACATCTCCCAGGCAACAGATTTTATATAGCAGGAGCTAGCTCTGTCATGAGTTGGTGCTCAAAAATATTTAGCAAATTAATGACTGTATGAATGAATGATTTCAATGAGGCACATACACAGCAATACACTTGTGAGCATGTGTGAATAACGTAAATATAAATGTTCTCTGTATTCATCAGAGGCTTATATAAAACTGTGTCACTTTTTTGTTGCACTTTATTTTCCGTTGACCTCAAATAATACTATAGGATTGCTTCACTTTTTTCTTTCCTTTTTTGCTTTAAGATTTGGTATAGGACTACCATCAAAAATATAAAATGGCTTTATTTTTAAAACAAGTAATCACTTCTGAAGCTCTTCAATGCATGTAATTATTTTTATTAATTTTATGAACAGCTATTATTTATTGAGAACTTGCTCTTTACCAATCAGCATGTCAAACACTTTGCAGGCATTTATTCCACCCAGCCCCCATCCCACAAGTGAGGAATTATAATCACCACCCCCATTTTACAGAAAAGAGATGTAAGGAACTTCCAAAGTTGTTAAAGATAACATGGCTACTTTTCAGAACTGGCCCTTGAACTCAGCCCTTTTCAAATTTAGCCTAAGCTCTAATCACTCTGCTAAGCTTAAAATGGAACTGAATATATTCAGCTCATTATGAACTTGTTCTCTCCAATAACTTCCTTCTAAGATAGTTTTGGGCATTCTTAGAGCCTATAAATAGGGGCGATCATACAGGGTAGATCCAGCCCTAAAAGGCAAGGATAATTAGTGATAATTGTGGTGACTCTTTATGGAAGTCTTTATGTGACCTGTGTACTGTCTTGAATATTTCACATATTTATTTTATTTAATCTTCATAAAAGAAATCTTTATCTCTTTTTCCCATTTTAAGAATGAGAGAGAGAAAGTTTGTCAAGGTCAACTAAATTTTTAGAAGTCCCACTCTATTTAAAGGCATAAACTGAAATTAGGATCCATGTCCTCTGACTTCCAGCCTTAAGGTCAAACTCCTAACTGGCCTGGAACATGCCTCCTCCTTCTTCCCCATCTGGATGCCAACCCTGCATGGCGCCCTGCTGGTCCTGGCCTGTCCTGACTTCTTCTAAGACCTCAAGTTGAGCTCAATGTCCCATTGGTATTCTGAGGAGCACTGCTAAGTAAATTCTCTTCCTATAGACATACGGGGGCCAGATATTCCACACCAGTGAAACACTTCACAAGATTCCCTTCACGGATTTCTTTAAGCTACACATCTGCCCAATGTATAGCAACAAACCAAATTCTCCAAACATGCCTGAGGTTTTGGTTATTCCTCCGGAAAAGTGATTCTTGTTTAAAAACTGCTATTCTCCTTATTCTCTTGGTAACATTTTCCACTGAAGTGTGGGAAAAATCCAAATTTCTAAAGTTTTGATGCTCAAGTAGTGAAAGGATATCATTGTATGTTATGATTCTAGAATGTAATTGTAGACCTACTATTTTTTAATAATACATACTTCTTTTCATCTTAAGATCAAAAACATATGGATAGACATATAGATATACTATTCTTTCAGAGGCATTATCGTATATCTACACGTGGTATATGCGTGTATGAGTGTGTGTGTATTTTTTTCCCAAAGAGATTCCTTTTATGAGCTATTATGCTTTATCAAAATTTGTTTAGCTGTTCATGTTTAAAATTTTTCTTTACTGCTGTCTATCACTCAGTTCTCATTTGTCTCTGTTATGTATGATGCCAGGTCACTAAAACCAAAGGTTGCTAGTGAGTTCATGGAGGTGGTTTGAGTTGAGGGAGATGAGAGAAAAGGCATTGTTGTTACTTAAAAGAAGCCATAATCTATCTGCCCCCCCTTGGAAATCAATGCAAGGTGGAACTCCTCCAACTTCCCACCCCTGTCATTTCAGGACCTCCCAGTGACAGACCTCTGGTTTGGTTGTAAAAACCATATGAAATGTCCAGTATGCTTCACTTAATATAAGAGGCTTCATTCCCTAATGCAGAAATTTCCCTACATTTCCACTGTCTGTGACCCACATTATAATAATCACACTATACTTTATTTACCACTCAGCTTGCTTGTGTGGATGACTGTATAACATAAATCCTCTTTCAACTTTTATTGTGTTTCTTTCTGCAGCTTTGAACTGTCTTTAAAAGGACCCTAGATTCTAGTATTTATTCTAGTATTTATTCCAGTATTTGGGTTTAAGTAACAGAGAGAGTTTATTTTTTCCTCTCTAAAAATGCCTCTGTTTCATTTCTATCCAGACTGTTCAGAAACCATATTTCCCAATGGGACCTCAAAAGGAGTTGACTGATATCTATGTTCCTAAGGAAAATTTTGCAAAATGTTCCCATTCATCCTAGGACTTTGAAGAGAGGTCTCACCTCCCTGTGCTCTAAAGACTGCCTTATAGAAATCCAAGTGTGTTATAGCTCCCTGTCTGGTGTCTTGTCCGTGTCTGATACCCCAGTCCCCTTGCATCTTCCTGAGGGACTATGGACTCCTTTTCTCTACTATAACTGTGGTAGGTTGACTGCCATCAACACTGAGAATCCCTTAGGTTTTCTGGCTACCCTCTGCCCCTGAAGATCAGTTAACCCTCTTTATAGAAACCTCAAGGAAGAGCAGTTGAGGGTAACGATACCCACAGCAGGCTCCTCTCTCTAGGGATGGGAATATAGACAGTATTGACAACAGACAACATGAGTTGATTGTCTGACTAGCCAGTCCTTGTGCTAAGAACTTCCACCTACCATCTCATTTAATCCTCTCAACAACCATGATAGCTAGGTCCTATTATTACTATTATCCTTCTGCTAAAGTCTTAGTGATTATATATATGTATGAACTCCCCTGGTTCTCACAAAGCAATGTGAAGTGTGTATTATAATTATTTACATTTTTACATATGGGGAATTTGACCATCAGGGAAATTTAGTACATTTCTGAGGTCACATGGTGTGTGAAGTCTGATTCAGATCCAACTGGTTGGGGCACCTGGGTGGCTCAGTCATTAAGCATCTTCCTCTGGGTCCAGTCTTGATCTCAGGGTCCTGGGATTGAGCCCTGCATCGGGCTCCTTGCTTAGCAGGAAGCCCGCTTTTCCCTCTCCCACTCCCCTTGCTTGTGTTCCCTTTTTCGCTATATCTCTCTCTGTCAAATAAATAAATAAAATATTTTTAAAAAAATTGAACTGGTCTGCTCCAGAGCCCACACCCTGGACTACAACATTATAGCTCCATAAAGGGGCTTGCTTAAATTGAACAGCTTGGTAGGGGTAGGTCAAAATCTTCAATCTGTCAGTGGTGTGTTTTCTCAATTTGCCCTGTGGTTGACATTTTGTAAGATGGTTCCCAGTCATACCCAACTCCTGGTGTGCACATCCTTGTCCAGTGTTGGCTGGACATGGAGCTTTTCTTTTAGTGAATAAAATGTTAACAGTGATGAAATGTCACTCCTGAGATTAGGGGAGAGAAAACTGTGAGTCCTGTCTTGCTTGCACCCTTTCTGATTGGCAGTCTTGCTTGCTTGCTTCAGTGAAGGAAGCTGTCATGCTGTGAACACCCTAAGGAGAGGTCCACACGGTAAGGAAGAGAAGGCAGTCTCCAGCCAATAGTCAGTGAGGAACTTAGGCCTCATGGAACCGCCCAGAAAGGAATTGAATCCTGCCGACAACTACATGAGTGAGCCTAGATGTAGATTTTTCCCCATTTGGGCCTTGAGACGTGTTATGGACAGAATATATGTGTCTTCTCAGAATTTATAGATTAAAATCCTAATCCCTAATGATGGTATTAGAAAGGAGGTAGTTTGGGAGGTAATTAAGTCTTGAGCATGATTCTATCATGAATGGGATTAGTGCCCTTACAAGTAGAGACCACAGAAAGCTCCCTTGCTTTTCCTGTCATGTGAGACTACAATGAGAAATCAGTCATCTATAACCCAGAAGAGGACTTCACGCCAGAACTCAACCATGCTGGCCCATGAGCTTGAACGTCCAGGCTCCAGAACTGTGAGGAATAAATCTGTGTTGCTTATAAGCCTCCAGTCTGTAACACTTTGTCAGAACAGCCCAAACTAAGACAAGATGACTGCAGCCTACACCAACTTGGTGATTCTAGCCTTGTGTGAGAAACCTGAGCCAGGAACCCCAGTTAAGCTGAGTTTGGATTCCTGACTTACAAAAACTATGAGATAATAAACATTGTTCTAAGTCACTAAGTTTTGGGGTAATTTGTTATGCTGCAAAAGATAACTAATACACAGCATCTTGGTTTACCCAAATAAAATAACTCCTATTAAATCCAGATTTTATTAAGCAGCCAAAGTGTCTGTCGAAAATCATTGAATTTCTACATTGAAAAAGATAATATTTATCATTAACTGGGTCGTTACCAAGTGCCAAGAACTATGCGTACTCCTTCCCATAGTCAATAGTAAATACTAATGTTTAATCCTCACAACTTTGTGATGCTACTTTTAGTCACGATTCATCAAATTATATTTAGCAGTGGTGTCCTGATGTTAATTTTCAGTTGTCTCACCAATCATTTGTTTAAGCTTTTCCTAGAGATCTCTTTACTCAGATCTTGACTGGGTTCTCAGTCTCCCTGTATTACCCAAGCTTATGAAGGGCTCCTGGGTGCTCCCACACCTGTTCTTATTATTTGAGATTTCTGTTATTTTGACCTGGACCAATAAATATCACATCAAGCACATGATAAGTCTTTACTTTTCTGAATGTACACTGTGCCTTTGATTGAGCATCTACAGGTGACTTTTGTATCTGCTGTACAAATACCTGTTGCTTCAGATCACTAATTTTGGGAGGCCAAGTTCTTCTTATTGTTTTTATGACCCTGCAAGGTCTTGACTACTCCTGTTCTGAATCTTCTGTGCTTTGTCTATGATGAAACAACAGGGTTGGGTGCATACAAACTTCATCTTTTTGATTAGTCAGCAGATTAAAATCACATCCCAATAATGGGCATGTCCTCATTCATTATATAAACTCCTAATACACACATGCACATACAAACACATACTCCAATTACAATAGATTGTGGTGTTCCTGTTTGAATGCTTGAGGCTCACTCTAAACCCAAGGTGAATTAGTTAAACTGAGCATGTTAGTTCCAATAGGTACTTCCTCAAGTTTTTCATATGTAAAGAGAGGCACCTGTTTTGAAGAAGGTGTTTCAATGTCAAGACCTGCATACTTTCAGCTTCATGAATTCTTCAAGGCTATACACACTGTACCAAGAGTAGAGTTGAATAAACCACATGGCAGATTCATTATTTGGGGAAAATCAATGTATATTCAACACATATGCATTTCATTTGCCCAGTGCAATCTAGAGATAAACTTTCAGTCCCTTTATATTTTATAATAAAAAGGACCTAAAAATTGATGTTTAGTTTTTTTCTCCTTAGATAAACATTTGTAACATAATTGCTGAGCTCCTTAGATTCCATTCCATTTATTTTTTCTGTATGACTTTTATTGAAGTTCTGTTTAAGTTCAGGCACCAGGCCACTGAAACGTGTGGAGCATTTAGGCATTAACAGTTTCTTCAAGAGTTCAATGCCAGATAACTGTTCATGTGTTTTACCTTTTCAATCCCCTTTCTTCCCCTTAACCCTTGCATTGAAAAACTTGATTTTTGAAAGAATCAGTTAGTTTTTGGACACAGAAGATGGGAAATCCTTCTTTCTTGGGATTCTCAGGAAATCCCTTTTCAAAATGCTCCATGGATGCAGGAATGCTAAACCAAACAACACTCATATCATGGAGCAGAGTAGAGAGAACCAGAAAGAATCCCACGCATCTGTGGTCAATTCATTCATAACAAAGGAGCTAAGAATATACAATAAGGAAAGGACAGTCTCTTTAATAAATGATGTTAGAAAAAGTAGACAGTAACCTATAAAAGACAAAAAAAAAAATCCACCTTGACCACTGCCTTCTACCATACCCCAAATTTGACTCAAAATGGATTAAAAATAGGCATGTAAGACCTGAAACCATAAAACCTCTAGAAGAAAACATAGGTGGTAAGTTCCTTGACATAAGTTTTGTCAATAACTTTTTAAATCTGACACTGAAAGCAAGAGCAAGAAAAGCTAAAGCAAACTTGTGGGATGACATCATACCAAAAAAGCCTCTGCAAGGCAAAGGAAACCACCAACAAAATGAAAAAGCAATCCAGTGGGTGAAAATATTTGCAATCACATATATGATAAGAGGTTAATATTCAAAATATATAAAGGAAACTTTCACCTCAATAGCAAAAGAAAAAAAAAAAAAAAGAAAGAACCAGTCTGATTTCTTAAAAAACGACAGAAGATCTGAATAGACACTTCTGAAGAAGAGACGGTCAACCAGTACATAAAAAGAGACCTCATATAACTAATCATCAGGGAAATGCAAACCAAAACCACAGTGGGATAACCACAGTGAGATATCTCATACCTATTAGAATGGCTATGATCAAAGAGACTGGAAGTAACAAGTGTTGGCAAAGTTATGGAGAAAAGGGAACCCTTGTGGACTGTGGGTAGAAATGTAAATTGGTGCAGTCACTATGGAAAATAGTATGGCTGTTTTTCGAAATATTAAAAATAGAAGTACCACATGATCCAGCAACCCCACTTCTGGATATTTACCAAAAACAACACAACAACAACAAAAAAACTTACTCGAAAAGATACCTGCAATCCCATGTTTGTTGTAGCATTATTTACAATGACTGGGATAGGAAAACAATCTAAGTATCCATCAATGGGTGATAGATAAAGAAATAATTGTATATAAATATGTATGTGTATATATATATATATGTACACACATAGTGGAATATTATTTAGCTATAAAAATAATGTAAAATGTAATCTTGCCATTTGTAACAATATGGCATTATGCTAAGTGAAATAAGTCAGACAAAGACAAATACCATATGATCTCTTTTATATGTGGAATCAATCAATAAATCAATTAAGCAATAAAACCTAAATCACACATACAGAGAACAGATTGCATGTTGCCAGAAGTGGAGAGTAGGTCATGGGAGAAGTGGGTAAACTGTCTTAATGTAAGTATTAAAAAAAAAAATGATTATAAAAGAGTACTATGCTGAATTCTTTTAAGTATAAAGCAAGTTTGACATACTGAGGCTGTATGTTGTATACTTGAATTTGTCTCCAATAAATGTGAATTCTATGTAGGAAAAAAAAACAGTTTTGGCATTATTGTTCAAATATAAGGCCTCCGTTTTTCTGCTCTGGAGCTGTGTTGTAATCTCCACCAAATTACTGTGAAAAATTAATGGCTTTGATATTTTTGTGATCAATATGGATTACCGAAATTCAAATAGCTGGGCTTCTGCAAGCCAAGCAAATTGTGATGAATAGTTTTGGGGAGTGTGTGGACCTTAGTCCTGATAAGGTTTGGGGGAGGGGAGCTGAGGGAAAAGGAAGCATGAAGAATGACTCTCAAGTTTTGGCTTGGTGATGGGTGAAGCCGGTCAGAGAGACAGGAAATCCAACTGTCAGTTTTCCATGAAAAATAGTGGCTTTCTCTTTGCATATGTCGAGTAAGAGGTGCCTAACAGACCTCCAGTTGGAAATGTCTAGCAGGCAGTTGGATATATTTGTCTGGAGTTGGGGCAAGCCGTCAGGATTTGGAGCTTGTGGGGAAGGGAGGGATTTAAAGTAATGAGAGAATGTGAACATTTATGGATCGATCTGTTGCTATTTTTAGAAAAAAAAAAAGACTATAGCTACAAAAGCCGTGTGAAAGAAAAATGCCTCTGGCATCCGTGTCTATTCAAGAGTTTCATGTCCATAAGCTTAACTATATGTGACTTAATCCTTTGAAAATATTTATTTAGCTTTTACACAAAGGCTCGTCTTACTACTGTGAGATTATCTGGGCACTGGGGAGCGTCTTGCTCAGGTTCCAGCTGTAGATAATTAAACTTGCACATCCAATGGATGGTCACCTCAGGAGTCACCCTTCCATACACCTATTGAAGCCATGATATATTAAAATCTGGTATTATACTTATTTTATAAGCTTTTGTAAAAGTAAAATAAAACCACAGCAGACATATAATAGATTACTTTGGGATATTTGCTCAGGTTACCACACTGCCTTTTCTTCTTCTCCTTCTGCTTCCCCTCCCCCTTCTTCTTCTCCTCCTCCCCCCACCCCATTCTCCTCTCTTTCTCCTTCTTCTTTTTCTTCTCCTTCTCCTCCTCTTCCTCCTCCTCCTTCTTCTTATTTATTTATTTATTTTAGAGCTGGGGGAGGGGCAGAGGAGAGGAAAAGAGAATCTTAAGCAGACTCCTCATTGAACTCAGAACTGGAGGTGAGCCTTGATCCCACGACCCTGAGATCACCCCCCTGTGAAAGCAAGAGTTGGAAGCTTAACCAACTGCACCACACTGGCACCCTCTTTTAAATTATTTTTTAAGTAATTTTTAAGGACAGCTGTTATAGTTAGCTACTGCCATAATAAGGTTTTATGTATATGCATAAAACAACCACAAAACATGAGTGTTATACAACAATTGTGTTCAGATGTCTGGGAAAGCTGAAGGTTGGATAGAGCACTGTACTGATCTGGCTGGGCTTTCTCAGATGTCTGGGTGTCAGGTGGCTGTTAGCTGGGGAAGTGGGGTTACTCTGCCCAAAATGTCTGTCTCCTAGGATTAGGCAAGCAAACCCTAGCATGTTTTCATGACCATGTCCGAAGCATGAAAGAGCAAGCCTGAAGGCAATCTCATTTCAAGCCTCTGCTTTATTCTGTCTGTTATGTCCCTTTGACCAAAGCAACTCATGTGGTTGACTTTGGCGACAAAAGGTGGCACAGGATTTCCCCCATAGGGAGAAAATACTGCAAATTTCCCTGGCACATGGTGCAGGGTTGGAGGGAAGAGAGGGAAAGTGAGGTACCATTGTAGTCTATCACAACAGCGTACTTCCCTGCCATGAGAATGGGTTCCTGGAAGCACTAACTTAAACTATGTCTCTTCTATAGTTTACTCATGGTTAGTTGTATTAGAGGTAGTCACTGCCAAAAGCTAAGAAGCTAAGACTGTAGAGATACAACAAAATTTTTTCATTTGAAGTCAACATTCATACTATAGTTCCCTGATAAGCTCAAGGTTTTACCATAATTTAAGAATTATTTCTACCATATTGTTCTTAATAAAATGTTACAAAGATAAATCTTTTAATAAATATATAACTAAATACATTCATACCTTTATTTGCTCAATAGGGTTTATTATCTTTATTATGTTATATAGGAAAAGATACATTGGAACATGACCTATGCCTTCTTCTCTCAACATGTTCAGAAAGAAATGGGAAATAAGTTACATATATTGCAAGATGGTATCTGACTATAATCAAATTCAATCCAATTTCTCCAAGATTTCCTGACATCAATGAAAAAAAAGTAAATACACATTTTCAACCTGTTTCCCTTGCTCTATGTTTTCCATCTCTTGGAATCCTGAACAAATATACAAAGTAGATACTTTTATCTCCATTTGGGAAGGAAGGATCTGAAATTTTGAGCCTTTAAGAAACTTGCTTAAAGTTCACTCACCTACCAGACATCTGATCTAGATTTGAACCTGGCTCTTGCTAACCTCACAACTGAGGTACTTCTTCCATTAAATAAAATTACTTCCTTCTGAATGAATCCTTTCTCCATGTTAATATGATAATGATACATCTTGAAATCTGAATCTAAGATTATCTTTTTAAGAGAAAAAAAGGAAGAAAGCTATTGGTATTGTATCAATTTAGTGTCATTCAACTTTTGAACTGAGATTACATTTTCACTCACTATTTGTTACGGAAAATATTTTTGACTCATCATTTTATTGTGTTATAGAAAATTCCGTTTCAAATGCCAGTCTGTATTAAACATATTTAGCAACATAAACAAGATGTTGGTTACATCTTTAATATTTTGCTGATGAAATGAAAGTCTTCCAAGCAGCTATAATAAATTCTATGGTTTCTACCCTGTGAGACTAATTAATTGATATTATGGAGCATTTAAGGAAATGAAGCACCATTGCCCAACATCATCTCTTCCACAAAAAGCTTCCAAATGCCTTAGAAACAGACTTCAGGAATTTAGCCAGACAAGACATATATTAAAATAATGTGAATATCACTAGTACTTGTTCAATGAATTTATAAAGAAGAAACTTGCTTAGATGTATAATTTAGTATATGAATTATTAAGCATGGTCATTAACTCATTGTTAATATAGTTATTAAAAATTAATATCTGATAGCTATTACAATTTCTGAACATTTAACCTCAAAGCAGGATCATAAACAATCATATAAAATATTTTGCTTTAAAATAATAAATAACTGTCTTCAAATTGAGTGTGGAGTACATAAAGTATATTAAAATGACATATTTAAATAAATATTTAAATAAATAAATAATAAATAATTTTATTGACTCATTGTTAATATAGTTATTAAAATTAATATCTGATAGCTATTACAATTTCTGAATATTTAACCTCAAGGCAGGATCATAAACAATCATGTAAAATATTTTTGCCTTAAAMTAATAAATAACTGTCTTCAAATTGAGTGTGGAGTACATAAAGTATATTAAAATGACATATTTAAATAAAAATTAAATAAATATTTAAATAAATAAATAATAAATAATTTTATTTCTTTTAGTTCCTAAATTTGTCAAAATTTTGATTTTTTAATTCTGGAGAGAAAGGTACAATGAAAATTCTTAATCACTTTTATATCTGATGCATAACTAAAGTTTGGATACTAGATTTATCTTTTCATTAGGCTTAGAGATAAATTGATATTTTCTTAAGAGATTTGTAATAACAAGAAACTTTTACATCTGCACTACTACAGACAGGGGAAATATCTTAAGATGCAAAATCTCAGGCAAGTATAAGAAACTTTACGTTTTAAGACTTGTGTATTTACATAATATATCCCTCGTGGGAGGTGCAATAAAATTAACATAGGAATTTAAGTCAGAAAATAAAAATTTTGCTCCTTTACTTCCGATTCTGGCTGCACATTCAAAACTTCTGAGACACTTTTAAGGCATATCAATTATTTTGTTCCCCTCCCAAGATGCTAACTTAATTGGTAAGGCCTATACTGCCTTGCCAATGAACCCTTAAGAGGTTACTTCTGGGTGCACACTTAGGTTGGGAAAAATAACCTTAGGTCAAGTTGAGAAGCCTGAACCCTCGTATGTAAAATGGGAAGATATTGATTTTGGCCTAGTCAATTTCTCAGGGCTTTTAGAAGACTCAAAGGGGATGTATACATGTGTTTTGTCAGCTTTGGATGCTAGGCCTGAACTCTGTTAAATTGCTTTAGTGGACCAAGTTGTATTCTATAATGGTATTGTGGCATGTGTGTGTGTGTGTGTGTGTGCGTGTGTGTGTTTATGAGAGAGAGGCAGAGACAGAAACAGGAAAAACAGATAGGCAGACACAAAGAGACAAAGAAAACACAGTGATTTATCAATTTGGATGTCATTTCTTTTCTGTAGATTTGCCTTATTTTTCAAATAGAAAAAAAATAATTAATGGATATTTTAAAAACCATACTTGATAAATTTAATATATGATTCATGCTTCTCCAGTTACTACAGGTGAACTAATTTTATTTCTGTATGAGTACCTTGTCTTATAAATCTTGTTGCTGTGAGTCTCTATTTACAAGCTAATTTATATTTCTACTCGCTCTTAAAAATAATGTTTATTAAAGTTTTTAAAAATAGCGTATATTAGAGAAGTACTTTTTTTAGAATTTAGAAAAAATACATGCTAATAGATACTAAACTGGAAAATATGGAAATGCAGCAATGGAAAAATAAAGCAGCTATGATCTGGAGAAAAAGCATTGTCAACATATTGATTTGCTCATTTCTCCATTTATTTAGTACTTTTAAAATTGTATGTATGAGTTTATTCTATTAGAAGATACATTTTGTGTGTTATGTATTGGGGTATATATATACATATACACATATATACACACACATATATGTATATATACACACATAGTTGTGTATGCATATATGTATGTATAAATGTGTACCCCAGAAGGTTTAAGAACTCCTGGGACTTTTGTTTCTTTTGCCTTTGTAGACAAAAGTCCTAGGAGTTCTTGAACCTACTGGGGCACGGGAATCCTTTAGGGAACTTTCATTCCAGGGCTTGGTTCCTTTCGATGAGTTTGATGTTGGTGAGATGCAGAGGAAGGGGAATCCTCTTAACACTGTCGATGGGAATGCAAACTGGTGCAGCCACTCTGGAAAACAGTATGGAGTTTCCTTAAGAAGTTAAAAATAGAACTACCCTATGACCCAGCAATTGCACTACTAGGTATTTACCCAAATACAAACATAGTGATTCAAAGGGGCACCTGTCCCCCAGTGTTTATAGCAGCAATGTCCACAATAGCTAAGCTATGGAAAGAGTACAGATATCCATTGACAGATGAATGGATAGGATGTGGTATATTCATGCAATGGAATATTACTCAGCCATCAAAAAGAATGAAATCTTGGCATTTGTAACAACATGTATATAACTAGAGGGTATTATGCCAAGTGAAATGAGTCAGTCAGAGAAACACAGATACTATATGATTTCACTCATATGTGGAATTTAAGAAACAAAACAGATGGACATAGGGGAAGGGAAGGATAAATAAAATAAGGTGAGAATAGAGAAGGAGGCAAACTCTTTAAGAGATGCTGAACTCTAGGAAACAAACTGATTTGTTGGAGGGGAGATGGATGGGGGGCAATGGAGTAATTGGGTGACGGGCATTAAGGAGAGCACCTGATGGAATGAGCACTGGGTATTGTATGCAACTGATGAATCACTAAATTCTACCTCTGAAACTAATAAAAAAATAAAAATAAATAAACCAAAAAACTCCTGGGGCTCCCTAGGAAACTACTGATGGATGTTAGACATTCTGCAAATTCTTGGCAAATTAGCCCATGTTCCCAGCTCCTGCCCTTCTTTGTCAGATATAGTCCTGGGGAAATAGAAATAAATCAGCAAATATTTGTTAAGTGAATAAATGAATAAATGAACAAGTACATAACTAAATGAGTTAATACAGAAGATTAACTATTTTTATCTTCTAATGAGTTTTTAACCTTAAGATCATTTCAATTAGTATCCAAAAAGAGGGCCTTTAAAACTTCACAGAGTGATTTTGGATTTCATTTGAAAGAATAAGTAGCCAAAATAACCAAGAGAATAATTTAAAAAGCAAAATAATGTGAGGAGTCTCTTACCATTAGGTAGTAAAAAATATTATAAGACAACTACGAGCAGGGAAAAGGTAGATCCAGAATTATCACTGTGATTAATGGGAAAGAATAGATGCCCACAGGGGTGCCTGGGTGGCTCAGTGGGTTAAAGCCTCTGCCTTCAGCTCAGGTCATGATTCCAGGGTCCTGGGATAGAGCCCCACATCTGGCTCTTTGCTCAGCAGGGAGCCTGCTTCCTCCTCTCTCTGCCTGCCTCTCTGCCTACTTGTAATCTCTGTCTGTCAAGTAAATAAATAAAATCTTAAAAAAAAAAGAATAGATGCCCTCAAAAATAAATTCATTTGTATAGAAAGAAGTATTGCATATATGAAAAATATGGCATATTTGGGGGAAAACATGGAGAAATAATTTTTAAGTGAATGATGCTGGCATCACAATCCATAAAATATATTTAAAAAGAGAGAAAAATTATACTTGTATACCAAGATACAGTCTAGACATTATATGTACATCAAAATGAAATCATATGATAAAAGAAAATGGAGATAAATATTTAATAATATCAGAATAGGTAAGACCTTTCTAAATATAAAAACAAACACATTCAGATAAAAGAGTGAAAAGAATGTATGCCCCAAAGACAAACACAACAAATAAATATGTACAGAAGGAGGAAAATGATAGAGATGGAAAAAAAATTCCTTATCCTCTTCACTGAAGATTATGCCAATAAAAAGAAACCATTTTCAACAACCAAATAAGCAAATATTAAAATTTTGAAAATATTGGCAGTGAGATCGGGAATTAGGAAGTGTCAGGCACTGTTTTTCAGAGTGTAAATTTTCATATTACTTATGGGGAAAAAGTGGGCAAATTTTTCCCAAAGTCTTAAAAATGCGCAAACTCTTTCACCAGTAACTTCCTTTGTAGGACAGTAGCTTAAGGAAGTTATCTTAACTATATCAAGATTTTGATAACATATTTGAAAGAAATAATAAACAACTGAAATAACCAACAAAAGGAAATTGGCTAAGGGAATTAGAGCACATTTTTGAGATGAAATGCTATAAAATATATATGATCATAAATTATGCCAGAAGAATATGTTTTGTCAAAGAAAGCATTCACAAATTATATTTATAATCTGTATCGGTGAAAACATATTGTACATTTTATAAAAAGGAAAATGATACAATATTCAAAGGACATGCACTAAAACCTAAGCAGTGGTATATTTTTATTTTTATAATTATTAACAAATAATAAATCATTTTTGTATAAATATTGTTAAAAGACAGCAGCTTTTATATTCATTGATGACAGTCTTCATTCATCCGTAAGAGATATAGGCTGACAAAACTAAACTGACACTACTGGTCTCCTTTAATTTAGTTCAATAAATGAGAGGAAACTAATCTTTTGATCCAGTCTAAAGCTTAAAAGGAAACTTTTAGATATAATAAGTAATATCTTCCCTGGACTACAGATAGAGAAGATTTGTCCATATCTACAGGATACAATTCCAGATTTGATAGTGTGGTGTCTTAGAATCAAAAGAACTAGCCTTAAATCCTGGTTTGGTCTTGAACAAACCACATAATCCCACAAAACTTTAGTTTCCTCATCTACAAAATAGGGGAAAAAACCTTGCCCTGTCTCTAGGAGTGTTGTAAGGATTCAATATTCAATGAGATCATGTGTGTGTGTGTGTGGGGGGGTGTTTAAGCATTTAAAATGCACATTTATAAGTCAAAAATAGAATGTTAGCCCGAAAGGAATCTCAAAATTATTTTAAATAATTTTAATTTAATTAAATCAAGAAGACACTATTAGTCTAATGAAGGCATACATATACCCTGATGTGGGTCTGAGTTTTGGCACCTATACAAAAGTTATCAGCAAACTCAAATCCAAAGGAACTTGACCTGTTATTAAAAACCCTATATCAGTCAACAATTAAAGCATTGTATGAAGATAAATCAAGGAGTCATGTTTCTTCTCCAAGAAGCACACAATGTAAAAGAAATAATAAAACCTACTGATTTAAATCCCTATAAAATTAATGCATTGTATATGAAGAATTAGCATAAAACACACTGACATTTATAGAATTCTTTCCAAAACACACTGAAGGAATTCCTTGTTAGAGAAAACAGTGGTTTGGAATTGTTTCCTCATGTGAGCCATAAAATGTCTTATACTTCAGTACTTTTATTTAGTTGCTTTAAACCACAATTGAGTTCATGTAAATTGGAGCTTAGCTCTCCAATATTTTTAATCTCTCTATTCCCACAATGGAACCAGCTACTGAATTCTAACCCTTGGAAAAGGACATGTCAGTGATATGACTGATTTGCTACCAATGAAAATTGATAGAGAAGGTATAGATTATGAAGAATAGCTATCCTTTAAAACTAAATCTCTAAGTGGGAAATGTGCACGTGAACTTTTTGTAGAGGTTGCACAAATTTGCAAATATTTTAAACTAGGTCAACAGGACTGTTCTTGGGTTTATGTCAGTTTAATGGGCACTTTGTTCAGTGGACCTGCCTATTCCACTTAAAACAAATGATCCCAATTTTCAATTTTTAAGACAAATACTAGATATAATTGTGTCTTACATCTGAGGTGAAGGGACTCTTTTTTTTTTTCAAGTTGTCCTATAAGATTTTTTTTTTAAGTTGTGATAAAAGATGCATAACAAAAAAAATTACCATTTTAATGATTTCAACATGTACCAAAAGTTGTACAAACATCCCTGGAACTACTACCTAGTTCCATAACTCTTGTATTACCCTGAAAGGAAATCTCATTAAACTCTCTACTCATCGTCCCCTCCCACAGCCTCCAACAATTACTAGTCTGCTTTCTTTCTCTATGGATTTGTCTATTGCGAATAGGAACTACTTTTTCAAGTTGAAATATACTTGACATATAACCTTATATTAGTTTCAAGCCTTCAACATTATGATTTGATATTTGTAAATATTATAAAATGATCACCTTAAAAAGTCTAAGTAACATCAGTCACCACACAACATTACAATTTTTTTTCTTGTGATGGGAACTTTTAAGAACTACTTGCTTAGGGGGTACCTGGGTGGCTCAGTCGGTTAAGCATCCGACTCTTGATTTTGGCTCGGTCACAACCTCAGAGTTGTGAAATCCAGCAATGGGCTCCATGGGCTCCTCGCTAGGCATGCAACCTGCTTAAGTTTCTCTCTCTCCCTTTCCCTCTGCCCTTCAACTGCCTCCCCTCAAAAAAAAAAAAAAAATCTACTTGCTTAGCAACTTTCAAATGTACAATCCGGTGTTATTAACTCTAAGTCCCCATACTGTCCATTACATCCCCAGGACTTACTTATTTGGTATTATTATTATTTGTAATCTAACTGTGCTGGATAGTCTTTGCCCTGCCAGTTCCATTCTTTACTCTTTTCCAGTAGGCTCTGGACCTCAGAAAACTAATGTCCATGAAATGCATTAATAGGGCACCCCTGCCCTCTGACTGCTGGTTGGCTTTGGCTCTCAGAAAACACTGCAGGCTCATCAGAGAGTGGGGGAGGCATTTACCTTCTCAGTTTCTTCCCTTCCTGGCATGGGTCAGCTGGTGATGGCTGTGTTCCTCTGTCTAAGGCCAAGGCTTCTAGCAGGAGTCCCTCCTCCAGGACATGGAAGCCCTGACCATACCCTGTTCTGTCTCTCACTTTCCTCTGTAGGTCCCCACCAGGCATCTGGCTGTTGGTTTCACCTTCCTTTCAGTGTCTTTGGACCCAGCCCACACTTATATCAATAGTTCCTACTTTAAGCTATCTTCAGTTGGCCTACTAGAGTAGGCCATTTCCCTGTGGAGTACTGGCTGATCTACTAAATTGACTGATACATTGACTCAGTTCACCAAAGAATTTTCTTAATTGTTTTTGTTTACCATTGAGAAGTCCTATTAAAAATACAAGGACTCATAAATGAAATCTTAAAAAAAAAAAATAGAAGGATTCAATGGGGTGCCTGGGTGGCTCAGTCAGCTAAGCATCTGCCTTTCGTTTAGGTCATGATCCCAGGGTCCTGGTATCAAGTCCCACATCAGGCTCCCTGCTCAGTGGGGTATCTGTTTCTCCCTCTCCCTCTGCCTGCCTCTCCCCCTGCTTGTGCCCTCTGTCTCTCTCTCATGTAAAGATAAATAAAATATATTAAAAAAATACCAGGATTCGAGAAACGTATCATTGCAGCTAGTGAGGAAAATTGAAGGTGAGAGGAAAGTAAATGTGAAGAGTTTTAGTGTAAATATATTCAGAAATTAAATCTGAATACAGTTGCTTTTAGGTTCTTTAAGTCATTTGCTTCCTGTTTGTATTTTTCATTTAACCCTTTCTGATTTCACAGCAAATCCTAACTGGGCACTTTCTCTTCACACTGAGCCTGAGTAGTGTCCAGCATGCACACATTTACAATTAATGTGTTACAGATATTATAAATAAATGCATTTATATGGCTATAAATGGATATAGCTCATAAACAATAAATATGCATTGAACAAAAGAAAAAATGAACACCTAATCATGAAATATAAAAATCACGAGAAAAAGATATTCTGTGACTATTATCTAAGAAGGAAATTGATGTTTTAAAAAAGACATACCCAGAAAAATATTTTTTTAAGTAAATGCAACATGTTGTATATACATGTTGTTCTGCTATGTGCCCGTACCATATCATAGAATATCTTAAATTGCTAGAGAAATTATAAATGCTGGTTATTCAGAATTCTTTCTCCAGTTTGAAGACCATGCTCTTAGAAACTTGGTCTTTGAGATGAGCTCAAGTCTTGATTTTGTAGTTACTGAAATCCCAGAAAGTATTTCACAGTACATAGTATAGAATCCTTTATGTTTTGACTGAATTTTAACTTGGGTGAATTCAAACTGTTTGGTGGATTTGGTATTTCAGTTGAGACAGACTAGGAATCCTGCCAGTTTTAAGAGAATTTAGTCAACTTTGGTATTAAGAAAACACAGCAACTTTTATTTCAAGTATATTATTAGCTTGGAAATGTTCTTGTGTTTCTTTTCTTTTATTTTATTTTGATCTTCTGAATTTTGAAAAAAAAATAAAGATGCCAAATACTTTACGTATTGGCCAATGAATAGAGAAATCCTGTAAGAGAATTTTGTGTAAGGCATAGCACCCTATAATCACCCTATAAAAATAAGAAATATTTACAAATGCCAGGTTTTCAGTGGTGCAATAAATATGGCAGTGACTTAAATAAGTTATTCAGCACAACTTCTAGGAAAATATACATGCAAGGGTCTTAACAAGTTTTGTGACTCAAGTCTGAATATGAATATGAGCTTTATGAAATGATTGAGAGACAGAACCAACAAAGCTACAGTAGCTCTCAATTGAGGTCCGTTGTAAATCATCCTCGTCTTGGTTTAGACTCAAGAATCACAGCAAAGTTTTATTGTTTTTCGAAGACTTTTCAATTAGTTTAGTTTATTTGTAAGGCACATTTAATAAACTCTAATGTCACAAATATCTATAAATGACAGCTGTTTATCTTCAGATGGAGAAGGAAAAGGTAAAGTAAAAAGAGGCACTTGTTTCTCCCAATAGAAAGAGAAATTGCCACAAGATTTGTTTGAGAAAGAACATCAGTGGTTTCTGATACTAATAAGTTTCTAAATATAACCTTTACCCTATAAAAACGAACATATTGAAAAGATTAAATGAAAACCAAGTTAATGATGATGTCATTAAGCAGTTCACACTGAGGAACTATCTCAGTAGGTAAAACGAGGCTACATTAATGACCCAGTGCAGAAATAAAATCAATTCTTAGGACATAAACTTGTTTTAACACCTTGAGAATGGAGACCTAGTCCTTTTATAATTTGTTTTACGTCCTTAGAAGGTAAGGGTTTATAGCTCTGAGGTCATACCTTTACCAAGAAGTAAGTTTCCTTACGGATATCTAACTTGTGAATTATTTAAAGGTTTGTTTGTTTTAATTTTTTAGGACATTTGAAGTGCCCATGCCACTCTATTTCTCTATTTATGTCAAACACCCCAGAGATGTCAAAAGTCTGAGTAAACTTAGAGCTGAGTTTTGTCCTAATTTCAAAAGAAATACTTAAAATTCTGTTAAGGCCAATGCTCGCTTTTAGTAGTGAACTAAAGAAATTACATACATATAACACAGTAATCCTTCATTAAACCATTGATAGAATTAGGGAGAGAAGTAATAAAGCCTGAGATTAAGCAAATATAAACTCTGGTCCCCAGATACATGAACAGCAAAGAGTTTTTATCCAACATAAACATGCCAGGAGCACATTATTTGCACTGTGGGATACTGTCTTTGTGTGTGTGTTTTGATAAACTACAATGAGTCTGCCAGCAAAAAAAAAAAAAAAAAAATCTGTATCTATATCTATATCTTTATCAATATCTATCTATCTATATCTATATCTATATCTATATCTATACCTATCATTGGCCCCATCTCCCAGAAGTATTCTACAAACACAAACACAAAAAGCACACTGAATTTTTAATGCTCAAGATAATAAGGATAATTGATAGCATTTGATGCTTCTGTCTATAGGTTATCACCCTTATGTAAATCTCTCTTAAATGCTATTACAATTTATTTTTCTACAATGGGACTGCTGGGAAGGTTCCATTGTAAAGTAATCCCAAGCTGACTTCATGTCCCATAGCAGAGTCATTCCTGACATGAAAGAGATGACAGAAGAGTATCTCTATGTGATAACAAGAGAGAAGGAAGGAGTGTGAGGGGTGAAGGGACTCCAGAGGATAGTCAAAGTTAAGGGGGTACATGGGGAATTGGCTGTTTGTGTTATCAGAGTCAATGAGAGAAAAGGAGCTAAAGACACGTAACATGTATGTTTAAAATACCCTCATGTGATTAATATTACTTTTGGATTGAAGGAAACTAACAAACCTTACTCTTTGTTCTCTGTTGAAACCCGTAGTCATCCTGCAGCTTTGGCATTTGAGCAGGTTTTTATTTTTAAACAGAAATCACATGGATAACGGTAAGAATCCCGTACTTGAATGACCATTGCAGGATAACAAGGGAAACACACTCATAGGTTTTTTTTTTTTTTTTTACCTTATCTCACTATATAACTACACCTAACATTCTAATAAAGATGATGATGAAATTAAAAAATAAAGTCACCACACCTTCTAATTATATACATATATAGCAATTGTTGTCAGTACAGTTTTCTTCAGTTTTGTTGGCCTAGTGTTAAGTACCCAGGCTTCCAAAGCAAATTGTTTACATCTTATCTCTGCTGTCCCTCTGGCCTCACCCTGAAAGCCCACTCTCCCCCTCTAATAGTTTCTTAATCAATTTGGGTCAACTTTGGTATTATTTTATCCTTAAAGTTCTCACAAGATTTTTACAAAATAGAGAAGAAATAGCGTTTTATATAAAGAATATCATTTTAGATTTTTCTCGCTTTATATTACATTCCTTTTAAAATAACCTTTGGGATGAGCTACAGTTCCATAAACATGTGTGTGGGATCCTTTCCTTATGTCAGATTCCATGCTAGGTTCTCTGAGAGATGCCTGGATGAAGAGGATGGATTCCTAACCTCAAGCAGTTTACAGTCTAGAAAAAAGGTAGAAATGTGTACACAAACTCAACTTAAAAATGCCCTAACAGTAGGAAGGAAAGATTGACCCCACCTAAAATGACCAGGAGCATTATGAAAAAGATCGTAAAAGTCATCTTGGGTCTAGATCATTAAGTTGCCATTGGAACATATGAAGAAAGTCTTGGGTCTTATGCCACTTCTTGCTGATGAGTAAGACCATATTTATCACTAATCCTTAGAAGTGCTGAGGCTGTCTGGCACCCTTCCTATTCTTTGTTACAAAAGTTAAAACACATCTGGCTAATTCAGCAACTTAATCAGTTTTGGAAACTATTTGGTTTTTGAAAATTGTGTTTAGTTGTTCAAAATGAAGGGATTGAGTGAACACATTGGAATACATTTAGAGGGTGACTGGGATAAGTAATCATGATTAAATTGTATTTTTCAAATGTAGAGTTTAAACTTTATATTGCCTGAAGTGAATAAAAATGGATCAAATTTCAAAATATACAAAAACTCACTGGAATGTTGACCTAATTCCCCTCCTGATATTTGGTCTGATCTGGCAAAGGCAAAGTTGACCAAAAAAAAAAAAAAAAAAAGAGTTTGGAGGTGCCTTTAGGTTATAATATCTGTATTGCTGTTTAGAAGGGAGTGAAAATTTAAGCAAGTGGCACTTGAAACCTGCTGGAGATGGTGTTTTTTATATCATTTATTTTCAGTTGAGAATTGTTGAAGCCATGAGCTATGATGATAAATGAAAGGGAAGGATTGAATTCAAAGGTCCTCATTTCATTCAATTACCCTCAATAAGATTCTTTCTACTTGAGAAGAGTGAACTTTGCTACTTTTAGTACCAACTCAAAACAACTACTTGGGAATTCAATCTACTGTTCCATGATTGGCTCACAAATATGTAGCCCTGACAACTGTAGCAACTCAGTTGTGGTTATAACATCCTGGCGGTTTGATGCTCCAAATGCAGTGGCCAGCCAGCAGCAGCAGACCACCTGGGAGCTTGTGTGTAATGCAGATCTCCGGTCCCAGTCCTGGCCTCTTGAATCCGAATCTGAGTTTCACCATAATCCCTAGGTGGTTGGTATGCACACTGAACTTTGAGAAGCACGGTACTAGAATTTGGACTCAAAGGGAAAAATAAAGCAAAGTACTACTTCCTGTAGTTTAGAGTTGGCATTGAAAAGAAACAGTACCGCATATGACTAAGGTTCCATAGCAGTTTCTGCGTCTGTGTTGTTTTGCCTTGGTATTTAAACATGGTGATTTGATCAACAATCATTTCCATAAAGAAAAGAAGCAACATTTTTCTTTCCTCTGCGGAGCTCTTCATGGATCCATGTCACAGTTTTTGATAGGCCTGGGGCCTGCAGTTTGTCTCTGAGACAGAGACAAAGAGGAATCGCTTGCCGCTGACACAAACAAGAGAGCACAGCTCAATAATTCAACTGTCACCTGCCAGTTCATCCTCTGAACACTCAGCCTTCAAGATTTCACATATCCTGGCTATCTCCCACCTGACCCCTTGTGAATATCTGAAGGATTCAGATGAAAGTTGCTGATAGGGGTGACAAGGATGGTGGTGAGTATCTTGGGCCAGCAATTTCTGGCAGCTTCTCTCTGCTCACCATTAAGGGCTCTTCTAATCCATCAATGGTTTTTTGAACTTTGGCTCACAGAGGAATCCCATGCAAGTGTAGTTAGTGTCTCTAGATCTCAGTGGTCTCCGATGCTTTGAGCAATGGGGTTGACTTGTTAGCTCATTCGCTATTATTTGAGAGAGATCAATGTTCTACACAGATGTGAGTTAGGGAAGAAGAAAGAATCTTACCCACGCTCTGTGCTTCTCAAACTGTCATAAGCTCCAGGGAAAGAAAATGAGATGCCGGGTCCACTTGAAGATACCCAGGGGAACTCAGCCAATGAACCAGATGTTAGGATAATATTTATTAAAGGTAGGGTCTAAGCACATGAGTTTAGGTCTTTTATCTTCTATTGCACTCATCTTACCAGTGAATAGAGCCATGTGTCTTTGTGTGTGACTGGATAGGATGTTACTGAAAGGTTCGTGTTTTGACAATTGCCATGATCATTCATGTAGCCCGTGGCCCATAGGTTCCCAGATAAACTGCCTTTCATGAGGAAATCTCAGTACATCAAACAAGGATATGAGCAGATCACAAGCAATGAGGTCACCTGTGTACAGGTGGTATGCCCATGAAAGTCATATGCAAATTGAAAGGCTGGATTTCTAGGGTTGCTCTCTATGACATCTCGAAAAGTGTTGCTTTATTTCTCTGAATTGTGTTCCATTATTCTTTTTTTTTAATTATTATTTTTTAAAGATACATATTTCTCAGAACAGTGGCTTTTTTTTTTTCAAGATTTTATTTATTTATTTGACAGAGATCAAAAGTAGGCAGAAAGGCAGGCAGAGAGAGAGAAGAGGAAGCAGGCTCCCCGCTGAGCAGAGAGCCCAATGCGGGGCTCAATCCCAGGACACTGGGATCATGACCTGAGCCAAAGGCAGAGGCTTTAACCCACTAAGCCTCCCAGGTGCCTGTGTTCCATTATTCTTAAAGTGATGAGTTTCAAATTAGTGTCCCACAGAACACTATTCCTAGGAAACTAAGTGTTAATACAGAAAAGTGTGAGGGTTCATGCTATGGAATGTGTGCATCCAAGGGGAGACCCAGCATGTTAGATCTTCCCTGATCTTTGACCCAGGTTCCTCTCACTGTGCTGGATCTATCTACATGTCTTGGAGCACTCTGGGCAAATGCTGTTGCAGGTTGTCTCCAAGATTTGAGAGAGGGATGAATTTTGTGGCTCTGTGATCTTGGAGGCAGCTCCATGTTGTTCCTTCATTTCTTCCTTGTAGGACTATCAGAAAGACCTTCCGTAGTATGGAAGTCATTTATATTTTGGACCATCACATAGCAGGTCTCCCATGCCTCTCTAAATGTATATTTAGGGAAGAGCAATTAGCTTCTAGTTAAAAGCCAACCTTGAATATAGACTAGGTTGAAGTATAAATTGACCAAATGGAAGAAAGCTCCTTTTTTATTATGATTCACTCTGAAATAAAATTCATATAAAATTTACGCCCATGGTTTAAAAGAAAAATCATTTACTTGAAAGGGAAAAAAAATGCTTCTCCATCTATTATCGGACAGTTTCAAATGTTTCTGAGTCATAGCTTCTTAGAACTCAGTCTTGTATTCCTTTTCTCTAAATAAATAATAGAGTTGTGACAGCCATTAAGGAGGTTAGTTTTATTGGGAAAATATTAAAATCAGAGAATTGTGTGCCTGTGGTGTTCGCACTAAAATCTTGTAACTGAGTGTTAACACACAGGAAAAAATGCGCCAGTTCACAAAAAATGTGTTCTGCTAAGAGGAATCATTATGGTATAGTTTTTTAGAGTTTAAATAATTCTGGGATCAAGAGAATTCTAGGTTAAAAAGACAGAAGACTAAGTTCTAATTTTCTATGGCTTCTAAGAACTGGAGTAGAATTAAAGAGAAATAATAAACTTCTGCTCTGGTTTTAACAGAAAATGATGCAAATGTACTTCGATTGTCATTTGCACAGGCTTTCAAATTGCAAACCTATTGGCATAATTTTTTCTCCTTTTCAAAACCATCAGTAAACTTTTTATTTTTTTCAAATGACACATCCAGTTCATGCCTAGTTTTGGAGAAAACTGTTAAGTTATTTAACTTCAAAATGAGCTGTATCCCAGCCTTCGTAAGGGCGGTTCCTGGAATCAGTCTAATTTTGAGTGCTCGTTCCTGGCTAGAGCTTATTATTACTAGAAGAATACGTGCTGACAGGCAGAGACAAAAAGGTCATGGAGAAGGTCACTTTTAAACAGAAATGTGATTTATATACTATAAAGCACTCTATTATTATTAGATAGGAATGAAAGTTCAGGGAGAGAATATGGGAGTTGAAAAGTCTCTTATTTCTGAAAGTTCAGACAGATTTTAGAAGGAAATTGTGCCATGAATTTCTATTTCACCAAGAATGAGGCTCCATGGTGAGCAGTATGGACAAAATTAGAGACAGATATATAAACCCAAGTAATTTTATTACGTTTTAGGTTAAACTAACTAAAATATTTGATTTTGTCTGGGTGGAGAGAAATTGCATTTATACACACAAAAAGTGAATGTTTGCTTAAATGACTAATTACTGGTTTTGAAATGTAAAATCTGTCAAACACAGGGTTTTGTGCTGCTAGGAGGCACTGTCTTTATAGTGGTTAGTGTTTTGTACACTTTCTGTATTGTTTTATTTTTCTGTTCCTTTGGGAGTGGATAGGAGGGGAGTGGAGGAGGGGGAGGGAGACAGAGTGGAAAGTGGTGGGAGAAATGAGCCTTTACTGAAGTTTTGAGTCCACGCTAGAGTATAATACATTTTTAAGAGTCAAAACCAGCTTTAGACATATATTCCACACTAAAAAACAAAAGAATGCTAATAAGTTAAGATGACATCACAAACCACAAAATGGACCCTGTTCTTTTACTAAAGTTAAAGATGTCTTATTGGCACAAGCAAGAGTGTTTTCTTGCCTGGAGCAGTATCCCAAATTCTCCCGTTGTTCCATCTGAAACCGGTTGACTATGTTTCACATTGGTGATGAATTATACTCCATTTCCTCAGCCTAATCCTTTTCATTTATTTATATTTTATGGAGGAAACATAAAAGCCTTCTTAGAAAAATCCAACTGTTTTTGATAAACCTTGTCATGTGCAAATAATGGAGCCTTGTCAGGGCCAAGCTTTTCTGGAAATTTATACCTTCTAATAATAATTAAAAGAAAAAAAAAAAGAGAGAAATCAGAAACAAATAAGAAATATATTGAATTGGGTTCAAAACACGTTTGTGGCTTGGAATCAGTGGCAATAAAGCATTTTCTATCAAAAGATGTTTAAACATGGCGGCGTAACTAACATCCATGTTCAGCTTGAATTTTGGATTTTTCAAATAGTGAAACCATGACTTCAACTTTTAAGCCTAGAAAAAAAAAAGAAAGAAAACATTTAATTCTCAGTGAAGCATTATATTAATAGGCGGGATCAGAGGCAGTGAGAAAGAGCTGGGCAGTAGAATAGACTATATAGCTCAACAGACTATAAAGAATCCTCAACAAGAGGCTTTCAGTTATTTCTGAAGAAATAAAATTTATATGAACACAGCCGTATATGTTAACTATTCCTGGAACACACGTATCTGGGTTTTTATTTTCTAAGCATTTTTTTTTCCAGTGTTAGACCATGTGGTATCTCAATAAACAGTGTTTGACAAAAATTGGTGACAATAATCAGTATTGTCTACAAATTGAATATTCTGAGAAAAAAAAATGACCAGTCATATGCTGATCTCTTTTACTTCCTTGTGTATTTCTATTTAATCAGCAGACTCTGTTCAGCTAATTATAAAAATTCTGTTTAATAGGTTTCATTTGCTTTGAATACTAATGGGATATATTCCCTATTCTTACCCCTCTGTCCCCCCAATTAGTGTAGAGCTTCTGTTTCTGGTAGTAGTGCTCAACACTGGGTGTTTGTTAGACTATTTGAGGGAACTTCTAAACATGCTGATGCCTGCTCCCTTCGGGTCAGTTGAAACCCAGTCTCTAGGGGTGTGATCCTGGGTATCTGTGTTTGTAGAGGTTCCTCAGGTGATTCTACGGCACAGTAGGTCCAAGCTCCATTGCTCTAGAGGATTTCATCAGAATCTTGTTAGAGTAAAATAGTACCATAGAATCAAGAAACCTACGTTTATTCAAATGGCCAGCATTCGACCCACTTTTCAGCCTTCTAGGGGGTTGAGGCAGTATAGGGGCTGGGAATTCAAAGAGTTCTGAGTTCAAATCCAGGCTCGGCTGTTTACTTAAAATATGCTCTTGATCTTACCTATAAAAGAGATCAGATATTAACTTTTTTGAGGGCTGTGGGTAAGATTAAATAAGATAACTTCAGATTGCCAAGAATGCTAGAGACGGCTGAGACTGCACTGTTACTACACATGGATTTGCCGGGAGGGCGTCTGGTTCATGCAGACAATGAAGGACATCACCTGCCTTCTTTGTTGAAATGTTCTCTGGGACAAACAAAACAGTAGGTGGAGCAGCCACTCTGTGGCCAAAGGAATACATTATCATTTAATTATTGAAAAAGGAGAGCACTTCTGAGATACTACACGTATGCAGTAAGAGACAAATGAGCCTTTTGGACATGCCAGCTACTTGGGATACGCCTCCGTAGAGAAATCATGAGGCCTGAGGGGCAAATACAGGTCAGTCCTTCACTCCCCACTCTAGCTCGTCTCTCCTGCTCAAGGAAATGAAAGAGATTTGAACAAGGATTCCTGTTCACAGCAATTTGTAGGATGCTCTCGCATTCCCTGGCGGGTGTGCTCCACCCCAATTTACTCCTGTCAAACTTGCCTTCTGTACCTATTCCACAAACACCCCTTCCCTTTCATCCCTTACTGCACCGCCATTTTCTCTTTCATTACCTCATTTTTGTTGATCGGTGTCAGGTATCCCCATCTCTTGATATATGCTTTGCTTTCCTTCTATAACTGAGAACAGTATACTTTGTGCATAACTGATTGCCCAGGGCATTGTCACACATTGCATTAAGTGAATTAAACTTATTTTCTCCCAGTTCTGGGTGTTAGAAGTGTGAGATCAGAGTGTGAGCAGGGTTGGCTCCTTCTGAGGGTTGAGTGGCAGAATCTGGTCTGGGTCTCTCTGCTTGGGTTGGAGATGGCCATCTTGCCCCCTGTGTCTCTCCACATTTGTCTTCCCTCTATGCACATCTCTGACCACATTTCCTCTTATTAGGACACCAGCCATATTGAAATAAGGCCCACTCTGATGACCTTATTTTAACTTAATTACCTCTGTAAAGACTCTGTTTCCAAATATGGCCGCATTCTGAGGCAATGAAGGATTTTGAAATAGACTTTTCACTAGGAGGGAGGGGTGTGAACACAGTTCAGCCCATAACATTAACTGTGTCATAGATGAATGAATAAGTGTTTGACAGGCAGAGAAAGAAAGAATAAATAAATATATAAAACTACTTAAAAGGTCAGCCAAACTAGAGACTTTTTTGAAAAAAAAATTTTTAAGATTTTATTTATTTATTTGACAGAGAGAGAGGCAGGCAGAAAGCGAGGGGGAAGCAGACTCCCTGTCGAGCAGAAAGCCCAGTGCGGGGCTCAATCCCAGGACCCTGAGATCATGACCTGAGCCGAAGGCAGAGGCTTTAACCCACTGAGGCACCCAGATGTCCTGACTTTTTTGAATTTTTATATGCAAAAATAAATTCTCCTAAGTAAACAAAATAAATTAAATCTTTGGTTTCAGAGGAGACTTGTTTACTTTTTTTTTTTTTTTTAGAACTTCTGGAAATATCTCTATGAGACAAGAATATACAAAACCCTGAATTTTATACATAGATTTTAAAAAAAATACAATTCTATTTTTTTTCCTGGAATAAGAAATACGGGATTAAAGGCTCAAACACAAACATTGTGGATTGCTTTCCTGTTTGCTTAAATACTTTCCAACTAGAGAAGATAATGTTTCTTTGCCATTTTTGATCTCAGACATCTCCTTCTTAATCTTCTGTTACAAGTGATTTCACATTATTATTATTTTTTTTAATTTTAAGTCTCAGTGTGAGCACTATAGGTCCCTGTCTTGCAGGGAGCATACATCCAGAAGTGGCTAAACTGGGAAAAGGCAAAAATGACCTTATATATATGTTCATTTGAGGGAAGCCTCATGCAAGGGAGAAGAACAGAAAGAGCCAGATCAAGAATGAGCATATTAGATCACACCTATTCTTTTCCAAAATGCCTAAGGAAAGGAGCAAACCCTCCCAGCATATGACAAAGACAGGGAGTTTAGTCACTGATGCTTTCTGCAGAAGTGGATGGTGAGGACAAATACAAAATAATCAGATCATGAGAAATACTTTTTCTAGACTCAAAACTACCATTGAAGATAGTAGCTTCAAACAGGGTATTCAGGTGTAAAACCAATAGAACTTTATATCTAAATCATTATGATTAATATTGTAAGTAGAAAATGTTTTCAAGGGGCGCCTGGGTGGCTCAGGGGATTAGAGCTTCTGCCTTCCGCTCAAGTCATGATCCCGGAGTCCTGGGATCAAGCCCCGCATCGGGCTCTCTGCTCAGTGGGGAGCCTGTTTCCACCCCTCTCTCTCTGCCTGCCTATGCCTACTTGTGATCTCTGTTTGTCAAACAAATAAATAAAGTCTTAAAAAAAAAAAAAGAAAGAAAATGTTTTCAAGTTTCCTGGAGAAGATAAAAATAAGCAAAATGATGAAGTTTCTAAAAAGCATTTCTACCTGCCTTTGGACTATTTACCAGCATTGTGTAAAATTTTCAAATGTATATGGGTAGCAGTTTTGTTTCATAAGTACATCTAGAAAAATCTAAATAGTTGCTATGTGCCAGGAAAATATAAAATAATATATTATCCATCTATTGTTACCTTGCATTCTATTTTTTTCTTTTTCCTCATTTTCTTTATATAATCATTATTAGACTGTGGGATTTATAGCAATGACAACTACATTGGAGTTTTTAGTGACAATAAAACTAGACTTTTATCACCATCAACAAAATTGAATTTTACTAGAGATCCATCAATACGATCTTTTATTTTTTTTAATATTTATTTATTTATTTGAGGGGGGAGGGAGAGAGAGTAGGGAGGAGATAAGGAAGAGAATATTCAAGCAGACTCCCCAGTGAGCATGAACCCCAATGTGGGGCTTGATCGCACCATCCGTGAGATCATGGCCTGAGCCAAAACCAAGAGCCAGATGCTCAACTGACTGAGCCACCCAGGTGCCCCATGATATCTTAAAATGTTAGCCACCATCATTTCAAACTAATTTTAAATCCTAATTATAGTTTTCATTTTAGCTGTATGCATAGCTCTGGATATAGATAAGCAGTAGCTGATCCGTAATATTCCAAAAGTTATTACAAGTGAAGAATAGGTTTTAAAATAATGATGACAACGTCTCTAAATTGGATGTAAATCATTCTGAGGTATCCGAGTTTAAGCTAGATTTAGCAAGGCTTGGCAGAGGATAGAGGGGAAGGAAAAATGAAATTAACTACTGTTCCTAAAATTTATTTCAAAAGACAAATTTTTTAAAATCATATTACATCTTCTGAAATTTTGGAATTCAACTTTTTCCGTATGACACACCACTTTACTAGCAAGTGCTCTGCATATTCCTCCAAAATTCAAAAATGCATTTCATTCTCTATTCTTCTTTTAATCGTAAAACTGCATTCATCCTCTCATGTTGCCACACAACTGCTTCTGCCTACACTATTGTCTCCACACATGGTATAGTCTCTGATTGATTTTGAAATCAGGACATTTTCAAGTTCATTCACATCACCTAAATTTTAATTCACATAAGTCAATTGGAAAACATCACCAATGAAACTGGTAACTTCTAAAGAAAAAGGAGACAGTAACAGGGGCACATGCCATAGACGGCAAGGGTTTGATAAGTGAAGGCTTTTCCTATTCATTGGGGGGGGGAAATTTAAGCAGCATTTTGAGATTTGGAGACATGTATTCTCCTTTTAGATACCTTAACACTTAAAAAAAAAAAAAAAAAAGGCAACCTTTAGTCTCAGGCTTGAGTAGCAAGCAAGTGCCTCCAGATGAGAGAATTTCCAAACAGGTAAAATTCTCACCTGGCAATTTGGAAATTGGAGTTCTGAACAGCTAAATAATCAAATAGATCTGCCAACCTCTCAGTGAACCCTAGCCAACTCTTAGATGAGTTTTTAGCAAACCTGGGCTGAGTTTGGAGAAATTCAAAGCAATTTTATGGTCTCAGATGGAAACCAGGCCCAACTCAGCAGTTTAAATGAACCTGAAACTCAAGGGCCATCTCAAGGGGTCTGAACCCAAGCAAACCAAAACACAGTAATGATTCCCAAGTAACCCTGGAAGCCCTTCATGCATTGTCTTGGCAACAGGGGGGTGCAGATTTGTTTTATATTATTCAAAAGTGGTAAGTGAGAAAATTAAAAAGATTTCCTAGATGGAATCTGTGGAAGGTCTGTATTATGCAGAAGCCAAATGAAGGAAATTTTAGGCATTCCTTCCTTGGCACTATTTTTTTTTTTCCCAGAAAATCATTGAGAATTTTAAACTACTAGGACAACTATATAAAGAGATTTACAGATGTAGGCCAACATGACTTTTTCTAAACTCAAAATAGCACAGGTATCGGGCTACAGGACTTGAAGGCAGTAGTTGTTCATAAGCCATTGTCCTGGGAATAGAGTATTAACACTGAATCATTTTGCTACTAATGTCTGAACAACTGGATTCGAACTCATTCCAAGTGCTCTGGTTGACCACCAAGTTCCACATGATACTGGCCAATGCCTTGCATGCTTGATATGGCTGAATATCCTTCTTATTCTGAGAACACCTGGAATCCAGGCAACTCAGAAAAAGAGCTCTTTGACTTCTGGAAGGTGCTTTTAGCTTCTACCTAAGGACAATAACAATATCAACAGTTTACAAGAGAGGACTTTGTGTGTGTGTGTGTGTGTATCTGTCTTTCAGTCATGTCTTCTGATCATCAAAAAACTGTAGTCTAGAAAATAATTTTTATAATTGGACCAACTTTGAATTCCCAAGTCCATTAATTTTTCATCTTGATGACTCCAGGTTTCAAAACTTATTAAAGATCAAAGTATCCCAAATTACTTATAGGAGTGAGTGGAAAGGAGTTCCAATGAACTGGAAACTGGTTACTCTTACTTGATACGTATTTCCTAAAAATTTTGTGAGAATTTAATGAGTAAAAAACAGTTCCTACTATATAGTGAGGGCTCGATAAACAATTAATTCTCATTATATTCATCATCATCACCATCATTGCCATCCTTTCTCTTCTATCAGGGACCATTGTCATGACTCCTCATGCCCTCAACTGCCTTTGACAAAAAAAGGGGTACAAGCAAAGTAGGTTTTCCATGCTGCTACCTCCCATTTCCTATTCTTGGCCCCATTTCTAGAAGTGCTATTCCCTACCTACCCACTAGCTTTCCGTAGGTATTCTCATGCTCTTTTTATCAATTTGTTGTTAAAATTCTTCCAGATCATCTCTAATATACATGGTCAATCTTTACTGTTAAAAAAAAAAAAAGACTGCTTGCCTTCAAATATTCTGTGAAACATGGCATAAGCAAAGTTATTTTATATATTCACAACACATGGAATTAGAATATCTGGGGTTGGGACCCCGGGGTTACTTTTTAAAGCTTTCACCCATCTTCCTGTCCCTGTAATTCTAAAATGTAGACAGGGATAAAAAATCACTGCCTCACACAAATTAACATGATTCTACTTACATTACAGACATCTAGAGATTCTTAATTACTGAGTACACACACATTTATTAAAAGATAGTTTCATCACAGTACATTTTCCTAGAGTGGGCTTTCCACTTTTATCTCAAGTTCCTGTGGGCAGCATCATTTAATAATCTGGTTTGCTATAGGACCTATCTAGTCCTCACCAACCAATGAATTGAACATGGATTGCTTGTGGTCCATAGATCATGGTTTGTGAGTCATTGACCTAGGAGTTTTAGTTTTACTATTCTAAAAAGTAAATTGAATAGGAAATTTGTCTCCCATTACCCAGATTGCTTAAAGAGATAGTTCAGTTAATATTTATTTAATGTTTAGAATAGTCAAGGCATTATGTCCAGTGCTAGAAATGCAGAGAGGAATAAACATTATTATTTTTCTTATGTTCTCAGGAGAAAGGAAAACTTCAGACTGGTAGGATCTCAGTCTTGCTCAAACCATAATTCCTAAGTTAGAAATCAGAAAGATAAGTTCTCTAGAAGAAAAATATATATTAATAAATATTATCAGAAGATAATATAAATTAATGAAGATTATTATGAGGCTTTCTCTTTCTTACTAACTTCTCAGACTCCCCAAAATATGGTCATATCTATAGAGTTCAAATTAGAGCAGAAAGTATAGTCATCCTTTTTGATATGGAATCTAAGTTAACTCATATTCCCTAAAAACAGAGCCCGAGGCAAAATTTCTGTGCCATCCTAAGGCGGGAGGAGTGAGTGAAAAAGGTGAGTGAGGTGGGGAACAGTGGAAAGGAAATATAAGATGGTGTGGTTTTGAGATGATCACAGCTTCAAGAGTATACAAGCCAGTTTCTAAAGAGCCCATATGGAATCGCTGTTCCTTGGCCTCATAGTGCTTCATGGTGGAAGGCAGACTGAGGAATTTAGCTCATATCTTCTCATGCCTTGTCTCTCATTGGTCATTATTCACCTTACTGTCTTCAATTGCAATTTTCAGGTTTTATTTCTGGGGATCCTTCTGACAGTCACTAGGGAAGCCAGATCTCATGTCCTGCAGTGTGGTACTTCCTCTAGGTCTAGAAATAGTGGAAAGATTCAGAGCTTTCAATGGCTAAAATAGAGAGTGGAGCTACTGAAACTTTGCCTCACTGAGCATGATGGAACTCATGCCAGTGCTGTAGTACTTCACTGAAGAGGCTCAGATCAAATGGTGAAGGTGATGCCAGGTCTTTTCTTGAGCAAACAACTGAGGGCTGGATGAAACGTAAACCTAGGGAGACACAGCATTGATTCTGATACAGATTTCAAATCTCCCAGACAGGGATAAGGATTGCTATCCAATGAGCCTGATGGATGGATGAGTTGCCTTTATCCACCAAGGAACTCCTCCAACAGGGTCAAGTTATGCATGCTCAATGGTATAGACTATAGCACTATTGATTTCTGGACACAAACCCCATTTGTCTCTTGGGACTTGGACCTTGGTTGCCTGAGATCACTGGGTTTTGAAACAGAACCAGACAAGGAGTAGAGGCTCACCAGTTCAAACCCTAGTTCTTCCATTTCTCCAATCACTTCTCAGTCTCTGACTTTTTTCTCCCTCTGGCTACCTCCTAGGTACTAATACAGTCTAGTGCAGACTTTCCTAAATTTTGTCCTAAAGAATACTCTTTCATGAATATATATTCCTTAACCTCCTACCTCCAATCATTCTAGGTCAAGTCAGTTCACAAAATGCTATTTTCCCTCTTGTTTGTTTGTTTTTAAGCTTCCTTTATTGAGCACTTGCCCAGTGCCGAGCATAGTCCTCAGCCTTTCCATTCACTATCTCATTTAATTCTCCAGACAACTCTAGGAGTCAGGAGTGATTATTACCTGCTTTCTACACACAAGGAAACCGAAGAACAAAAAGGATCAATACCCTTATAAGTAGCACAACTAGCATCAGAACCTCCACACTCCTGCTCCACGTTCTGTGTTCTTAAGCATTGCACTACGACTTTTGTGCACATTATCCAAGGAGAGACTCTAAGGAGTTAAGCAGTAAAGAAAATTGGTTAACACTGTTCAAGTCCCTACTTTCTAAACATCTTTGACCCCTTTATTTTATTGCATTTGTTACTGAGACTAACTTACTGACCTCGTGAACGGTTATGTTTCTTAAAACAGTTTGGAGATTACTCCTTAATGCACGGTACTTGGTTCTCTGTTCTTTCATATCCTCATCCTCTGTGATCCTTTGTATGGACTTCGGTAGTCTTAAATGGGATTCAAAACTCTGAGAAATTTCATGGTGTCACACTTGGGGTTTCTGAGCATTCAGAAAGCTGCAGTCAAAAACTGGCAGGACCATGTAGCGATGGAATGAATTTCACAATGTTTGCTCAGATCTCAAGTGGACAGCAGCCTGCTTGCTCCTGGTGGCGATCCCATCTATGGGTCTTTCTGCCATCCAGCTGCCTCAGTGCCTTCTCTGCATATCCCAGTTGCTTGTGTTCATGCACACGACAGTCCAATAAAGTGACAGAAGCATGACCAAAAGTGTGACCAAACTGATTCCACATCCCCATTCTACAGAAGTGCTGACTCCATTGGATGCAGGTATCGTAAGCCCAATCAGCAAGCAAAGGAGCCAAAGGGAATTTATGGGGAGATTCCCAATAGTGATGGTCGCACACACATTCACCTTACTGATAAGCTACATATACCAAAAAGAGACTGGCTATTCAAAGTATGCCAAATTTAGAATTGCTGTATTACTTGGTAATTTCCTTTATCCTGGACATGAGAAACTGTATAGATACTCTGTTCCTAAGAAGTAAAAGGAAGAACCTATTTTAGGACCAAAAGACACAGACATGAATGGGGTAAGACAAACTTCACCCCTAGTAGTACATTGCTTATTACAGTTTCAAGTTTAGAAAAGCCCTTTCTTAAGGTAAATTTTGTAAGGGCCAAAGAAATAGAACTTTGGTTTCGCAGGATGCCTGAAAAGAAAGGAATCTGATTTTAGAATTTAGGATATGAATGTTCTAGCTTACTGGAATGTCACTTTATTTATGCTCATACATAACTCCACTGTAGCTTCTGGGTATTTCTTATGTCATTAAATATCAGTGGTGCAGCCAGGAGAATAGAAAGTGAGATGCTGCTTTGTTTACTTTTGTGCCATTCAGCATTTCATCTGGCAGCCCACAGGGGACCTCTGGCTGTATTCACAATGATGGTGACAGAAGTTTAAATAAATGCAGGAGGATCCCACTGGTTTGCAGTGTAGTAAATTTGAACGCATGAATGAAAAGTCTCTTGGAGGATTCTTTTTCACGGATGTGAAAAGAAACCATTGATATTTTATTTTAGTTTTGTGGTGGGAGCAAAGCTAGGGAAAGAACTACAGCCAAAGATGCAAAGATTCTTTCACTAGAACTTTAGCTAAATTCCTATCACTTTCATCCATCTCTTTAGAAGTTGGAAAACACAAAATCTTAAACACAGCAAAAGACTAACTCTTCTTGGATAAAATCCATTGGCAGTTAGAGCTGGAAGGGGCCTTACTGACTGAATCTAATTTGTTCAATTTGTGAATCACCTGACCTAGAGGAGTAAGTATCTTTCTCAAGGTCACAAAGCTAGCTGGTGGCATCTGTGGGTCTACCTCCTTGCCCAAATGACTTTTACGCCATGCTCATGCCTTTCCCTCCACCTCCATAGCTGAATTCTGTCCTGGAGTCTGGGAAGATTTACAGCAATGTTAGAAAGCGAGTGTTTGCTAGAAAGTATGCATGCATAACACAAAAAGACATGTACCAATGGATCATGAGTTCAAAGAGAATAATGTTTCCAGGAGAACTCGATTTGGTCTTGCAGATTGGATCTGCAGGAATATATATATACTCCCTCTTTTCAGATAAATTGAGAGCTGCAGTGTTGAAGTCAGGACCAGAAGCATCAGGAGCCTATATCGAATACTGAGGCAGAGGTCACTGGTATCTGGAATTTAATGACCAGAATTAAAGAAGGTGAGTAGATCTAGAGGCTAAAAGGAATTTATTGAATTAAAGAAGCAAGACCATAAATTGTCAATCTGAAGACAGGCTGAGCAGGAGCATCCAGATTACAGAAGCAGTGAGATGGAAATCCAATGACAGAGAAAGTTTAAGTGTTAATTATTCATGGAGTTAAAGACCTACAAAGGTGAAAGGACACCATGGTGTCTTTTTAATCTAGCTCCTCCAGGCTTAGGCAAGGGCATAGGGATACCTCCTCCATACTGTCAGACTGAGACAACCATTCAGAGATTCTCTCTGCTTCAGCTCAGAGGGGATACAATTCCTAGTCTCTCCTACACCCCACGCTAAACGTTATGGGCTTCTTTCTTCGTGTTTATTTTTGCCTGTTGGCCAAATGCCATGGTAGGAATGAAAGGATTCCCATCGTTATCCGTGACTTTACAAGGATCACTATGAAAGGACAGTTGATTCAGCATTCTTAGCTTTATCAAGTGAGTTCACATGAAGCCAGGTTATTTTTCTCTTCCTTATGATCTGATGTTCTCCTATAAAAGTAAATTGAAGTAGTTTTAAATGTCCTATTTTTTTTTGTTTTTATAGCCCCATTCAATGTCACAGTTCTTCCCTCTACCTTCCCAAGAAACATGGTGAATTAATGGTTTAAAATCTTTCATATAACTGAAATCATGTCATTTTAAGGTCATGGCTTCCATAAAATAAATACCAATCTATTTTTTGTGAACCTCATCCTTTAATTTCTCACCTGAGATGTCATATCTCTAAAAGCTTTCCTACATTGTTAACTTATTTAATTGTTGATTTATATATTTTCAAATACAGTGGGGGAGCATTTCTGATTAGATGTCAATTCTGGGCATAATAAGGACAGCTCGTGTCTTTCTCCTCTCTTGGTGGCCACTTGCATATTCAGCTATGTAACCTTAGGGATGACTAATCCATCTCAGCCTGCATTATATCAGTGCTGAGATACAGCCTGAGTTTTGCTAATTAATCCAATATTTTAGGTCTGATTGACAGAAGGGTTCCTTACTCCGTGACTACTTCCCCTTATAGAACCAACTTGGGAACATGCACTGTGAGTCATAAGAAGCATGGTCACACAAATCCCAAAACTTCATTATTTTGAGGAAAGTGATTTAGCCTCTTAGACCCTGTTGATTGGTGACCAGGACCATCATATTTTCAGGAAAGACCTGAACAGTACTCTGGATAGCTATGGTTCAATATTAATTCATTGCTTGATGATTTCCATTTCTGGTTTATGTTCATTTTCTTCATTGCTATATTATACTCAATTTCACCCTTTATTTCCCACATTGTTATTGTTAACAGAGTAATTGATGAAGTATGCTCTGCTAAAGTGATGTGCATTTTTTTATAGCTGTCTTCTCTAGGCACAGTACAAAGCTAAAACAGCCTTGAAATTAAATGTAATGTATTTGCATTGGTATAGTTTTTATTTTAGCATCTGGAAACCATTTAGACAGTTATTTATTTGAAAACTGGTCTTAGCACAGTAAAAGACCACGTACTGAAGCTTGTCTATACCGAGCTACTGAATCAAACACAGCTAGAGACTGTGATTGAATCCAGCCAGGCTGCTGACCCAGCAGAGAAGACCTGTTCCAACACAAACTGGAACCTTCACCAATTCATGAAAGATAAGAACCACAATCTCCACCTGAATTTCAGTTCTAGCTCCAACCAGTGTTAGCATGTAAGTCTGCAACCAGTAAATTCCTTGTTGGTTTTCATGATTACATTTGAATCCCAGTCATCATGGGAATCCTGGGAGGGAGTGTTTCCTCCTACTTAGGGGAACAAAAATATGAACAAGTTGAGTTTGCTGTCAAAAGAATATATGATGTGTTTTCTACAAGATCAATCTCAAAGGATTGAGAAGAGTTGGATGACATGACGTGATAATTGAAATTGTAGAGAAAATGCTAGAAACACAGAGTGTCAGGGCTTTTAAAAGACAAGAAATACATATGGAATATATGAGAACCTTTGAAAAAGTAGTTGCTCACATTTAAAATAAAATCATAGGGTCAAATATCTCTTAGCATCCTGCTTATACACAATGTTGTTCAGTAAATATCAGTTGCTTCCCCCACTACTTCTTACCTCTTCTCCCTCACTTCTTTTTTTCTAACTTATACCTTTCCTTTTTTTTTTTAACTTTTTTTTTTTTTTTTGATGGGGGTAGGCTTATTTTCATGGTAAGTTTTCATTATGGAAGAATTATTTGGTTTACAAACATGTGGCTTGTACTCTGTTTTTCAGAAATGCCTTGGCTATATGTGCTGAGGTAATTTTGTAGACTATAGTAATCTTTTATGACCCCATTATACTCAAACAGACCTTTTATAGAAGGGTGAATACAATGTCAGTTTCTACAGTTAAAAAGGAATCTGGACAAACGAGAAAGGCTTCAATGACAGGCTTCTAGAAACTCCTGAAGGGATGAAGCCAAAGAACTAGATGGGCCATTAATCCAAGGCCCTGTCTTCCCATAGCAGTTCACTGGAACTGAAGTCAAGAAAGGGAACAATTTTTACTCCAGCTACGGCATTATCCTTCCTGATTCCATGCCTCTAAAGTACACACAGTTTAATTGCTGAACCTCTAAGTAAATGAGTAGTATATATTACAACTTCTAGTGCTGTACCTTGTCATAGTAGATAATCAATAAAATGTTAGTGATCTGTAATAGACAGACTTTAAGATGATCCCCAATTATCCCCATTTTCTGGTATTCATGATCATGCAATCCCCTACCTCTTTCAGTGTAGACTGGACCTGTGATTGCTTCTAACAAACATAATTCTGTAAAAGTGATACAATTTTCCCCCCATTTATCAATTATATATGAATTTAATGTGTATCCTGCTAGTAGACACTCTTCTCTTCTGGTTTTGAGGAAGCAAGCCTCCATGTTCTAAACTATATGGAAAGGCACTCATGACAAGAAATTGAGGGTAATCCCCCTTCCATAGTCAGCAAGGAACAGAGACCCTTAATCTAACAGCTTTCTAGAAAATGAAACCTGACAACCACAGAGCTCAATAGCAGGTTTTTATCATTTGAGAATTCAGATGAGACCCCAGCTCTGAACAACACTCTGATTGCAGACTTGTGAGAGACTATTAATCAGAGGATCCCTTTGCCTGTAGTCTTGGCCCACTAAGACTATGAAATAATAAATTCATATTCTTGTAAGCTGGTAAATTTTGTGATAATCTGTTACTCAGCAATGGATAACTAATAGACACCACCATTACTTCATTCTCCTTCAATCTATGTGACCAGTTTTTCTTCCGGACCTCTGTGAAGGTTTCTTGATTCCCTCCTCAATCTCTACCCTTTGCCACAATTCTGTCTCTGGATGACACCCTCTCTGTTCTCCATACTTCATGGTTCCATGTTGTTTTGCTTGGTCTTCTTCCTTGAACTCTACCCACCAAGCTGGGGTCCTGGAATTCTTTCTCCTGCTCCTGGACCACCCTTAAGAAGATTGGACTTTCACTGAATTTCTGTGCCTTTATTTGCTAGAATATATGCCCAACTTGGCTTGACTAAAAAACCCCAAGTCTTGGACCCTATATGACAAATGTGACTTAGATCTTCCCTGCCCACATTCTTCCCTGCCCACATTAGCATGCTCTATTATTTCAGGTGGATGTCTGTGGCAAGATCCATTTGTGGGTACGTTTCTAAACCTATAACCCCAGACTGCATTTACATTTACTTTTCAGGTGCATCCAAATTCCTGATCTGATCCACAGTGTTTTTTCATTGAATGAAAGAATTATCAGCAGTACCTGTGATATCACTCAATCAAAGCCTTGGAGGCAAAGCTAAAACCAGACTTCAGATTTTCTTACTCTCTGTTAAGTAATCTTTCAACAATCTTTTGCTGCTTCCCTCAAAAGGAAAAAGACCACAGACCATCTGTCCCAGACAATGTAGAGATAATCAGTGATAATTTTCAAGTATATTCACAGAGGTTGATGCATTTTTATTTCCACTGGGGATGGAAGAAGAGGAAATGTGCTTAAGTTGTATGCCACATACTGAAAATTATTTATTATGGCAGTGTATTCTTGAGGATGGCTATGAACATTCATTCTAGAGCAAATTCCCTTCATCTACAATATATTTGGTATTGTATGTGAAGGAGGAAATGGCCCAAGTGAACTCAAGCTTCCAGCACAATGCTTCTTACCTAGCAGGAATTTAACAATAGTTTAAAGCAAAAAGGTAAATTTAAGCTTGAATTCTAAGACGAATGAGCCATTAACAGAAATGGAAACTACATAAATAAAATTCAAGAGACAGAACAATTGTATTTGGGTATGTAATAAAATCTATTATCTCTGAAGTTGGAAAATAATATTTGAAATCCTACCTTACATTGTCTTACTTAATGGTTTGTGTTGATGTATCTGCTTAACTTAAACCACAGGGCAACTTCCCCAGATAAGTTAAACATGTGAAAATACAATGTTAAAGAGTGAAAAGATCAGGGTAAAGTTACATCTACTTATTGGAAAATGATTAGTTTTTACAAGTCTGCCTTGGACAAGATCACAAACGTTTTAAAATAATCACACATATGTGTGAAGTTTGATTTCGTCAACCATACTATGGTCACTTTAGATGTTGGACAATCTTAATGGCCGTTTCTCAAGTGACCAGGAATATTAATGGCTAATAGGTTTTGTGCATTTCATAAATGTTAGGCATATGATAATTGTTTTCCATGAAGTAGCTCATTTAATTCTTAACAACACAATTACATCTATGTAACAGCTAAGATACACAAAAGTCAGAAAGGTTAAGAAACTTGCCCAAAGTTACATAGTTAATAGAGAACAGAGCCAAGCTATAATCTTAACAGTCTGGTTCCAGACTATTTACTCCTCAACACTACAACATCCAATCGCATAGCTAATTTGAAGGTAGTTTAAGTGAAGTATTTCAGATCATTGATTATAAAACCACTGTTAAATATTTGTTGAGCACTTACAATGAGATCTTTGGAGGGTACAATAGTAAACAAAATATGGATTGTATTGTCAGGAGGTGTACAACTACCATTATAACTTGCTTACAGTTTTATTAGTGAAATTACAAGGAGGTGCAAAAATTCCATGATTCTATAAGAGTTGAGATTCCCTTTTGAAGTTAACTGTCCTATGGTTCACTTAGTGGACACACTCAGTACCCTGCACATATATCCTTGCTACAAAAAAATCCAACACATGGCAAAACTGTCCTACTTCAAGTGCCTGTGATTTGTCACCTGAGGGCTTTATCATGGTCCTCACATGTGTGGAGGACAGGCAGAAAATACCAGGGAGCCTATGCTCCTTGGAGATGCCCTCAGACAATGAGTATGTGGCTTCCTCACCCTTCAGATAGACTATCTCTGAAAGTGTATTCCACAGTGTTTTTTAGAGTTCCCCAGCAAGATGGAATCTCATTGCCTAGATTGATTACCTGCTTGATAATATATAGTTAATTGACTTGTGCCCCTTCCAATCCTCTCCCAGCACTTCCTGGAATCACCTCCCTAATAAACTACTTCTATTCAAATCTTTGATTCAGACTACTTCTGGAGGAACCCAACGTAATAATTTGTGAAGTAATATAATTTCAATAGTATGAAAATGCAGCATCTTATTCTACTTCTTAATGCTCTCTGTTGAAAAACAGTGTTTTGCTTTAAGACGGGCAGGTTTGAAAACTTCAGGTTTACATAAAGTTTGTTGAATTATTTTACGACAAAGAAAGTGAAATGAAATGGGGAATTCTTGATAGAAGAGAATATTGAAATATCTTTGGTGTGTTTCTCAAACCTTATAAACCTATTCTGAGGCAGCCTACAGTAGCTGTCAGAACTGAAGTCTCTGTGTCTTAACAGATCAAGTAGTGACTCCAACCTACAGAGAAGAAATTCTCCCTCAAATACTTCTAAAAGGGATACTTTTTAAAAGGAATTGTTTAAAAAAAAACACAAACAATCAGGACAGTAGGTCAAAGAATAGAGAAAGCCTGGTATAGTGAAAAGGTTCCCAAAATGCAAGTCAAAACAATTGGATTCTAATTTCCTTTTGTCTTTAAAAAGTTTTATCACTCTATGAAGGCCGATCCATTTCTTATGACCTTATTTTCCTGCAAAATGATGTTTGATTAGGATGACTTATTTTTTTTTAATTATTTTTGTTTTTGAACAGAGTAATACCTTACCAAGTTAGTGGTTGCCTGGGGAATGTGGGAAGGGAGGCCTGGATTCTAAAGGATGACAAGGATTTCCTTGATTTGGTCATCTCAACAGTGCTAATAGCAAAAAACTATCAAATTGTGCATTTTAAGTAACATGAAGCTGTAAAAAGAAAAGCACATTCTCACTGGAAATTGTTCAAACAACTATTCAAGGACAAATCCCCTTTGTCTTCATATCCTACTGTCCCCAAATCCACTTCCAAGAGATCTACTAATTTTACATATTTCTAAATTTCTAATTTGAAATTCTAATTTCTAAATTGTTCAAGGTTGGGTTCAAGTTTCCCTTTCTTCTCCCACAATTTTGAGTTCTCTATAGACAAATGACTCCCAAGTACACAAACCCGGGCTGGAACTAATTCTTCTTCTTCTTTTTTTTTTAAAAGATTCTATTTATTTATCTGACAGACAGAGATCACAAGTAGGCAGAGAGGCACGCAGAGAGAGAGGAGGAAGCAGCCTCCCTGACAAGCAGAGAGCCCAATGTGGAGCTTGATCCCACAACTCCGGGATCATGACCCGAGCCGAAGGCAGAGGCTTTAACCCACTGAGCCACCCAGGTGCCCCTAGAACTAACTTCTAAGCTCCAGACCTACAAGTAAAATTTCCTGTTAAGGTCTTCCATTAGATGTCTCCTAGACAATGCAAATATATAATATCTCAACCTACTTTTAATATTTCTTTATTCACATCCTCCTACAGTCTTCTCCACCTCTTTGTACATGGCACCATCAAAACACTTTCTCAATGAAGAAACTTCTCTATCGTCTTTTAAAAATGCAAATCAAATCATATCTCTCCCTAGCTAAAATCCCATGAAGAGCTGCTCATTGTAACTGAAATAAAACCTTACTCCTTATAGTTTATGAGACTCTATGTCAGCAATTCTCAAGTAATGATCTCACATAATGATCTGCGGATCCCCCTGCCCCATAGGGGTCACTTTGGTCTAAACTATTTTCATAATACTACTAAAATGTCATTTGCCCTTTTCACTCTAACACTTACAATGAATGGTGCAGAACCGATATTGAGTAAAACTGTTGGCACCTATGTGTGTCAACACTGTGACATCAACCTATACTGATAATCATTGTATTTTTTTTTATTGTGCTATGTTAGTCACCATAAGATACATCATTAATTTTTCCCTGCCATATATTAGCAGCTAAAGAAAAAAAAGACAATTTCACATAAGAATATACTTGATGAAGCACTTAAAATTATACTTATTAATTTTGTTAAATCACAACTTGTGGCCATGTCTTCATTTTTTTAAGTTTTTATTTAAATCCAGTTAGATTTTAATATACAGCGTAATATTGTTTCAGGTGTATAATATAGTGATCCAACACTTCCATATAATGCCTGGTGCTCTTCACAAGTGCACCCCTTCATCCCCATCACCTATTTAATCCATCTGCCCACCCACCTCCTTTCTGGTAACCATCAGTTTGTTCTCTACAGTTAAGAGTCTGTTTCTTGGTTTGCTTCTCTCTCTTATTTTCCCTTTGCCCATTTGTTTTGTTTCTTAAAGTCCACATATGAATGAAATCACATGATTTTTGTCTTTCATTGATTGGTTTATTTCACTTAGTGTAATATTCTCTAGCTCCATCCATGTCATTACAAATGTCAAGATTTTGTTTTTTATGGCTGAGTGATATTCCACTATGTGTGTGTGTGTGTGTGTGTGTCTGTACACACCACATCTCCTTTCCCCAATCATTGACTATGTTTTCTTAATATCTATTAAGGAGATGGGAGGTACACATAAAACACCTGTGCAATTGAGTTGTGAACTGAACTAGCCACATTTTTCATGGAATACGGTTTTTATTTGAAAGAATCACTAATAAATAGATTATGCTTATTCTGATTTGTAGGAATTTGTTACTTCAAGGAAAACAATTGATAATAGTTGTTGCCAATGTTAAACTTTCCAACAAACATCAAAATTTTGGAAAACTCTTCTCCACTACTGTGAGTTTGAGCTTTCTGATACTTAAAAACTCTTCTGGTGATGTTAGAAATGGCTTTAATGAACGTAGTTTTCTATGATAACATATAATGAAATGTGTCAACATTTGAGAAGTCTGCATTAATTTGGTGAACCAGTATTTTCCAAATGACCAACACATGACATTAAAAAAAAAAAATCATGCTGAGTAAAAGATCTATTTAAAGTGCAAGGCAGGGGCACTTGTGTGGCTCAGTGGGTTAAGTCTCTGTCATCAGCTCAGGTCATGATCTCAGCGTTCTGGGATCAAGCTCTGCATCGGGTTCTCTGTTTAGCAAGGAGCCTGCTTCCCCCTCTCTCTCTGCCTGCCTCTCTACCTACTTGTGATCTCTCTCTCTCTCTCTCTGTGTCAAATAAATAAATAAAATCTTTCAAAAAAGAAAAATAAAGTGCAAGGCAGATCAATGTGTTTAATGTAAGAGTATGAAAACTGCATTCATATGATAAAACAGTTATTCCACTTTGCAACTAACCCTTAAGAAAGTAGCACTTGTCAAGTTTTGGTATAGTATCAAAGAAAACTCTCCATGATTTAATGAAAATCTATTACAATAATTCTTCATTTTCCAACTGCAGATGTGTTTGAAGCTGGGGTTTCTTCACATACTTCAACCAAAACAAACCTATTTCAACAACTTGAATGAAGGAACATATAAAAATATAACCATTTTCTATTAGCTAAACATTTAAAGAGATTTTCAGAAATATAGAATAATACCATCATTTTTCATTTATTTTACGAAAATCATTATTTTTCATAGAATGAATGCTTTTATGTTGAAATGTGTATTATTCTTACTTATAGAATCACCAAGACAATTTGTGAGTCTTTGAAAACACAAATGAGTTAAAAAACCTAAAATTTCACTGAAGAGAAAGGGGTCGTTTGTAGTCCTAGAGGGGAGCCCTGGAGGAGCAAAAACTAGAATAGACCTCATGTGTTGTTCAGCTTAAGATAGTTGGACACGACCGCATTGAGAAAAAGAGACTCTCAGATGTCAGAAAGCCCGAATATAGGAATATTGAGTACAATCATCAATGAGGAAAAGTTATGGTCTATATAGCTGTGTTCCACTCTCTGACCAGCCATTGACCATCTCGTGACTGTAAAAGAGCCAGTAGGCCTCTTTGGGCCTTACTATTACCACTAGTCTGCCAGTTCCCAAAGCCCTTTCTAATCCAGAACTAAATTATACTGTAGTAACTGATCAGGGGCCTCAGTTTGTCTTCATGTGAGCCTTTCCATGGACTGCATGGCTTTCTTCATTCAATTGTGGGTGGGTCTCAAGAGCAAAAGGTATAAGAAAACCAATCAGAGGTTTTACCATCTTAAGTAATCTAAACTCATGAGTCATAAAGTTCTATTTCTGCCATAATTACAAGGCCATTCTTATGCAAGGAAGAGAATGTGGTCTCCACATCTCTTTAAGAGGAGTGATAGAGCACAGTGTGAGAAAAACATGAGGGATGGGGATAATGTTGTAGCTCTCTTTTGAAAATAAAATTTGCCGTGAGAGAACTCTAGAATCTTAATTCAAACTTTTTTTTTAATAATAGCTGTATAAGCAGAAACTATAAAACCCACTAGCAATTCAAAGAGGTTTGCCTCACCTACTCTTGAGCCAGCATATTGGAGAACTAGGTGTATCTTTGGATCCAAAATTGTTTCTTTTGTTATAAAATTGCCCAATGGAAACTTAACAAATTCTCATGCAGTTAATCAGAACTGACATCAAATATCCTCTACTCAAAGAAAATTGTGTTTATATTTCCTTCTGTTTAACTATATTGGCATTCTTTTCTCCCTGGTAAATGTCTTACTATATAAATTATAGGATAAATAAGTGCAGAAGCTTTTATGTGCAACTCCAGACTCATAACATCACTGGTTGTGTCAAAACATGTAAGTGGCCAATAAAAAATTCAATCTGTCATCTAGATATTATGTCTATCAACATGCCAGACATCTGGATTTGGGGACATACTTGGTGAGGAAAGGGATTTTTATTTCACTAAGATGTTTAACCTTGGTTATGCACAGCTATTGAGTGGATTATGGAACTGGAATAATTTCCAGGTCTCAGCAAATCCATCTTTTCATTCTTAAACCTGTTTTACCTGATTACTTTTAGTCAGTAGGTATTCATTTGTAATTCATCAAAATTAGGTTTTCTCCTCTTTTAATTTCCTTCTACATCTGTGAAGGAAAAAGCAAATGACTCTCTGCTCTTCTCCCCATCCTATAGAAGATTGGACTGGATTGGGTAGGCTTGCTTTTTCTTTACAGTACCTTAAGTTATCCATTCTTCCTAACTTCCTTCTTGATTTCCCTACTTCTTTCCTTCTTTCTTCCCCTCCACATATGTTACTGAGCACTTACCATGTAGAGGTTTGTTTGTCCATACCAAATAGCATGTTGGAAATGGCACCTGTCCTCAAGTTGTTCATATTATAGTGGAGAAATTGTGGAATGGAGATTGAGAGAGACAGTGTTCCAGAACGTTGTAGACAGGAGAGTGGTTCGATTTCCTTACAATAGGAGACGAAGTTTAAAGAAGTCTTTGCAGAGAAAGTGATGCCTCAAATGGATCTCAAAGGGATTAATAGGGAGGAGCGGGGGAAAAAGGAGAGTGGATGGCATTTATTATGGGCAGTGGCCCAATGTACAAAGAGGCTCGGAGCAGGAAGATGCAAGGAGGGCTCATATCAGCTTAACAGAACAGTGGGATGGGGGATATCAGATTTTGGGGATGAGTCAGATAAAGGCTAAAAAGATAATTTGGAAAAAAGACTTTGTGCTTTATTCTGTCAGCAACTGGTGCTATCATTTTGAGGTAGAAGAATGACAAAGTCAGCTTGGTGCTTTATGAAGTTGTCTTTGGGAGAAACGTAAAAGGGTGGCTGGAAAAGAAAAGAGATTAGAAGCAGGAAGAAGGGCACCACAGTTTTGGTAGGATTCGTGAGAAAACATGACTGTTGTAGCATTTTAATTTAATTTCAAGTCCGTTACACATTGTCCTCGTTTATATAAACCGTATTGAATGCATGTCCATAAGTCCACAGCAGAACACTTAATTTGCCCCAGAAATTTATACATTTTGCAGTTAAGCACCATCCTGCCATTCTTTGAAATGCATCTTTTAAAGGCAGACCTTTCCCATGGTGTTATTTTAACTCACATTATTTTTGAGACATGTATGCACTTATGAAAAGAGAAAGGCTATTTAAATTTGCCCAGAGACAGTTTCATTAGAGAGAATAAGGAGTCTGTTAATTCTAATTCTAATTGGAGAGTATCTGTAGGTTTGTCTGGTGAGGTCTATTTAAACCAGATAGACTTCCAACCATAAACAATGACAAGTCTGCATTTTAAATTTTTCTTTTTCTTTTCTTTCCTTTTTCCTTTATTTTTTTCTTTTTTCTTTTTCTTTTCTTTTTTTTCTTTCTTTCTTTTTTTTTAGAGATTGAGAGAAAGAGAATGCAAGTGGGGTGGGGAAGGGCAGAAGGAGACAGAGAATCTTAAGCAGGCTCCATGCTTAGCATGGAGCACTAGGAGGGGCTCCATCTCATGACTCTGACCTGAGATCATGAGCTGAGCCAAAATCAATAATTGGTTGCTTTACTGATTGAGCCACCCAGGTGCCCCTTTAATTCATTTTAAATAGTAATAATCAGCAAATATTTATTGAGTTCCAAATATGTGCCAGGCACCAAGAATGCGATGGTGAGGAATAATAGCATATGTAGGACCCTGTGGTAGGAAAGCAGATGTCACAGTACTTCTAGGCTTCTATAACAGAACACCAAAGACTAGGTTTCTTAAAGAACAGAAATTTATTTCTCATAGTTCTGGAGGTGGAAGTTCATGATCAAGGGGCTGACCGATTCAGATCCTGGTTAGAAAGCCTGTTTCCTGTTTCACAGACAGCCATCTTCTTGCTTTGTTCTCACTTTAGTGACTTGTCATCCCCATATGAGAGCACAAATCCCATCATGAGAGATCTACTCTCATAAACGCATCCAAACCCACTCTTAAAGGCCCTACCTCCAAATACCATGACATTGGGATTAGAACTCCAACAAACAAATTTTGATGGCACACAATTCAATCCACTGCTTCCCCTAATCCATCACTACTGGTGTATTCATAAAAGGAAATTGGGACACAGACACACATAGAAGGAAGACAATGAGAAGAAACACAGGGAGAAGATGGCCATCTCTAAGCCAAGAAAGGTGACCTGGACTGGATCCTTCCCTCTTTGTCTTCAGAAGGAACCAATCCTGCTGACCTCTTTATTTCAGACTTTCAGCCTCCAGAATGGTGAGACAATAATTTCTGCTGGTTAAGCCAGTCAATTTGTAGTATTTTGTTACAGCAACCCTAGCAAGCCAATACACAGTAAACTTAAAGAAATTCCCTCTGGGTCTCAATTTTCCCACATGCAGGATGGGGATGATAATGATAATACTTGCCTGTTAGGGCTGTTGTGATGATGAAATTTATTAATATAAGTAAAACCCTTGCAACCAAGACTTCTATGTTTTAGAATGAGCTACATGAAACTGTCTCTGCCAGGTGCTACTCAATGTGTATGGTCTTATTTAATTCCTTCCATCCCCAGAGAAATTATACACATTTCCAGTCTGAAACAAAGCAATAGCTCAATGGAAAGCCCATGAGACCTGGGATTGGCAAGACCTGGCTAGGGTAACCTCAATTTTCTTATTTGTAAAATGGAATTAATTTCCCCTAACATATGGGTTTGCTGTAAAGATAAAATGAAGAGCCTGGCACATAACAGGTGTTCAATTACAGAAATGATATTGAGGGGTTGAAGGTTAGATCACTGGCCCTGACACCCTTTTGCCTCATCTGCATCATCTGTCGGGTGGACAGCCTCCAGCTGCAGAGCCCTGGTGCCCAGTTCTTCAGAGCTCTCCAATGAGGTTTGCATAGTCATGGTCACTAACACCTGAGGCCGCCTGCCTCTCTCACCACAGCTGTTCTACCGTGTTACTCTCTCCATTTTTCTCCTTCACCTATTGGCATTTGCACATTCCTACATAGCAGTAGACAGAATATATAGTAATATTCTTCATCTAATTAAAAAGAAAAATAAAGACAAATTCAAAACAAATCTGGGTATGACAATAGACTTGGTCCTTATTTTAATATGTGGCACTTTTAGGCTGGTGGGCTGTCAAGCTTTTAGAGGCTTCTGATCTCTGTATTGCATTAACTCATGCATCATTTTTTTCATCTACCTGTCGAGGTAATGATTCTCTCCCTGGTGATGCTAACTTTTGAGCTCAGGCTTTCCAAGCTTGTAAGCATCCTTGGTTGTGTCTGAGTGACACCAGAAACTGTGACTTGGATCTTAAATGCTCATTTTGGACATGCTGACCAACTACTACATAACATTCTGCCTCACACTCAGTAATCATCATTACATTTCTCCATTCTGTTCCAAAACAGATCCGTTCTTTTCTTTCTCTTTAGTGTCAAAAGCTACCTTTTATCCCTGCATGCTCAGAGGGACAGTTGTTCTTTACGCCTGGCCTGATCTGTGGGTAAGAAAGAATTACTTCCAAGTTAGGTATTATTTGAAAGACAGGTATACACACACACACACACACAGCCAAAGTTTATTTTCCTTATGTTTTTTATGCATTTTTTCTTATTTACAAGTTTGTTTATTTAGGTGCTTACTGAGCTGTTTCCTGCCTCACCTATCAGACTTATTTCTCTTCTACCAAGAAAAATACAACTCACATTAGCTTGACAGCAGAAGTTTTTATTTGATATCTTTAAATATTCTGGAATCTCCATAGTCCATTATTTGTGGATTATCCTTTCAAGAAGGGGGATGAGAACAGATATTCATACTGTAATATTTTTTTTTTCCTAGAAAGTCAATGGAAGTGTAGTACTCTTAAGAAATAATCTAGGTAATTCTTGCCAGCCCAGATGGGTACATTCAGTACAGTACAATGGTGGAGCTTGCATGCCGTACTTATTCCACAGATCCTGCTTGACAATTTCAGTGAAAGGAGTTCCTTCCTTCATAGCTTTACAAAATCATAGCGATATCTATCTGACACCTACAACTTCATGGAAATATTTTCCAAATAAATTGCCTTCTTTTGCCTCTACACAGCTCTGATTTTCCAAAAAGAGCTCCCTTTGCACAAATGTTAAGTAAACCTATAGCACAATGGGCAAAGAAAACATATGTATAGGCAAAATATAGTATTTAAAATGGAAGCCACTAATTTTATGGAAATATACATTGTGTTTAGAGTATCAGCTTTTTTGTCTTTCTTAACATTGATTTAACATTTTCAGATTTTTAAAATGTTGTAACTAATATATCTTAAAAAGGAAAAAATTCATTTGAAAAAAAAAAAGGGAGGAAAGGAAGATAGGAAAAAAGAGAGGAGAAGCAAGAAAGAAAAAAGGAAAAGCAAAAACAACCTAAGAGTCTTGAAGGGGCGAGGGGTGGGAGGTTAGGGGAACAAGGTGATGGGTATTAGGGAGAGCACGTATTGCATGGAGCACTGGGTGTGGTGCAAAAACAATGAATACTGTTAAGCTGAAAAGAAGTTAAAAAAAAAAAAAAAGGAAAAGCAAATTCATCCGGAATGGAGTCAGAGAATTACAGATATTACAGATAGAATATGCCCTGTGATATTGGGTTGAAATTGAAGGTATCAGTTAGGACCCTTGCTATGGCTATATAGGTATAGCTATAGATATACATGAAAATATAGAGGCAAATATGTATATCTTTCTAACTCTGTCTGCTGAGGATGCCTAGAAGAAATGTCATACCAGAAAATGATCCACCAAAAAAACAAACAAACAAAAAAAAAACAGGGCTCTTTTGAGAAAAGCCTCATTTAAAAACTGGGGGAAATGAGCCTGAAACTTATTTTTGACTCAGAATAAGGAAGTCCTCAAAGAATGATGGAAATAAATAAATACATACACACATACATGTGCACACAGGAACCAGCTTGAAGACAAAGGCAGATTTTGGATAAATGGGTAATAAAAATAATGATACTAAGTGTATTCTAATCCATTGTCTTTATGAGTCCATAAAGACATAATTAAATAAATTAATAAATGAACATATAAATGGAAAAGAGGTGAAAGCCCTTCCTTATGTAGAATGCCAATTAGTCGACGGAGAAGGGTTGATGAAATTAGAAAATCTAATGTAGAATGGTAAATGGTAGTAGAATGGTAAAACTAATGGTTAAAAGCTTAAGGAGAAACCTGAGTACCTTAACCAAAGGATCAAAGTTAAAACCAGCAATAAATCAACATTGTGTTCCTCCTGATGTGATGCACTGAGGACACAACATCGCTTCTCCTGTATTCCTGCATTTCTGATGCATAACTTGAATCTAACCATGAAGATCAACAGACAAATCCAAACTGAGGAATAATCTGTAAGTTAAATGGCTTTCACTACTTAAAAATATCGAGGCCAAAAAGGACAAAAAGGGCTGATGAACTATTTGCTCTCCAGAAATATCCACTGAAGTATTCAAGGATGAAGTGTTCACACACACAAAATGTGCGTGCACACACACACACACACACCAGAGAGGGGAAAAAAAAAGATGAAGTGAATGAGAACAGGATAAAGCAAGGGGGTTAATTTATTTATTGTAAATAATTAGTAAATATGGGTATATAGAAATTCCTGGTTCTATCTGTGCAACTTATCTATGAGTTTGAAATTATATCAAAATAAAGAGATATTTTTTAAAAGTTCTAGATGAAAAGAAAAAAAGTCACCCAACATGAAGACATTCCTTCCTTGAAAAAATCAGCAGCCTGCTTTGGACTAGGAAGTGATATTCCAGATGTGTTAAGCAGTAAGCTCAATGTCTGGCTGCAAAGACGTTTAACTTCTAGTGTGTCGTAGCCCCCAACTGAGGTTCAGACAAGTTGCTTTTACCAAGCACGCTGACATTTCTAAACTCAAGAATTTGTATGTTTGAGACAAACCAGCCTCATATATAATTTCTTTATTTATGAGACTTGTTCAAGTCCTGGTAGTCCTTAATATCAAGACTTTTCTGCTGGTAAATACTGGCATTGCTTAGATTTAATGAAGGTCTTTCTGTCTCAGATCTTTCCCAAACTATTCCCTTTGGAAAAGTAATACTGTGCAAAGTTAAACAGCAATGCTCTGATGCGTAACACAGAAGGAGATCAGGAGCATTTGGTTGTTGGAAAAGGCACTCATCATTGTCACAACGTTGGGACAAGTCCTGTGATGTGCCCACTACATTCCTTGAGCTCCACAAATATCAGATTTAAGATATAGCAGTCCAAATTAGAATTTGACACTTTCAAGCATAAGTGACAAAAATGAGAGACATATATCAGGCCAAAGCAAGGCAAAAATCACAGCTATGCATTTGAGCCGTGGAGATAAAGCTGTGGAATGTGGAACGCATTGGCAGCTTTGCCTAGTGTAGAGGAGTAAAAAGCAGCTTGTGGTGTTAGGAGTGCCTTGATACTTACTACTAAGTTTATCTCAAAAATGAGATAGTTTTGTTTTCAGCTTTCACCATTTTTAATTTCAGTGCATGGATTTTCACTGAGGTTACATAAAATATTAGAAGTCCAGTTTACATGAAATAAGATTTTCGAAGTTCAGTAATACTGTACATAGCTTAAGGGTATTATTGGAACTGATAATTCTTTATGCATGTGGCTTTGATGTTTGCAATGCTTTTTCAAATTTCAAGTGTTATTTTGTATTTAGTTCTTTGGCTAAACTTTGTGAGATTCATCCTCTTGTATGTGGTTGTGGTTTATTTTCCTTGTGAATGAGTGTGATGCAATTTATATACCCATTCTGCTGTGGATGGACATTTGGGATGATTCCATTTTCAGGCTCTTATGCCTGGGCTTTGGTGAACATATGAATGCATTTCTTAAGTTGGTGTCAATGAAAAATGAATGTTTCTTTTAGAATTTCTTTAATTTTTTTTTTTAAAAAAAGGAAAAGAATTTTATTCCAGCTCAAGTTAGGACAGTGACTCTGGATACACAATTTTCACAAAAAAAGAGAGTTTTCGGGTAAGGGAACATTTGCTGTAGGGTTATATGCATTTTCTACATAAAAAGTTACAAATTACTAGACAAAGACCATTTCAGAAAGTTGCAGACTTTATCTTCAGTTTCTAGTGTATGTGAGGCTGTATGACCTTAGCTTTAAGGGAGCCAGAGAAGTTTCTTTCTTTTTCTTTTATTCTTGAGAGTGTGTGTGTGTGTGTATGTGTGTGTGTGTGTGTGTTCTGAATATTCTTTTTTGGTTATTTTCTTCAATGAAGCAGATATACAATATGTACTTGGGGCAGAAATAGAGCCCATGCTTTGGGGATCAGCTGAATAATTTTGAACTTGGTAAATGCTAAAGTAGAACTTCACTGGGAGCCCAGGAACAGGACCCATAAATACTAAAACTTGAGAATTTTCTTTATCATTAGTATAATCTTTGAAGTAGAATTGTTGTGCCATAAGATATACATATTAATGCCCGTCTCCCAAAATGGTTGTGTGAATTTACACCTGGTCACAGTCCGCAGAAGTCAAGGTTGCTTTGCATTCTTGCCAACACTTGTCATTACCAGTCCTATCAAGCAGGAAGGAGTAGCTAGAGGAAGACTGTTCTTTTTGAGATCAGCTCAAAACTAACATAAATTTAAAAAAATATATATATATTTGTTTAAAAGCATCAAAGAGTCACTGAAACAATGGGAACCAGAGGACTAATACTCCAGAGAGCAGAAAAGGCAGAAAATGTGAGCTTATCATGCGAAACTGCTTCTGCTCCCAGAGGAGCTGAAGATTTTCTGTGTGGGCAATGGGCTGAGGATCCAGGATCTGTCCTGGGAGGACAATTGGGAAATGACAAACGAGTAGGACTTTTTGTAGTTCTACAAAGCCGGAAAGACAAAATGGGGACATAGCCAGTTTTTCCCTCAATGCATTTGCTAAATTATGAAACTGTGTAAGATGGGAGATTAAAAGCTAATGGGACATATGTGAGATATCTGAAAAGTAAAGCAGAATGTTCCTCAGTCCCATAGTGTTGTGTATACTGAGATCAGAGAGCTAGGACTGGGTATCAGCCACCTGATCTGGAGGGCTGTGTGCCAAGTAAATGGGGAAACCAGAAGTAGACTGAGCCTTGACTTTGCAAAAAAATGGCACTAACTAGATTCTTGATTGAAGAAAGGTAATAAGCTTTCACTTTTTCTGACCAGTAGAGGGGAAAGATGGACTAATTCCGAAGAGAGTAATCTCATGTGAAATATCAAATACTTTTAGATGCCATTGCTCTGTTGAAATTTTTATCCATTTTTCCATCCTTTTTGTAATTTCCTTGAAAATATTAATAGTTATTTAATGTCCTGTCTCTAACTCTAAGATTTGCATCACCCTGAGCCTCTTTCTATTGTTCCTTTTCTCCTTAGTTTTGGTCACATTATTCTAACTCTTGATAGGCCCAGACATTTTTTATTGAATATTGAACATAGATTTCTAATCTCTTGGACTTTGCATTTTGCCATTTATTTTATTGAAATAGTTAATTTAAATCAATTTCAGGTCTAGGTCTGAACACCTAATATCCAGTTCATTTGTGATTCTGTTGTTGATTTGGGGGTGATATTTATTGTTAGGTATACTGATTTTGATTGGATGCTGAGCATAGTTTATAGCAAGCATGATAAATATGGGACAATGTTCTTGCTAAAGTAAGGAATCACCCCACCCTGCAGCTGAGTAGGGGAGTTTCCCTCAATCCAATCAGAAAATATGGGACCCTAGCTTGGAATCTCTTCAAGTCTTCGTCTACTTTTCACCTTCAATTCTTGAAGTGAAGTTTGCCAAGAGTCCCAGATGAAAGACTGGAGTGCTTTCTAGAACCTCTTTTCCTTGGCAGACCTGAATTCCAGTTTTTGTTTACCCAGTGCTGTGAGATTGCCAAAAACACTCTTCTCCTTTTCAGCTGCTTTTTACTTAGCTTCTTAACCTCTGACACCGCTCAATAAGGAATTGGCAAATGCAGAATGGGGAGTACGGAGAATGTTGGGCTTACTTCTCTATGCCTCTTTATTTTCCATAATCTTGTTCCCTCAAACCCTTGACACCTCATTGGCCTGAACTCCAGTTTTTTCTCCCAGCCCTATGGTATTTTCGAAAGCTCTGCTGCCCCCTCTGTCTCTTGGTAAGTCATCTTTTGCCTGGCTTCACAATCTCTTACTCATATAAAAAATTAATGAATGCCCTGAAAGGAAAAGAAGCATGTATAAGTTCAGTCCATCTTAATGATCATCATTTTTTTTCCTGGGACCTTAGTCCTCAGATCCTAAGGTCCTAGGATCTTCAGATCCTGGCTTCAGGTCCTCAGATCCTGGCTGCCTAAGAAATTTTCCAATGCCTCCAAACAGATTTCATGTATATATCCTATCTTTTTTTTTTTTTTTAACATTTTATTTATTTATATGAGAGAGAGTGAGAGAAAGAGAGATTAAGAGCACGGGGAAAGGGTAGACGTTGACTCAGACTCCTCACTGAGCAGGGAGCCCAACGTGGGACTCTATCCCAGGACCCTGAGATTATGACCTGAGCCGAAGGCTGACACTTAACTGACTGAGTCTCCTGAGACCCCAAGTGTATATCCTTTCTGACTTCCGCAGTTATTCTGGGTGCTAAATTGATTTGTTACAAGCATGCCAATCATAGCCAGAAAACAGAAGTCCCTTCACATTTGTGTTTTACTAATCCTGAGTTAAGTATCTTACCTTTATTTTACAAAGGAGGTAAAATTTTAGTGACTATATATGGTTTACCTTCAATTACGTGGTTAGCAAATGGTAGATCTTGAATCCTGAGCTTTGATTCCAAGTTCAGAGCACTATAGTACCCTATAGTGACTACTGTTCTTTTACTAAACTAACATCTGATCAGTTGGTATATTGCCCGAGAGGCCCATAAAGGAGCCTCTGTGCTGTCACGTGTCTACTTTTGTTGATGCTTTTTATGTTTTTTACTTTACATATATATATTTTTTTAAACTGGACCATGACTATTTGGGTTTGGCACTCAACTGAAGTAAGTAATCATATTACTAATATATTCTCCATATATTTAATAGATTTGATTTTTTGTGTCAATGAAAATTCTTTCAAAAACAACCCAAACACATTCATAAAAACTCAACTTTTAGAAATATGTGTTTTTTATAAATAGATGTTTCCTCATAATTTTAACATATAATTTTAGGTTATTTTTATTTATTTTTAAAAATATTTTATTTATTTAGTAGACACAGAGAGCAGAGTGAGAGAGAATATGATTGGGCAGGGAGCAGAAGAGAGAGAGAAGTAGTTGTTCCCTGATGAACAGGGAGCCTGACAAGGGGCTCTGTCCCAGGACCCTGAGATCATGACCTGAGCTGAAGGCAGACATTTAACTGACTGAGCCACTCAGGCTCCCCAAGTAATGTTTAAATAATGTATTAAGAACTAATGTTTACTGATCACTCACTGTTTCCCCTATACTAAAATACAGTATGTTCTGTATAGGACATACATCATTATTTTCATTTTATAGGAGAGAGCCAAAACTTAGAGATCTTTTAAAAATTTCCCTAAGTATTTGTGTTGGCAATCAAGCTTGGGTCTGAACCACACAGTCTAACAGGGGTCATGTCATTAAATACCAGGTAACTTCATTCCTGGTACAAAGGGTAAAATACTCTCATTTTTGTCTTGGAGATTTTAATGTCTATTGATTTCCTGCTTTTATTAATGGTGAAAGAAAGTATTTATACACCAAATGAGTTGAGTGTGTATATACTATAGTTGCTGCGGTAGATGCACAAAAGTGACAGAAACTTCCAATTTAGTTGGTAAGAGAGAACACGAACATAAGAAATACTCACCACAAAATGTCGTTAAGTGTTGAGTGATAAAAGATGTACGAATCTGGAGAGCGGAATTGCTGCGAGCCTATTGTTGACAACAGCCTCACAGAGAAGGATGACTCTTGGAAGTCATCTTGAAGGTCAGGGTCTAGAGCAGGGAAGACAAGGGCGAAGGATTGAGGCACAGGGCTAGAGAGGGGTGAATTTCCTTGATGTCCAGGAGTCAATGCAGAGGCATCAAAAATCTTTTTATTGGTCTCCCGTATGAACTTAGCATCTTGAAACATTTAATCTTTCATTATTTATATATTTTAAAGAGAAAAACTAAGCAGAGTTGTTCCTGCAATGTAATTTGTAGGATTATCAATGTAATACTTTGCCCCCAAACATTGTTCCCCTCACTGGTGATTATTATTTCTTTTTTTTAAATATTTTATTTATTTATTTGACAGAGAGAGAGACAACACAAGCAGAGGAAGTAGTAGGTGAAGGAGAGGAGAAGCAGGCTCCCTACTGAGCAGGAAGCCTGACCTATGTGGGACTTGATTCCAGGACTCTGGGATCATGACCTGAGCCAAAGGCAGACGTTTAACCAACTAAGCCACCCATGTGGCTCCTGTTTATTATTTCTTACCCATCCATTTGTTCAAATTCTCAGTAGCTCTAATAAATGTCATTTTTCTTCAAAATTGGGTATGCCTCAAAATATAGTCATATATTAATAATCTCTTTTAAGCTAACTAATATATTCCCTCGATACTTTGTCTGGAAGTGTAGGGTATGTATTGGATATAGAAAGAAAAGGGAAATAATCATGGGAGAGATGAAATGTACAAAGAGAAAAGGGTCAGACCATGTATGACAATTGAACTCTGACCTCTGCAGTAATCAGTTCTGAACAATAGGACTTGGTCAGTGACTCCCAACTCCTGTATATTTTGCTCCCACTTCCAACTCAGAGTCAGCCAGAAAAAGCCAACGTGTTTCCTAAACCACTCATTAAAAGCCCTACTTCTGGGGCACCTGGGTATCTCCGTCGGTTAAGCATCTGCCATTTACTCAGGTCATGATCCTGGAGTCTTGGGACCAAGCCCTGCATTGGGCTCCCTGCTCAGTGGAGAGTCTGCTTCTCTCTCTCCCTCTGCTTCTCTCCCTGCTTGTGCTCTTTCCATCAAGTAAATAAAGTCTTAAAAAAAATAAACAAAGTAAATAAAAGCCCAGCTTCACCATGTTAACAGCCTTCATTGAGAGCATCCTAAAGTCTTCCTTTTTTTTTTTTTTTTCTTAAAACTTTCTTCCATCCTCCAAAGCCATTGAGTCTCTCTGCCAAACACAAGTGATGGTGGCTGACTCCCCAGTTGTAGCACTATCTGAATAAAAGCTTTGTTTGTTCTAATGTGGGGAGAGTGCATCTCAGTTTATTTCCACGCATGCATGTGGAGGGTCAATAAAATGTTTATCGAGACTTTAAGGTACCAAATACTCTGTGCTCTATAAGGGTCTAGAGCAAGCTTACAGTCTAGAAGGAGAGGCAAAATACTACCCCCCCATAAAGGTAAAATAAAACCAACAAATAAAATGATAAAATGACATAAGAGAATCACAAATTGTGGCCACTCAATAAAGAGGGTGCTTTGACCGTAAGGAGAGCAGCTTCTCAGGCAGGTCTGGGCAGATGTCCCTGAAGATACAGTAAGAGGGAGACTGACCTAGACTAGAATTTTCAAGGCAGAGGTACAGAGGAGCTGGGAAGGACTGAGTGTGTGGAGGGCTTCCCCTATGAGGGAGCATTGTGAATTAAGTATTATTCCATTTTACAGATGGCAAAAGTGAGTTTAGGAGAGGTAGAGTTGTCCAGCTCTTCACACCCTGTGACTGGCAGTGAGAGAATTTCCATCTCAGTTTTTTCAACATCCCTGCCCTCCAGGACTCCTGGGACAGCTGGCCTGGGTACAGGTTAATGAACGGTATTCTCACCACTGAAGAGGCTTCTGCATGGCCAAAAAGTTCGAGAACACTGGACACCCAAGGGAAGGGAAGACAAAGACTCTTAAAGGAGTGGAGGAAATGTGAGAAAAGGTGGATAAAGGGGTACTAGAGGCAAATGCCACAGACTTCTTGATTTTGATTTTGCCTCAGGGCAGCTTTGAATGAATGAATAAGGAGAGAGAAAAAAAGTATAAATGGATGTCAGTGTCTGAACTTGCAGGGTAAAAAGGTTTCAAGTTGGAAAGTCTGAAAATAAGATGAACTGTTTTAAGAAGGTACTATGAGAGTAGAGAAGAAGTGAAAGATTTTTTTTTTAATGGATTGAATGAAATCTGAAGCCCATATTAGATATGCTATTTCTTTTGTCATTATTCAATGCAAATAAGACTATTTTAATGAAATTTCATAAACTCATTTTTGATTGCTTTGACTGTTTCAGCAACTTGTGCCCCCCCCCAAAAAAAAGGAAACTGAAATTGAATTGCAGTTGTCCCTTCTTTTTGGGCCCAAAGGGATATCCCTGTTGGTTTCCGTGGGACTGTGAAGAGCCAGCCAGAAGAACGATACCATTTTGAAAGCAGGATTGTCCCACAGACAGCTACCAACCCGTCTTCAGGGGACATTGCTACCATTAGAGATATTTGAGGATATTAAAGTGCTGACAGGATCCATTAAGGGAGCAAACAAAAGACTTCTTACAGGGTTGGTAGGTTCCCTGGAAGAAGTAGCCTCCAGGGTCCCCCATTGCAGACAGCCCTTCCACTCTATTTAGGGAGCTGGCTATTTTTGGTTTTCCTTAGTTTGTTTCTGAAACTTGAGTCTGTATCATTTATTTAACTTTCCTTTTCTCCCTCTCCTCCACCTAAAGTTTAAAAAAAAAAAAAAAAAAGAAAAGAAAGAAAAAAAATGACACACTCTACAATCTCTCTCTCTTTACCTTGGTGTCATGTCTGTGACAAATCCATGCTCTGAGAATTGCTTTGTTATCCATTAAGGACCTGCTGCTGCCTGCTGTTTCCCCAAGCAGCCCTTATCACCAGCCCAATGCCTTCACTGTCCCTGTGATTCAGAAGCCAAGATTTCTAAAACCTTCCTGGCTGAGATTCCACACTAAGATAACATTAATCCATGCCGAAGGTGACCATGGAAGTGATAAAAACTGCTTTTATTTGGCGGGATTTTCTGGTGCTGATTTTGTTGTTCTGTTGCTGTTGTTTTAGGCTTTCTTAGTGTTGCGTAATTCACTGATCTCAGGGCTTTTGTGACTGGAATGTCTCCTTCAAGTTATAAATACATCCGGGGACCTGTTTCAGCATCCCTACAAATTGCCAGGAGGAAAAGTGGCCCCCATTCCCTGTGGGGGAACGGAATAAGCATCTGCTGTTACCACAGCTCCCAGAAGTGTCCCCTGATGCAACTGAGGAGTTTTGGAGACAAGTTTGAGGGTCCGATCATGCCACAGATAGAGAATACACACGAGAGCAACATTTCTCGAATGTGTTGTCATATGGGTCAGAGCATGCTTTCAAAGTCTGGCAGTGTGGGTGTGGGTGGGGAGGTGGTATACTACAGCTTTTCATGTGCTTGTTCTACCCTGTGTTATGTGAAGGGAAGCAGGAGTGGAATTATGGGAGGATTGATGATTGTGTTACCTGCACACAAGTCCATTTATTAGCCGTTCATCTCTAGCCAAGTCACACTGCATTATGTAATAATACCATTGCCTTTCTGCAGGGGATGAAGTTTAAGAAAAGAATTTAAAAGTACTTTGAAATATCAACTCTGCAGAACATTAGCTATGATGTGTATGGAGCAATGCAAATGCTTCTGGGCATTCCTCATAGGGAGACAGAAGAAGTGGAAAGAGCTTGGTCCCTTTAGATTTTAGAAAGTATCAGAGAGGTATACAAGGAATAATTCAGCCCTTGGGAGTATCAAAACCCAAGGCGTAGCTTCAAACCTGGAATTGCTGGCCCCCATAATTTCTTTGTCTTTGATGAAAGCCTGTATAATTGGAGCATTTATCCCATTTTATAAACTGGGAACTCTAACTCCTAAGGGCTAAACATTTTGACCAGGTTCAAAAAAATAAAATGGCATCTTTCTATAGATGCAAAAAAATTGGATAAAACTGATAGTTTAATTATCCTGAATTTTCCTTAAATTTATCCTGAAAGTTTTCCCCCTGAGAACTGTAGAACAACTAGTTCTGTTTGCTTCACACTTTCCCTTGAAAATCAAATGACTAGCACTTCATGCCACCATTATTTGACCACATTTCCATAGGGAACAAGTTAGTAGTACATCCTTTTCTCCAGACTTCAAATTTTTTTTTAAGATTTTATTTATTTACTTGACACAGAGAGATTAAAAGTAGGCAGAGCAGCAGGCAGAGAGAGAAGGGGGAAGCAGGCTCCCTGCTGAGCAGAGAGCCTGATGTGGGGCTCGAACCCAGAACCCTGGGATCATGACTGAACTGAAGGCAGAGGTTCAACCCACTGAGCCACCCAGGTGACCCCAGACTTCAAATCTCAAGCTCTCTTTACATTTAATCATACAGTCCTATTGTGTAAAGTTGAAGAAGGTATCTACTTTACTGCAGAGAAACTCTTCTTTTTTTGGTAACAAAAGCCCTCCCTTTTCCTTTTGCAAGTTCTCTCTCAATGTTCCAGTTGGACTCATGTTCTCGTGAATGACTAATAACGGTGTCTCAGGCCCCACGACATAGTCATTGGATCAAGGTGGGTGCGTGTCTGACATGACCAAGATAAGGCTAGTCAAGGTCTTTTTTTTCTTTTTTTAATATGTATGTATTTATTTTGGAGAGAGAGAGCACAAGTTGGAGAGGCAGAGGGAGAGGGAGAGACTCTCAAGCAGACCCTGCACTGAGCATGGAGCCCAACATGAGGGTCAATCCCAAGACCCAGAGATCACAACCTGAGCCAAAATTAAGAATTGGTTGCTCAACCAACTGTGCCACCCAGGCACTTTCCAATCAAAATCTTTTGACATTATCATTTTGGAGGCTCAAACAAGAAAGATGTTCTCTTCTCTGACATGTGAGCTTAGAGGTACTTGAGTATATTTTTTTGACCATGTGAAATGATCCTGCTTGACAATAAAACCAACTTATAGGAAGTAGGATAATGGAGAGGAAGACAGAGAGTAAGGAGAGAGGAAAGATAATGAGGAGGAGGAGAAAGATATATCCTAATGACATATTTTGTATTTTAGAATTCAGTTACTTGAAACCACTTTATATATCTATGTATCTGTTATTTATTTCATGTTCAGGATAATTCAAGTTGGGTCTGTTAATGTAAATAAACATGGCTGGACTTATATTTATGTTTAATGTAACAGACAAATATATGTGTCAATTATCAGAATATCATATCTTAAATAACATATATTGAATATATGATTCAATGTACATTGAAAAATATGTTCTATAATATTAAACACTATGGCATCTATCATTTACATAGTAGACACTCAATAAAGATGTGCTGAATGAGTGAATAAAGCTTAGGAAATGCAGATGATTTTTCTCTAAAGTCTAGGAACAAGCTGAGAAAGACCATCCATCCTCTAGAATAGAAACTACCAAAAACCAACCCATTATGTATGAAATACAACACAGTGTTGAATCACTACATTGTATAACTGAAACTAATATTACACTCTTTGTTATGTAACTGGAATTTGAATAAAAACTTAAGAAAAGAATAAACCACATAGGTAGGAAATTAAAAAAATAACAGTGCACACCAAGATAGGTTTTGAATGTGTAGCTGATGTGACTAGGTCATCTACCAAAACCGACTAAGAAGACAGAGTATTTTGCAAAATCTCTTGGCAGCTGAATTGGATTGTAACATAATGAAGAAAGCTCATACCTTATTACAAGAGAAGAGCAATGAGCTACATGAAGTTGAGCCAGCAGTAGGAACTACTAATGTGTTTCCATTCTCCTTGGCTAAGGTTGAAATAAGCAATTCAACCATTGTTCTTGGGAATACAGGTGTGTGTCCAAATCCTTTCACTCCACTTCTGCACTTTCCAGAAACCTTTGGCAGATATCTGAGGTTAATCAGGGCCAGCTTCATGAGCATGTGACCTATGCAGTTATAAAATGTTTCTGCTCTTAGAAGAAACTTGTCCTCAGTTTAATGCCCACAATTGCTGTTTTGAAATTCTTAGTCATTTTGATCAAGGGGTCCTGCATTTTAATTTTGTACCAATTATGTAGCCAGTCCTGAGTCTAATTTGTAGTTGTGTTTCTCATTCAAAATTAATAAAATGGGATTTTACATTATCTATCGATAGATCTGCTTAATTAAAGTCAGTTTGCCACCAAACATGAAGAGTCATGATGTAGGTTTATGTAGTCAAGTTTCTGAATCTTCAGGACTCAGAATCAGAACCCAGAACATGGCAATATTATGGACATTTACTACCTAAAAAAACCCTAAGTAAAGACACTAAATTTTTAGTATCTATTTTGCCTCAAAGTATAAATAAATGGGACATCATTTTATGATGAATAAATAAAAGCGATCCCTCCGAAAGGCAGAACCATAACAAATAGATATGTTGTCTTCCATAGGTTTACATCATTTAGTTATTCTGGGTTTTTCAAATATAGCCCATCCTTACATCATTAGATTGTATTGAGATTACCTCTAATCACAAAAACAAAACAAAACAAAACAAAGACAAAAACAACCTAAAAAAACAAAACAAAACAAACAAAAACTTTCATAAGAAGATGCTTCAGGAAATGTAACATTTATACAGGATATTGTCATGGTTTTCTTCTATGCAATGAACTCACTGATAGAGAATCTGTATCAGAAAAAATATTTTGACTCAACACCAGTTAGGTTTTAATGGTTAGCTTCTCCATAGTTTTGTTCTGTACAAAAAGAAAATCACCACGTTATTAGTTCAAGATGAGAAAACTGACAACCAACTATAATCTCAACTATTGAAATGCATTTTTAAAGATGTTTATGCATTATTCAGTAACCTACCTTGAATCAAACATGTAAAAGGCCAAGAAACAAAAAATATATAATATATAACCAATATTATCACCAGATGGTAGTCTTTATTTGTTATCCTAATTCCATTTTACATTTAGAAAATAAATATCAGCATGAATATTTAATACATTTGCTATAACAGAGGCAAAAGGCCAATATTATTATTGTAGGAATGTGAGGCTCAGAACTATTTAACTTTAATGGTACTGTTGTTTTTATATTGCTGCACCATCTATTTTCATTGGAATAAGCTAAAATGTTAGTAGATTGTTGCCAAAAGAGTCTGAGAAGCTACTCTGTATCTTTTCTAAAATAGAGTTCTTAAGGTCAATATATTTGTGTAAAAATTAGATCCCTACCTTTTGTGGCTTGCTGGTCATCATTTCTACTGTTTGTTTTTTAGAAGGGATTAATGTGTGCACATATGAAAATATTTTGCCTTGAGATAGATTTCTTTCTTTCTTTCTTTCTTTCTTTCTTTCTTTTCCCTCCTTCCTTCCTTCCTTCCTTCCTTCCTTCCTTCCTTCCTTTAATTTTTTTCAGCGTTCCAAAATTCAATGTTTACTCACCACACCCAGTTCTCCATGCGATATGTGCCCTCCATAATACCCATCACCAGGTTCACCCAACACCCCACTCCCCAACACTCCAAAACCCTCAGTTTGTTTCTCAGAGTGCACAGTCTCTCATGGTTTGTCTCCCCCTCCAATTTCCCCCAATTCACTTCTCCTCTCCATCTCCCAATGTCCTCCGTGTTATTCCTTATGCTCCACAAATAAGTGAAACCATATGATAATTGACTCTCCCTGCCTGACTTATTTCACTCAGCATAATTTCTTCCAGTCCCGTCCATGCTGATACAAAAGTTGGGTATTCATCCTTTCTGATAGGGGCATAATACTCCATTGTATATATGGACCATATCTTCTTTACCCATTTGTCCGTTGAAGGGCATCTTGGTTCTTTCCACAATTTGGCAGCTGTGTCCATTGCTGCTATGAACACTGGGGTACAGGTGGCCCTTTTTTTCACTACACCCGTATCTTTGGGATAAACATCCAGTAGTGCAATTGAAAGGTCATAGGGTAGCTCTATTTTAATTTCTTAAGGAATCTCTACACTTTTTTCCAAAGTGACTGCACCAACTTGCATTCCCACCAACAGTGTAAGAGGGTTCCCCTTTCTCCACATTCTCTCCAACACACGTTGCTTACTGTCTTGTTAATTTTGTCCATTCTAACTGGTATAGGGTGGTATCTCAATGTGGTTTTGATTTGAATCTCCCTTATGGCTAATGATGATGAACATTTTTTCATGTGTCTGTTAGCCATTTGTTTGTCTTCTTTGGAGAAGTGTCTGTTCATGTCTTCTGTTCATTTTTTGATGCAATTACCTGTTTTTGGGTGTGTTGAGTTCAAGGAGTTCTTTATAGATCTTGGATATCAGCCCTTTGTCTGTAGTGTCATTTGCAAATATCTTCTCCCATTCTGTGGGTTACCTCTTTGTTTTGTTGACTGTTTCCTTTGCTGTGCAGAAGCTTTTGATCTTGATGAGGTCCTAAAAGTTCATTTTTGCTTTTATTTCCTTTGCCTTTGGAGACATGTCTTGAAAGAAGTTGCTGTGGCCGATGTCCAAGATGTTACCTCCTATGTTCTCCTCTAGGATTTTGATAGATTCTTACCTCACATTGAGGTCTTTTATCCATTTTGAGTTTATCTTTGTGTATGGTGTAAGAGAATGGTCAAGTTTCATTCTTCTACACAAAGCTGTTGAATTTTCCTAGCACCAGTTATTGAAGAGATTTTTTTCCACTGTGTGTGTGTGTGTATATATACATATATATATTTTCCTGCTTTGTTGAAGATTATTTGACTATAGAGTTGAGGATCCATATCTGGGCTCTCTACTAAGTTCCCCTGGTCTATGCATCTGTTTTTGTGCCAGTACCATGCTGTCTTGGTGATCACAGCTTCATAGTAATGCTTAATATCAGGCAATGTGATGCCTCCAGTTTTGTTTTTCTAATTCAACATTTCCTTAGTAATTTGGGGTCTCTTCTGGTTCAATAGAAATTTTAGGATTGTTTATTCCAGCTCTTTGAAAAATGCTGGTGGAATTTTGATCGGAATGGCATTGAAAGTATAGAAGGCTCTAGGCAGTGTAGACATTTTTCTTTTACATATCTTTTTTTTTTTTTAATTTCTTTTCAGTGTTCCAGAATTCATTGTTTATGCACCATACCCAGTGCTCCATGTAGTATGTGCCCTCTTATTTATTCTTCTGATTCATGAACATGGAATACTCTTCCATCTTTTTGTGTCTTCTTCAGTTTCTTTCATGATTGTTCTGTAGCTCCTTGAGTACAGATCCTTTACCTCTTTGGTTAGGTTTATTCCCAGGTATCTTATGGTTCTTGGTGCTATAATAAATGAAATTGATTCTCTAATTTCCCTTTCTATATTTTCATTGTTAGTGTATGAGAAAGCAACTGATTTCTGTACATTGATTTTTTTATGCTGCCACATTACTGAATTGCTGAATGAGTTCTAGTAATTTGAGGGTGGAGTCTTTGGGGTTTTCCATATAAAGTATCATGTCATCTGTGAAGAGAGAGAGATTGACTTCTTCTTTGCCAACTTGAATACTTTTTATTTCTTTTTGTTGTCTGATTGCTGTTGCTAGGACTTCTAGTACTATGTTGAATAACAGTGGTGAGAGTGGACATCCTTGTTGTGTTCCTGATCTCAAAGGGAAGGCTGTCAACTTTTCCTGATTGAGGATGACATTTGCTGTGGGCATTTCATAGATAAATTTTATGAAGTTCAGGAATGTTCCCTCTATCCCCATACTTTGAATAGTTTTAATCAGGAACAGGTGCTGTATCTTGTTAAATGCTTTTTCTGCATCAGTTGAGAAGATCATGTGGTTCTTCTCTCTTCTCTTATTGATTTGTTCTATCACGTTGATTGATTTGCAAATGTTGAACCAAACTTGCATCCCATGGGTAAATCCCACCTGGTCATGGTGGATAATCTTTTTAATGTACTGTTGGATCCTATTAGCTAGGATCTTGTTGAGAATCTTGGCATCCATATTCATCAGGGATATTGGTCTGAAATTCTCCTTTTTGGTGGGTTCTTTGCCTGGTTTGGGGATCAGGGTAATGCTGGCTTCATAAAAAGAGTCTGGAACTTTTCATTCTGTTTCTATCTTTTGAAACAGCTTAGGAGAATAGGTATCATTTCTTCTTTGAAAGTTTGGTAGAATTCTCCAGGGAATCCATCAGGTCCTGGGCTCTTGTTTTTTGGGAGGTTTTTGATCACTGCTTCAATCTCGTTACTAGATATTGGTCTATTCAGGTTGTCAATTTCTTCCTGATTCAGTTTTGGAAGTTTATAGGTTTCCAGGAATGCATCCATTTCAACTAGGTTGCTTAACTTATTGGCATATAACTATTGATAATAATTTCTGATGATTGTTTCTATTTTCTTGATGTTAGTTGTGATAGCTACCTTTTCATTCATAATTTTTTAAAATTTGGGTCCTCTCTCTTTTCTTTTGGATAAGTTTGGCCAGTATTTTATTGATCTTGTTGAATCTTTCAAAAAACCAGCTTCTAGTTTTATTGATGAGTTGTGCTCTATCTATAGTTTCTATCTCATTGATCTCTGCTATAATCTTGATTATTTCCCTTCTTGTGTGTGGGGTTGGCTTCATTTGTTGTTGATTCTCCAGTTCTTTAAGGTGTAAAGAGAGCTGGTGTATTCTGGATTTTTCTTTTTCTTTTTCTTTTTCTTTCTTCCTTTCTTTCTTTCTTTCTTTTTTTTTTTTTTTTTTTTTTTTTTTTTTTTTTTTTTTTTTTTTTTTGAGGGAGATTTAGATGGCTATATATTTCCCCCTGAGGACCTCCTTTGCCATATCCCACAGGTTTTGGGCTGAAGTGTCTTCATTCTCATTGGATTCCATGAATTGTTAAAGTTCTTCTTTGGTTCCCTTGTTGATCCAAACATTCTTAAGCAGGATGGTCTTTAGCTTCTAAGTGAAAGTCACCCAGGAAGAAGTTAAAACTACTATCAACAAGACCCATTCTAATCTAAATACTCTAACAGCTAGGGTAACAGAGGCAGAAGATATAATTAGTGATCTGGAGGACAAACTAATAGAGAAAAAGGATCAGGAGGAGGCATGGAACAAATAGCTTAGAAGCCATGAAAACAGAATTAGGGAAATAAATGATGCCATGAAACATTCCAATGTCAGAATTATTGGGATCCCTGAGGGGGAGGAGAAAGAAAGAAGACTAGAAGATATAGTTGAACAAATTCTCCATGAAAATTTTCCCAATCTGGGCAATGGAGCCAGCGTTCCTTTCCTAGAGGTTGAAAGAATACCCCACCCCAGATCAACAAATCTAGAAAGACCCCAAGACACTTGATTGTAAGGCTGATGTATCATAATTTTAGATAAGAGCTTTTGAGAGCTGCTGGGGGGAGAGATTCCTTACATACAGAGGAAGGCCCATCAGAATAACATCAGACCTGTCCACAGAAACCTGGCAAGCCAGAAAGTGCTGGCAAGACATATTCAGGGCACTAAATGAGAAGAACATGCAGCCAAGAATACTTTATCCAACAAGGCTGACATTCAAAATGGATGGAGAGATAAAGAGCTTCCAAGACTGACAAGGTTTAAAAGAGTATGTGACCACCAAACTGGCACTATAAGAAATATTAAGGGGGGGTTCTATAAAAGAAGAAAGAACCCAAGAGTGTCATAGAACAGAAATTTACAGAGACAATCTATAGAAACAAGGACTTCACAGGCAACATGATGTCAATAAAAACTTATCTCTCAATAATCACTCTCAACGTGATTATGGCCTAAATGCACCCATAAAACAGCACAGGGTTGCAGATTGGATAAAACGACAGGACCCATTGATATGTTGTCTATAAGAGACCCATTTGGAACCTAAGGATACATCCAGACTGAAAGTGAAGGGATAGAGAAGCATCTTTCATGCCATTGGGCCTCAAAAGAAAGCTGGAGTAGAAATTCTCATATCAGATAAATTAGATTTTAAAGACTGTAGTCAGAGATAAAGAAGGACACTATGCCATTCTTAAAGGGTCTATCCACCAATAAGATCTAACAATTGCAAATATTTATGCCCCCAATTCAGAAGCAGCCAACTTCGTAATACAACTGTTAATCAAGATAAAGAGTCATTTTGATATGAATACATTAATAGTAGGGGATCTTAACACACCACTCTCAGTAATAGATCATCCAAGCAGAAAATCAATAAAGAAACAAGAGCATTGAACAACACATTGGACCAGGTGGACCTCATAGACATACACAGAACATTCCACCCTAAAACAAGGGAATACCCATTCTTCTCGAGCACACATGGAACTTTCTCCAGAATAGTCCACATACTGGGTCACAAATCAGGGCTCAACTGATACCAAAAGACTGAGATTATTCCCTGCATATTCTCAGACCACAATGTTTTGAAACTGGAACTCAACCACAAGAGAAAGTTTGGAAGATTTTTATTTATTTTTTAAAATTTTTAAAAGATTTTATTTATTTGACAGAGAGACCGTAAAAATAGGAACATAAGCAGGGGGAGTGAGAGAGGGAAACCAGGCTTCCCATAAAGCAGGGAGCCTGATATGGAGTTGTTCCCAGGAGCCTGGGATCATGACCTGAGCCAAAGGCAAACACAATGTCTGAGCAACCCAAGTGCCCCTACCTTGAGATTTTTAAAATAGAACACAAGGTAAAAATAAATATGCAACACAAGATTTACCTTAGTTCACCTTCCAAGAGTCCATGTATTTGACCTTATAATGTCTAAATTATTGAGGAAAATTCATTTCCTCTGAATGCATTAAAAAGAGGTATCAATGTGTTTCACAGAGCTCTGGAAATGTGTTTCTGTAAGAAGATACACTGATGCTTCAAGTGTAATTGTTTGCTTGTGTTCTTATTTGCATTTGAAAGGAAAATTTATGTTGTAAGATGCCTATTTTGGGGTGTCCACAGGAAAATATGGTTTCTGTGGAGGGTGAAGTAGTTTTAGCTAGAGATTTCTAGCTCATTGGCTCCATGGTGAAGAATTTTGTTACCAGGGGGTTACATCTGGGGAATCAAAAGAAACTTCAACCTGGTATAGATTTCCCAGCTTGTTTTATTGGTTCTAATTGTAGGGATTTAAAGGGAGATCAATTTTGCTGTTTTGTTTTTTTTTTAACATGCTTCTATTTAAGGAAACATAATCATCCATTAATTCATGCAATATACAATCATTGAGTTCTTGTCCCAGAAGATGCCAGTGCTAATGGGGAGAAATAACTGCATTACTGACCAGTGTGGTAAAATCCGAAGAAACATTCTGGAGAAATATGGATTCAACAAGCTGTTGGAAACTCATGCCCACTGGAAGCATGAATATGACATTATGTTCTACAGCGTATCAGGGGACAAAATAAACAGTTTTCTCATTTGTCATGTGAGAATATAAATACTTAGAGTTATTATAAAGATAATACAGTGATCTACAAAAACAGAGTAGGCACATCACCAATAAATGACGCATGAATCACTATATATATATTTACATATATGTATATGTATATATGTATATATATATATGTTGATGGTGTCTGTATATGTATGTATATATCGCATATGTATATGGTGTCTGTATATGTATGTATATATCTGCATATGTATATGGTGTCTGTATATGTATATATCATATATTTCCTATCCATTCATCCATCAACAGACAGCTAGGTTGTTTCCATTTCTTGGTTATTGTATATAATGCTGTTACTACCATGGAAGTACAGTTATATCTTTGAGGAAATATTATTTCCTTTGCAAGTACATCCAAAATGGTATTTCTGGATCATATTGTAGATCTACTTTTAAAATCTTGAGAAACATCTATACCATTTTCCATAGTTGCTGTTTGAGCTCAGCTTCCCATAAATAGTGGACAAGGTTTCCCTTTCTCTACATCCTCTTTTGTCTTCTTGATATTAACAATTCTAACAGATGTGAGGTGGTATGTCATTGTGGTTTTCATTTGCATTTCCCTGATGATTGGTGATGTTGAGCACATTTTTTTACATACCTATTGATCATTTGTGTATCTTCTTTGGAAAAATATCCATTCATCTCCTCTGTCCATTTTTAAATTGAGTTGGTTGGGTTTTTTGGTTGGTTTGTTTTTACTGTTGATTTATATAAGTTTTTTAAAATATATTTCAGATATTAACCTCTTATCAGATATATGATTTGCAAATATTTTCTCCCATTCATTGGATTGCCTTTTCTCTTTGTTGATTATCTCCTTTGTTGTGCAGGAGCTCTTTAGCTTGACATAACCCTAATTGTTTATTTTTGTTTTTCTTACCTTTGCTTTTGGTGTCATATCAAAAAACTCATTGCCAGAACCAATGTCAAGACTTTTTTCTTGTTTTCTTCCAGGAGTTTTATGATTTCCAGTCTTACATGCTCAAATCTTTAATCCACTTTGAGTTTATTTTTGTGTATGGAGTAAGGTAGGGGTCCAGTTTCATTATTTTGCATGTGTTGTCCAGTTTTCTCAACATAATCTATTGAAAAGACTGCCCTTTCCCCATTGTACACTCTTTTAAAAAATTTTATTTTAGATAGCATGTGTGTGTGCATGAGTGGGGGGAGAGATCGAGGGACACACACACACAGAGAGAGAGAGAGAGAGAGAGAGAGAAAGAGAGAGAATCCTCAAGCAAATACCCTGCTGATTGAGAAGCCTGGTGCAGGGCTCAATCCCAGGAACCTGAGATCACTACCTGATCTATAATCAAGAGTCAGACGCTTAACTGACTGATCTTAATGCTCCTCACTGTACATTCTTGACTCTGTTGTCAAAAATGAATTCATGATGTATGTGTGAATTTATTCCTGGGCTCTCTATTCTATTGCACTGTTCATGTGTGTCTGGTTCTATGCCAATACCTGTTTTGATTTTTTATTGTGGTTTTGGTTATTATAGCTTGCTAATATGATTTGAAATTAGAAATGTGATGCTTCCAATTTTATTCTTTCTCAGAATTACTTTGAGTATTTGGGATCTTTGTGGTTCCATTCAAATATTAGGATATTTTTTTCATTTATACTAAAAAGGCCACTGGAATTTTGATAAAAATTGCATTGAGTTTGTAGATTGCATTGAGTAGTATCAACATTAAAATTAAAATTAATAAGATTAATTCTTCCAATCTCTGAGCACAGAATATCTTTCCATTTATTTTTCTGCTCTCCAGTTTCTTTCATCAGTGCATTACAGCTTTTAGTGTAGAGATCTTTTACTTCCTTGGTTAAACTTATTCCTAAGTAATTTATTCTTTTTGGTGCTATAATAAATGGGAATGTTTTCTTAATATCTCTTGCTGATATTCATTGTTGGTGTAGAGAAACACAACTGACTTTAGTATATTATGTCCTGCAACTTTACTGAAATTGTTTATTAGTTCTAGTAGCTTTTTTGGTGGTGCCTATAAGGCTTTCTATATATATCATGTCATTTAAAAATAGAGACAATGTTACTTCTTTTTGAAAGTGGATGACTTTTATGTATTTTTTCTTGCTCTGGCTAGTACTTCCAGTACTATGCTGAATAAAAGTAGTGAGTGAGCACCTTTATCTTGTTCCTGAACTTAGAGGAAAAGCTTTCAGCATTGCACCACTGAGTATGATGTTAGCTGTGGGCTTTTCACATACGGCCTTTGTTATGTTTTGGTATGTTTCCTCTATACCCAGGTTGTTGAGAGTTTTTATTATGAAAGGATAATAAATTTTGCCAAATGTTTTATCTGCTTTTATTGAGATAATCATATGATTTGTAACCTTAATTTTGTTAATGTGGTGTATCACATTGATTTGCACATGTTGAACTATACTTACCTCCCTGGAAAAAGTCCCACTTCGTTGGTGTATAACCTTTTAATGTATTGTTGAATTCAGTTCACTAGTAGTTTGTTGAGGATTTTTGCATCTATGTTCATTAAATGAATTTGGGAGTGTTACCATCTCTTCTATTCTGGGGAAGGATTTTGAGAAAGATTGGTATTAGGTCTTCTTTAAATGTCTGGTAGAATTCACTGGTGAAACCAACTGGTTCTAAACTTTTCTTTGTTGGGAGGTTCTTGACTGATGAATGATTCAATCCTCTTACTAGTAACTCAAACCTTCTGTTTGGATATTTTATTCCTTCTTGATTCAGACTTGATAGGTTTTATGTTTCTAAGAACCTCTTCCTAGGTCATCAAATTTGTTAGTGAAAAATTGCTTATAGTTACTAGTCTCCCATGATCTTTTGTGTTTCTGTGGTACCAGTTGTAATGTCCCCTCTTTCATTTCTAATTTTATTTGAGTCCTCTTTTTTCCTTGGGAATCTAGCTAAAGGTTTGCCAATTTTGTGTATCTTTAAAAAAACACAGGTCTTAATTTTTTAATCTTTTCTATTGAATTTTTGGTCTTCATTTCTTTATTTCTATTCAGACCTTTGTTATTTCCTTCCTTCTGCTAAGTTTTATCTTAGTTTGTTCTTTCTCTAGTATCTTGAGATGTTAAGTTAGGTTGCTCATTTGAGGTTTTTTCTTTCTTTTTTTTTTTTTTTCTTAATGTAAGACTTTATTGCTATAAACTTCCCTTTTAGAATTATTTTTCTGCATCCCACAAATTAGAGTATGTTGTGTTTTCATTTTCATTTCTCTCAAGGTATTTTTTTTTATTTCTCTTTTGATTCCTTTGACCTATTGGTTGTACATGAGCATGTTGTTTAATTTCTAGGTATTTGTGAGTTTTCTAGTTTTCTTCTTGTAATTGATTTCTAGTTTTATACAATTGTGGTTGGAAAAGAAGCTTGATATAATTTCCATCTTCTTAATTTATTAAGACTTGTGTTTTGGCCTAACATAAGTATGGTTTATTCTAAAGAATGTTCCATGTACACTTGAGAAGAGTGTATATTTTGCTGCTGTTGGACAGAATGTTCTATGTATGTCTGTTAAGTCCATCTGATCTAATGTGTAGTTTAAATCCAATGTTTCACAATTGATTTCCTGTCTGGATGATCTATCTATTGCTGAAAGTGGGTTATTGAACTCCCCTACCATTATTGTATTGCTGTCTATTTCTTGCTTTGGGTCTGTTAATATTTGCTTTATGTATTTAGATATTCCTTTGTTGAGTGCACAAATATTTATAATTATTACATCCTGTTGAATATTGACCCCTCTATCATTATATAATGACCTTATTTGTCTCCTGTTACAGTCTTTGGCTTAAAATCTATTTTTTCCTGATACCTACAGCTATCTCTGCTTTTATTTGTTCTCCCATTTTCATGCAATAAGTAACTTTTTCCATCCCTGAACTTTCAGTCTTTTTATGTCCTGAGTTGAGTTTCTTGTAGGCAATATATAGTTAGGTCTTGGTTTTTAACCCAGTCAGCTGCTCTATGTATTCTGACTGGAGAACTTAGTCCATTTACATTTAAGGTAATTATTGATAGATATGGACTTACTGTTGACATTTTTGTTCATTGTTCTCTGGCTGTTTTGTAATTCTTTTGTTATTTTATTATTGTCTTCCTCTCTTCTTTTGTAATATGATGATTTACTGTACTTATATTCTTGATTTCATTTTTCTATTTTTTTAAAATATTTTTTGTATATACTATAGGCTTTTACCATATGGTTACAATCAGGCTTACATAAAGTATTTATATCTGGGGCACCTGGGTGGCTTAGTGGGTTAAAGCCTCTGCCTTCAGCTCAGGTCATTATCCCAGGGTCCTGGGATCAAGCCCCGCATCAGGCTCTCTGCTCAGCAGGGATCCTGCTTTCTCCTCTCTCTCTGCCTGCCTCTCTGCTTACTTGTGATCTCTCTCTGTCAAATAAATAAATTAAATCTTTTAAAAAAAGTATTTATATCTGATATTCATAACAGTCTGGAGCACTTGGGTGGCTCAGTAGGTTAGGGATCTATCTCTTAGTTTCAGCTCAAATTGTGATCTCATGTGATCTTATTGGTCAGTCCTCATGTTCAGTGGGCAATCTGCTTGAGATTCTCTCCTTTTGTCCCTCCCCCTATTCATATGCACCCTCTCTCTCTCTCTCATAAATAAGTAAATATTTAAAAAATATTCTAAAAAAATAATTATGAGTCTATTGTGAGCTAATAATAACTTCAAATGCCTAGCAAAGCTCCACCAGCCCCACATTTTATCCTCTTGATATCACAATTTGCAACTTTTACATGTGTATTTGCTAACAAATTATTGCCGTTATAGTTATTTTAATACTTTTGTCCTTTAACCTTCATACTAGAGTATAAGTGATTTACTCACCACCCTTAGAGCAGTATTCTGAATTTAAATATATATTTACCTTTATCTGTGACTTTTATACTTTAATGTGTTTTCATATTACTAATTAGTGTTTTTTCTTTCAGCTAGAAGAACTTTCCTTAACATTTAATAAGTCCAGTCTAATGGTGATGAACAACTTCAGCTTTTGTTTGTCTGGAAAACTCTATATGCATCAATTCTTAAGGACACTTTTGCCAGATAGAGTATTCTTGGTTGGCAGTCCTTTGTGTCTTCAATACTTTGAATATATCTTGTCATCACATTCTGGCCTACAAAGTTTCTGCTGAGAGATCTGCTCATAGTCTTATGGGTCTTATGGGCATATCCCTTGCATAGAACATATTATTTATCTCTTGCTGTTTTTAAGATTCTCTTCTTGTCTTTAACTTTTGATAATTTCATTGTAATGTTTCTCAGTGTGGATCTCTTTAGATTCATCCTTTTTAGAACTTCCTGGGCTTCTTGGATCTGGATGTCTCTTTCTCCAAGGTAAACAAGTTTTCAGTCATTATTTCTTTGAATAAGTTTTCTTTGTATTTTTATATCTCATTTTTCCTTCTGGGACCTGTATAATCCATATGTATTGGGTCCATTGCTATCTTCACTCTATCACATGTTTTTGTTTTGTTTTGCTTTTAATTTTTACTTTTCTGAATGAATTCCATTGCCCTATCTTTGAGTCCACTGACCTTTACTTCCACTTGATTTGGTCTGCTATTGAGCCCTGTTCCTACTGCTCAAAACTGAATTTTTCAGTTCAAATATTGCAGTATTTAGCTCTGTATTTCTGTTTGGTACTTTTTAATATTTTCCCTTTGTTGAAATTCTCACTTTGCTCGTACATTGCTCTTCTGACCTAAGTGACTATCTCTATGACTATTATATAGTCCAAACCTCCCTCTGTGTCCTCAGCGGCTCCCAGTATTTGTGGGTATGCCAAGATCCAACAGTGTCCCAAAGAGGAGGATTGCAGTCAGTAAATACATGCAGGCTCATCAGAAACTGGAATTCCAGGCAGTGGGTAGGAAAGTGTGTAGTTAATCCCCTTCCAGAAACAAGCTGGGAAATGGGCATTTTTGCTTGTTTCCTCTGTGTTGAGTCCTGGTTTATAACTACAGTGAGGGGTACTTCTGTGTTGTTAAGAACAGTTTCTTTGTTTGCTACAAGTCCTCTGGTACTCATGAATGAAAGCCCTGTTGCCTATTAGAGCCAGATGATGTGGGGACCAATTCCTTTGGTGAGAAATAAGATATTTATTTGTATATAATGATCAGAATGATACTATTTTCATAAGGATGGAAAATAAATATTGCAACCTGAGACAGCATAATGAAAACAGATTATTTTTTGTTGAACTTAAACTGAAGTTAATGGATTCTCTATATTTAGGGAATATAGAGACTATAAAAGATAAAACACAAACTGATTTTAATAGTTCATCATTATCATCTAAAAGTCATCCTTATATTTAGGAAAGCTGAAATGTTTTTAATCATATCAATAATTGATCAATAACTCTTTTATACTAAGTGAACACAGGACACATGAGGGTACGATTTGAATGAGAAATTAATCATGTTATAAATGATTGTTTTTAAAATAACCCTATTGGACTCTTTAAGAGAGAAACTAACTCTTTCTTCCTAAAGTAGCACTCAAGGGGCAAATAGATACGTTATCTCCTAGGTGATACTGACTCAGTGGATAACTGGGTCACATGTCATAATAAGAGAGAGTAAGTCCCCCGAGGTAATGATGCACTTAAACAAAATAGGTCAGAGGTATGAATAACAGAAGAGGTAGTTACAAAAATTCAGAGTCAGCTAAGAGACTGTTTGAAAATAATTCCTGTCTCAGGAGACAGTTTTGTTTTCATTAATAGCCAAATATTCCTAAACAAATGAAGAAAGAATGAAACTAGATAAATGTATGAAGACTTAAATAAGAGTACCAGAATCTTGTCTACATGCTACGGAGTACAGCAGCAGAACAGTATAATGCAATCAGAAGATGTGGGCTAATGGCTAATTTGTATTCTCTTCTTGGTTTAAGAACACCTAATTTTTCTTTTGTAAACCAAGTTTGCCCTTGGCGTTACTCTAGGACAAGTATATTCCTACTGCTAATCACAGCTTTGACATAATGCCTGTTTGTTCCTTAATGATCCACCAAGGCCAATCTGAGTTTTATTCCCAAACATTTATGCACAACTGTTGCAGACTACTGAGAAATAGCTCTGTGGTATTGACATGGCCAAAGAGAGCCAAACATAAGAATGCTGTTTCATTTCTGCTCTTTGCCTTACTTGTATTCTCTCTTGCATATACTGTATTGTATGTTGATTACATTCTAGAAGTCTTAAATTTCCTGTCTCTTGTTTGGCGGTATCATGATCTGATATAGGGTCATTTATAGGCTCTGAATTCATCCAGATGTTCTATAACATAAAACTTCTAAAACAAGATCATACATGCTCTTCCTGCCAGTTCTCTTACCTCATTTCTCCCATCTCACTTTTTGTCCAGACCGGAGAGTTAGACTGATGCCCCTCTTTATATTCCACATGGGAAGACTTTGATGCAAATGAGAAAGTTGATAGAGAAATACCAATTCAGATAATAGGGACATAATTATGGGTCTTTGCAACATTTTAGGAAAAACAAAGGCCAAAGCTAGAGAGGAGTCCATTCTGAACATGAAGCTATTGATTAGCATGTTCTATCATTCAGATTAAGTCTTTGGTTGTTTATCACTTCTCTTCCCTTTCCCATCTACCAGTTTATAGAATAGAGTCATTGTAAAAGTGCCTTTGGAATTGTTTATGGGACTATATGCCGCATTAAATAGAATTCTGACCCCACAGTCTGAGGCCAGGTTCACTGGTTTGGTTTAAATATAAGTGAGATAAAATTGTATCATCTGCGGACAACTAATATGTACCTCTCAACCTGTGCTCTGGGGAGTGTTAGGTTGGCATGTAGTTAATGATTCCTACTCAGTCCCTAGAAATGTGTTGTCTGCCATAGTATTTTGGTTCAAAGAGCTGTAGAAATTCAAAGACTGGAAATAAAAATGTGATCTTGGTTGACCAGAACGCTGAGATGTCAACAGTTAAAAAAAAAAAAATTGAGGTTCAGTTAATATTCCCTATTTTAGGTTAAAAGTTTGATATCAGTAAGAATGAATTTATATTCATTTACACGAAAAAAGTGAACAGAAAGGTTAGTTAAGCATGAGTTCAATACAGTCAGAAGCAATATTACACTGCATTAATAGCTTTGAAAGGGGGGACAGAGCATTTGAGTTTGAAACCAAGCTCTCCTTCAGTGGTCACCTGACCCCAGACAAGTCTGTGGTGCTTAGCTTTCATATCAACACACTGAGGGATTTGAATTAAATACCCTCAGTTTATACTAAACCCTGATCTAGGGTTATAGAGGCAAGATGAGTCAGAAGAAGAAATAAAAAGTTGATTGATTTAATGGAAAGAGAGATTTGTACTGAGAAGTCAATGTGATAACCTTGGAATATAAGATTATGTAGAGCTTTGTTGATGTTAGTGCTAAATCAGATAGGTATTAAAGAATAAAAAAATAGTAAGTAAAGTAATAAACATGGTGCATGTATTGGTATAAGGAAATATGAAATATGAATTTATAGAGAAATTAGATAGAATAAGAACACTTAGAAGGATTTTTCAGTAAATCCAAGTAAATTCTGCACTACTGTATTTATGTTATAGAACATCTGGATGAATTCAGAGCCTATAAATGACCCTATATCAGATCATGATACCGCCAAACAAGAGACAGGAAATTTAAGACTTCTAGAATGTAATCAACATACAATACAGTATATGCAAGAGAGAATACAAGTAAATTTCAGTAAATCCAGTAAATTCTGCACTACTGTAACAGCAACAATAGGAACAAACATGTATTGATTTTTTACTTTGTGGCTAACGCTTTTGTTAAGTACTTTATAAGCACCATGTCTTAAGAAGCCAAAGAGTGAGACATTTCCATAGAAAAAAATAGCAGGACATGCTTGATAATACAAATGTAACATAAAAACTAGCCAATCATAATAAAAATTTTGAGCTTGAGTTCTGCCACATGATGATGCCCCATTAAGTCCAGAAAGCCAGTCAGTTTTTGAAGAAAGATTTGGTGATAACCTTTGGCCTTGTTGAATTTGAAAGAATTTCCCTAAGGAAATATAAAATACTAATTTCCAAGTTATGCTATGTAGAGTTAGGCATTTATTTCTTAAAAGCAGATGATATTTCCAAATGAAAAAATATATATATAGCAGAATGCTATCAAAGGGCTTCAATTTCAGAAGATAATCAGATTGGTCAAGTGGAACCAATAAAAGAAAAAAAAAAGGATGGAAGAGCATGGTCACAAATACTAAAAGAAAGGAGAATTTCAAAAAGATTGAGGGAAATGGGCCCAGCAGGGGAGATCAGCAGTGAAAAATACTATATAGGTCAAGGTGTTCTTCAGGTCTGTAGCAAAACAGGTGTATTTGGCTAGAAGAATGAAACTGAAATTATTTCAACATCCACCAAGATAACTGACAGTGAACACTGACCATCATTAATAAATGAATTAGGACTATATCTTTACAGAGTTCAATAAAACACTGATAAAATAGCTCCAGAAGTTGGACATTTTTGTAGCTCAAAATCTTTCAAAGGAGAAATGAAACCCACTTGTGTTAAATATAATTAGAAATATGTAACAGACTCCGGTAACTACCAATCCAACTGATATTCTTCTACCCCACTCCCCTCATTCACCTGGGCAGAGCCCTGAAATTATTCAGGCTTCAATTTTCCTCTGCTCAGACTTTGGTTTCATTAGGACGTTGGCTCCATCAGCAGCCCCAAGGGAACTTTTCTAACGTACTCATGGTCATCCTATCTTCTTTTGGTTATTTTCTTTGGTTAGTCACTGTTCCAGGCATGGATATGGGCCACCAGGAAAAGAGTAAAGAGAAGTTGGGTAGGGACCCTCTAGGAAAAGTTTTCCTGACTGATAAACATACACATACACACACACAGAGGAAATAGAGCTGACCTTTTCCTTCATAGATCCAGATGGGATGCCAGGAACTGCTTCAGCCATCTTGAAACCAATAGGGAAGTAACTTCTGAGAACAAGTGATATTACAGAGAGAGGAAGGAAACTGAGTCCTCAAGGTCCTTATTGAGATAATTCATCATACCATGCTGCATCTCCAGGATTTTCCTTCTCTTAAGCTACTGGAATTTTCTGTTACTTGTAGCTGAATGCAATCTATAATAAAAATGTGAAGATTGCTTCCTGGCATTTCCCTCCCTTGTTCTTAATTTTCTGTTATTACCTTATCTTCAGCTTTTTCTATTTTCTTCCACTGAAATTCTTTTATAGAAAATATAACTACTCTATAAAAGTCTTAATTCTAACTTCTAATTCTGTAATTATTGTTACAATTGAATTCTTAGCTGATTAGGTTTGGTGGTGTCGTGGTGAGGGGAAGTAAGGAGAGTGTGTGAATAAAAGAATAGTCTATTATTTCCCAATTTCCCTCTCCATAGTTATGGCACAGATTTAAAAGGAACTGTGTATAGCATTATTTCAGGGGATTACAATAAAAACCAAAATCTTTATATAAATTTCTCAAGCCTTTTGTTTTGGGTTCCCATTTTATGACTCTTTTCAGGCATGGCACTTTCATTAACGTGTGCAAGCAAAGCCTCATTGTTCAATATGGCTCTCTAATGAGAAAGAATAAGACTAAGTATTGGGAATGAAAATTGTACAATTTTATGTGGTGGTTTATAGACTATTACTTCTAATTGAAATTTGAAGTTTGCCTTTACAGTTAAGGTGAAAGCAGAAAATCACACATTAGGCCTCTCTCTGACATAACAGACTCCAGGCCTGAGTGAGAACCAGTCTTTGACAAAGGGTAGCCCTTATGTATCAAAAGAAACAGAGAGCTGGCATTGTCCTCAAAGGTGAAATTTGAATAAAGTCCAATGTCTGTAAAGAGGCCATCTGCTGAAGGTAAGGACTTATGATTATTGGGGATGTTTGAAAAGTGTTAAAAATGGAAGTTGAGGGGGAAACACCATTAGCTTGCCCAGATGATGGAGAGTATGTCTAGGGATCTAGTTTGCTGATTGTTTTTCTTTCCCAACCTAAGAACTTGCTATGCAATCTGGGAAGATGATGTGGAATGGACCTGGAGTGTTTATTTCAATCATTTTAACTACATTGGATAAAACTTATGATCGTGAAGCTTTCCAAAGCAATTGTATATTTGAATACTCTGAAATCTGCTTTTCCCATAATTACTACCCATGCAGTCCAAATGGGTCCAATATTACCCTCTAGGGGATGAAAATAGGTTCTTGAGGGAGGAGTGGAAAAATCTCAGATATTGCGTGAAGAGTTATACAGTATGTCTGTGATATTAAAATTTCACAGGGAAGGGGATAATTAGGAAAAAAATAATCTAAAAACACTGGAGGGAGGTAATGAATTTAAAACATTTAGTCTACAAAATGGATTTATTTACTCTGTAAAGAAAAAGTAGAAAATGTAATCTATCATTAGGAGGTCCATCAGAAGCTTCCTGAAGTACTTCAGTCACACAAGATCAATGATGTACAGTCTGCTTTGGCAGAGATTTACAGCCATGCATCAAAAATGTAAATCTCATTATGTTTTTTTGCAACTGGATATGAAAGGAAAATTTTCCCATTGTTTCAGAATTGTAGCTAATGGTTTAATGTAAAATAACAGTCGTACTACTTTCATAAGCCTATCCTGGACCTATGGTGCAGCTAGTCATCTCTACTATGTCCTCCTTCCCTTCCTACCACCACATAATTAAATGACTGAGGGTAGAGAAGGAATTCTGAGTCTATTTTATGTATGGCTGGCCTGAAGGGGAGTTCAGAGAATTTTCACCAGATTGAAACAAGATAGGCAGCCCTCAGCAGGACCACTTATGATGAGGAGGAACTGCAGATGCAATCGAGGGAGGTTGGCATCTCATTTCCTGGCTGAACTTCACAGCTCGGGTGGCACACTTGTTGATTTACCTTTTGTTTATTTGAGCAAGTGGGAAAGGAAATGAAAGAAAGAGAGAGAAGGGACAGACAGAAAATTCCAGAGAGCAACATCCTGAACTGCCACCATCTGGCCTATGTGTTGCCTGCATTTCCATCAATCATTGAGATACTGTGAAAGATGGACAAAGAGACCCTAAGAACAAGAGGCTTAAGTGTTTCCACAGTGGGGAGGAAGCTAAGGAAATTCTAGAGGAGATCAAAATAGAATATCTCTCCAAGAGATAACAGTGAATTAGAGAGATCTTGCCCAAGATGCCTCTGACATAATTCACTTATGTTCCTCCAAGACAGATGGAACATAGGCTATGGCCACATACAAGGACATTCATAGCCACAACCAATGGAAGACCACAACATTCACTTAATGAAAATAGTTGTGTTCCTTTTAATCTTCTCCACTCTTTTACTAATCCTGAGGGGCTAAAAATCAATCAATCAATCAATCAATCAATCAACAAAAGAAAAACAAAGGAAGGGCAAACACGACTTCTTCCCTCTCCAAATACAGAAGCTCAGAGTAGGCATGTTTCAAATTGAACTTGCTGTTGAAGTTTTAGTTTGTCCAGATCTTGACCAACCTCCTTAGTGCCTGGACTTTACTAGCAAGTTCTGAAATCTGCCTCAGAGATTCGTGAAGGGAGATTGGACAGGACACATTTAAAGGCAGCAGTGGATGGAAGTCTTAGTACATTCTTTTTCACCCACTCTTTACCCTGGCACCCTGGTTTAGATTGCTTAATTAACAGACTATTTCTATTCAGCAAAATCTCAGTAAGACTGAAGAGCAATTTTGACTTTCTACAGGAACTTATAAAATGAAAACAAAAAGCAAAACACGTGGTTCGGATTTAGTTACTTTCCTCTATATCTTTGTAGTTCCTTTTTCATCCTATACAAAACCTTAGCTTATTATCAAACTATGTTCCTAACGAATTTCTCCCCTAATTCAAGTAAGAACCACAGGGTCCCTGTCTCCATATAGCCAGAAGGAGTTATTTTAGTTCTCAAGTACTGCTTCTTAGACTTTTCTGGGTATAAGAATTACCTGGGAAATTTGGATGTTGTTATAAATATAGTGTCTGGGGATGTTGTGAACTGAATTGTGTCTCCTCAAAATTCATCTGTTGAAGCTCTAATCCACAATGTGATTGTATTTGGGGATCACCTGTAGGGAGGAAATTAAGGTTAAATGAACTGAGTGCAGGACTTAATTTGATAGAACTTGTGTCCTCTTCAGAAAAGGAAGAGACAACAGAGATCTCTCTTTCCACACAGGTACCAAGAAGAAGCCATGTGAGGATACAGAAAGAGGGTGGTCTTCCAGAAGCCAGGAAACAAGCCTTCACAGAAATGAAATGTGCAGGCACCTTGATATGGGGCTTCCAGTGTCCAGAACTGTGAGAAAATTAGTTTCTGTTGTTCAAGACACACATTTTGTTATGGCAGCCTAAGCAGACTGAGATAGGGGTCCTTCCTCTGAAGTTCCTAAGTTAGTAAATCTCAGATGAGTGTCAAGAATGTGTGTGTGTGTGTGTGTGTGTGTGTGTGTGTGTGTGTGTGTGTTTTAAACAACTGAAATGATTTTTATGATCTGGTGAATTTGGGAGCCATAAATTGAAGGTATTATACTAATGAATATCTCTGCTTACACTTGTTTCTTTTGGGAAAGTGTACACAAGTGTTATATTATACTATGTTCATGTGGTTCCAAAAACTACATAAAACAAGTTTTTTGAGGGACGCCTGGGTGGCTCAGTTGTTTAAGCGGCTGCCTTCGGCTCAGGTCATGATCCCAGCGTCCTGGGATCGAGTCCCACATCGGGCTCCTTGCTCGGCGGGGAGCCTGCTTCTCCCTCTGCTTCTGCCTGCCTCTCTGTCTGCCTGTGCTCGCTCACTCTCTCTCCCTCCGTCGCTGACAAATAAATAAATAAATAAAATCTTTAAAAAAAAAATAAAAAAAAAAAACAAAAAAAAAAACAAGTTTTTTGAAATTGTACAGAAAATAAAGGGGAATATACAGATACATTTTAGCACATACAGGGGCTTGAGGCTATTTTGTACAATCACTCACTCTCTTGTCTGGTATAGAGAAGGTGGTCAGTTTAATAACATAAAACAAAACAGAAAACAGCAATAACCCTGGAGCCCCTATTACCGGTCAAGATACTAATTCCACCCCAGTGTCTTGCCTGATCATCCAGCTCTTTTATACATACACAGTCTTATGCTCTGCTTTTCAAATGGGTGTCTATTATTAGTTAAGCCATGATTCAGGATCCCAGGGTGGGGATCACCATGTACCCAGGCGAAGGAGGCTTCACCACCCTGGGAGTGGAATGGAAGACAGAGGAGAGGTGGGTGGAGCCGGTTCACATCATACCAGGAAATGTGCCTTGTGTCTGGAGGCTGTCCTGGGCTGACACCCAGGTTGTGGGGCAGAGGGACCTGTACCTATGCTGGTACCATCCACGCATGGAGATGTCACCTGCCGTTAGCAATCACTGCTTTCCCACAGCAGTGGACACCCGGGTAGTTCTGCCAACAGCTCCCGGTCTGGTTCTGGCTGGGGAAGAGGCTATCAAAAGAAGGATAAAGTAGTTCTCGATGACTTCTGCCCAAGTGCTGACTCCTAAAGACATGCCCCCCTCCCCGAAGCAGCTCCTAGATCAATATGACCCTCGGTAAAGATGCACTTACACCTGTTTCTTTCAGAGTTCTCCTTCCTCCACTCTTTATAAACCTTTCTCCATTTCAACAAATATTTATTGACCCATTACCATTCTAGGTGATGAGAATATAGCAATGAATTAAAAGAGAGAGAGAGAGAGAGAGGAAACCTCCTTTCCAGAACTTGACATTATAATGAGGATAAAGAAAGTATTGACATATACATTCATTATTTAATATATAATAATGATAAATACTATAAAGAAAAGAAGGTAAAGTGTTAGAGAGTGGGTGGGGTGGTAGGGTGGGTCTTTCCATAAGTTCAAGTAAAGCATATCTGAGAAAATGACAACCAGGCCAAGACTTAGGTATGAAGGAAGTTATGCTTGAGGAAGAGCATTTCAGGCACAAGGGAACAGCAAGTGCAAAATATTGTGACATCTGTGAGGGACATCTCAAGGGCCAGGAAGGCTGAAGCCAGAGATTAGGGAAAATGAGGATGGGAGACAATGTCAGAGAAGGGAGAGAGGGACCAGATCAGATGGTACAAGGACAAGATAAGGAGGTCAGAGGGCTCTGAGCTGGAGAAAGTTATGATCTGATTTATTTATACGTGGAAAGACCACAGGAGTGAGAGGAGATATTACAAAGCCAATTAAAAGGCTATTGATATTAATAACCTGGGTTAACTCCTAAACACAGCATTTCAGTGAATTTTAGTATGATGTAACCAGTGGGTATAACCAGGTCCAAAAATATCAGGGACCCAGAGGCCTACCATTACCTAGAGATTCTTCTTCTTCTTTTTTTTTTTTTTTTAAGATTTATTTATTTGAGAGAGAGAGACAGAGAGAGCACAAACAGGGGAGAGAGACAAGCAGACTCCCCACTAAGCAGAAAGCCTGATGCGGGCCTCATTTCCAGGACCCTGAGATCATGACAAGAGCCAGAGTCAGACGCTTAACCGACTGAGCTACCGAAGCATCCCTTACTTAGTGATTCTTGTATTTTTTTTCCAGTTAGCTTATAATCAAATGTGTAGCTTTTTAACATCCCTTCTCTTATTAGAGGACCCTAACTTTGCGTCATTTTTGCAAACAAGAAGGCAGTTTGGTCTTCCAGCCCTGCCTTCTGACTGCCATCAGGGAAACACACAAACAGCCAATTTGATTTTCACAATATGTTTTATTAATGATAAGAGGAGGTGCATGAAACACATTCCCACCCAATTCATGTAACCTCCTTCCACATTTTCTAGTCATCTGTTTAGGTGGAGTTAGAAATAACTTCATTTTCATACAATGGAAAGGCACCTTTCAAAAATGTACCCATCTACCTGCAGAACTTACCAATGACCTCCAACAAAGAATTTTCAAATATCTGCTCTGAAAGCATTCATATCCTATGCACAGAACAAAATTATTTGATGAAAGTGTTATTGTGTTTTAGACTGAGGTTTCTTAGTGATTTAATTATAGCCATAGAATGTTGGGTTTTATGTATCATATTGACAAATCCAAAACCATACTTCTGAATTTAACATTCTCAAAGGATGTGTTAAGAGCATACTGGCTGCTCTTTCTTTTGGCAAAAGCTTCATACTAGGTAAAAATGCTTCTTATGTTATTTTTGAACTATTCTATTTTTGACCCTAATCCTTTTCTTTGCTGTGGTTATGGCCCTGAGTCCCTAAATTATAGGCTCTCCTGCAGTTTCAAAAAGCTAATTCACACCACTGTGCACATTAGGAAAGTGGTGTATATAATATTCCACTAAGGGAGACCCGAAGCACATTAAGCCCCCACCAGTAACTGGTCACGAGTCAGGCTACAACTGACGTTACTCATTTTTCTTCACTGACAAGTTTTCATTATGTGGCTTTCCCAGAACAATTTAGAAATTGATCTGCAGCTGATGGAAGCTAGGATGAATTGGGCCCATAAGTGAACCCAAAATGTTAGAGTGGAGTCAGAACCAATGCCAAAACTCCAGCACCGAGTAGAAGGTAAGCAACAACCTCCCTCCCAGCTTCATCCTCCTCGCCTCCCGTGCTTTTTTTCCGTAGGCAGTACACACAGATCTCAGACCCCTCCAAAGAACTTCCCACTCTGACAATATCCCCCTGGCCTGGAGAGGCCTTGTAGACTTTTCTTTTCTTTCATTCTCTGTTTACTTATCTCCTGCCTAATAGGTCAGAGGTTCACACTCTTGAAAAAACAATTCTTTAGTCATGTGTCTACTGGTATGAAAGAAAGGGTCTTTTGTTTTCTGCACAATTGTGTAAATACAGTTGAAAATCTAGGGTGCTCTGAATTTGTTCCGTGTAATTATAGCATGCTTGGGGACAGTGGAACTGCCTGACAGAGTATGCAGTGGGGTTGTACAACCCTGGGAAGACTTTGGAAATGAGATGCTCTTAGGACTTTTCCAGAGGACTGAAAAACTCTAGGGATGTGCTCTGGTTCCAAGAAGATTAGGTGGAATAAATGAGACTTAAGGTGACAGAGTTTAGCCAGGTAAGTGTTTGCGGTGGTGGTGTTATTGGTGTGTGTGTGTGTGTATGTGCATGCAAGTATATGTATGTGTGAGGGGAGAATCAGTGGGTGTGTGTTGGAGGTAGGGATAGTGGGTAAAAGGGCTATCTGAAGAAGGATTAGGAGTTCAAAAGTAAGCATTTATCTGTCATACAAATAGGAATTTAGTGATTAGTGAAGTCAAAATAGATTACCCTTTTCCTCATTTTATCCACTTTTTGTGAGTCAGTACCACCCAGCACCCTAAAATTCGTGAACACCTCCCACAGTCTGTTTTCTCCCCTAACAACGGCAGCAGCAATCAGTTCTTTTTTTTTTTTTTTTTAAGATTTTATTTATCAGAAAGAGAGTGCACACATGCAGGGGGGAGGGGCAGGCAGAGGGAGAAATAGGTTCCCTGCTGAGCAAGGAGCCAGATGAGGGACTCAATCCCAGGACCCTGTGATCATGACTGGAGCCAAAGGCAAATGCTTAACTGACTGAGCCACTCAGGTGTCCCAGCAATCAGTGCTTGAACAGTTTTGTGGGCAAGACCAAGTGCCAGAGGCTTTTTGATGTAGTAGGTAGCTGGCAACTGGTGAACTTTGACCCAGCAGTCCCATTCTACATTGTGAGATAAATCAAACTAATTAACAGGGAATTTCACTCTAACTGCTCTTGAGAGGGAGAGAGTCATCTTCACATTCACTAGAAGTATCTTGGAAGGGCCTCAGGATAACCTTACCTCAAAGGAGCACATCCATGGGCCCCAGCCTTCAAAAACATCCACCGAGGGTGGCTACACCTCTCAGGCAATTAGTTGCTCAGCCGTGTCTACCAGTGTCTGCTGCAGTGAGCCCACACATCCAAACTCCACAGTCCTCCAGACTGGAGACTGGTTGTGGCTGTGCAGGAAATAACTGAGAACCATCCCAGAGATGAAATACCTTGCTGTGAGGTCACCTATTTGGGAAATACTATTTGAGTCTTATGCTTGTTGCATCACTCTATCCTTTTCAGGAACCTATTTGTGGCTTAATGATGAACACTTGGTTGAGGACTTTCCATTATGGAGCCCCAAGACAAACGTCCATATCTGGATCCAGCACAGTGATGAGTGCATAATAGGTAATCATTCTGGTAGCAATTGTGTTATGGAATTGAGGGCTTAAGGGATAACTTGGTTTCCATGATCAGCAGAAAATATAACAGACCAAGAAATTAATAAAAAAATGAATAAATCTGATAAAGAGTGAATCTTTCTTGATTTTTATTATTTTAAGTATCCAGTTATGATATTTTATTTTTAAATAGTAAAATATATTTGAAGCTTCAGGCCAATTACATTTTTTTTTCCCCTTTCTCCTGAAAATCATGTTGATAAGTTGGCTAACTGTTTGGTAGGACAAAACGGTTGACAGTACACTGCCTGTGTGAGAATTGGAAGCATCCCCAGAATCCTCTTCTTGGAATGATCAAAAGGAGGTGGAAGGTGAGTTGGAAAGAACCTCTGTGATGGTGGTGTGCACCAAAACCCACCAGCTAAGTTTCATCTTCAACAGAACATTCTGTGAATGGTCTCAGCCCTAGTCTGCTTCCTTTTTAAGGCGTAGGTTTGTACGTAGGCAAATAAAATATCTATAGAACAGGGAGACTCTCTACTGACCTAGCTTTAGCCTGTACAACTTACTTGAAGAAAAGTACTTTTAGCTGAAAGGAATGCTGCTCCATCAAGATTTCTTGAGAGAATGACTAAATGAAATGAACAAATCCAACACTGTTTGCCACAAAGAAGCAATCTTTTAAAAATGTAGAAGCTGATTTTTTAAAATTTAAATTCCAGTTAGCTAACATACAGTGTAATATTAGTTTCAGATGTACAATTTAGTAATTCAACACTGACATATATCACCCAGTAACCATTGCAACAAGGGCATTTTCAATCTGGAAGAGAAGATATCCATTTAATCCAGTTACATTAAAGAGTTGTACTTACTTACAGTTATTGGGATAAGTATGCCCCTTGGGAGAATTAGAAGTCAAAGATAACCTCAACCTGGTTATCTGTCACTCTGGAAGACTGATGTTAGTCATGGTGATGACAGTCCTGTGACCATCAGGACAGGCAAACTCGAGTAAGTTGCAAAGCTCTTTGCAACTTCCATCTAGTTAATCTTCAGTGACACTAGGCATGACCAAAGAAGACCTGAAACAAGCAAACATTTTGATGTCATAAATCAAAATGATCAATTTGGTTTCAATTTTGGTAAATTTTTGGTCCATTTTGTGTAATGGAAATGGAAATGATAACTTATTCTATTATAAAATTATGAAACTTTGGTTTAGTAGGGAAACTGATTATTATTTCTGACTAAGCCTGTTGGTTTAGTTACTGATATTTGTTTTCTTCACTGAAGAAGGGCATGGCTGACTGTATAATTGAGATAAACAACACAGCATTGTTGTTAAAACCATCTCTACTCCTACCATATGTCCATGTGTATCACACCATGTAGTTCAAAAAGTTAAATTAACATTCACAAAGGTAAAAACTACCAAACCATAGAACAAGCTAAGGAAACATCACAACATCCTATTTTGGACATTAGCCTCTGATTGAAAAGGAAAACAAGTCAATTTGGTTGATCACATTGTCCAAATTTCTCATCAAATAAAATGACGGGTGTCAGAGCATTTTGAAAATATACAAAGCTTTTTTAAAAATGTAACATGTTATTACAATTATTAGTAAATTTCTACTTGACTTTGCATCCTTTGAAACTGGTTTGGTATAGTATTTAAGATGAGATATCTTGCTGGATTGTGTTTCTAAATGATGATTATCCATTTTTATACTTAATCAGATTATGTGTGCAATAGAGTGAAACCATTGGGGTGTAAGAAATATTTCTAGTTTCTTTGTTGTTCTTGTGGTTCTTCATCTTTATTTCTGCCTTTGCATAAGCCAAAAAAAAATTCTTAAACTGAAAATAAATTTCTGAAAGTGGTGCCTGAAGCAAAATTTTTTTAAGTTTTTATTTTATTTTTCCATTGTTCCAAGATTCATTGTTTCATGTACCACACGAGAGTCCTCTATGCAATACATACCCTCCCTAATACCCACCACCAGGCTCACTGGAAGCAAAACTTAATGTCTATATCATTGCCTCAGTCAAATTAATTTTTTTCTGTGATCATATGTTCTAAACTTTTACATTTTCCCCAGTGTATAAAATTTAAAGATCTCTAAAACTATTGGTTAACTTGTTCTCACAATGGTTCTAATCTTGTCTCCAGCAGATATAAATGAACAGGGATTGGACTAGATAGGCCAATTTGTACAAATAGAATTCAATTTCCCGGAACTTTACATGTAAGCAAAACTTCTTCCCTTCCATCCTGGGCTCACTTCTGCTGGACTTGCTGTTGGACTTATGTGAGCAGACCCTCCCTGAACATCTGCAGACCCTGGGTGAGGAATACAAATCAAGACTCACACATTAGACACATTTCAAAGTAATACTTTAATGTAATAAATGGTTAAATAAAATATGTGCCAGCCACCTATCTTAACCAATATCCTTTCGTAATGACAAATTTAAGAATATATCTGTGTAGTTTTTACATAGCTAAAACATAAAATATCACTTCAACTTATTCTCAATAACTTAAAAGGTTAAGTATACACAGTAACTGTAATCAAAGTATATGTTAATCAAAATATAATAAAGTGTATCTTATATTTTATTGATTATATTTTCACAAAAAATATAAATTAATATTAAAAAATAAATTAAGGCCAGGTCTAAAATTTAAAAAGTAAATAATTTTATTACACGTTCCAAATTTTTTTCTAAATATTGAAAATATCTATCAAAACTAAAGGATAATGAATGAGTTGTAATTCACCTGGGCACAATTTTTCAATGAGTGTATTTAAATGCAAGCAACTTTTAATTTTTGAAACCATTCTTTAAGTACTTCCGTAAATAAAAGCTGTTCATTATTCTAGCATTTGAAGTCCATCCAGCTGTCTGTGTAAAGAATTTATGCCATGCTTTATTTCTGTTTTGTCTCAACCTAAATATGGGCAAATTTAAAAATAATTGAATTACTTAATATTGCAAAATATTTCTCAGTCACCATGTTCCATTCTTGTAGATACTGTGTTAATTCATGTGTTCTTCCAGAACAAAGGATACGAGTACAGAGAGAAGTGAGAAAATGGGCACTCAGCACCACATCAAAAGGACGCCTCATTATGGGAGAAGCGATTACATTCCTGCTCTCTGAGAGGATTTGACAAGTTAATGAATTTTTCTTTTCTCTTCTCTTCCCTAAGTACATCCACTGCTCCGAAGGTCCCGGTGCTCCAAAGCAGTGCCCACTTTCTGTGTCAGCAGCCACCTGGCAACCCACATACCTTACAGCCTTTGGAACCAACTGCTAATTGTTTCGAGGTGATAGGGAAAAGCATTTCCCTGGGACCTGAGGAGACTTTTAGTCACAAGAGCAGATGTTTAGTTTATAGGTTGTGCTGGGCAAGAGCTCAGTTCAGACCTGCAAGTGATGGAAGCATCTTGTGTCTTTAGTAAAGTGAGATTCCTCATGTTTGTGATATTTAGACCCAGGAAAGCACACATGGAGGAAAGGAGCCCAAGGTTGGCTGGGTCTCAGGCATACATGGGATGTGAACTGGAGCTACTGAGAATCTTGATATAAAGCTTGAAGACAGAGCCAACACAGCGGAATGTGGAATGAGTTGATGGCAAGAAGTTGATACGTGGAGAAAATGTCTGAAATCTGCATTCCCTTGCCCCTGAGGCCACAGATACATCTGAATTTTCATCTGGTGAGACAATATATTGTCTTTCTTTCCCTAAGTCATTTTTAGGTGGGATTCCGTCCTTTGTGATAGAAATTCACATCTGATACAGCAGGAAACCATTCTCTTCCCAGTACACTAATCCCCAGTAAGTGTCTTGCCAGCTTTGACTTCATTTAGTAGAATGTGGGTAGGAACTAGAGAGAAACCACTGGATGTGTCCTTTAGATTCAAATTCTGGATCATGTCTGGGTGGCCAGTCTTTTCACCAAGACCACCCAAGCACCTATCCCCATTTTTTGCCTTCTGGTTTCAACTGGACTTTCTCTAGATGCCAAAGACCTTTTGAACAGTTAGTAGTAAGTCAGATAAGAGGATCATGAAGAGGTTTGACTAAGCAAAGAAGCCTTGAAGAGCATCATAACTACACCACTGACATGTCTGTTTATTACACGTGGAACTTGTTAAAATGGATAAATACCTAATTTCATAGCCCACTGTAGAAAAGAGTATTGCATTTCTTAAATCTAAACAACCACCCATTAATGCTTAATTCCCATGATTTGAAAATCTTTTCTAATCTCATTTTTCTTTCCGCCTCCAGCCGAGAGATTTTTTTTCCATATATTTAATCATTAACATAGCATCGGTGTTGTTTGTAAGGTAATACCACCAAAAAACCCGCCTATGCACTAATGGCTTAGTTGGAAGCTGCACATTCCTAATGATTATGCATTCATTTCAAGCTTTCGTTGCACAGTAGCAAAGTCGACTTGAAGTAAATCATAAACTTCACTTTAGTCAGTGTATCACATATCAAGATTTTTATAAGTACATGTTGACTTTTTGGTAAAGGCCCAAGTCCCCAATCAGTTTTCCAAGGGAAAAAAAAAAAAGGAAAGAAAAGAAAAATTCACAGAAATACAGTGGGTGGAATCGTGCCCTACACTAATAATGTATTTCAAAGAATACCTTCTTTCAGACTACACAAAAATATAGTGCTTACATTTTTACAAACCCACAGTTTATGTAGAAATTATTTTATGTTTAGATATCACTCACTAGTAACTGGTATTGAGCCAGCCTGAGAGCTACATAAACACCAGATTTTACACATTACAGAGCTCACACAACATTTCGCTCTAAGCTGGTTAGTTAGTTATAAATCTACATGCAGTTTATAGTCTAACCCTGCACGGAGAGCTCCCCTGCTCCCACCGTTTTGGGTTTTTTGTTGTTTTCAGTTTTTTGTTTTGTTTGGGGTATTTTTTTGTGGGGCTTTTTAGGCTAAGAAAAGCATCAGGGGGATTTATATATATACACCCAAAGAAATCAAATCATACATGTGCACTTTTGTAAACTAGAAATTCCTGTTTCTTTTACTATAAATCACTACCAGATGTCAAATAGCAAAATGTTCATTACTCCCCCAAATAATAGAGTTGATTAATGAGGCACATTTACATTGTGGAATCTTGGTCTCTGTCACAACTAGACAGGGTTTAAGAAGTTGGCTTTTTTTTTTTTTTAAATCATGCAGATGGGGAAATAACTTTGACTATTACGCTTCAAAGACAAAGTAAATATTAAGCATCTTGGGGCAGGGTTTGGTCCCCTTAAGGGTAATAACTTCCAAATGAAACGAGGCTTTCTTTTCACAGAAGAGAAATGGTAGCCATGTCACAAGACAGAAAGATAGATATGTTTCTGGCCCATCTATGGCTTCTAACTGTTCACTATAGGAAATACATTCTAAGAGAATTTTAGTGCTGTGCATAAACTTTTAAAGGCAGTCTGATTGCTCTAGTCCAGTTACCTGAATAATCAAATCTTGGGCTCATAACTCTGTGATGATAGTTTTGTGCAGAAGTATTATTTTAAAAGAAAATTCCCATTTCTACAGAATAGGTGGTCATTCAAAAAGGAGCATCTATTTTAATGAAGTTAGCAGATTGTAAATAAAATCGGTTACCAATCTGTATGTAACACTCTCGAAATGACACACAGTCTGACCACCATTCTGCCCCAGTCTGTGGATTCGCATGCGTGACATCTTCAAATGTTACTACTGAACATAATTCTCATCAATGTATGTGTGTTCTATTTCATGGAGTCAAAGTATGTTGAAAATAACACAAATGTGACACTGGTAGTTAATCAGAAGTATCTTTTTTGTCAGCAGAGCTGACCTGGAATGACCTATAAGCAGCTGGAGGCCAGACTTTTGTCCATAATAAAATGGACAAAAAACAAACAAACAAACAAAAAATCAAGTATCTTGATTCAGATACTTTGGAAACAGTGTTGGTGTGATCACCTATCAGAACACGGACACCTGCATGCATCTATGTGATCCACTTCTCAATTAAGCATTTATTTGCTTTTATGCAGACAAGTTGTGTGTGCATGTGTGTGTTCATGTGCATGCCAGTGCACGTGTGTGCCATTCAATTTCTTAGCAGGCAATCTTAGGTAATTATCATGAACATCAACTTTAGAATCAGCTATACACAGGTTTGAACCCTAGATCCATCACTCATCAGCAGTGAGGCTTTGGTCAAGTGACCTGAATTCTCTGAGCCAAAGTTTCCTCTTACATAAAATGGGAATATTAATGAGCACATCAGAGAGTTATGTGAGGAATTAAATGATAGAGAGTGGATGAAATCTTTACCTTGGTGTTTCACACAGAGTAAGTGCCACACCTCCAGCCATCAATAATAGCAATAAGATTTTCCTAACCAAAAGAACTTTCTAGGACCCAGCACACACTGCTCAAACTCCCTGCTTTTCCCTCGCATGCTCCAGCTGGCATTGTGTAGAGCAAACCAAGGACCCAGACACATTGGGAAGCATTAATAGTAATTTTAAAATGAAATAGAATCAGGATTTGAAAAAATTTGAAAATCCAGTACCTAGAATTTAAAAGATGCTCTGCTGTGAATTATAAAGAATCATAGAGCTGGAACAGAGTCCTGGATTATGGGGAGACACCTTCATTTTAATGCTGAAAAAACTCAACCCCACATAGAAGATTTCAGTCCCCACATACTACCCCCTCCCTACACCACTCCAGAGATGGTGCTGGGAACAGATATCTGTCCAGTCCCTGCCCGACCCCTGCTGCCCTCTGCCCTTAGTTTAGGCTCTGCTGCTCCTCTTGGGTTTATGACTGGGGCCAGACACCAACTCTTCTGAAAACACCAAACTAAAGCAAATGTGACAGGCAGAACCTGGGCCTGCCTTTGTCACTGAAAGCCTGAATCATAGATCATCACCTAATAAGCAAGGTTATAAGGTTTTGTGAAAATAAAAAAAGTGATAATATATGTGAAAACAAATCTTAAGAGAAAAAAATTATATAATATTGAGGACTAATATTATACATTTTTCTAATTATCAATTGCATGCTTGTTAAATTGAATCAAATAGCACTCTGCTGTGAATACCTGGTATTTTAAGGCCTCCATTCTATGCTAGGAGAAAATTCCTTTACGATGAGGAGAGAGAGAGCTCAGAGGAGCCATGTCTCAAGGGTTCTCAACACAAAATGAATTACTATCCTTCATTTCTTAAGCAACTTTTGGTGTAAGGTCTCCCAGCATATGAAGAAGACCAGGCTTAACCTTTGTTATTAGTGAAATAAGTAAAACCCAGAGTGACAAAGTGACTATCTTAGGACATAAACTAGCTCCAGGTAAAAGTTACTCCCACTTAATGCTAATAAGGGATTCTGCTCGTTTGGGGGAAAAATACTGGCAGTTGGATGTTGGAAACTGAAGGCAATTTAGATAAAAAAGAGGCTAGCTTGGCATGGCTATGCATTTTTTTTGTTTGTTTGTTTTTTAGCTCTCTAGAATACAATTATGACCTTTAACTGAAATCTATCTCTGATTTTTAAAAAGGAGTCTTTAGTTATAGTTCCTCCTATAGAAAGACACACACTTTGTTACACTTACATCTATCATTCATTCTTTCTACCCTCCATCTAACTTCTAAAAATCTTCTCTGAGAAATGCAATCTTCCATTCAGCACACTGGAGTTCTTAAATAAGAGACAGTGAGTGAGTTGTGTTTGAAGAACCTTGTTGGTTTTCTCAAAGGGAGGATAAAATATGCTCTAGTTTTAAGGCAGATTTTAAGGATGCCAAGGAGTTCTTCCCTTTTTAATTAAGTAAATAAATGATAGGTAGATAGATAAATCTAAAATCTCTGAGTCCTCTGGCAATGGCTTCAGTTAGCTTCCAAATATAAAGGCTGGCATCTCACATAGATTCTTGAGAGCCAACCCTGAGAAATTTGTTCAGTATGAACAATGGGACCCCCAAAAGAGGGCAGTGGTCATGTATGAAATGTACCTTGATGGAAGCCTCAGGATAAGGGCAAACTGGCATCACTTATTGTCCTGTGGTGTTTGGGATTCCTGGACACCCCCTTGGAACTCACTTTCTTAGTCATCCTCTTAGAAGTCCCCACTTTCCCTTTTTGGGTAGGTTCAAGGACTCAACTGACCCTGTTGGGATGCAACTTTAAGCATCTAAATGTTGCAGATGTTGGAACATTGGCATTTTGCCATTCTCTCCATCTATCCAACCACTCATGTCCCCCAAACTATTCTTTGCACCAATTAAGGTACCCAGTTGCTAGAAGGTCTTGTTTTGCTTTGCTAATGCTCACTTGTTACTGTGTCATTCTATAATGGGAAAGTTAGAAGCTAGATGCTGCTGGTTGAATGAATTATTCTGTGCAAATATGGCCAGGTCAACATATGTGAAATAGAAAGACAAAGGGGCATGCATGCTGTCCATTTTTGCCATCATTACAATGAATATTGATCACCACACATCAGTGCAGCTGGAACAATTACTGGTAATCATGGAAATGGCCAAAATGAATTGATTGACTGTTGTTTCATCCATTTTCCCAGCTGTGTAACCAGCTGCATAGCCACGGTCCAAGATAAATCCTGCTTATGGGTTCTAAGGCTTTTTGATCATGAGACCACTTGGGAAAGGTTATTAAATGGGTACTTGAGGATTCCATGACAGTTAGAGCACCTTTGGGGATGTTCAACTCATGGAAAAAGTAACTACTTATCCACTGGGATCCCATCCAATGACATTGTCCCTACATGATATACATCAAGCCAAAGCATTTTTAAAACAACTGAAAAAAAGCAGGTAAGCATTTGAACTCTGGCATCGCTGACTTTCCATTCTGTTGTTAGGTGGAGTTTACAAATAAATGATTTAAATAACTAAAAGTAGTACATTTTCATTTATTTACTCATAGTAAATTTATACCTGTTAGTTTCTCAGTGGATTCAGGCAGTGATGCAAACACACATACACACACGTATTAAGAAAAACAGATGCCACAAGTTTTTACATCTACTAATATTGTTTATGACATGTGGGTGGCTGAACGGTATTTAAAGTCTTGTGAACTGCTAGATGAGGCTCTTACCATTGACAAGTTCTGTTATTTATTAAAGAAGTTTTGTTAGTTTAACATTGGTTCCGCATGAACAATAGTTTTGTATTTTCTGAGTCATCTTTTTTGCTTGCATGAAAATAGGACACCCTTAGCCCAATGGCAACCGACTCTGACCTCTCTTATGCTTTCCATCTGCACTACATTCATCAAACCATAGAGTTTGGAATCTGCAGCCTTTTTATGCAATTTGAGTAAGAGAGAGGAGGGAGCGAAGCACTAATAAGCCTCCCCAAGAGGGACCCAAATGACTTCGAGCACCATCCCAGGGATTTGGGTCAGTGAAAGACCAAAGCTATACTGACAACTTAGCTTTGGATGAGGGCAAGCTTTGGTTTGAAAATGGCTCTGCGTCTGCTCTCTTACCCCATGGAATTCTGAGTCTCTGAGGTTGTTATAGTTTGGAATGGATGCCTCATATTTCCCTCATACAGGCTGGAATGTTCAGGTCGTCCCCCACCCTTTCAGGGGGAAGCATCTGAGCTTTGGAATAAATTCTGCTTGAGTGGTCTTCCAAGATGGGAGAATGGGAATGAGGACCTATTACTAGAACAACTTAACTGGGATCTTGGTTAATATTTTCTTTACTGAAAATTGTGAGAATTCATGGAACACATGGTCTAATAATGGGACAGGATATTGGCAATCAGAACTGCCCTAGAAGTCAGAACTCTTCTTGAAAATCCAAAACACATGGCCTGGATAGTGGTAATCCAAATTGATTTCCAAATGGTGACACCATGATTACAAAACACTTGGATTATGACACCTGAAAAGATTAGACAAAAACAATTTGAGGCAGAAATAATTTATATTACTATGTTTTAAAAATCAAAATTTTAAATTGTATTTATGTATGACTTTTTTAAAGTCACTTGGACTTAGATGTTCAAGACATGAATATTTATATTCCTTTTTTGGTTAAATATAATTGTGGCTTTCCATAATTCCTATTTTTCAAGGAGTTAATGTTCAAGTGTGCTATTTGTTACAAAAGATGGAAAGAATTTATTTTGACATATGATGATTTCCCTTCAGCTAATTCCACCATTAGTCCTTGATCATTAGTGCTAATGAGGAGAAACAATGTGAGAATAATCCAAAAATAGTCTATAATCCAAAAGGCATGTATACTTCACTCGGAAATGTTTTGTATTTATTTTTGGATATGGATATGTCTGATATTATGGGCATTCTCATTATTGCAAATAGAATAATTAAGTCATATTATAAAGAAGTAGCTTAGAATGATCAATATAATATTTCAGAACCTATTTTACTTGGAATTTAATGGATTATCATGACTCTAGGTAATGTTAGTATTATTCTGAGAAGTATCAGTAGACAATTTTTGCAATGAACCCATCTCTTACTTTAAGCTCAGTCTTCACTTTCGATCACTCTGGACCTTTGCTGTTTACTGAAATCCTGAATCCCTGGTACTCTAATGGTTCACTCAGCTCTGCTCTGACATGATTGATACACGCAACTGATTAATGGATACTCCATGTCAGATTCACAATTTGATCTGAAGGAAGAAAACTGAAAATAAGTCAAAGTTCTAAAATCCAAAATCTTATACTTGAAAGAGCCAGGATTTGGTGTTAGAACTCCTAAGTCAAAGTCTTAGTTTTGATGGTTACTCTATCTGTGATGTTAAACAGATCAACTTGCTTCTTTGGATCTCAGATTCCTCATTAATATAGTGAGGGTTGAAACAGGTTAGTGCTTTCCCAAAGGTCCATGTACCTACAGGATTGCCTTGGACTGAAAAAAAGCCCATAATAAAAGAGGATGAGGATGTTGAGGGTCAATAGTTGATTTCTCCCTGTTCAGAAAAAAAGCAATGATATATTTATGTGTTGATACATTGGTTGCATTGATATTCTATGTAACATTGTGTCTTGGGCAGAAAAAAAAAAGACAGAGGGGAGAAAGAAACATTTGAAAACTAGACAACTCTCTTCAGTTCTAACATACTTAATCATGATCAGGTTAATTGGAACATCCATGAAACCCTTGGGAGTGTTTTCAAAGCAGGATAAAGTAAGTTAGATACCTCATAGCAATTTTGACTGGAGACCTAATGTCAAGTAATGACAGACATTAGGGACAAATTAGTGTTGGGAGAGCTTGGTTAAACTGGAACCTTTGAAAGTTCCTACAAATAGATAAATGAATGAGTAGATATGAAGGATAATTTTTATAATCCAAATAAAAAAATAAAGAACATTAAGATAGTATCAGCGGCATTCTTTACATTTTAAATGAGTATTTAATGTAACACAACTGATTTTCATGGGTCTTTGCCTTCAGTATTATTATAGAGGAAAGGAGGCTCTCAATCTCCTCCTCTTCCAGAACATAAGTTTTCATGCTTTCTGAGACACCCAAGTTTAATCATAAAATTGTCTGACTATTGACCATGTTTGAATGCTATGCTCTTTTTTTCTTGTCCTTTTGAAAAGCATATGAAATGTAAACTGAGAAGATATGTTTTGTATATCTATTTCCATCTCCTTACATATTTGCTACAATTCATTCTAGCCCCTTCTAAAGAGATCCATTTCCATTTCTTTACCAGCACATCTCAAAAATAGAGTAGAAATGGCTCAAGGGTTAAGAGACAGCTTCATTTTTTGGTCCCAAATCCTTCTGTTTCTCTTCATCATCCCAGAATGATCACAAGGTCTTCTGATAGAGTATGAGAGCAAAAATAAAGCTGTTTGGCAATCACTTGACTCAATGTGTTTGAATCTCCCAGTAACCAAATGTTTTACAGATGTTTGGTGTGTGTGTGTGTATGTGTGTGTGTATATACACACACACCCCAAGCATCTGTATACACACACACACACACACACATATATGAGTGTGTGTGTGTGTGTGTGTGTGTATACAAATGTGTGTGTATCCTGAGAGGAAGGATAAGAGAGAATGCAAAACAAGGGAAAGCTGGAAGAGAAAATTTCATTGGGGAATATGAGCAGATTTCTCCCTCCTGTCTTTTTATCTTCTTTTATTTCTCTAGATTCTTTTATTGAGGACTTGAGCTCTTTCAGTTCTTTCTAGCAATGGCTCTCTTGGAGTTCTTTCTAGCAAAAATTCAAAAGATGCTCCCCTTTCCACAGAGATCACTGGTTGAGCAGGAGTAGAAATTAAAAAAAACCAGGGTTGTATTTTTTTCAAAAACAAAAACAGAAACACAGAAACATCTTTCTTTACTGGCATGCATGGCTCTTTTTCTGCCTTCCCCATATGATCCTCTACAAAAAGAGAGAGAGATAGAGGAGTTTGTCCATTAAGAAAAAGAAGTGGTAGATATTTAAAGTTAAAGTAGCTTTATGTATCTCCCGCTTAAACCCTTAAAGACTCATTATTGTTGTCTCAGTTAAGTCCCAACTCTATAACATGCCTTCACAAGTTATTCCATGATCTGGCCTCTCCTTGCCTGTCCAAACTTAGCTCTTTAACAGACGTCCTTCCAGATACTGTTTCCAGCCTTGCTAAATTACATCTGTTTGGAGATCGCCAATCTCTCTCTTACCTCCTGAATAGGGGGGGCCTCCTTTACCTTGAGCACCTGCCGCACATCTCTCCCTCATCTTGTGCGGTTTTGACAAAGATATACCTTCCCCCAATGAAGTTTTTTCTCTTGCCTAAGAATCTTTTTACTCTGTCCCCAGTTAAAGTCATGATACACTCTATTGTGGTTATATGTGGGTATGGGTATAATGTTTTCACAAATCACACACTCAGATAACAACACTCTAATTTTATTTATTTTTTTTAAAGATTTTATTTATTTATTTGACAGACAGAAATCACAAGTAGGCAGAGAGGCAGGTAGAGAGAGAGGAGGAAGCAGGCTCCCCGCTGAGCAGAGACTGGGATCATGACCTGAGCTGAAGGCAGAGGCTTTAACCCACTGAGCCACCCAGGTACCCCAACACTCTAATTTTAAAAACAGATTCGAGGGTTGCTGGGGGGAGGGGGTTGGAAGGGGGGGTGGGGTTATGGACATTGGGGAGGGTATGTGCTATGGGGAGTGCTGTGAAGTGCATAAACCTGGCAATTCACAGACCTATACCCCTGGGGATAAAAATATATTATATGTTTATAAAAAATAAAAAATTAAAAATTAAAAAAATAATAAAATAAAAACAGATTCCTACAACTCACCTTCATTTCTACTTTGGGTCCCTATTTCTACCTAAGAAGAGAAAATGACATTTCTTCACTTCTATGTAAACTTAGTTATAGTAATGACCCTTCTGTTATTCAGTGTTACAACCTCAATGAATGATCTACTCAGCTCAGGTCTGTGCCCCTCCCCAGCTCTTATAAATCATCCAAATTTGGAGGGGCATTAGCAGTAATAGGCCAATTAGAATAGCTAACTCTTCATGAGCCCTATTAAAAGCTTTTACTTACCTGTTAGTCCTCTCAAAGCCCACTGTGGTGGTACTACTATTTTAACAGCTAGTAGTGCAGACTCATCCTGGATTTCAACTTGACTATGCTGAGCCCAGAGCTCTTACAGGTCCTGATAAAAGATCTCCATGAAATATATGAGTTCCAAATCAAATGAACCAGAATCTCTCCTTCCTAGTTTGCATAGGAGGTGATCGAACAATACCAAATGAATAGAAAGAAAATTAGAGAAAAAGAGGACAGAAGGAAGAGGAGAAAGTAAACAGGGAGCCACCAGCCTGCTGTGAAAAGGAAACTGGACCCGCCCTTCCCCTTCCCAAATGTCCGTCATCAGGCTGGTTTTACGGCAGCTCTCCTGTGGCTAGTGGAGCAATTTGCAGATTCACTGAAGGATTGTCAAACATTACCTACATGTTTTTGCTTGCTAGAAAGATGCAGGGGTATAAATCTACGTATGTTCAACTTTTGCATTTTTTAAAGGAATAACTTTGTCATCAAGTTCATAAATTCTTAGGTTTTGAGAGGTTGGCAGAGATAAAAGCAGAAACAGAGGGGGGTGGGACTGACCCAGAGGACTGCCTGCTGAAAATTTTCTGACTCAAATCTGGGCTAGTCTGAGGGGCTGTTAGAAGAGTAGCTCGGTACAGAGACAACTGGAGAATTCAGGGTAGCTGCTGACTGCAGTGCGCTGCAGGGGATACTGGAAAGTCAGGGGTTTCTACTTTCTCGCTGCTTCAGTAGAAACTTGCATGTGATCTTGAGCAACTTTCTGGGTGTCCATTTTTTTCTTTCTCATCTAAAATGGAGGCCATGATCTGAATAATTGCCTAGGTCTTCACCAGGTTCTCTGCCCCGAGCTTGTAATGTCCTGCCTTGTGTTTCTAAATGTCCACTTCCTTTGCAGGTTGTAGCTCAGAGCTGTTGTGGAATATTTTCCCCATTCTCTCCCAGAAACCTCTCCAGTTTAGTGGATGGGGATGGGTGGGTAGAGGGTGAGACACCCATGTTCTTGGAATTTGCTCTTCCCCAGTTAGTTCTAGGCTTTCCTAATCCTAGGAAGAATGATTTCCATACATTCCATTAGCCATTTTGTGTTCTTAGGTATTCTCTTTAAAAGCTATTTTCAGGCATGAATGCACAGTAGATAATTCTAAGATATCAAGAAATGTAGCAAGCATAAAAATATTCTAGTTGTTTCTATTGTATTGATATTTCAATTAATAAAAGCAAACTGAACAAAGTAGGAAGTTCTTTTTTTCCTCTTTCACATTGAGCTGCACTCAAATAATTTTTTTAAACTGAAGAAAAAAGTTGTAGTATACAAAGAAGATAATAGTTCCCTTTTGTTCCTTGATTTTTTAAAGACACTGTATCAAATGATTCCTCATACTTAATAACCGAAAATAATTGCAACACTGGAGTTTCTTCTATTCATCTTATTATCAACGAATATCTAGATTTTTACTAAATTATCCAGTAAAAGATTTGAAAAAAAAAAAAAAAGGAAGTCACTGATTAACATGATACTATCAATATAATGTATTAGTCGTGGATTTTTGTCCTCAACTATAATCATTAATAAATCTGAACAATCACATACTCTGTAGATCAATTGAGGTAGGAAACTGTTTTTTTTTTTAAGATTTTATTTATTTATTTGACAGAGATCACAAATAAGCAGAGAGGCAGGCAGAGAAAGAGAGGGGGAAGCAGGCTCCCCGCTGAGCAGAGATCCCGATGCAGGGCTCGATCCCAGGACCCCGGGAATATGACCTGAGCTGAAGGCAGAGGCTTTAACCCACTGAGCCACCCAGGTGCCCCAGTAGGAAACTGTTTTATCCTACAGTATAGCCTTTTCAGATTTGGGCTGCTAAGCCACTTCTACTTTATTTATTTTGACTTCCAGATTACCTTCCATCAGTCATTTCTGGTAGGATATTATAATCAAATACTGATTTCTTCTACTTCCACATCTCTGAGCCTGGTATTACTGTCTACAAACCCTTGACAATGTCCCAGTTATGTGAAATTGCAAGGTGAAGTAAATATTCACTTTCAACTCTCTCTTTCTACTATATGTTCTGAAATCTTACATCCCTTCCTTTGCTCATAGCTTTTTGCCAGCTTCCCATTGGAGAGGAGAATTGGGCCAATTGTATATGTAGAAAAACTAGGAAGATATATACTACTTAATTGCCAAAAATATCTAAAGTAAAACCTTTAAATTTTATTTCATGTTGTAAACATTAAACTGTGACAGAGATGGCCAGTGGTCAATGATTTGCAAAGATGGCTCCAATGATTCCTCCAAAATATTTCCCATTTCCTGAAATTTAGATTTAACTCGTGATTTATACTGACTGACAGAGTGTGGCAATAATTGTATTATGTGGTTTTGGAACCTAGATCTCAAGAGAACTTGTGGTTTTCTCTCTTGCCTTCTTGAAATCTGACAACCATGGTATGAAGAAGCCCAATTAGACTCCTTGAGAAAGAGAGGCCTTGGGGAGACAGTGGCTCAGCCAACAACTAGTGTTAATTGCCAAGCATGCCAGTGAGGCTGTCTTGGACTACCCTCGCTCATGGACTACCTATCACTGTCTCACTATGTATGTGTGCCAAATGGGTACCAGACAATTTGTCTTTTTCATTCACAAGTCTTTGGATTAAGAGAAACCACACCTGAAAAGTTATACCGGGAAACTTTGTCTGAAGCCAGACTTGAGGCAGTTAGCAAAGTTGTGGACTTCATGCCTGATGCCCTAACAGTATGAGATTAGGGGGAATCTTGAGAAAGGATGGATATGTTTTGTATGTGGAAGACTTATGACATATTGTGACTGGAGAAAGGAGTGTGATAGATAATCTAATGGCCAGAAAGGCTTCCCATCACAGCTGCATATCCCCTTCAATGGAAACAGAGACATTTTCTCCATTCCTGGAAAGGCTGGCCTAGGGACTTGCTGCAGAAATGGCACTGTGAAAGTCCCAAGCGTAGACCTCAAGAGGCCTTGCAGTTTCTATTCTCACCTTGGCAGAACATTGACCTGAAGCTCACTCATGCCTACTGGCAGAAAAAAAGCCATGAAGAGCAGAGATGAGGGGTCATAGCTAACAGTCCCTAGACAAAACAAGCAGCAGCCAACTCTAATTACCAAACATGTCAGCTCACCTTAGAAACAAAATTTAATATATAGCTTAAAAAAAAAAAAGAACAGTTTACATATGGATAATCAAATTTACAATAAATCTAATTCCTAAGTGAAATGTATTGAAAAGTGAAGAATGATAGGGCAATGTTGTATCTCATGTACATTGTGGTAGGCAGCCTCTAAGAAGACCTGCTATGATCCCTTCCTCCTTTATTCACACCCTGTGTAATCCTCTCTCACTGAGTGTTAAGTTGGACCTACTGTTTCCTTCTAAGAAACAGAATATAGCAGAAGTAATGGGAGTCACTTCAAATATTATATTTTAAACAGAAAAAGACTGTGTCTCCTCCCTCTTTCCCCTTGCCTCCCTCCCTGCCTTTCTCCCAACCCCTTGACCTCCTCTCTCTCTCTCTTATTTTTTTTAAGATTTTATTTATTTATTTGACAGACAGAGATCACAAGTAGGCAGAGAGGCAGGCAGAGACAGAGAGGAGGAAGCAGGACCCCCACTAAGCAGAGAGCCCCACGCGGGGCTCCATCTCAGGACCCTGGGATCATGACCTGAGCCAAAGGCAGAGGCTTTAATCCACTGAGCCACCCAGGCGCCCCCTCCTCTCTCTTTTTCTCTCTCTGGGTCACTCATGTTGAGGCAAGTGAACTGTTACGCTGTGTGTATCCAAAAAGGCATGATGAGAAATTGAGGTTCCCGAGTCTAGCCAAAGACTGACAAATGAACCACAGGAGTGAGCTTGGAAGCAGATTCTTCAGCCTCATTTGAGTCTTGAGTTGAACGCAACCTTAAAAGACACCTTGATTCCGACATCATCAGGGACCTTGAACTAGAGGCAACTAACTAAGCATCCACTTAGTTTCCTGACCCATAGATACTGCTATTTAATATTTGTTATTTTAAGCTGCTAAAAGTGGGGTGATTTGTTATACAACAATGGATAACCAATACATAGATATTTTAATTTATATGCCCATTCATTCTGCAGATACTATATGGAGCATTTGCTATGAGCGACTGTAAAGAAAAATATAGATTCTGCTCTTTTTCATAACCTGTCCTCAAATCCGAGAATGGCCATTTTTGGCATGAAGGATATCTTTGCTAGGATTTATGTTGGAAGGCAAAGATATGGACTTCTTCCTGAGTGGAGGGGGTCAATGACTACAAGAACGCTTACTAATTTCTGTGTTTGGTACCTCTTGAATCATGGCCAGTTTAATAGAGTAGCTTGTGGTATTACGTCTACCTTTGTGCTGAATGAATTTTAATGAAACTCTCAGAGCTATGCAGGAATGTGTTGGCACAGAAAGCCAGACTAACTGTGGCTAGGAAAACATGGTCCTCCATGCACGCTTCAACAATTACAATCTAGTAGAATAAATAAGACAGGTACATATATAATCATGAAATAAAATGCACCAAAGGAAGTTGTAGGAGAGAGACCCTTCCGCCTAAGGGTATAAGTACCTTGAAAAGTGCATGGAATTTTGAAAAAAAATTACAAGGTTTTAATAGAATTTCAGAAAGCAGAAATAATTGACTATAAGATCCATTTTTTTTAAATTTTAGTATTAGTGATTTTAAATTGCTTGTTACTCTCAGTGCCAGGCAGGGAGTAAAAGTGAAGCAGTGAACTTTGACTGCACATATGTGAGATCAGCTGTGTATAGAGGTGACTTTCCTTCTCTTGTCACCTTAATTAGATTTTTGGCAATGGTGCCTCTGCACGCAATTGAATTTTCACTAAAGATTAAAATGTGATTTTTCAAATAAAATGGCTCTTAAAGATCATTATAGGATGTAGAATCAAAATGAAAGGCATTGTGTATACCAAAGGTTACCTGTAATTAAAGACAGTAGGAATTGCCAAAAATCTTGGACAAGATCATAGCATGCCCCAAACTAGGAGAAGTTAATATCATCTGTTCTTGAGTACCGAAAGCTTGAAGAAGCTAACACCTGTCAGTATCTTCTGGCTTGACTTTTAAGAGACTTTGTGTAACTTCTAAAAACAAGAAATTCAGTTGAGAACAAAATAACTAAAACTATAGTACAGCTTACCAAATAGAAGCACAGACTGTATATATATCAGTATTCTTTCATCTGTCTTGAAATTATGCTATTAATCTGAAGAATGCAATGGTGATCATGGGTTAGAGGGAAAACGTGTTGTTTGGAAGCATGCATGCATAATAATAAAAACCAAAATGATTTACCAAATATTAATATTTTGAATATAAAGCATGTTTAGACTCAAATTTTATAATACAAAAGAAAAGAGGTTATATAACAAAGCATAAATATTTACATTTATGGTTAGTAAATAAAAAAGTGAATATGTAATATGATTTCTTATTTTTCCAAGAAAAAATAGTATTAAATTGATTATTTATTTTGCAACTTAAGACAAATAGTCTTGAATATGCATTCTAGCATGAGTGAAGAAATATTATTAAAAAAAAACAGAAAATTTTCTAACCAAATATAGGTGCCAAGAAATATTCCAAGGATACTGATCTTTTGTTGTATGATTTGCTTTGGTGTTCCAGAATTCTTTCACATCAATATACATTTTTTTTTTAAGTGAATTACCTTTCAGTATCTGCAATGTATGAGGTAGAGATACATACGGTAATTAAATTGAAGTACTTTTGATTTCCTTTATGGAAGACTATTATAAAGGCAAATTATTAAAATGAATAGAGTTATCTATGCCTGATTTATCTTATGTAGGGAAGAGTTTTATTAATCTTTATTTTCTAAGGGTATTAGGCAAATTATTAAAACCCAAGTTAAAAAAAAAAATCCCAGCTTCCAGAGAATCTAAGAAAACCCATTTTAAGTCGGGAGAGCATTTATAATGACAACCATTAATGGTCAGCTAATGACCTTGAACTTAAGACTGAATTCAGCATCACTGAATTGAATATAATTATAGCCTATACTTAATTACCCACACAAATGAAGAAGAACCAAAATATGAATAACCCCCAAAATTTACACAGGTATAGTATAGGATACTAATGGACATTTCTTTCTCCTTGTTTCTGAGCTTCATTCCATCTTATAGTTGATGAAGTATTATTTGCATTTGTATGTATCTACCAAATATTAAGATTTGATATTAAGAAATTTTTCTTTGCCCACACAAACAGTTAGTACTTCCATTTAGGGGGAAAACAACAAAAATAAAACAAAAACGATCATAAAATTTGACTTATGGAGTAACATTTGAAATCCACGTTTTGGGGGCCTGGGTGGCCCAGTTGGTTGGGAGACTGCCTTTTGCTCAGGTCATGATCCTGGAGTCCTGGGATTGAGTCTGCATTGGGGGGGGTTCCTGTTCAGCAGGGAGTCTGCTTCTCCCTCTGACCCTCTCCCCTTTCATGTTCTCTCTCACTCTCTCTCTCTCTCAAGTAAATAAATAAAATATTTTTATAAAAGAAGTCCGCTTCTCCTGGTAAGGTATTTTCCTATTTAGTGACATGAAAATTGTATTCCTAAGAATAAAATCCTATTATAGATGTATTAAGTCCTATGCATGTGAATTGTTTATAGAACAATACTTGTATTTGGCTTGAGTTTCAGTTTCATTCATTTTTTTTTTTTAATTGGCCATCCTTGGGGCACCTGAGTGACTCAGTTATCAAGCGTCCACCTTCAGCTCACGTCATGATCCCAGAGTCCTGGAATCAAGCCCTGCATCGGGCTCCCTGCTCAATGAGGAGCCTGCTTCTCCCTCTCCCACTCTCCCTGCTTGCTGCTGTTGCTGTGTCTCTTGCTGTCACTGTGTCTTTCTCTGTCAAATAAATAAATAAAATCTTTAAAAAATAAAAATAAAAAAGTGGCCATTCTTAATGAAATGGTGAAACAAATTATGAACTTTGGATTGTGTTTCTTCATATTTGAAATACCCCTCAGGGCATAAACAATCCACAGTATGGGACACTAGGTTGTCATTCCAAATTTTTACAATTTTCCAAAACAGCCTATCACCTATCTCCATTTCTGAAGTAATTAATTCCTCTTTTAGGAGACTGACTTTACCCTATCATGGAATAATTAAATGAAGCATTTTTAAAAAGTCTTAATATTTCTTCATTTCTTGTCTACACAACCCCCATAAGTAAGAAATGTCTACTAAAAAATGTAATTATAGGTATTTTCACAAGTCAGCTTTTCTGGTCATGTCCAGGGGAGCCACGGTCAGAGAGCCGGGGCCCGACGTGAAGGACCCTGCTTTGGCAAGTTACAATGACCATTATATAAGCTCCTCTAAAGTTACTATTTTTACATAAAAGACATGAAAGTGGCAGGCATCTATAATGTTATATTATTCTTAGCACATGGAAGTGGCTTTATGGTCTTGAAAGAATTACATTCCTGTCATTTCTTCAGCACCTCTTTTATCGTCTCTTTAAGATGTTCTCTGCCTGACCTTCCCCGCAAAGGAAAAGTCAGCCCAGTGTCTCTGGAAAATTAGGGTAAGGTCGTAAAGGACAATCTAAAGCCCTGCTTAGACAAAGCTCTTTTCATAGCTGCCTACAAGACACGGCCCGTTAGATACAGACCAAGAACAGGACCACGCAAATCCGTATTGCTTGAAGGGAAGTATTTTGGATGACCTTTACCCTTTGCCTTATCAATGAACCCTCTGAAGGTTTGAAGATTACTAGCGCAGACATGTCAGCTATGAATATGCCTTTCCATACTCCATCTTTGTCTCTTAGATTTTCAGAACTTACCTAAATTCTCAAGTCATGTGAAATCATTGTTGAAAATTCTGTTGAGGACTTTGGATTCTACATCACTTTGATTGTGTCTGTCACAATCAAAGAGCTTCCAATAACAAGTCCTGGCAGCTAGGTTGCAAAAAGTGTCTGGTGATTTTTTCCCCTGCCTTCCTAAAATATAAAGATCCTAGGACTTCAGACTCTGTTAAATAAGCTTCTTAATAAGGAGAGCTATTTTAATCATAATATCTAAGCATCAGAGTACCAGTGGAAGCTAATTGTTTATAATACATTTCTATACAATAGCAAGTTTTCTTAAAATCAAATCTCAAAGATGAAATCATTTGTTTAGTCACATATTTTATCGAACCGCATTCTAGAGACTGTAGGTTTCCAGAAAAATATTTCTGCCAAAGCAATTAGTAAATATTTGGAAGCACAGGTAATACATTCTACTTAGGAGCTCATCTACTGTGTTTTCCTTGCACATACAGGTGAGACTCAGATCTGGAGGCTTCTCATACCTAGTGACCATATGCCTCTGGACATGGTATTGCCTCTGTCTGTGCTTCAGTGTTCTAATCTACACAATGGGAATAAGAGTAGCATCCATCTTATGTGGTTTAAGAGAGGATTAAGTCAATTAGTACCTGTGCCCTCAATGAATGTCAGCTCTTAACCACTTGCTTTCTCCAAGTGTTTCTCTTCAATTCAAATATACATCCAGCCTTCCATCAGATTCCACTTCCTTTGAAGTTCATTCTAGTTCTCTCACTAAAAGCATATTTAGATTTTTCATTACTGCGATTTAAATTATTTATAACTTGCTTAAATTATTTCTCCTTCCAAAGGTATTTACATTTAAAAGCTCTTACATGAAAGACCCTGAGTTTATATTAAAATTTTACGTATATTCCAGATTTAGACAGATTTTGTTCCTAAGGCTTACTAATTGTGTGGTTTTAGGTGAGTTATTTCACTTAGTTTTTATCTGAGGCTTGTATTTTTAATCTGTTTAGGGAAGATAATATTTGTCTTTTGACAAAATTAACTGGAACTTTCTAAAGGTGTTTTCGTCAGTACCCTTCCGGTTGCAAGAGACAAAACCTAACCCCAAAGGGCTTAGGCAAAGAAAGGGATCTACCAACCAACTTGCCTGAAAAATCCAAGAAAGAACTGGCTTCTGTTTTCAGAGTTTAGCTCCTCTCTGTTTTTTAAAGTCTGCTTTCTTTTGAGTCAAGTTCATTCTTGCATGGCCTCTCCTCTGAGGATCTTTCTCATCCTCGATGGGCAAGCATCCTCACAAATTCAAGTTTAATGTGGCAGACTTCTTCTCTTCCCAAAGATTCTAATAAGATCCTGGACCACCTCTTGTGGCCATGGTTTGGTTCACATGTCCATCCCTGACCAAATAACTGTAAAGAGCAGAGAGCAAATGACCTACTTAACCAAGCAGGCTTGCTTTCTGTGGGCATCCTTGCCTGGGTGCCCAGGGGAGGGCATGAGGGCAACTGGCTTGAGCTAATGGTCGTTTTTATTGAAAGAACAGGCAATGTGATTTGTTGGGCAAACACCACGGATGCCCAAAACAATTAGTTTTCTCCCAAAAGGAACATATTGGGACAAACTACCAAAATAATTTTCAAGGACATGGGGTTTTTAAAATACCTTTAGTACCTGACACATAGTAAGTAGAATCAGAAATGAAAGAACTTCATTCCATTTCTTCAATAATTGAAATTATTGTAATTATTTCACATCGATACTTATACATACATCATATATAGTGAAATATATTGTATATATTATGTATGCTTACATACATGGTATATAAAGAATATAGGTGTGGTGCATGTGCTATGTATTACACACTTATTTTTAAACTTTTTTTTTTTAAAGAAAGATGCTACCTTTGTACGTTGGTATTTGAGAATAGGAATCATGGATGGCTGAAATGGAGGGAAAGTTTTACAGGCTAATTTTACATCTGGCACCACTGGTTTATTGGGTCAAATACAAAACTCATATGAATGTGGTTAATAGTGGGTATTGCATTTAGTAATGCATTTTGTTCATTTTATGCCCCTTTAAAGTGCATATCTGTGCATGTCACTTTCAAACTAGCACCATGGGCTTTATAAACATTATAGCACCACTGTACAAAGCTGCCAAATGAGCATTTTGAAATTTAACTACAATACGGCTGGCCACAGATCTAGAAGTGGTAGAAGGAAAGAAAGGAAAGAAAGAAAAGAAAGAAAGAAAGAAAGAAAGAAAGAAAGAAAGAAAGAAAGAAAGAAA